>NC_058095.1:84380000-85005000 GCF_020171115.1 Neogale vison
TCTTACCAGATCATCCTGTAGGGTAAGAAATGTTACATGTGATTTCTTTCTACAATGGTATTCTGAGATCCTAAAAGAAGTTTCATGAATTTTTCCTGTCAGGGTCTCAGTGGAAGCATTAATTGTACCACATCTAATTGTCCACATAGGGACACAAGCAACGATGTTTCTTAAAGTGAATACTGGACTTCTCGAATTTGAATCCTCGTGCTCCTGGAGCATGGTTTTCTTTCCCCTGTGGGACTACATCTCTGGAAATGAATTACAAATTGATGAGCTAATATGATTTGCTAAACAAATATCCATGTCTAGAGGCAGATTCTAAGGAAGGCACCTGTATTGACTAGCCTATCTGTGGCAGGTTCTGTCCTTGGCAGCTTTGCTGGTACCACAGGATAGGGAACGCACAGCATAGAAAGTGTCCATGTGCCCCTGTATTCAGATGGGCCCCAACCTTTGAACCCCCAACTGCCCAAGTAAGCTGCTTCTGGAGAGAAGGTAATTTGTGTTTGTTTTGTTTAGTGTTTGGTGAGGGAAGGAGTGGAGAGAAATGTCAGAATTTTTAATATTCTCTACATTTTGATGAGACCGAAAGAAAAATTGCCTGCCTCCTTGCTTCATTTTGTTTACATTGGCCAGATGCAACTGATTCAATTGTTCCCACAATTCCAGGATCATGGATATGAAAGCAGGCCCATCTGGAATAGTGGGAATTTGAAAAAGATTTTGAAAGAGGGGGGCTTACGATGAGCCGTGTCAAGGGCACAAGGGGTTTGGCTCTGAACTGGAGTCTAATAAAATAAGAAATAGTGCGCTCTTGCCTATTCTCCTCTGTGTTTGTTGCTTTCTGTCTATTTGGGGACCTCTCCCAGGAGAGAAGAGTTAAAAGACCTAGCTTCTTATTAATGGTCCTTTAGTCATTATATTTAATCACCCCGATCCTTGCAACAACTCCCATTAAGTCTTTACTGCTAGATTATTAATGAGGAAGAGTACATCTGTACGAGTAATTGTGGTTGAGGGAGGTTTAAATACCATGACTGTAATAAATGGGAGATATGAGAATGAGGGATTCCACCAAATCATTAACTTACAGAATGTTTGGAAACTCTACTATCAAGTTGGTTTCTGTAGAGTCGCTGACCTCGAATTTATGGGTTGGGCTAGTTTGCGCAACTAGTTTAAGTGACCCATTGAGTTGAATAAATGCAACCATTTTGGGTAGTGGTTAAAGCTACACCATATATATTTATAAATAAGTTTATAAATATGTAAACATAAATATATTTTTATATGCATATAAATATGGAAATCATGTTTAAAATGATAGCATGACTAAGCCTATATATTTTCCATGAGAACTGTTGAGCCTTACATCTTGAAAAATTCTGATTTCAGTTTTTAAGTGGGTATAGATATGAATTGGGCATAATAAGGCCTATGTGGATTACATATTTTCCAATTGTCTTATATTTTAAAGTGGTATCTATATGAGTTTATGTCTTATAACATTCCTAAGCATTCTCAAGAGTGTGCTGTAATTTTCACATTATTATCTCATTCTTTGGCTTTAATAGGATTCATAAAAGTTTTGAAGTTTTAATTTCAGTTTTTCCCACTGCTTAGAATTTGATGATATAAAATGAAAAGAGGTTTCCATAGTTGCTAACATTCACCAGATTTTGTTCCAAAGCATGGACTTTAGTAGACTTTTGAATTAAATCCACATTCTCCACCCAAGCCTAGTGATATAATCCAACAGTTCAAAGATAGGTATGCCATAAACAGCTATAGTTAAATAATCTAAAAAAAAATTAAAACATGGAAATACAATAAAACAAGAATTGATCACTTTATAGTGGAATACTCTATAAACTGTCTGCATTGGAAACATGTGGTGAGTTTTAAAACATCTGAGTTCTATAATTCTAAAGTGTAGAGTTGATTGGAAGGCAGAAGTTTTTTTTCCTCCTCTGCATATATAGAAGAATACAGGCTAATATGTTTTTGCTGTCCCAACTTGCACTCGTTTGCTTATTTTTAATTTAGAAAAATCACTGCAAGGTACAACTATAAAGTATAGTCACCTCGACTAAGTATTTTGTTACTGAGTTCTAAAGTGCAATCATAAAGAGAGCAATTCTGTAAATCTTGCTATTTTATCTGTCCAAAACCAGAAGTCACACGTGAATGTAATCCCCAATAAGAGGAAGAAATTTTTTAAAAGCATACACATGGCATAAAAAAGGAACAGGGTCTTTAATTCTTAATGATCATTTTAATTTTTGAGGTACGTCAGTTTATCTGAGTGACATTATACTAATTGTCTTATAATTACAGGAGCTGAAATGTACCAGTGCTTTTTCAATGTAATGTCTGCACAATCTCATTTAACTTGTTAACTGAAGTCAGACAACCCTTCTGTGTAGGAGGCAATTGAACTCTTAACCATCACAAAAAGTGCTGGCTATAGATAATACTGTTTTAAATGGAATAATTCACTTCATTTTTCTGGGTTGCCTAGAAAGTTCTATTATGTGTATGTAAAAAAAATGCTGTAAGAGCCTGCTAGGGGAAATGGAGCAGTGTTTTCTGAGCAGTGAGAAGGCTAGTTCAGTTTCTTCACTTATAACTTAAAAAAAAAAACAAAAAACAAAAAACACCAACCTCTCAGAACATATACAATGAGAATCTTTTCATAAATTCTGAAACCAAATGTGTTCCCTTGCTAAATTGTGATGTCCCTACCACTGTAGAATTTTATTTATAATTTCTACTCCTCCTGCAAAGCGAATATTGTTTTCTAAAAACTATTTTTTGTTAAGGTAAAGAAGTTAGGAAGCATATATGAGTCTTAGAGTAACAATTACTTCATGTAATTCACTAGCGTAGTCTGCGAGCCCTAGTCTTTCCCTTGCTCGGCCCTCTGTAGTGCCTGGCCCTTTGGAAATAGCACCAGGAGCCAGTCTGGAGGAATCACAGTGCTTAGAGAAAAGCAAAAAATCCCAGAAGGAACTGGTCTCCAGAATGAAGGGCTTCCAGTAGGGCTCCTAGAAACTTCTTGCTCAAGTGGCTTTATTCCCATAATAAAGAGATCCTTTGGTACAGACCAGGGGCAAGACATTTCACATCTGGGTCCTGCTGTCCCATGTATTTAACAGGAGAAGTTGAATTAGCTCTTTTCCAAAGTTCCTCCCTGTTGTGAGAGGTTATGATGTTAACATAATGTCAACAACCAACATAATGTCTCACTGCTTGTTTATGGAGGGCTTCATCTGTGCCAAGCATGTTCATTGACTGCATATTTGTAATAGCCCTCTCTCAAGATACTAAGCCGCTTTAAAGTTGAAGTTACTGAGGCTTGGACAAGTTAAGTACGTAGTCGTAAATGTCCCACAGCTAGTGAAGGGCGAAGCTGGAATCTGCGTGGGCCTTCGACGCCACAGCTGGGCTCTTCACTTGTGTGCAAACTACCTATCTTCTGCTGAGGTGACATGTCTGTGTTTCTAATCCAACAGAGTCCATTTTACTATAGTTGTGATAGTTCTATAAAGCAAACAGGACTAATATACATAACTCATGGTTCCAAAAGGAGACAGAAGTGTTCTTTTTTTAAATGAAATGTCTGTCAGGTGATACGATTTCCTGCTGAGAAAAAGAAAGCTTCAATTGAGTTAGTTTTTCATGTTTTTTGAGGAACTAAATGTTCAGCATGCAGTTCCTTATGCTGGTCCATTTTATTAGGTAAAAAAAAACAAAAACAAAAACATAATTTGTTTGGAAAATTTACTTAATCACAGCAAACCCAAACCAGACATTTTTAGCCAGGAATAATCTTGTCTGTGAGGAGAATATTTATTACACAGATGGAAGTAACGACTAAAATAGCTGGTAATGTCTTTAACACACTATTTTTATTTCGTCAGTCTTAATGGAGATGAAAGAGAAATCACATGCAGCCTCGTCCTCCAGTGCAGGGGAGGGTAGAGGTTGTGTTTTCTCAGAAGAATGAGCCTCTAGGTTTCCATGTGGAGTGAGGTGAGGGGCTGTCTGGCCACTGCTCACCCCCTCCTTCTGAGGGTGGAGCTTCTCCTGGCACCCCAATGGGTAATCCAGCTGAGGGGGGAGCTCCGCATGACTTCTCACTTCCCACAATTCATTTTGTCCCTACAAACCCAACATCGGCATTCCAAAATTTCCCCATCGTTTCTGTCCTTGACAGACGCGTTGTTTTTCCTTTTGGCTTTGCCCTGTTTGATTTAAGAAAAACTTGTCTAGTGAGGTAATATTGTGTCACAGACCCTTTTGGGGCTTGGAAGAGGAGGTGCCGGCAAGTGCTGTGTGCTTTGGAGTGGGTGTTAAGCCTTTAGTTCATGAAAGAAGTAGGGGAGCCGGCCTCACATTGGACTGTTGATTTTGTCAAATTCTCCCTTCCTCCCTTTGCTCTCCTGATTTACTCCATTGTGAGGACATGATGGATTCTCCCCAGCTGCCCTCTATGAACTCAGTGTACTAAACTGTGTCTCAGGTGTGTGCAGTGAAAAAGGACATCTGTATTTTGGTGATGTCTAGTTTGCTGTCTTCTGGGTCTGAATGTCAGAAAGGGAAAAATGTCAAATGCCCTTATCTGTTCTGCTGTTTTAAGTCTGTGCATGGACATGTGTTGTTTTCTGGTTTGTTTTCTTATATATGTAAGGTGCCAGAGGGAAAGAGCAAGGGGAATATTTTTAAAGGTCATTATATGTTCATTTTTTAAAAGTACCATCAAGGAAGGTATTTTATTTTTTTTATTTTTATTATTTATTTATTTGACACGGAGAGAGAGATCACAAGTAGGCAGAGAGGCAGGCAGAGAGAGAGAGGGGGAAGCAGGCTCCCTGCTGAGCAGAGAGCCTAATGCGGGCTCGATCCCAGGACCCTGAGATCATGACCTGAGTCGAAGGCAGAGGCTTAACCCACTGAGCCACCCAGGCGCCCTCAAGGAAGGTATTGATTTGAAAAGTTGCGGTCCAGTGGTAACAAGAGCAGAGGCCATTCAATTCCGTTGCCTTGTTTCTTCTTCAGAGGATAGCATTTGTGACTTGGGTGTGCTCTTGGTTTTGGGATGTAAGGCGTCTGTTGATTCTGGTCACGACTACTGCCCATGAGACTCATGACTGCAGGAGCCCTGGGTCGTGGGGTTAAATGGGACCTAGAGTTTTATAAAGCTCAGGTGGAGGGAGAGGTGTAATACATTTGTAAAAATGTGGAACCTTCTAACTTTGAATGTAGGAATAAGTACAGCTTTTCTGTTGGTAGCTGTGTGCCTGAGAATGTGGCTTTTTAAGTTGGGGGGCTCTTTCTGTCTAAATTAAAGGAAGTAGGAGGGCAACAACAAATGTTTTTACTTCTTTGTATTCAGGAAGACTCAGTCACATAGAAAGCATTCTATCTTGAAATGTGGACGGTGGATTAACTGCATCAGAATTCCCCCAAGGGCCTGTTAAAAATGCATATTTCCAGACTTTCTGGATCAGAATTTTAAAGGGTTGGAGATTGCAAATTTGCATTTTAAAGAATCATCCCAGGTGATTTCTTCCTTAACCCTGAAGTTTGAAAAGCACTCTTACGGAGTGGTAAGTAAACTCTCCTGCTTCAGAGGGCAGAAGATATCCAACCTCAGTGCTAATGTTGAGCATGTTGGTCTACAGGGCAAGTACTTTATAAAGCATATACTAAAGATGAGGCAGTTATCTGAACTTTTGGCTTCGGCTAAGGCTCTCCCTCACAGGATGCTCGCCATCCTAATTGCTGCTGTAAAAATGAGAACAACTCATAGCATTGGTCGTCCTTTGTTTGGCTTGTTCAAATAATGGGCATATGAAAAAAAAATCTAACTAGAAAATGTTTGGAATCTTTTGCACTTCAGTCAGCATGAAAAGCAATTAGCATGTAGTTAAGTTTATACAGTCAGGCACTTTTGCAAATACACCACAATGGTTAAACTGGGTTAAAATCCGTGTTTTCTTACCAGAGTTATATTATGTCATGATTAAATATTGCTTGAAATACAGAAAGCAGGTATTTTGCCCAAATACTTACCTTTTTGTTTGTCTGTTTTAACAGGAAAAACTAACCCAAGAGTGTGTATTCAGAGAACAGTTTGAAGAAAACTGGTATAACACGTACTCTTCGAATCTATATAAACACGTGGACACTGGAAGGCGATACTATGTTGCATTAAATAAAGACGGGACCCCAAGAGAAGGAACGAGGACTAAACGGCACCAGAAATTCACACATTTTTTACCTAGACCAGTGGACCCCGACAAAGTACCCGAACTATATAAGGATATTCTAAGCCAAAGTTGACAAAGACAATTTCTTCACTTGAGCCCTTAAAAAAGTAACCACTATAAAGGTTTCACGCGGTGGGTTCTTAATTGATTAGCTGTGTCATCACACCAGCTCCACTGTTGCCAAACTTTGCCGCATGCATAATGTACGATGGAGGCTTGGATGGGAACATGCTGATTTTGTTCTGCACTTAAACAGGCTTGTCCTCCTGGAGGACCGCCGCTGCCCACTTGCTTGATTTATTGTGAGAGGACGAGAGGGAGACTGAACGGGGGTGTGAGTGTGTGCGTGGATGAATAGCAGGGGAGTTGGAAGAGAGAAGCAGAAGCAGAGAGGACCGCGGCCTGATGCATGCTGGGATTTAGACGCGCTTTTACATTTTTGATCAGTTGTACTTCATCTTGTATCAGCACAGCTGCCATACTTCGACTCATCAGGATTTTGGCTGGTGGCCTGCGCAAGGGTACGCTGCATTTTCAAAGGCATGGAGGGTGCAGTCTTACTTAAAGGACTTTTTCAGTTCATGCTCACGGGTGCCATCCCGGTGAATTTAAAGCAAAGACCTCTTAGTTTAAAAAAAAATAAATTAAAAAAAAAAAAAAAGGAAAAAAAAAGAAAAAAAAGTTAAATTTATTTATAGAAATTCCAAAGGCAACATTTTATTTATTTTATATATTTATTTATTATATAGAGTTTATTTTTAATGAAATATGTACAGGCCAGATAGGCATTTTGGAAGCTTTAGGCTCTGTAAGCATTAAATGGCAAAGTCCGCTACGAACCTGTGGTAAATTCATGCAAGTAAATATAACGGTGCATGGATATGAGAAATTCTAATGACCCTAATGTACTAAAGGCGACAATCTCTTTTGTGCCCGTATTATTGTAAACTTATGCACATCATTCATGACACTGAGTATTCACTCTTCAGACTGCTTGTTTCATAGCTTATCCCAGAGGATTAAAGAAAAACTGGGTCTCAAACTTTTATTCTGTGTCTGTAATATTTCCTCTCTCATAAGTGACTTATTCCATCATTGTAACTTCACGGTTGGAAAATACAAGGGTTGGCATATATCCTACATGTTTAAACCTATTGCAGAATATACCAAAGCTGAACAATTAACTATGCTTTTATTTTAGTTGGCCTCCAGGATAACAGGACTAACATCAAACATTATACTGATTTAGAATCCTCAAAAAGGGAAAAAAAAAAAAAAGGAGCTTCTATAGCACAGATTTAAAAAATTTTTTTTTTTTTTAAGGGATAATAGGTTAAACAGGATCATTCTTGGAGACTTTTTATTTGTACACTTGGCTATCAAATATGACATTATACAAGCATCATAGGGGTCATTGTAACGTCTTTTATAGAAAATTGCTTTTGGTGTGAACCATCATAATACATGGGAATAAATAGCACCCTTCACGTAAAACTTGCAAAACGGGACTAATACATCTTCATCAGTAATGACAATGAGGGGGGAAAATATTATACCTGTTGACTGTGTTTTGTTTTTAAAAATGGTCCTCACAGCGCTCAATTTTTTTAGAGGGGAGGTTACTATATAGAATATCTTTTACAAGGCTTTTATAACATTTTATGCTGAAAAGCATAAGAATACATATTTCTTTAGTAGCAATAATTTTGGAACTTGCCCTTGGGCAAGGAAGACTATTTCTTACCATATACTAAGGAGAAAAGAGCCAAATTCTTAAAGCAATATTTAAGAAAAAGGAATTTATAACAAATTCTCATACCACATATAACACTTTCTAGCCAGTTATGTTGGGAAATTGAAAGTGACAGTTAAAAAATGTGTTAGGATTTATGTAACTAATTTTAAAATTTAATATTCCAACTTTGTTTTGCTCTGATGCACATTCTTTATGAAAAATAAAAATATGTCACTGTTGAGTTAAAGCTGTTTTGAAGTAGAAGCGCATGACTTATTGCCATGAGCACATGTGGCCCTTCTATAGTCAAAGTTCCAATATGTAGCAAAGCCCTCCTGCTGATGTGCATTAAGGAAAAACTAAGTCTAACGTTTGGAATTAAGAAATATTTGGGGGGAGGGGACAGAAGCAATGTAAGATAGTTGATTTATGATAAACTCAGAATGTCCTCTTCATTTATTTTCTTGTTTTTTTCTCTTTCAAAACAGAAATTACATTTAATTCCAAGATGTAGTATTTTTTATTTATTACTTAACCCTTTGCTGCTGCTGAAATGTGCACATAATCAGGCTTTAGTTTTTCCAAAAAGCATTTGCTATTTTTGGCTGAAAACATTAAACATCTGACCACAGGGAAGAAGCAAGTTTCTAGGATGTCATAGGTACAATACTTAGCACTGAAGAAATTGGTTTTAGGAGGTAGCCAAAAGTAATCTTAAAGTAGCATGAGATGCTAGATAATCGGCCTAGAGGAAAGCAACTGGTTTGCGAAAAAGATTAAAATCTCCATGCATTCCTAGAAAATGCTACTTTAACGTCTACTTTTGGACTTAATTTGTTTGGGTACCCTTTTCTTTTTCTTTTCTTTTTTAATTTTTTTTTAAAGAAAAACAAAATGTTATATGCTTTTGGCAATGGATACAATAAACTGTAATGGTCTGTAAATAAATAAATATTGACTTATGCAATTTATGTAAATAAGTGTTCTGGGAGAGTAGTTGGCTCAGGGTTTTGGCTGGGGATTGTCCTGTTGGGCATTAGAGCGGGTGGGTTTGCATCCAGTTCTTGTCGTCAGAGACCCAAAGCCCATTGGATGGCAGCTCCAAGCCACTGTGGAATGGGTGGTTCCAGTTTTCACAAACAGATGCTCAGATAACCAAACCACTATCTTATTGGTGCCAGCACTTGCACCTTGGTCAGAGACTTAGCGGGCATGGACTGAACAACCCTCCCATCTGTCATGTGAATGTCCCCAGGCAGTGTGAAGGACATACTAGGTCAGTGTTGGGAGACCTGTCCTGCCAGGTCCTGTGTTGTAGATAAATGAATGGCTTTAGTTTATGGTGTTTTCCTTCTATTTCATCTCA
This sequence comes from Neogale vison, assembly GCF_020171115.1. Taxonomy (NCBI): domain Eukaryota; kingdom Metazoa; phylum Chordata; class Mammalia; order Carnivora; family Mustelidae; genus Neogale; species Neogale vison. The sequence goes on from NC_058095.1 coordinate 84,389,380, forward strand.
TTAACACTACAACATTGTGTTATTTACTTGATAATCTGTAATTGTATGTAAATACATACAGGATTATGTAATTTGTGTAAATACATAATTACAGACTTTTGAAAACTGGTATTTTTTACTTGATGTCCATTTTGGAGCTGCTTCACATTATGTGCCTACATGAACCAATGGAATTTTAAAAACATGCTCTCCTTGCTCTTACAGCTGTTGCGTGTGTGTTGAGGGGATGGGGGGGTGTGGGGGCTGGAGAGGGAGGAACAAACATATCCAGATGTCTTTTCTTTTCTGTAAGCATTAGATGAAGAAACGAGTAATCTGGGATAAAGATTTATGAACTCGCAGCAAGCAAAACTCAGTGTATGCACACATTTTTGGGGATGGGTGAAAGGACAAAGGCATATTTTTTGAGGTCAAATTCTGTTTGCTGCATCATTTGACCTTCACATGTGCTGAATTTAGATCTACTGTCTGTGGTCACTTGCACGAAAGAGCAATGAAGTCGCAGGGGTGGGGAAATAGGCCAGATGGATTCCAAAGATGTGTGACCACCCGGCCCCCTCAGGTGTGTGCATGTATACGTGTGCTGTATATGTAACATAATGCTCTGGGGGTTCCTCCATAGACATTTCACATTTTAAAATTGATATTTTATTGGTAAAAGTGGAATGGGGAGGGATTATGACAATAAATAGCGCCTACGGTATGTTTTGGTGACCGCTTTCTCTTAGGTCTGTAGGGAACTGGATCCCAAGTTTTAGTAAGATAAAATGGATATGCATCCATTGTTTAAGTTTAAGGTGTACTGCGTAAGGATTTTACTTACATCACCACAATAACTTTAGTTAACATCCATCATCTACAAGAATTTTTTTGATGTAACATTTTCTTCACCAGACAGACACATGAGGAAATAAGAAATAACCTCTTGTTTCATTTTCATTGGAAGGAAAGTGAAAATGAGTATTCTTCATGTGTATGCACCCTCTTGCTTCTATGTTGACTTAGTCATCAGGCTGAGAGTCACTGAGCTCTAAGGTTGGATGATTATTGTGACGGCTACCAGGGAGGCAAATGAAACACCAGAGTGAGGTTTCTGTTATTTTGGTTAATGGTCAAAGAAGATTCTTTGAGTTGTTATTACCCACCAATTACATTCCATCTGTCATCTTGGAAACCATTTTTAAAACTTAATTTTAGTTGAAAAAAGTTGTAGGCATACCAAATATCTCAATAACCCTTGGCAAACTGCACTTGAAACCAGCTCTTTTTTTTTTTTTTTTTCCTGTGCCTTCTGAAGATATGCATTCTTGGTTATGATTCTCATTGTTATTAGTGGACTTATCCAGGAATACCTGGTACTGGGAACTAAAGAGTTAAAAAGCGTAATGAGGACCTTCAAAGCTGAACACTTGGTCCTGCCCTCCTCCTGCAGGGGAAGGACAAGCATTGTTGACGGTGTTCATGGGCCAGCTTGGAGACACTTATCTTTAAAAACATCCATGCAGGCTTTTTCCTAACCATTTTGTGGGCTGTTGCAAAACATTCTGTAAGCTCCACCTGCCTGTTGCCTCTGGCTTCTAGTGTATGCATATGGACAGGGTAAATGACAGCTTTGTGAAATTTTTGTTTCTGACTAATGAAAAGAGGGCTTTACCTAGTCTGTGCCAATATTAGAATTATAACTCTTCTCTCAGAAGGAAGCCATACTCTAAACATCTCTTTATGGTTGACCACAGTCTTTTTCCCTCCCTCTCTATTTTTCTTTTTCTTCCTTGCCTCCCCATCCCCTTCCTTCGTTTTATTGTCTGGAGCTGGCATCAGCAATAAATAGACCCAATTCCTGATGGCACCCACAGAATTTCAACAAATGCCTCCTTGTATATTGGATGAAGACGTGGTAAGGAAGATACCAGGGGCTGTGGGGGCATAATGTGCTCAGTACAGACTTACGGCTGGTGATGTCTAAGGTGAAATGCCAGAGATGATAGGAGGTACGGAGAAGACAGTTGTAGTCGCTGGCATTCTAATTGGGTCGAAAAAGTGCTTTGTCCTTGGAGAATTTGGACTCATCGCATCTTTTACTGGTGTCTCCTGGATACCTGTGACTTACTCAGCCTGAGGATATTAAAAAGTGCTGGCTGATTGGCTGATTGGTCTTGGAGGGTCTCCAACCCCTTGTGAAGGGGCATTGGTTCATGGAGATGACCAGAATCAGTTTTTGATTGGATCAGCTCTGCGGCCCGGTACTTTCTGAGGCCATGCTCTGAATGCTCTTTAGGTGGTTACTGTCGGTTTCCGTCCAGAGGAAGGTGGCTCTTCGTTTCTGTTAATGTTACTCACTTCGGTTTTCCTCCTCACATTTGCCTTACATCCCAGGCAAAATCCATAACATAATAGAAATGAAAATATAGGATAATAGGATATGTAGAATAGTATAAAGGATATATAGGATAATAAAAGAGGTACCGTATAACATAATTTTTTGAAAAAAAATTTATTTGAGAGAGAGAGAGAGAGAACAGGGTGGGGAGGGGCTGAGGGAAAGAGAGAGAGACTCTCAAGTAGACTCCCCGCTGAGTGTGGGGCCGCACCCAGGACTTGACTCTGGACCCTGATGTCAGGACCTGAGCCAAAACTAAGAGTCCACCGCTTAACTGACGGCGCCACCCCCGTGTTCCTATAACATAATTTTTAAAATACGCACTTCATTCTTTCAATAAATATGTATTGAACAACTGCTCTATAATATGGAACAGTGTTGAGGATATGATAGGGGAAAAAACAGACATTCTGATCCTAAATACCAGGCTAGATTCTATGTCAATGATTATACAAACATATAGTACTTGTTTAAGATACTGTAGGACTGGAATGTTCACATTATAAGGTAATCAGGACAACACTGCCAATTTTCCATGAACTTCATTTTCTTCAGTTATGTCAGTTTACACTAATATATTAAAACTCAGAGGCAATCCCATTCAAATCCTATTGTTTTAAGCATTTTAAGAGTATTCTCAGATTTGATGATACAGATTCTCTCAGGAGATGAGCTCCTTCTTGACAGTAAATGGATTTCATTTGAAAGAAATGCCAAAACCAGAACACTGTTTTATTTTTTCCTTCTTTAGGAAAATCCAAATGAACAGGCAATAGAATTCTAAAAGTTTATCAGTTGTAGATCTGTGAGGTCTTTTTTTTTTTTAAGATTTTATTTATTTAATTGACAGAGAGAAACAGTGAGAGATGAACACAAGCAGGGGGAGAGGGAGAGGGGGAAGCAGGCTCCCCACTGAGCAGGGAGCCTGATGTGGGACTCAATCCCAGGACCCTGAGATCATGACCTGAGCCAAAGGCAAAGGCTTTAACTGAGCCTCTTTAACTGAGCCTCCCAGGCACTCAGTTTTGTGAGGTCTTTTAAGGGTACCAGAATTCAGTGACACTAAAAGAACTTATGGAGCGTTGGAAAATACTTTATTTCCCATAGAATTCACCTCAGTGATATAAAAGTGGTCATATAACCATAGCTTTAATAGCAGAGAGATGAAATTATACATCTTTCTTTTTTTTTTTTAAAGATTTTATTTATTTATTTGACAGAGATCACAAGTAGGCAGAGAGGCAGGCAGAGAGGGAGAAGCAGGCTCCCTGCGGAGCAGAGAGCCCGATGGGGGGCTCGATCCCAGGACCCTGGGATCATGACCTGAGCCGAAGGCAGAGGCTTTAACCCACTGAGCCACCCAGGCGCCCCGAAATTATACATCTTTCATTGTTTGTCTTTATCAGAACTACAAATCTGTAGTTAATTGGCTTCTCATTTCCGTGTTGCTTGCTTCGATTTCCTTTTCTGTTATAGCGTGACTTCCCACGCTCTTGGCTCTCCTTCTCCCTATTCCACACTTGTTTAGGTACATGGTACGGAATAAGTAGAACTGACGGAATGTGATGGATGGTCTTTGGAATTTTCCCAGGAGAGGTTTGTTATCCCAAATTTGGCTTAGCAAATGAAGACTAATTGAATTAGAGGAGTACCGAAAGCAGGCCATTATTGGCAAGGAGAGAAATTCCACCTTTCAGGAGATAACATCATAACTATCCCTGGTTGGATAAGATCTAAGAGCAGGGCATTTCCGTGATGCTGCCATTCACCTGATATCTGAAGTGAGATAGATTCAAGTTATAAATGACTCTTGGGTAAATGGGTGAAAACTTAGAAATCAGGCTATTTCTTTGGATGATCTGCTTCAGAGAAGCAACTTTAAATTTTGTGGTGACTTGAATGTGCCTGTATATATGGTTCCTGTTTCTTCCTCCGGGAATATTTTTAAGCAAGAAGGCTGAATTCTACTATGCTCATCTCAGAGCTTTCATTTGGTTCCAGATGCAAAATGCTCATTTTTTAAAATATATCGATATCATGTGGGAGAGTTGCATTATTTTAACAATGCTTCCTGTGGAAGGAAGGGAATTAACCTGACTGAAAATACAGTTTAGTCACATCTAGCTCATGTCCCTGAGCCATGGCCCTATTCTGTGTTCCATGTGGTCCTAAATGTGTTCTCCAATGCATCAGTACCTTGAAATGGCTGAACTGAATCTCAGATTAGCTGTGCTACTTCTTAATTAGCTGGTTAGTATAGATACTTGGGTCATATATACATATATATATATATTTTGAAGTAGGAGAAGCTCAGATTGTAGGAAAACTAAAAATAAAATGGAAATAATGAAAACATTACTGTGATTTGAATAACTAAAAGTTATTTTTTGTAGTCATGGCTCTTTTATTTATGTCTTTTATTTATTTTTTATTGTCTCTTATTTATTTTATTTATTTAAGTCATGGTGCTTTTATTTATTTATTCTATTTATTTATTTTTTGTGTCATACCATCTTTGGTGCTTTTATTTTTAATAAACTTAAAAATTATTCAATGATTGAGTTTTATTCTTAGATAAACCCATGATTTTTCAATATGTCTATATAATGTCCAATGGATGATTTAGAGCCTGACCAAAATTTGAAGGAAGGGAACTTTTCATTGAAACTCATTAATTTATGCAGCAAGCAATTATTGATATATACTATATTCTAGGGATTATGAAAATAAAAACAGGCTTGTTAAAATTTGTTTTCATATACAATATGATTATTTGTCAGCTCACTTGTCTTATGCCTACCCCTTGTAAAATTGTGTTAAACTAGTTGTCATAAGTTTTTCTTCTCATATAAAATATCGCTTCTTCTTGGAGAAGAGGACTAGGATGTGGTTTGAAGCAGAATACCATCTCTTTAAAGCAGGTACTTTAAATAATGGACTTAAGCCATTTGGAGATATTCTTTTGGTTTTCATTCAACTGGGTGTTTAAAATTGTCCCCAAAGGAATTCCTTCTTGGTTTGACTTTGAATTAAAAAATGTCTCTGAAAAATAAAACAAGCATAAAGTTAATATGATGTCATTTAGCATACCTTGCTGGCATGTTTTATAATGATTAGCCTATATTTTTAGTTTAGAACAGCAGTTAAGTTTCCAAAATTCTTGTGTGACTGTTTTTATCTCAGAAACATGTGATGGCTTGTCATGAGGCTATCTTATTTGGGAACCACACCCAATGGTTCTGAGCACACTCAAGAAACTATATTAAGGAGCATGTGACAAATGTATGACCAATTTATAAATACATTTGATTAGTTACTGCCCTCTAGAAAGGGCTGTACACTGATCAGTACATGAGTATAGGGAAATAACCTGAGGATTGAGAAAGGACCATCCTCAAGGATGACAGGTAAGAATATTTGGAGCTTACAAAGAATAGTGACTCTTCCTACCAGCCATAACTCGAAAACCTCAAGATTCATAGAGCACTGTGTAGTGTTCACTGAAGGGTCTTGCCTCAGTTGTGAAGAATAATAAGCTGAAGACTAAATACTGTTGCAGTCCCACCTGAAGTATTTTATTTATTTTCACTTAATGTAATTTTTAAAAAGATTCCTTTTATTTGGGAGAGAGAGGGAGAGAGAGAAAGACAGAGAGAACATGAGCAGGGGGAGGAGCAGAAGGGAGGGAGTGGGAAGCCTAATGCAAGGCTGGATCCCAGGACCTGGACATCAAGACCTGAGCCAAAATCACCCAGGGACCCCACATTTAACATACATAAAGACCAAAAAGGATCAAACTATTTTAAGCCAACTTTATCCCAGAACAAGGCTCAATAAAATTTATGGACTTATAAGTATCTGGCACCCAGCAAGGTAAAGTAGACAGTGTTTGTCATCCAATTAAAATTACCAGACATCCAAACGAACAGGAAAATACAACCCATAATGAAAAGGAAAAAAACAGAACAAAACAAAAAACCCCAAACCCATTTAATTCAACCTGATGTAGAACTAACAAATTATTTAGAATAAAAGAAAAATAAATTGAAATAGCTATTATAACTATATTCCATATTTTAAAAGAATTTTGGGACAGGGTTGGTGCAACACAGGATTAAAACGTGACTTCCAGAGATAAAAATTTCAATGTGTGATATAAAAAATACATCAGATGGGATTAATGGCAGGCTAGACATTGCAAAATAAAAGATGTGTGTACTCAAAATTAGAGCAATAGAAACTATCTAAAAGGAGGATGGAGAAGGGAATTAAAAAATATTGAATAGAGCATCAGTGAGCTGTGGGATAACTTAAAGAAGTTTAATATACATATAATTGGAGTCCTCAAAAGAAAGGGGGGAGAGGACAAAAATATACCTGAATATATTATGGCCAGAAAGTTTCTAAGTGTGATAAAAAGTACAAGCACAAAGATCTAAGATGTTTTACGAACCTAAAGCAAAATAAATGTGAAAACAAATCGAAAACACTGCACTAAGGCACATAATAACCAAATTGCAAACAACTAGTGGCAAGAGAAAAATCTTAAAGGCAACCAATTTTTAAAGAATCATATTACATACAGAGGAACAAAGTTAAGGATCACAGATTTCTTTTCAGAGAAAATGTAAGCAGTAAGACAGTGGAGTAACATCTTTAAAGTACTGAAAGAACAAATCTATTGAACAACAATTATATACCCAACAACAATGTATTTCAAAAAACAAAGGTGAAGTTAAGATTTTTTCTGATGCAAAAGCTGAAAGAATTTATCATCTGCTGATCCATACTATAAGAAATACTAGATTGTTAATATGGCTTGTTAATGTTAAAAATTCTAAAATCTTAAAATCCTTCAGGCAGAAGAAAAAAGATATCACAGGAAAATATAGGTCTATACCATGGCATGAAAAACACCAGAAATAACTACATGGGAAATTTGTGACATTTTTCATATTTAAATCTCTTTAAAAGATAATTGGCTGCTTAAACAAAAATAATAATGATGTACTATAGGGTTTATCACATATGTAAAAGTGAGATGCATGACATAAACCTGGAAGGAGATAAATTGAAATATATTATTGTAAGGTTTTTATATTATGTATCCATGAAGTGGTATAACCACAATAAGTTATATTGTGGTATAACCACAATAAGTTAAAGATACATGGTATAAAAGTCTAAATTAATCACTAAAATAATAAAAAAGAGTTATAACAAGGTGATAGGTTTAAACTCATCCATACTAATAATCACATTAAACATGAATGGTGTAAACATCTCCAGAGATAGACTGGATTTTAAAAAAGCAAAATTCAGCTGTATACTACGTATAAGAAACAAACTTTAAAGACACAGATGGATTAAAAGTAAGAAGATGGAAAAATAAGAAGTAAAAGATGGAAAAATATACCATGCTAACATCCTACAGAAGAAAGCAGGAGAAAGTATCTTAATGTCAAACAAGCCTGATTTCACAGCAAATGATAACAAGGATAAAGAAGTTCATCTTGTGAAGATAAACTAGTCTCTTCATTAAGGGAACATAAAAATCCAAAATTTTTGTGTACTTAACAAGACCTCAACATACATGAAATGAAATGCGACAAAACTGCAAGGAGAAATAGCCAAATTCACAATCGTAATTTGAGATTTCCATAACTTTCTTAAATAATTGATAGAACAAGTAGACAGAAAATCATTAAGGATACAGAATATTTAAGCAAAACTATCAATCAGTTTGACTTAATTGACATTTATAGAACACTCCCCCCGACCACCAAAGCAGAGTATATATTCTTTTGAGGTGCACAATGAATATTTATGAAGATAATTTGAGCCATAAAAGTAATTCCAATAAGTTTTAAAAAAGATTTTATTTATTTATTTGACAGAGAGAGACACACAGAGAGAGGGAACACAAGCAGGGGCAGTGGGAGAGGGAGAAGCAGGCTTCCCACTGAGCAGGGAGCCCATTCCAGGTCTCGAACCTAGAATGCTGGGATCATGACCTGAGCCAAAGGCAGACACTTACGACTGAGCCACCCAGGTGCCCCTAATCTCAATTAATTTAAGTCATACAAAGTATGTTCTCTAATCACAGTAGATTTCAACTAGTTGAAAATTCTCTGGATGATCCCCAACTATTGAAAACTAAATAACATGCTACTAAATAACCCTATTTTGTTTGTTTGTTCTAGATTTTATTTATTTATTTGACAGAGAAAGAGAGAGAGAGAGTGAGCACAGCAAGGGGAGCAGCAGGCAGAAGGAGAGGGAGAAGCAGGCTTGCTTAGCAGGGAGACTGACGTGGGGCTCAATCCCAGGACCCTGGGATCATAACCTGAGCTGAAGGCAGACTCTTCTTAACTGACTAAGCCACCCACTCACCCTAATAACACTGTTTTGAAGAAGAAATTAGAAGTGAAACTGTAAAGTGGCTTGAAATGAATAAAAATTAAAATACAACATATCAAAAAGAGAAGAATACTGCTAAATTAATACTTAGGGGGAAATTCATAGCATTAACTTCCTATATTAGAAAAGAAGAAAGTTCTTAAATCAATGATCTCAACTTCCATCCTTAAGAAACTAGAACAATAAGAGGAAATAAGCCTAAAGTACGTAGAGGAAAGGAAAGATGAAGATTGGAACAGAAACTGATGAAATAGAAAATATAAAAAACAATAGGAAAAAAATCAATAAAACCTGAAGCTGTTTTTTTCACAAGATTAATAAAATCAATATGCCTGTAGCCAAATTGATGGTGGGGGGGGAGAAAACACAAATTTATAGATATCGAAAGGAAGAAGTGACATTGCCACAGATTCTACAGATGTTAAAGTAAGATAAGGGAATATTAGAAATAATTGATGGTGATGTTTGATGTTGAATAAATTAAACAATTTAGATTTAATGGAAAAATTCCTTGGAAAATGTAAACTACCAAATAACAAAACTGACTCAAGAAGCAGTGGATAACATAAGTAACCCTACTTATATTAATATTTAATATAATATTTAAAGTTTAATAATACAATAACTCAATATTAAATATAACTATAGCAATATATTAATATTCATTATTTAATTAATAATTAAATTTATGTTAGTAGTTAAAAACCTTCCCACAAATAAAACTCTGGGCTCAGAGGCATCACTGGTAAATTCTACCAAAGACTTAAGGAAAAAGAAATACAATTTCAAGGTAAGCTCAGAAAATTGAAGTAAAGCAATTAGTTTAAAATTTGTTTTATCATTAATCCAGAAAAGTCATGACAAGAGGAGAAAATGACAGAAAATATCCCTTATGAACATAGACATACACATTCTAAACATAATTTTAGCAAACCGAATTCAACAATATAGAAAATGGGTCATAAATCATGTCCAAGTGGAACTTATCCCAAGAATATACAGTTGATTTACCAATTAAAAATCAATGTCATTCATCTTATTACCAAGCTAAAAAAGACAACATCATCATCTTAATAAACACCAGAAAAAGAATTTGGCAAAAATAAAATCATTCCTGATAAAATCCTCAGCAAATTAGAAACAGAAATAAATTTCCTCAATTTGATAAAAGGTATACAAGGAAACTACATAAACATCATACTTATGAAAGATTGACTGCTTTACTTCAAAGTTCAGGAAGAAGACAAGGATGTCCAGTCCAACCACTTCTATCCAACACTGTGTTAGAGATCCTAGCCAGAGTCATAAGGTAAGAAAAAGAAATACAAGTTATCCAGATTGGAAAGTAAGAAGAAAAACTATCTTTTTTCAGTATGACATGATTATCTATGTAGAATTTTTTTTTTTTTTAAAGATTTTACTTATTTATTTGACAGGCAGAGATCACAAGCAGGCAGAGAGGCAGACGGGGCAGGGAGAAGCAGGCTCCCCTCTGAGCAGAGAGCCCTATGCATTGCTCTACCCCATGACTCCGGGACCACAACCCAAGCCAAAGGCAGAAGCCCCAACCCACTGAGCCATCCAGGCGCCCCTATCTATGTAGAAATTTTGATGACATCCACAGAAAAGCTACTAGACTTAAAAAAATTAATTTAACCAGGGTGTAGAATGCAGAATCAATATACAAAAAATCAATTGTATTTCTATAAATTCCTAATGGATAATCAGATATTGAAATAAAATAACATTTAACAGGATAAAAACATTTAGGGGCAAATATGACAAAAGATAGTTAAGATCAATTCACTGCAAATTATAAAACAGGACTGAGATAAATGAAAGAATGTCTAGATAAATGGAAAGATATACCATATTTATGAATTGCTAAGATGTAAATTTTTTGCATATTGATATCTTGATCTAAGGCAATCCCAATCAAAATATTGCAGGCTTTTTTTTTTAATTAAAAATTTTTTTTTAGAAATAAACAAATTGAATCTAAAATTTGTATGGAAATGCAGAGGATCTGGAATAGGCAAAACAACTCTGAAAAAGAACAAAGTTGGAGGACTGACACTATTTGAACTCAAGTCTTATAAAGCTACAGTAGTTAGGACTGGAATTGGCAAAAAGATAAATAGAGCAATAGAATAGAATACAGAGTCTATAAAGAGACCATACATAAGTAGACACCTAATTTTAAAAAGTTATATTACTCTCTATTTTATGACAGAAAATGAATACCCATAAAGAAAATGTACGTTAGCAACAAGATCACTGAAAAAGAAATTTGACATGCTATATTCATTATTTTTAACTATATTCTCTTAAAAAAATAAGCCTTTTTAAGAGCAATTTTAGGTTTACAATGAAACTGAGGGGAAGTTTCAGAGATTTCCCATGTACTTCTTGTCTGCATACATGCGTAGCCTTCCCCATTATAAACATCTCTCATAAGAGTTGTACTTTTGTTACAACTGATGAACCTTCATAATCAAAGTCCATATATTACATTTCATAATCAAAGTCCAAATATTACATTACAGTTCATTCTTGTTGTACATTTAATGGGTTTGGACAATTGTATAATGGCATGTATTTATCATTATGTTACCACACAGAGCATTTTCACTGTCCCCTAATCCATCTGTGCTTTGCTAGTTTATCCCTCCTCCTCTCAAACCCCTGGCAATCACTGATGTCTTTATTGTCTCCATATTTTACTTTTTCCAGAATGTTGTAAGTTGAATCATACAACCTATAGTGCTTTCGGATGAGCTGATTTCACTTCACACTGTGCACTGAAGTTTCCATGTCTTTCCATGGCTTGATAGTCACTTCTTTTTAGCACTGAATATTATTCCTTTGCCTAGAGGTACCACGGTTTATCCATTTAGCTACTGAAGGACATCTCGATTGCTTCCAAGTTTTGGCAAAAACTGAAAAAATGAAAAAACTGCTATAAATATCCAGGTGCACGTTTTTGGTTGGATGTTAAGTTTTCAACTCTTTTGGGAAAATACCAAGGATTGTAATAGCTGGGCCATATGGTAAAAGTATGTTTAGTTTTGTAAGAAACTGTCAAACTGTCTTCCAAAGTGTGTACTATTTTGCATTCCCACCAGTGATGAATGAAAGTTCCTGTTGCTCCACATCTTGTCAGCATGGACAGTTAATTTTTGACAAAGATGCAAGGGAAATTCAGTGGAGAAAGACAGCTTTTCAACAAATGGTGTGGAAAAATAGGATATCCATATGCAAAAAATTGAATTCACACCTTGCATACAGACATTAATTCAAAATGGATCAAAATGGATTAAAACATCAAACAAAAAACTATAAAACTCCTAGAATTAAATAAGGGAAAAGATATTTGTCATATTAGGTAAAGATTTCTCAGATACAACACAGTAAGAGCACAATTTCTTTCAAAGATACTATTAAGAGAATGAAAAAAGTCAGTCTGGCAGAAATATTTACAAAGTATGTATTGACTTGTATGTCTAGGGACTTGTATCCAGAAATATAACTATCAAAACTCAAGAAAATGGGCAAAATATTTGAGTAGACACTTCACCAAACAATTTATGAATGGCAAATAAATACATGAAGATACTTGACATATTTGCTTACTAGGGAAATGCAAAATAAAATGAGAATGAGATAGAAACCATTACGTATCTATTAAAATGACTAAAATTAAAAAAAATTGACCATTCTAAGTGTTGGTGAGGATTTGGAGGAACTGGAACTCTCATTCACAGCTGGTGTATATAAAATTTTACAATCTCTTTGGAAAACATTTTGTCATTTTCTTAAAACATTAAACATATATTTACTGTATGAGGCAGCTATTCCATTCCAACATATGCATCCCATAGAAATAGAAGCATATGTTCATAAAGATATGCAGAATTTTAAATAATAGCCAAAAAACTGGAAAAAAACCCAAATGGACACTGCAGGTGAGTCACTAAACTGTTGAACTTCTATACATTGGAATACTGCCCAACAATAAAAACAAATGAATTACTGAAATATGCTGCAGCATTGATAACTTTCAAAATAGTTGTGCTGAATGAAAGAAGCTAGACAAAAAGGAGTATCTGCGTACTGTAGGATTCCATTTAAGTAAAATTCTACAAAACTCAATCTGAGATAGAGTTATAGAGAGTAGATCGGTGGTTTCCTGGAGAGGTGTAGACAGGTGGGAGGAAGAACTTTCAAGGGACATGGGAATGATGGATGTGTTAATGATCTTGATTTACTGGGTGTGTAAATATGTCAAACTTATCAAGTTATATACTTTTGTGAAGTTTATTGTATGTCAACTACACCACAATAAAAATATAAACAATGTGAAATGATTACAAATAATATCGACCTTCTAGAGCCATTACATAGATAAGAGGATATAATCGATGCTAGTGTGATCCTGTCACATCAGGGATTCCAAGTACAAGTCAGTTCCCTTTACTTACAACTATAGTCTGATGTTTTCCCATCAAGGAAGATCTCCTAAAATTTGCTATATAGCAGGCAAAGGGAGAATTCAGAGAAAGAGAAAGAGAGTTGGGATATTTGTCCTTGATGACCGTTTTGGACTGGAGTGATCTGCCAGAGAGGGGCAGATGAATCTGGGGTTGAGCATTTCCTGATTAGTGAAGGCTAAAAGCATCCCCCATCCTAGTTTTAAATGCAGCCTTCACGTGGAGACAGCACACTGTTCTTTAAGAGAGAGTGACTTGACTTGAAACATGCAAGAAAGGAGATGTGGAAGCAAAAACAACAACAACAACAACAACAAAAAACAACAACAACAAAAAACCCAACAAGAAAATAAAGGTGTGTATGTAATATCATATAGAATACCTTTTGGGGGATGCTCTGTAATCATTAATCTCTATTTTTAGTTCAGAACAGGAGTTAAGTTTCAAAATTCCTGTTTAGCTGTTTTTAATCTCAGAAACACGTGACAGCTTGTCACGAGGCTAAATTGGGAACCACACCCGATGGTTCTGAGCACACTCAAAGAACTATATTAAGGGCTTTGTGACAAATGTATGAACAAATTATAAACGCATTTGATTAGCTACTTCTGTCTAGAAAGGGCTGAGCATTTGAAGCAAATGTCAGAATTCACTGTGAAGTTTGTGAGAGATTTAAGGAAAGAATTAATATGTGTAACCCAATGACAGAATTATCCTTTCTACTTATATTTAAGATATTTTATATCTTATATCTTATGAAGGTCAAGACTGTTGGGTTATGGATTAATGGTTTTCAAGCAAGTTATATATAAAGGAGAAGAGACCCAATCAGGGCTTCAATTTTGTTTTCTACGACTAGAATGAGAACTTTTCACTTGGTGAACAGTAAATAAATCAGCAATGGTTTGTCTTAGAAACTGGGCCACTTTGTGCCCTGAAGTACAAATATGCCTATGCAAAATGGGAATCTATTGCTTAAGAATCACATGTTCCAATCCACATGTGCTACTTACTTGCTTACTTTGTGCTACTTATTTACTTACTTTGTACTTACTTATTTGTAAAAAGAGGTTGAGAGCCCAAGGATACATTAACCATACTGGAGTCAATTCACATTTGAGTATTATCAGTTTAAAGAATACTTATTTGCAATTTCTCAGGGGATGGAAGATTAACGAGACTGATAGATATTTTAAGAATAGTGGAATTGCCATTAGTATCATTTTCAACATTTATTAAATACCTATTTTCCACCAAGCCACTTAGCATGGTGTTTGAAGGTATCAACTTTGTGATGCAGTTGCCTGGATTTGAATCCCCATCTCCATTACTTCTTCCAACTTTATGACCTGGGATAAGATTGCACACCTCTTTTTGCCTTAGTCTGGTCTTCTATCCCTATGGGTGTAGGGTTCTTGTCAGGATTAAGGACATGAGGATTTGTAAAGTATTTTCAACAGTGCCTGGCACATCATCATTAGTTTCTTCTCCTTCTCCTTCATTTTTTCCTCCTCCTCCTCCTTCTTTTAGTTTGAAACAAATGTAAGCTAGAGAAGTGAAGTGACTTGATTTGGTTTTGTTTCCACTGGGAGTGAGACACAGTCCACCTTAGAAGACAGTGATCTAGTTTTCCCTTTATGTACCCCAATCACATGCCCACTTCTTTCTGTTTAACTTTCTGAATGCATTTACTTCATCTCCATGCAGAGGAGATCTGGCCTATGGGTAATCCAGGAATCCTGACACAATATCTGCCTGGGCTTACCTTGTCACTAGGCTTGATGTGGGAACCACAGATAGGTGGGGACCACTGTCAATTCTGGTTCATTCTTCCCTTCTCCCAGCTAGTGAGTAGCTGAGTTCATCACTACCCAGCTAGAGAACAAAATTCCCAGGCTCCCTTGCAGCTAGGTTTGAACCACCTAATTAATTTCTAGCCATGAAGCAAGCGGAAGAGATTTATGGCATTTTTGGACCTGGGCTGCAAACATTCTACACTCATTCCCCCACCTTCCTTCTTCCCATAATTTGAAACACATAGGACCTTGAGACTCAACTTTAAACATGGAATACAAGCCCAATGTCCCGGGGGCTGGTGGAATAGCAGAGTTTGACAGGAAGAAAACTTAGTTCCTCAAATACTTTCATGGAATAGAGCATCCAGCCCACATACTCTGGGCTGTTACAAGAGAAATCAAGAGATATTATTGACACTATATTGCTAAATGCCTTTATTTCATCTTGTCTTTTTTTCTAAGACCAGGTTCTTCATTTTTAACAGCTTCATGGTGGGTGTTCCACAACAGAATTCTGACCATTTGAAATGAATAACAAATTCTAATGACAAAAACAGAAAATTGTTGTGCTACCATCTATGCTTATTAAATGAGAAGGACTTGTGTCATAGAAAATGACTTTGCAGTCAGTTGGCAATTCCATTGTTTATCTTCTGCTCCAGAACTACATTTTTGAATAAAGCCACCTTGTTGGTGATTGTTTGATGGGTACACTGTTATACATTCTCTCTGGTTTGGAATTCAGTGGTTTATTACTAAGGGACACGCTTGTGTTTTACAAACGATTTTGAAATCATTTCAGTGTTTATCTAGAGGAGACTAAAACTATGTATACAAGTAATCCAGCACTAGGAAAAGTGTGGTGGTGGAAGAATATATGATTGTCTTATTATTTTCTCTACCTACCCTTGATGAAAAGTCAGCTCAGAGGATTCTGTAACTGTTTATTGCACCATTTTCAGAAAAGGCACAAACCCACATTCTTCTACCTCTTTAACAATAGAAGAGAAACTCAACAATGTGTTTATATTTTTTGGGCATGTAATGGTATTTGAATTTCTTGCTACCATGTTGTTTGTGTGATAACTCGTCTCTCTGGAATTAACAAAAGAGGATGTGGATAGTGACCACCATTGGAGAGTAGGGAAAGTTGTATAGGGAGAGGTGTTTTGGTGCTAATGGGGCCCAGTGGGAGCAAGAAGCTTTGTACGTGACCAAGTCAACACAAGGAAGGCAGGAAGAATAGACAATTAGGGCAAATTGAGAGCCTTTTCTCTGCTTTCCTGCACCTGCCTCAACTGTACCTGATGACTGTACCTCAACTGTACCTTTCTTTAGGGAGTTTCTGGAGAGACTGGACAGAAGCTCTCTGCCTTCCTCTGCTTGCCAGGTGGAAAATAATTCTGCTTGGGATCACTCTATCAAATTTTAATTTACTACCATGCATTGCCAAGCATCTCCCCTGAGCTTCTGACTTGTAAATCCAACTTCCTGTCAGACAGCTCTATCTTGATGTCTCACTGGTACTTCAAACTCACTGTGTCCAAATGTAACCTATAATGCTTCTTCCTAATCCTGCCCTGCTTCCTGTGAATACCATCTCTAAGGTGACAACACCATCCATATGGGTACCCAGCAAAAGACTTGGAGTCCTTGTCCCTGCCCTGTCCTACCCTATTGCTCACAGTCACCAAATCCTGCTAACTTCTCTCCAAATCATTTTTCAAACTCATTTCTTTTTCCTCTATCCTTCTATCATGCCACCCCTCCCCCTACATCATTTGAACATATGGCAACAGCTGATCTCGATTCCCCACCTCAAATCACAGTCCCTCCCCTCCATCCTTCATAGAGCTGCTGGAATGGGATAGGTCTACCACCCCACTCCCCTGGGGTCTGCTGGGTTTTGGAATGTTGTAGATTTTTGAAAGGTGATACATTATACATACCAAATATTATGTAACACCCGCAGCAGGATCTGAGGTAGCACCTCAAGTCCCAAAAGTTTAATATTACTGTTCAGAAAAATGTATCAACATTAATTGGAAAAATAAAGTCTGTACATAGCTTCAGACCAGTGCAGGTCAGGTTTTGTGGCTTTAAGATCAGATTGGGGTCGATTTTGTCTCCTCAAGTGTCAAACTCCATCTGAACATTTTGGGTTCCATGCTGTGCACGTTCCATTATATTTCACTGAACTGCTCTCTTCACGTTAGGAACTTCTATGGATCCCCTTGGCCTAAGGGACAGATTCCAATATAATTTCCTAGCTTCCTATCACCTGGGATCCCTGCACTTCCTCAAGGCTAACATTTGCTCTTCCTTCCCCTTCTGTCCCAGGGCCCCTGACATGATTCTCCAGGGGCACCAGGCACTTTCTTGATTCCATGTCTTTGTTCATGATTCCCTCCTCCCTGGAGTGTCCAAGCTCCCCTGCTGTGCACATTCTTAGACTCACTGTAGACATCAGCTCCTTCAGAGTCTTTACCAGCAAGACAGGACCTCTCTCTTCACTGACCACACAGCATATCATATTGAAATCATTTGTTTTTGTATCCTGGCTCCCAGGGCAAGCCCGAGTCTTGGTTACCTCTGTATACCCCAGGGCTACAAAGTGCCTGGGGCCTGTGAAGCGTTCAGCAAGTTTACTGAGTCAAGTGAAAAAATGGCTCCCCCTTTTTGCTTTCTCTCTGGAATATATTTACCATTTTATTGTGGGTGTTAATGGGGGGGGGGGTTGGGATTCCATAGATAGACATTAGGTTTTGAGGTTGACTTTTTTAGAAACAAATTTATGCATCAAGGACTGTCTTGACTCATCAAGGGCTTTCTTGACTGACAAAGAAAGTCCTCTGTTCTCCACAAATCTTCACACCTTGGTGCTCTGTAGTTTTGTTAGATGAGCTGGTACAGGGAAATCTGGAGTATGGGAAGGGATCCTCAGGAGGCAGCAGAGGAGTAGGTGGGCAGGGGGGCTTTGCAGGCAGCCCCTGTGGTCTCAATCTTAGCTCCATTGCTTGATCTACACAGTTATTTAACTTCTTGAAGACTCCATTTCTCTGTTTGTGAAAAGCATAACATACTGAATGGCAGCAGTAAGCTCTGCAAATCTACAGAACTATTCCTATGGTTTTGGCTGTGCTGTGAATTGGGTCTCTTGGGGCACACTCTACCTGATCTGCAAACACGGTGGTAATCTGAAAGAGCAATCTTGTCTATTGTATCTCGACACACAGAGCAGGTATGAGTGGTGGAACATGTAATCTTGTTATTCAAAATTCAGTAACTCAAAAAATGAACTCCTGCATCTGAGAATATACAGACCTGTGTTGGAGCTGGGGCTGCCCCTGCCCACATGGAGGCTGAAGTCCACTAGAGGAGGCAGGCTGTGAGTAAGTACACACAGGGTCATTGGGGAGGGTTACTCAAAACAGTCCGTGAATTATTTACTTTTTTGTTTTTAATAGATTAGAGTGGCTTCAAGGTTACCCATGTGACAATGTCACTCTCATTGAGTTGCATTCCAATAAGCATTTTTTATGGCAGAAAGAAAGGGGTGGAAATATATTTGCGTGCTGGAGATTGTGCACAAAATCCTAGGTGTAAATTAAAAAATGATCAATAAAAACTTATATTTAAAAAACCCCTAAGTGCACACATGAACTGGTTCTGTAAAAAAAAGTTGAGAATCATCAAAATAGAAGACTTTTAATAGAAAGGCTCTTGTAATGCTAAAATTCCATATCCTACCATCCGTAACAATGACCCTGCTAGGTCTTTGATGCTTTCACATCACCACTATTACATATCATTTTCAGTAATAAAGGCTTTACTTCAATCTATTTTTTTTTTTAGAGTGGTCATTCATTTAGCCTTGCATTTGGCCAATATTCATGGGACAATGACCATAAGGCAGATAGTGCATTGGGTGCTGGGAAGT
This sequence comes from Neogale vison, assembly GCF_020171115.1. NCBI lineage: Eukaryota > Metazoa > Chordata > Mammalia > Carnivora > Mustelidae > Neogale > Neogale vison. Next base: position 84,408,406 of record NC_058095.1, read on the forward strand.
CATCACTGAGCAAAACCGATTTCCACTCTCACTGAGTTTCCTGGCCAGAGGGAGTGGAGAATGATGATCCATTTATTGATATTTGGGTAGTAGATGTTCGGGGTAGACTGGAAACCAACACAAATTCGAAAAGTGGGATTTCCTTCCGCTGACCTGGAACATGACCCCTTGGTATCTTTAATTTCTCTCTCTCTCTCCCCCTCTCTCTCTGTCTTCAGAAAACCCAACACAACGTTTCCAATATTCTTCATAAATTGTCCCTGCCTTTATCTTCCCCTCATTACTTGAGGTTGTGCCTCCTTGTACCATGCGAAATAACTTCCCACGGGTGTTTACATGTTTCCATTATTTATAGGCTGCTATGTTTTCTCCTTTGCTCCTCACCAGTCACCACCCAGACGTGCTGTACATAGTTAGTTATTTTAATCTTTCCTAGTAAATCAATTCTCCCAACCTCCCCATCATTTTTATTACTCTTCTCTGAACTCCCCTCAGCTTTTGTATATCTTTATGGTATTGAAGTGCCTGGAATTTAATGTAATTTTCCAAGTGGGGTTTGAGAAAGGCTATTAGAGAGGGACTCTTACCTCTGTTCTCTGCTGATGAAACCATTGGGAACAAAGCCCAAAACTACATTAGCCTTTTTGCTGCTGTATCAGCTTTACTAACTCATATCTAATTTTCTTTTCACCATCACCTGCCAGCTTTTCCTCACAGCCTTAGTAGTTGCTTGGTGGAGAGAATGGGCTTTGGCATTCCTATGGCAGTTTTGTTGGTTTGTAGCTTTTAGTCAGGAGTCAGCACCAAGAATCAGAGGGAGAAAAATCACAAATAGAGCCTTGCGGGGCAAATCTAGTGATGTAATTAATGGTAGCAGGAGCAGCTGCCGTGTGGAGGGTACTGTGTGTGTGCGGGGCTATGTTCCGCGAGACTTACTTATATACTCTCCTAGTTAGGACTCAGAACAATTCTGTCAAGTAGACTGAGGAAACCGAGGCTCAGAAACATTGGGTAAGTGTCGGGAAGTCACCCAGCTAGAGGTCGTACAGCTGGGTTTGAATCTGAGTCAGCCTGGGCCAGCTTGACCACCGAGCCTTTGCTCCTGGGAATGAGCACCTCTGGTGATGGGGGAAAGAGGCAGAGGGGCAAACAGTGTTGCCTGGAGCACCTGAGGTGTGTGGCAGAGCCTGGAAGGAACACTTACTGAGCAGTTCCTCACTGAGAAATCACGGCAGGCACAGTCTGGGTCTTGTGTCCTCATCCTGACTAAATGTGGCTCAGCCTAGGACCACTGAGAACTTGAAATAAATGAGTGACCATTAAGTCCCTGCATGTAGGATACACTCAATAAATGTCATCACTTGCTTCCTCCCTCAACTCCATTGCCCAGAAAGTTGCTTTGTTATTAGAACTGGAATCAGACACAAAGCTTAGGAAGACAGACCCTGACAGAAGAGATATTTCAAAATCTAATTCAAAATGGAATTAACTAACCTCTGAGGACATTTCAAGAAAGATCTTTACTTGAAGTATATCCTAATGGTCACTTGCCTGTTCTCAGCAGTAACGTCACTTCTGGACACCTCACTCTTTTGTCCACTCTTGTGAAGTTAAGTAATTTAACTTTATTTCTTCAAATGCTTATGCAAACCTTGATCAGGTATGTATGGAAAACAGAGTCTGATGGGGTGGGGGGAATTGGGATACAAATTGTATATGCCGTGTGCATAAAGATGGTCTTTTTTAAGAAAATATAAAATCTGCATTTTGGAACTATTACTGCATTGGAAAATATTGTTTCCCCCCCATCTCAATTAATTCCTTAAAGGCTTGAGCAGTAGCATGAGATAGTGGAAAAGCTGTAGTTTTGGAGTCATGCAGATCTTGAACTAGGCAGCGTCACACTTAGTTTTGCAAAACGGGGCAAGTCATTTAGTTTATTTGATCCCAATTTTTCTCATCTTTAAATCAGAATTTCTGCCAGTGAGTTGTTGTGAAGTATAAATGAGATAATATACCCTTCACAGTGCTTTACATCTGAGCAAGTACTTTGCACATGTTGGCTTTCACTTCTGCTTATCTCTATCTCTTATTGTCCTTTATATTCATGTGGTGGTTTGCCAGATGACCCACATATTAGTGAACATCCCCAAATTGTCTACTATGTAGTTAGAACTGTGTAATATATTCTGTCCATCATCATCACCAGCACCACCATCTCCACCACCATCATCACCATCATCATCACCAGCACCACCATCTCCACCACCATCATCACCATCATCATCACCAGCACCACCATCTCCACCACCATCATCACCATCATCATCACCAGCACCACCATCTCCACCACCACCATCACCACCATCATCACCAGCACCACCATCTCCACCACCATCATCACCATCATCATCACCAGCACCACCATCTCCACCACCACCACCACCATTACCATCATCATCACCAGCACCACCATCTCCACCACCACCATCACCATCATCATCACCAGCACCACCATCTCCACCACCATCATCACCATCATCATCACCAGCACCACCATCTCCACCACCACCATCACCATCATGACCACTATCACTGCCACCACCACCATCCCACCACCACTACCAACAGCATCACTACCATAACTACGATTGCCATCACGACCATCACCATAACCATTACTATCATTACTACCACCACCATCAGGACCACTATCACTACCAACACCATCACAACTACCACCATGATCACCACCGCTATAACTACCACCATTACCAGCATAACCACCACTACCATCACTTCCTCCATCAGCACTTAATAGGATGTTCATTGTGTGCCAGTCACTATGCCAAGCAGTTTATAGATGTGTTCTCCTTTATTCCTCACAATCAACATTTAAAGCAGGTACTGTTATCATTCCAATCTTGAAAATAAGAATACCGATTCTTGGAGAGATTAAATTACTTTTTCAAGGTCATACAGGACATGAGAGATAAAAAAGAAGCAAGAAATTTGAGCCAGGAGCCCTGCCCTGAGGAAGTATCTGATCTGTTGGGAAACAAAATTAATGCATATGCAAAATTAGTAACCTTGAGAGACATTCCATAGCGAGTGCCAAATTACATGGTTCAGGCTAGAAATGCTGCAGGTGTTTAGAGAACAGAAACTGGTAGAGGTCACTGTGTGTGTTAGGTTCTTTTGTTTCTGGATTTCACACTTATTCAGGTTCCCCTAAATATGTATGGATACATGTGGGCACCAGAAATCTCTGGCAGTGGTCTGAATCCTGGATGAAGTCTACAGACGGTGTTCTTAGGGCAGATGGAAATTGAGGTAGACCTGCCCCATTGAAAAGGGACTTGGGAAATTGTATGGGATCCAAGGCTGCTCTTGTAACAGGGCAATCTTGTGGCCTGACAGTGATGGGCATTCTGGCTCCTTCTCTAAGGCTCTACTGTTAATGTAACTTGACCACTTGATGTTTTCACTCCTGTGCTTCCAAGCTCTCTCTCTCTCTATCCTTATCAGCTGTTCAGATTTCCAGGAGAAGGGATCTCATTGGTCTGCCTCTACCTCCTCATCCTTCTTTCAGCAGAGCTTTTGCACCTGGCAAACTCATCTGCCACTGGCTGGTTTATTGACTGTCCACACTAAATTAGAAGTCCATACTAATCCAGCTGGCTTTGGCCAAAGGGTCTCAGTCATGCAGAAAATGGTCATCCTTGCAGAGTCTTGGGGATGGCTGCATCACCAGGATTGGGATCCCAGTTTTCCGCACAGAGGAAATCTGGGTATGGCAGGCACCTTGACTGGGCTGTTGACTGCAGCCAGGGAAGATTGTATGAAGGAGTGGAATTTGGTGGGCAGGAGTTTTAGAAGGGGCATTCCAGTTTGAGAGAATATTATCTTCGAAAAGGCTCAGAGGATGGACTGAATTCAGCTTTTGTTAGCAGGGGACACAAGGAGAGGAACAGTGGGAACCAGGGGCAGTTTATTTAGACTCGATCAGGGGCCTTACAAGTCAGACACAGATGTTTGGACAATAGTTAGGAGGCACTGGGGAGCCATTAGGGGTTCTTGAGTACAACAGAGATGTGAAAATGGTACTTCAGAAGAACCTGTGTGGCAGAGATAAGAAGCTGTTTGGAGCAGACAGGATCAGAGTCAGGGAATCCCATCAGGAGGTAGTTCCATTCATCTAGATGTGTGGCCAGGAAACAGGAACACAGAATTCCTGTTCAGAGAGATTTTACTCTTGCAGATCCAGGCAATTAACATGTTCACGTGACACTCTGTTTATTACGTAACTCATACAGTCCGGTTTGAACCACAATAAAAGACTTATTTGAATGAACTCGAATCATAGAGTAGGTTGGTAAGGAGTCACAAGTTGTTTTTAAAATAGCTATTTTGTTTGCTGTATTCACCTGTTTGCTAAATTTCTGAATTAAACTTCCATACTGCTCGCTGGAGTATTTTTTGTTTTATTTCTTACCTTTATTTTTGAAGAATGTCATGCTCAGTTTTTGCAGAAGTCATCTCAATTTTTATTCCTTCATTTGTATGTGTCCTTATGCACTGCTGCCCGAACTACTAACCCTCTTCAGTCCCTCCAGAAAACACAGTGCACTGAATACATAAGTGAGTTTGATTAGATTTTCTTCCAGAAAGTATTTCACAGTCTTTAAAAGCTTAAGACATGAGATTTAAACATATGGTGAGCAAACAGTATATACCAGGGATGGTTTTGCTGCCTCTGAACCAACATGAATAATTTGATTTTCTATTGTGTTTTGAACACACGCTGTTGATTGGAAGATCCACCATTACTTAACGTACTGTTATTGTTATGAAATAAATACACAGCCAAATAAATCAAGACACACATGAATATTTGTACATCTCCTAAATGTAGAGATGTGAAAAATAAATGAGTAAAAATAGATGTTTAAAACATGAAAAATAATGTCTTAGAATTGGTGAATTATGATGAGATTACAAGAATCTTTCAAATTACATTTTCAAATGGGAAGTAAGCCAGTGATAACCTTACTTCTAGGCCAAACCTTAATTTTAATCTTAACCTAAATACTGCATACTCTTATGGATAATCTGTTCTTAACACTAACCAACTCTTATTCTCTCCCCCTGATCACTCAATTCTTTTAATATTATAGCAGAAACTGTTCATATCTGGTGACTTCCCAACTTAGTTTGGGAAGCTTAGTTTGGGCGCTACAACAAAATACAATAGTTTGGGGTGGTTTAAACAATAACCATTTATTTCTCACATTTTTGAAGGCTGGGAAGTGCAAGATCAAGGTGCTGACCAACTGGTGTCTGCTAAGTGTCCTCTCCTTAGTTGGCAGACTGCCTGACCTCTCAACTTGGAACCAGATCCTCACATGAAGGGGCCGAGAGGAAGCAAGCTCTCTAACCTCTCTCCCGGTAAGGGCACTAATCCTATCGTGAGAACCCCACCCTCATGACCTAATAACCTCCCAAACACCCTGTCTCCTAATACTGCCACAATGGGGGTTAAATTCAGCATATGAATTTTGGGAAGACAAACTTTTGCTCAGTCCATAGCACTGACTCTCCTGCCCTTCCCTTCATTAGGATCTTTGTTGTAATTTGCCTGGGATCTTGTCACGGCTCATTGTTTCATCTCCTTGCTGGGACCACACCCTCTTCTTTCCTGCCATATTGAAGCCATTTATCTTTCTAAACTTAAAATCTTATTGTACTGGTTTTCTATTCAGTAATTTCTTTCCTCTACCTGGAATGTACTTTTTTTCCTTCCTTGTCTGGCAAAGTCCCAGCTTATATGTCACCTTTGTAAATTCTTTCATGACACCAAGGGTACATTTTTTGTTGCTCTGTTCTTTTACGCTCCCATTAGCACTTGGTTCAGAAATGAAAGCTGTGGCTTGGCACCAGGTAGAGAGGAAAGCGAGGCCATGCGCGGGGTCAGTGGCTGTAACGGAAGACAAAGAAAGCGTTCAGTCCATGGTCCGACTCTTTGGGTTCTGGGGAATTCTTGAGGACCAGAAAATGTGGTTCCAAAGAGCATCAGATGTGAGCAAAGAGGTTCCTTAAGTCTTAACAAGTTGGGAGGAAGAATGTGCATATGATTGGAAGGCTGATGAGATTAGTTCCCTGACTTGGCTCTTTTCATGGGTTCCATATCTGGATCAGCTCTGATTGAAGGCAAGAGCCAGCAAACTACAACTCACAGGTCAAAACTGCCTATTGACTGTTTTTGTAAATAAAGTTTCACTGGCAGACAAACATGCACATTTGTGTCTGTACTATCTGAGGCTGCTTTTACATGACAACAGTGACAGTAAATAGTTTTGACACAGACTCCGTGGCCTGCAAAATCTCGGCACTCTCACTGTCCAGTCCTTGGCAGAAAAGTTGGCTGACCCCAGATCTAAGGTATTTCAGAGGTACCATCCTATGGCGTCTGACACTTTAAGCAGTCGCTTCTTGTTCTCACTAAAAAAAGAAGGAAGTAAAAGATGAGATCAGTTAATAAATACTGGGAAGAAGTTTAAAGTAGCACATGAAAAGAAAAACAGAAACAAAAAAATAATGAAAACAAAGGACTGGTTAAGAAACAACAAACCCAAGGTCCAAGCCAAGGTCTTGGTCTGCATTAATCCCTTTGAAAGTGCCTGGAAAAATGCTCTGTGTCTGCAGTGACAGCAGAATCCACGGCCACGATCAGAGGTTTGCTTTGAGGAGTGAGAGAGCCATGGGCCGGTCGACCTTCGGCACCTGAGGGGGAAGTGTGTTTCTAACTTATGGAGACCAGCTCTTCACCATTCTCCCCTTCCTGTGTCCTGGCTTAGCCCACCCTCAGTGTGCTGGCATGTCTTCCGTCTGGCCTATGACATGGACACGGTCTCCTTTCTTCCTGTCTGCGGTCACCCCTCAGTACTACATTGTGCTTAGGGAATCTAAAATGTGCAGCTGGGAGGACAGAGGCCGGGGCAAAGGAGCCTCTTCTCTCAGAGGTGATGCAAACTTCCTGCCCAGCCCCGCTGAAGAGCCGGCGGCTCCTGAGAGAACATATGTCGCTGGGAGAGAAGTGAGGGCAGGTTCTTTCGGAAGTGAGCATCTGACTCCCTGGCAGGCTCCGTCTCCAGAGTAGCCTGGGGCCTGGAGACAGAGGATATTTCTGTCTTTCCCAACTCTTCTCTTTGCTGTTTATATTCAAATGTCATCTCTTGTCAGAGGTATCTAGTGAGAAGGGGGAATGGGGGGTTCCCAGGTAAGCAGCTCACAGGCATAAAGACCAGCCCTCTGGATAATCTGACAGTGTGGCTTGCATCCAACAGGGCCATATGTCATGTAATCCTAACCAGGACCCTATGCCAAGCCAAGCTATTCTTATTGTCACTCAGAGGCAGTTTCCAAAAGAAAAATCTAGAAGGGTTTGTGGAATTTAGGAGCAATAGAGACTATGCCCGAGTCAGAAGTTTTCAGATGTGCTTCTGACCAGATATAAAGTCAAATGGCCCATTAATCAAGTGTTTCATCCAGGGCTGTCCCTGACCAGGGGTTGGTAGGGAAGGAGCAAGGCAGAGGGGGGTGCCATGGAGAGTGTGGTGATTTGATGTCATTGTTTGGTCCTTAAAATGGGGGTAACATGGCTCTAAGAGGTGTTGTGGAGATGGTTTGTCCATCTGGGGCATCAAACACCAACTCGAGCTGATGTGTACACAGAACCTACCTACAAAACCTTTCTGTTCCCCATCATCTTAAGACCTGTGAGGACACACACTTCTTAGCCATTTGTTGTTTCCTTGTGAGTGATTTTTCCTCAATTCAACTAAACATATTGTATCATGGACTCACTGTTCCATCTGCACAGGGTAAGCCGTGTGTGTGCATGTGTTGCAGCAAATATAATATGAGAAGAATGAGTACGATGCTGACAGGATTCAGAGAGAAAATTCATGTACTATTGGGGGGTGAAGAGTGATTTTATGGAAGTGAAGGATGAGATGCGAGGTGTGTCTTGAGAGGGATTGAATTTCGACGAGAGAAAAACAATCTTGTATAGAATGAGGAAAGGTAGAGGGGTAGGGAAGTAGGTGTGCAGGTGGGGACAATAGATAGCTGGGTTTGAATAACGGAGAGGCTATAGTTAGGGGAGCTAGAAGAGGCCTGTTAGGTGAGATCTCTATTAGAGAGAATTAGGCTTTGTTGAGACTGGCAGCAAACCAGAAGTAACAATAGCTTAGCAAGATATAAATACGCAAAGTCCAGCAGTCCCCAGGGCTGGTATGGTGCCCATGTTTCTTCTCTCTCATTACTCCGCAGGGTGGGCCTTTAGCTGATGGTCCAAGATTGTGGCATCATCTTGTAGACATCAGGATAAAGACAGGGACAAAAAGAAGCAGGAGGTAGAGGGCATATGTGTCCTAGCTCTTAGAGAGTGTTCCCAGAAACGACTGCATAAGACTTGTTGTTCATTCCATTGCCTAGAACTTAGTTGTGTGGTCTCTCCTAGCTGCAACGGGTCCTGTGAAATACACTCTCTCTTTTAGGTGTTTATGTCCCCAGAAAAACACTGGGGTTCTATTGCCATAGAAGGAGGAGAGAATGGATATTCAGGGACAACTGGTGGTATCTGGCCTAGATGATGGGGAATCTTTAATGTCAGGTGGAGAAGATGATACTAAAATGCAGAGGTTATAAGACGCTGCGAAGCTTTTGAGTAGGGGAGGTACACACAAAGGAGTATTTTAGGAAAATTACTCTGTCAGTAGTGTGTGGATGGATCAGCATGGGCAGAAATAGAAGGTGGGGACATCAGGAAGTCTGTAGCAGTGAAGAATAAATGATGACGGTGGGAATATAAATGGGGATATAGATTCGAGACTCATTGCAAAGATGATATAGCAGAAATGGTCAGTTGAGAAGAAGGTGTGAAAGCGTCGAAGATGATACAGAAGTTTCAGAACCTGGGCACTTGGGAGAATGGACTTGGCCATATTTACACTGTAGACCAATAAGAGAAGCTGGTTCAGGGAAGATTATGACAGCTTTTGAATATGTTAAATTTGAAGTTCCAGTAAGGCTTCCAAAAGTGGTTTAAAATGAGTAGTTGACTTTGTGGGTCTAGAATAATATGGTAAATTAATGGTTCATGAGCCACGTTTGGCTTTCAGGTGCAGTTTGTTCTGTATTCAGTTAATCCGCATGATTTAAAAACAGTTGAATTAGTCGTTATTAACTACTTATTAAAAAAATCCACATTTCTGACTTCTTTTGGAAAAAATCTTGAGATTTGGAATCACTGGGGCCTCCTTCTTGCAAGACAACAATTGGCTTGCGTTGAGTGTCAAGTATGAGCTCTCCACCACACCCTCAGCTTCAGCCTGGTGTAGTTATTCATACTTCCTGCCTGGCCTCTGTACATATGTGGGTATTCAGCACCTATTGTAGGGTTTGGAAAACATGTCAGAGCCACAGATTCAGATTTGGGCCTTGATTTTAGAAAGAGAGAGTTGAAGTCATTAAAATGATTGAGACTGATGTAGGAGAGAGTGGAGAGACTGGAAAGAGGAGAGTTCTAGAAACACTGGGGGCATCCCACATTTGTGAATTGGAAGACAAGTGGAGTCTGTAATGCAGAAAGGAGGGAAAGTATCATTTAGTCAGGAGAAAACCTAGAGCAGTATCATGTCATAGAAACTGAAGAGAAAAGGATTTCAAGATGGAAATCAGCCAGTGTCCAATGTTACCAAAAAAGGGAGGAAAATGAATCTCAGCCAAAGGCTATTTGCTTTGGAGATTAGAAGTTCTTGCGGAATTTCAAGAGAGTGGTAGGGGCAGAAGTCATACTGAGATATTGCTTTGATGTTCCTAATAATCTGGGTTCATCTGTATAAAGATACTGAGGTATGGAGGAAAGCAGGACACACCTGTGGCAGGTTTTGCTCTAAACTTCTCACTTAACCTGGGGAGAGTCCCAGGTGGGGACTAGACAGGAGGGGAACAGGCTGTTCTTGAGGGAGGAAGGTGCTTCTTGTATTCCACATCTATTTAATGCCAAGTTCCTTAAATATATTCCCTTATTTATTTAATCCTCACAAAAATCTTGGAGTTTGGTCTCATTATTTGCATTCATACAGATGAAGATACTAAGGTGTACAGAGATTGGGTGATCTGCTCAAAGTGATTCACACAGTGACAAAGCTGGAGTGTTAGGATTTGAAAGTGGGCTCTAACTATCATCACTGTTTACATTGTTCACCGATTACATTGTCTTGGGGTGGGGGAGAGCTGAGGCACCCTTTTTTTTCTCTTTTACTTAGATCTTACCATACAATCTAGCTGCACTCATGCCTACAGTCAGCAAAAGACCTTTCTTGTAACTTTTTAGCATTGTTTGGTTCAAGGGCTGCATCTTGGTCTAAGTGTGGTCTGAAATGGTTAAAAAACATTAGAGCTTTAAGGCAAAAACCACTTGCTGTGAGTCTCTTATTTAATACACGAAAGGTCTTTGTTTTGTTCTGGTTATACTGGCATCTTGGTTGTTTCTGAAAATTGTGTGCCATGAATAATATCCACATAACCAACATGAAAAAGAAAAAGGATCTGTGTGAATGTGATCAATCAGTGGACTGGATTTATTTCTCTATAATCTTTCAGCATGGTCAGAATACCTAATCCCATTTTGTGAGAGGGAAGACAAAGGCAAAGTCATGATGCTTACAAAATATGTAACGCACAGTAGATGCTCATTTCCTTGTTGAGTAGTACTCTCAATGGTAAATTGGTAGACAATTCTGTACTCTCCTAACTACCCTGGATCCTCTGGCTTTGAGGTGATGAAAGCAGAGTTCAGAAGTCAACATTTGCAAAATGTTCCTATTTCTATTACTCTTTTTTCCTTTAGGGAATCATCAATGACTAGCCTAATAATCCCTACTATTTCTTGAGCACTTACTATGGGCTAGTCACCATGATAAGTGCCTTGACTCACATTTCCTCTTTGTATTTTTAGAACAACCCCTGGTAGATTCTTACTGCCTCCATTTTACAGACGAGGAAAGCTGGGCTGAGGGAACCTGGAGGATTTTGCCCAAGACCATTCAGTAAGCAATGGAGCCGGTATTAGATTTACTCTTCTCCGCATCACTGTGGGCCTGCTGCAGAATCGGCTGTTCTATCAGGAGTCAGAATCAACTAGTGAAATTATCACTCAGTTCTCCTTCTGAGGCAATGTGGTACCCTGGTGAGAGTTCTTGATGTCAGACCTAAGAACTGCTTCTCGTGATGACTGGTTGGTCTCCTGTGGGAAGATGTCTCTTTCATTTTCAAAATAGGGGAATTCAAACCAACTGATGGATCCGGATTTCTGGCTCCAGAACCAGGATGCACAGTCCAACAAAGGACTGTTCTTTGAATTATGCCATCGTGTACATGGAAAATTTTGCCAGGGAGGAACCACGAAAACGGAGCAACCTCTTTGCTTCTGTATTTAATGATTTCGCTATTTAAAAGTACAAAATAACTGAACAAAATTGAGATCCCCCTGGAAAATCTGGGGATCCTGCTTGCTTAGAGGGCTCTTCCATCTCTGGGATTCTAAGAATGTTCTGTCGGGTTGGATGGGGCACAGATTGCTGTCCACCTCCCAAATGCAGATGGTCTCCCCTTTGGGAAGTAGCAGTGCTCCATAATGGACCCCTCATGTTAACAAGAAACATAAGGTGGGGATGGGCAGGGGGCTTAACAAGGTATTTATCACAGTGATTGTGCCCAGGGGTTTCTCCCAGTGATTGCTTCATAAATTTTAGCAATCTTTCGTCCTCTGATTTATGTGGCTTTTCCAAAGGGCATTGTTCCGCAGTACATTAATGCGGCTGCTAAATATAGCTGGAAAGAGCCCAATCCCTGATGCTCCAATGCCCACTGGAAGGCAGGCATCTGCCAGTCAATAACCTACTTTTGTTCCAGTCTTTCTTGCTAGAATATATCATGCCGTAGAGGCTATTTATATCTGGAAAACATTCTGGAAGTTGTTAGAAATCCTTCCTGCTGCAGCGCGCTGCCCTCCCGGGAGCCGCTGAAGTGTAAATGTGCAGCGAGGCGTTCCTCCCAGCAGCGCCTGGACTGAGTGACCTGGATGGGCTCCATCCTTCCTTTGAAAACAAAAACACCAACTTGGAATTTTAATGAAAAGGCAGTGAGTGGGCTATCAACCTCACAGCGTTGGCTGAAGTGCTGTTCCTCGCAGTGTGGATTTGAGGTCACCAGTGTGAAGGCTGTAACATTAACTTATCAGGGAAAACACATCAGCAGGATTTATCTCCAGCTTCACTAGGAGGGAGAGGCTCAGACGAAGTTCTCGGGGCATGAAACAGTGCGGTGAAGAACACAGGGAATTCTGCTGTGCAGTGCCAGCCACTGTCCTCAAGCCAGGGAGAAGTGGCTACAGGAATCACGTCCTTTTGGTTGGCACCGTGGGAAAGCTCTTGGCTTAACCTCACTGCACTGGTCACCCATGTGCGGACAGATGAAATGGCTGTGTCGTGATATAGCAAGGCTCTCTGAGAGCTAGTGGTTCAGCTGGCCCATAAAATGAATTAGGTCTGCCCGAGTGTGTTGTTTTGCATTGAAAAAGTTATTTAAAGCCTTTTAAAAATAGCATTATTGGAGCCTGTTATTGGTTTACATTACTTTGTCAGGAGGCACACACTTGTTTACTGCAAAGATCTCTTGATTCCTAGATTTAAGACAACCTCTAAATAAAGTGAGTCTCCCTATCTTCGGACATTGGCCACCTTGAGCAGTCATGGCTACTGGCCCCTGGAGCCCAGACATGTGCGGCAGGGTCTCCCCAGCCTAGGCCAGCAGCAGGCTCCCGGGGAGCTTTTAGAGCAAGCACATTCCTGGGCTTGCCAACATACTCTTCTTCAGCGAGTCTGAATCCGGGGTTTAGGTGGTTTCTCAGAACATTTTGATGATCGAGATGGTTTGGGAGCTATTGGTTAGGGAAGCTTTTGGGAGTCCAATCCAGTCATGGGATAAAAATAAAAATAATAGGAAGGAAAGGGAAGGCTCAGATGAGTCCACAATTACTTTCACGTGTTCCTCTTGTGAGGGTATTGGGAACATCCAGCAACAAGATTGGCAGGGGCTTACTCTGTGCCAGGATACAATCTTACAATACTCCACACATTATATCCCTTGTCCTAACAGTTCTTGAGAAGATGGTAGTATCCCCATTTTACAATAGGGAAACGGAGACACAGAGCCAGCAAATCGGTGCATTTGAAGGTGCTGGAGACACTGGGTTGGCCCCTGCTGCCCATCCTACCTTGGTCTCCTCTTGGGCTGTGACGGATCAGCCAGGTCTTCTTCACCACCTGTACCACAGAGCTAAACACCCTCACCCTCCCAACATTTCTAAGGCTGAGAGTAGGGAGGCAGGAAGCCAGGACCCCCCACCTCCCAATCCTCTACTCTACACAGCGTCAAGCCCCAAACCTAGCCCAAGGTGTCACACAAAGTTTGCCAGACTCCCGATGAGGTGAGCGGGTGTCCCACACCCTCTCTGATGGATCCCAGACCCAGGGGAGAGGAGAAGGGGGCCAGCAATTGTACAGCTTCCAGGAGATGGGTGAGGTGATGGGATGAGAGAAGGCTGATTTGTAAGACTGGCTGATTTCTGTGGTGTAAATACTCTCATCATGGCTGATTTCCAACTACTCATGGCTGAGCAACTGGCTTCGAAAGTTCCCGAATGTTTGACCCCTGAAAATCGCACATCAACAATTCAAAGTGCACCTGGTGTCTGTGGGCCAATTGTTTGTGCCATGCTGTTTGGTGTGTCTCTGCCTGGTTGCTTCCTGTTTCAGCCTCATTTCATGCACTCCTTTGCGGCGGCCTTGGTCCCCACTCTTGCAGATGTCCTGATGCACCTCAGTGTGTCCAGCCCACACTGTACCACATGTTCCTCTGTACCAGTGGGGTGACTTGCACATGGTAGGTGTTCACTAGATGTGGCCCGAGGGAACAGACCTGACCATTAGGCCCAAGTGCCATGGCACCAACAGTTAAAGCTACACACTTCGGCAGGCACAGGGACCCCATGAGCCCTCCAGCAGTGGAAGTCACATCTGAATGGGGACTGATGGCTGAAGTTCTTCTAGTGCAGGACAGCATGGACGTGGCAGGGAGGGGCTAAAGATGAGATGGGCAGAAGACAAGACCTCAGGCCTCCTGAAGCCCAGGTCCTGTGATGTGGCTCTAAGGAAAGCTGCTGGGCTCTGGGTCAGCCAGGAGCAAGCAGAGCTGGAGGGTGACTCTCGGAGCTGAGGCTCTCCACGGCACGAGTCTGGGGCAGGGTGACAAACAGAGCCAGGTGCTGGAGGGAGCAGCTGCAGCTGCACCCCAGAGAACAATATTTATATGTGCACCATGTGGAAAGCATTGAGAGTCACACACTGGAATTTTTAAGGCACTTCTCCCTCCCTCTCACACACCGTGCCCAGAAGCTTTTCAGAACAGGAAAAGAGTGACGTGAATGTGGTTCTCTCTTGCTTAACTCGTATCTAGTGATATTTAGACCTCCAGTGCTTACCAAAATGTTCACTCCACATCCGACTGGTTTCCAAGACAGAGCGTAGCGCCATCGCCCCACCCTTGCGGCCTCTCATTCAGGCTTCCTGAGGCCTCCTCAGACTAGGTCGCCTTCTCTGTACTGGGCCTGTCTTCCAGACTCTCTTCCTGCGCTTCTCTGAATTGCCCTTTACCCTCTGGGGAATTTATGACAAGACTCTGATCATTTCCTTGAGTAAAATGTCCGCTGTCTTCAGGGTGGAGTCAGCGCTTCTTGAAGCGTCATCCGACATCTGTGGTACTGTGGTGAAGTGGCCCTGGGGTAGCGGGGTGTGTTTCCAGTTTCATCTCATGGCTGTGCCCACATGTCCGAGCTCCAGTTCCACTGCCTGCCCTGGGGTTCCATGCATGGACTTTGCTTCCCTTGCTCTGGCTGCCCTGGCCTCCTTGGTTACTCGGCTGAGTCCTACCTGTTCCCCTGCTCTCGGTTTCCCTCTTTTTCCTTTTCTAAACTTGTCCGCCAGGATCACCTCCACCCCTGAGCTGCTCTGTGCTCCCTCACACATACCCACATCAGCACACTGGTGACAGCTCCTTGTGGCCTATGTGCCTTGCTCGCCTTGATGCCTCAATAAAATGACTTAATAAAATGTCCAACACTCGCAAGTCCAACACTTGACTTAATCGTGACAAATCAGAATTCAATCTCAACTGCTCTCCTGAGGGGTCACTGAGTTGAGGAAGTTTTGGGGGGCAGAGGTATGCAAAGCGAATAGTGCATATTGTGGGGTGATGAAATCGCAAAGAACACTCACAGTGCCTCTGCCCCTCTTTTTCTATCCCTAGGACCAAAGAATTGATAACTGACTGCACATATGAGCATAGGCATCATTTGATTATAAGCCCTAAAGGGCAGAGAACTCTTCTACCTAATTTGCTTTGCACATCGCCCTGCACAGTGCCACCAACAAAAAGATTCTTCAAGTTCTTCTGTGTCAGGAAGCTAACACGTGTCTGGTTTAACCCTGACATTGAGCCCACCTCTCTGGTTGTCACACATCAGCACCCATGGGCAGTCTTAATAAGGGGGCATTATTTTGAGCCAACATCAACGAGGGAAATAAACATCTGTGGTGTTGTGTAACCGGCTTTCATCTTGCCCCCAACAGAAAGTGGGTCAATGAAACGTGGGTAGAAAACAGCCTAGGTGATGCCTTTGCTTGGAAAAAGACATGATTTAAGTCCTTTCTGTCATTCTGATACCAGAGGCCATGGCACCATGACGTGGATGGCAATGTTAAAAGGATGAGACGCAAGCCTTCTGGAAGACCTTGGTCCTTTGTCTGATGTGTCAGTTTTGATTTTTATGATTGATGACACTGTGAGTCAATACCATAGCAACACCCACAGCAGTCCATGTGGACGCTGTGCTGAGGGGCTGTCCAACTTCCGTTCTATATACACTTCTCAAACATCTGGCCTATGTGATTTTAGATAACAAACCAACCAACCCAAAGCCTTTGCAACTCTGTGTTTCTTGATCAAAAGTGGCAATTTTCCATTTATTCCAGCTTCTTCTTCTTCTTTTAAAGATTTATTTATTTATTTGAGAGAGAGAGAGAGAGAGAGGCGGGAAGAGGCAGAGGGGAAGGGAGAGAGAAATCCAAGCAGACTCTGAGCTGAGCAGGGAGTCTGTTGTAGGGCTTGATCCCATGACCCTGAGACCATGACGTGAGCTGAAACCAAGAGCTGGATGCTTAACTGACTGTGCCCCTTTAGCTTCTTTTTAACCTGACAGTGTGCTGACTGGATTCTAGTGAGTTTGGGAAGAAGGTAGAATCCCGGAAGAGTCTCCCTTTTTCAAAAGCAACATTTCTATTTTCTCTTAATATGTGTGAGTAAATCATATTACGTTTCATGGGACATTTAATAAAACTTTTCAGTAAATAGCAGTTTTAAGTAGGCTACTGAGAGTAAAATGAGCACATATTCCAAGTCCCAGCCAAGACTCTTCTGTAGTCCCCAGGGAGACATATTAGTGTTTTGGTTTATCAAGAAATCTCTTTCAAAACACACTTCGTAGCCTCGAGATTGTTTTGACTTGATTCATTGATATTAGAGGAAGGTTTCGGTTCATAAATGTTTAGGTTTCAAGTTACAGAGGCTCATGGAGGAATAGTGCTAATAGCTAGAGCTCCAAAAGCCAATTGCCATCAGGTACAAGTTTGTCAAATCAACCATGCTAGAGGTGCTATAGGAAGAATATCTCACATATATTAAATGCTGATTATATGACTAAAGCTTTCCATGTATTATCTCACTTACTCCTTTCAGGAAGTTATTATTATTGTGTCCATTTTACAGAGGAAGGAGTTGAGACTCATGTACATCGCCCAAGTTCCTCGGTAAGTAGCAGGGCCATGACTTGCACTAGGTGATTCCACTCCAGAGTCTGCAAAAACCTTCACTCCCTGAAAATGTCACCATCAGCACAAATGAGTGCAGGTCCATTTTAGTCTATAAAAGAGGCAGAATTATAAACTAAAATCCATATCAGGGGTGGCTTGCATTATGCTGAAAAAGACTTCTGCATCTGGTTTCAATTCTAAGGTATAAATAAGAAGTCTTTTCTTATCCTGTGGATTTTCTTTTTTTGACCCTTCTCCAGGAAAGTACATTGGGTGTGCTGCTAGAAAACTAGTAGCTTGATCTGAAATGTGGAGCCCATGGCCCGTGTGTATGTTCTGCAGAGAGAATGCTCCCCATCCTCCAAGATCGAACCCCAGCATTTCAGGATGCTATCTTTGGAGCTGTGGTGGACTTGTGCCTTAATGCGATCTGTCATCCACATTCCTCAATGCTCTAAGTTTCATGTGTTATAAAACTTACTGGGGAACAACTGGGTTGAATTGTGTTCCCCCCAAAAATGTGTTCCTAACTCCTAGCCTCTAGTACCTATGAATGTGACTTATAGGAGGTAGGGTCTTTGCAGGTGTTAATCAAGTTAATAATCAAGATGAGATCATAGTGGATTGGGGTGTGTGTGTGACTGGTGACTAGTGTCATAAGCAGTTTGGACCCAGGCATATAGGGAGAAAGCCATGTGAAGACACAGAGACACAGAGGGAAGATGCCATGGGAAGATGGAGGCAGAGACAGGAATGATAAACCAGGGAATAGCGTCTTCCCAGAAGCTAGGAGAAAAGCAAGGAAATATCCTTCTCTAGCCCCTTCTCAGAGGGAGCAAGGCCATGCTCTTGCTGACACATTGAATTTGGACTTCCAGACTCCAGAACTGTGAGACGATAACTTCTTGTTGTGTTAAGTCACCCAGTTGGTGGTATTTTGTCAAGGCAGCCTAAAAAACCAATACAGGAGTCTAGTTTAAAATACAGATTCCTGGGCACCTGGTTAGCTCAGTTGGTTAAGCTTTTGGCTCAGGTCATGATCCTGGAGTCCAGGGATGGAGTCCTGCAATGGGCTCCGTGCTCAACAGGGAGTCTTCTTCTCCCTCTGACCATTCCCCATCTTGCACTCTCTTTCTCTCTCTCATTCTCTCTCTGTCAAATAAATTAAAAAAAAATCTTTTAAAAAATACAGATTCCTGGCCTCACACGTGTAGATTCTGATTCATGAATATGGCTCATGAAAGGGTTTTTAACATAAAAATGCAGGTGATGTTAATGTGGAGGCCCACCATGAGTGAACCTGTCCCCAGGCTGGACTAGAACAGGTCACAGCCATCACCTTCAGGTCAAAACTACAGACTGTTGTGCAAGTTTATTTCATAGAACAAAAGGATGTTTGTCACTGCAAATTATAAAGAAAAAGACAAAAAATGCATGCTACTGGTTTTATAAGAGAGGGTATAAAAGGAAAGTGTCTTGAGACAGTGTTATAGATAAGGCCAGGCTATCTGTACACCTGTCTGGGCTCCGAGGCCAGCACTGAGGTTCACACCCTGTCTTATCTTTATTACTCTCTTTATCTTTAACATTCTAATGTTGACCCACTGGGGGCTGTAGTTTTGAACCTGAAGATACAGAAATATCTTCACATAACTTCAAGCTTGCCTTCTGGGCTTCTACTCCCCCAGTCCACTCTGTAGCCAGAACAATCTCTCTTACTACAAGAACGACATTGTCTGACTCTGCTAAACCAGCCCCTCTCACGGCACTGTCATCTTCAGGATCAGGTTCAAACCCTTTATCATGACGCGGGGCTCTTTGCCAGTGGGCCCCTATTCTCACTCCCAGCCTATTTCCCCGGCTTCACTATGAGATCTTCTCTCCGGTAGCTTACACACTCTTTCCTAGTCTCCCTCTGCCCTTGGCCATTTCCTGGTTTAGTCTTCATGGGTTCTCAGTTTAGAAGTCACTTCCAAAGGGAAAGCTTCCTAGACCTCCAAGGCTGGGTAAGGGGCCCCTCCTCTGTGCTTCTGTGGAATCCCAGTTCACCTCACCTGTAGCATGTATGTATCACACTGGATGGACACTGCAAGCTTGCTTCTGTCACTGGCCCTCAAGCTGTGTGTTACGGACTAAATTGCGTCCTCTCCCAATTCATATGTTGCAATCCTTGGGAGGTGGGGCCTCTGGGAAGTGCATAGGTCGTGAAGGTGGAGCCCGTGCATGGGATTAGTGTGTGTATAAAAGGGATCCTGTGGGGCTCCTTTGCTCCTTCTGCCCTGTGAGGACACAGCAAGAAGTCTGTGGCCTGGAAGAGGCCCCTTACCTGACCATGCCAGCATCCTGGTCTCAGACTTCCAGCTTCCACAGCTTGGAGCAATGCATTTCTGTTGTTTAAAGATGCCCGGTCTGTGGTATTCTGTTGTAGTGGCCCGAACAGATTGAAGCAAACCCTAGCCCTAGATGTGATGGTATTAGGAGACGGAGCTTCTTTAAAAGGTAATTAGGTTTAGATGAGTTCATGAAGATGGGGCCCTCGCCATAGGATTAGTGTCCTTATAAGAAGAGAGAGATCAGATCTTCTTCTTCCTGCCATGTGACTTTCTGCAAACCTGATTTTACCAGAACCTGACCATACTGGTACCCTGACCTTGAACTTCCAATCCTCTAGAACTGTGAGAAACAGTGTCCGTTGTTTAAGCCAGGCAGCCTGTGGTATTTGTTACAGCTGCCTGAGCTAAAACACCTTGGTTTCTATAAGGATAGGGAAAATATTTACCCCAATACCCGAGACATTGCCTGACACACAAGAGGTGCTCAATAGATGTTTTTTTGAGTTAATGGCAGTGAAACAAATATTCTTGGCTCTACCACTTAATCTTCACTTCCAGCTCCCCTCCCCCGCGGCCAATTTCTGTTTTTCTGCTCCTGTGTTTGGGCTTCTGAGCAATGTGGAGAAAGTCACACAATCCTGATGACTACATTCACCACCACCCCCGTATTCTATCTGCCGTGTTTCTCAAATTGCTCTTATTCATCCCTAGTGGCATTGGTGCTACTCCTAACCCAGTAATGCCCATGTTCTACAGTCCCATTCCATCCCCATCACTCCCACAGAGAGCCTCCATCAGCTTTCCCCATGGCCCTCCATCAGTTCTTCTTGCTCCTTGCTGTCTCTCTCCTCCAAGTCCAACCCCTCTCCCATTCCTTGGATTGTGTCTCCTGTTCTCCCCTCTATCAATTTCTTTAGCCATGATCTTTTTTAACTTTGACCCTTTCCTTTCCATAGGGTCCTTTCTGTCAACTGTAAACATGCTTCTGTCTGATCCTCCTAAAACTTACTTCATACAATGCTTTCTTCTCACATTTCTTCAACATCCATCCATCCATCCATCCATCCATCCATCCATCCATCCGGGCCTGCAAGATGATGTTGGTATTGCATGATCTGGCTCTTGCTTACTTCCTGACCTCATCTCACATTGGCTTTCTTTTTGTTTCTTGAACATCTTCTCTTTAGGAAATGTATATTTTCTTTTCATTTGTTTGGGAACTGCTCCCAGACACTGACTGCATGTCTGTCTTCTTATTTAGACCTTGGCTCAAACACCTCTTTCTTAGTGAGCCCTCTTTTGATCATGCAATCGAAATTAGCACCCACCCTTCACCCAAGCACTGTCCATAGCCATCTGGTTCTGTTTCTTTCCTAGCACTTACAACAGAAAAATATGAAATTTTAATTTGTTATTAATTTGTTTCAGTGTTGTTTATCTGTCCCCCATCTCTACCCTCATTGCTAGAATATAAGATTTTTAAGAGTGAGGTCCTTGTCTGTCTTCTGTCTTCTGCACCAATGCATCCTTAGGACCTGTAAAGTGTCTAGCGCATAGAGTAGTGCATTTTAAATATTCTGTTGAATGCATGCATTCACTCATTCAACAAATATTTATTGAAATCCTTGTGTGTGTTATTTAAGTCTTGGATCTGTAGAGTCTAAGTGCTCATAGTCTAGTGGGAAGGTACACACATGTGCAATTTTAATAATGTTGTATGCACCACAGAGAAGGTATGTATGATTCTGTAACAGAAGCTTAAGGGAACCAGGGTCTCATTCCACCTGGAAGTGTCAGGGAGGGCTTTGCATGGAGAGAGGAATGGTAAAAAGGCTCAGAGTCTTGATTCTACTACCTCTCCTGAATCTGAGACCCAGCTCAACATCCTAACTTTGGTGACTTCTGCCTCGTTTCTGGGTCCCTTTCTTCATTTTGAATGTAAGCATTTGTAAAGTCCTTTTTATGGAATGGCCGTATACTCCCTTTTAGGGCCATTGCACCCATTTTCAGAGATTCAGCCACTTACTCTGTGTAAGTAATTCCAAATATGAATGTGTAACTAGCATTTCCCCACATAACTAGCTCACGATTTCAACAATTCTCTCCAGCTGGGATATTATCTTAGATTTTATATATATATATATTTTTTAGATTCAATATTTCTAAAATCAAATTGGTGATCTCCTCTGCCCCAAATCTATTCTTTTCTTCTGGTGCTAGTGCTTCTTCAACCACCCAATTAGCCTGGTTAGTCCTTGATTCTCATGTCTCATATTCCATTAAGGGGTCTTGGATTCTACTTCCAAGATGTTCTCATATATAGTCCTACTCATCTATTCTTGACTTTCAGCTTCTGTGACCATTTCTCATGATTGTTGTGTTAACTTCTTAGTTTATTTTTTGACCTTTCCTTTCTCTCTTTTCTGATCTATTCTTCACATTTGGTCATAGTTCTTTCCTTTTCTTTAAATATTTTATTTATTTGAGAGAGAGAGAGAGAACAAGTGGATGGGAGAGGCAGAGGGAGTAGGAGAAACAGACTTCTGCTAAGTGGGGAGACTGATGTGGGGCTCGATCCCAGTACCTCAAGATCACAAGCTGAGCTGAATTCAGATGCTTAATTGACTGAGTAACCAGGTGTCCTGATCTTAGTTATTTTCTGAAAGCAGATTGAAACATATATTCCAGTGCAAAAGACTTCCTTATGAGATTGTTATGAAATCACTTAACTTTGCCAACACACTCTGTACTTTAAACTCATGTTGCTCCATTGGCCTAGAATATCCCTCCCTTTGTTTCCATATGCTGAAACCATACCTATCTCTCAACACTCATTTCAAATACTGCCTCCTTGGTAAATACTCCCGGATTTTACCGGTAAAAATTAGTCATTCCCTTCTTTGTGTGTACTAAAACATTTTTTCCTATCACTTCTAGCATTTATCTTGTGCCCATATACATTTTTTAATATACATTTTTATATTCTTCACTTCACTATAAATCCCTTGAATGCAGGGACTGTGTCTTTTTCATTTGGTGTTTTCTTTTTGTGTTAGTCTGGGAACTCCGAGAAGCAAAGGCTAAGATGAAATTAATTATACAAGGATTTATTAAGAGCAATAGTTGTGAGGGAAAATGGGTGGGGACGGGGTAGAAAACAGAGAGGGGTCTTAGACAGAAATGGGTCTGACCCACAGGTAAAGGAGAGAGGGAAAGGAGGGAGGTTGAGTGGAAGATAAGTCGGCCGTGGAGTTCTGAAGGAAATTGATGAGCCTGTAGGGATTCCTTTAGCTAAAGGGGTCTGTCAGAAGAATCCCACATCTTGCAGGAACAAGACTGCCTTAGCTTTCCTGCTAACTCAGTCATTGGTGGGAGCAGCCGATGGGAAGTGCGTCTTTGTTATGAACACAGTGATAGATTCTGTAGTTAGGGTTCTTGGTCAATTTTACTGCTCATTGGGATCTGAGAGGCTCGTTTGAGTGGCCTCCATACCCTCTGAAGCTTAGTATCTTAAAGCTTACTTCTCCTTTGTTTCCCCCTGTTCCTGTGGATCTTCTCAAGTATTTACCTATTAAGGCCCAAGCCAAATACTACTTTCTCAAGAAAGCGCTCTCTGAATACTTAAGCCTACTATATTCTCTATTCAGAATTCCTATACCAAAATTTTAACTTCTACTATCTCTGATGTTATTTTGTATGTTAATTAGGTCTTTCTTAGCTCATCTTTGAGTTCCTTAGGTACAGCATCTGGGTCTTATAGTTTTTTTTTTTTTAATGTCTCCTACAATGTTTGCCATAATGTTGTCCATATGTCACTCCATAATTTATATCCATTTATGTCACCCCATAAATTCTTCTAAATTGGAATATCCATTGTTTATAGCTGAAGTCACCCCGTCACATCTCAAGAATACTGGTATCTTTTTTTCTTGGTATTTGAATCTTAGTTATTGGTTTTTTAAAATTATAATTTAAAAACATTTTTAAGATTTTTATTTATTTATATTAGAGAGATTAGAGAGAGAGAGAGAGAGAGAACAAGTGCACATACCCAATTGGTTGGGAGGGGCAAAGGGAGAGGGAGAAGCAGACTCTCCACTGAGCTGGGAGCCTGACACGGGGCTCTATCCCAGGACCCTGAGATCATGACTTGAGCCAAAGGCAAACACTTAACTGACTGAGCCACCCAGGTGCCCCTATAATTAAAATTTTAATTAAAAAATAAGTATGAGTTAAAAATAGATATTGGGCTATTCAGTTTACCTATTTCTTCTTGTGAGTTTTGGTAGATTGTGCCTTTCAAAGAATTTCTCCATGAAATTTAAGTTGTTGAATCTATGGGCATAATGTTTTTTTTTTTTTTTGTGTTATATATATATATTTTTTTTTCAATTTATGGGCATAATGTTTTTAACATTCTCTTATTATCATTTTAGTTTCTGTTTGATCTGTAGTGATGTTATATCCCTCAGTCTTGATATTGGTAATTGTGTCTTCTCCCTTTTGTTCCCAATCACTCTGGTTAAAGGTTTATCAATTTTGTTGTTTTTCAAAACCAGCTTGTGATCATCAGTGATGGTTTTCAGTTTTTAATTTCATTGATTTCTGTTCTTACCTTTTTAATTTCTGTTTTCTTTCTACTTTGGGTCTAATTTACTCTTTCATTTTTATTTTTTAAAATGCAGATTAAAATCACTGGTTTGAAAACTTACCTCTTTTCTAAGATAGGTATTTAGATCTAAAAATTTGCCTCTAAGTATTGCTGTAGTTACATCTCATATATTTTTATAAATTGTGTCTTTATTTGCATTCAGTTCAAAATAGTTTCTAATTTCCTTTTTCCCCTCCCCCAAGTGGCTTAGAACATATTTATCATCATATACCTCTGGAGGTTAGAAATCCAAAATCAGTCTCATTGGACTAAAATCAAGGTATCAGCAGAGCTAATTCCTTCTGGAGGCTCTAGAGCAAGTTATGTTTCCCAACTTTTTCCAGCTTTCAGACACTGTTTGCATTTCTTGGCTTGTGGCCTCCTTTCATCTTCAAAAACAACAGTGGTTGGCCGGGTCTTTCTCATATAGTTTTTCTCTTATTCTGACTCTTTTACTTTATGTGGCAAAAAAATATAAAATGCACCATCTTAGCTTTTTAATTTTATTTATTTATTTATTTATTTGACAGACAGCGATCACAAGTAGGCAGAGAGGCAGGCAGAGAGAGAAAGGAGGAAGCAGGCTAGCAGGCTCCCCACTGAGCAGAGAGCCTGATGTGGGGCTTGATTCTAGGACCCTGGGATCATGACCTGAGCTGAAGGCAGAGGCTTTAACCCACTGAGCCACCCAGGCAACAACCCTTAACTTTTTAAATGTATAGTTCATAGTGTTAAGTATATTCATTTTTTTATTGTGAAACAGATCTCTAGAACTTTTTCATCTTGCAAAACTGAAAGTCTGTATCTATTAAGCAACTCCCTTCCCCTCTCTCTCCTCTGATGATTGGTATTATATTTTCTATTTTTATGAATTTGACTACTTTAAATATTTTATATACATGAAAATATGTAGCATTTGTCTTTTTGTGATTGCCTTATTTCACCAAGGACGATGTCCTCAAGGTTTATTATGTTGTAGCATGTGACAGGATTTCCATCCTTCTTTTAAAAGGTTGAATAATATTCTATTGTTTGTATATACCACCTTTATTTATCTATTTATCCATCAGACCTTCTGGTTGTTTCCACCTCTTGTCTATTGTGAATGTGATGCTATAAGCATGGGTGGGCAAATATGTCTTCGAGAATTTGCTTTAATTCTTTTAGACATATACCCAGAAGTGGGATTGCTGTATCATATAGTATTCTTTTTTTAAAAAATTGAAGTATGGTTGACACATGATGTTACCTTATTTTCAGGTGTACAGCATAGCGATTTGACAAGTCTATGCATTATGCTATGTTCATCACAAATATGGCTACCACCTGTTACCATACAGCACTGTTACAATACCATTGAGTATATTACTTGTGTTGTGCTTTTTATCCCTGTGACTTATTCATTCCACAACTGGAAGCCTTACCTTCCACTCCCCTTCATTCATTTTATCCATCTCCCAACCATCTCTCTTCTGGCAATCATCACTTTGTTCTCTGTCTTTATGGATCTGTTTTTGTATGGTAGTCTTTTATATGGTAGTCTTTTAATATTTTGAGGAATTTTGAGCTATTTCCCATAGTAGTTGCACCATTTTACAATCCCACCAACAGTACATAAGTTTTCCAATTTTTTTATATCCTTGCCAAAAACTCATTATTTTCTGCTTTTTTTTTCTTTTTATGGGAGCCATCTTGATGGAGGTCAAGTGGTATCTCACTGTGATTTTGATTTGCATTTTTATTATCATTAATGTTATTGAGCATATTTCCATATGCCTTTTGGCCATTCATTATATACCATATTTGGAGAGATGTTTATTCAAGCCCTTTGCCATTTTTCAATCAGGTTATTTGAATTTTTGTTAAGTGATAGGAGTTCTTTATATATTCTGGGTATTAATCCTTTATCAGATATATAATTTGCAAATATAATCTCCTATTCTATAGGTTGCCATTTCACTATATTGATTGTGTCTTTTGATGCACAGAAGATTTTAAGATTGATGTAGTCCCATTTATCTATTTTTCTTTTGTTGCCTGTGCTTTTGGAGTCACATCCAAGAAATCACTGCCAATCTAATATTCCTTTTGATTTGTTGTTTGGTCCAAGAGTCATTTAGATGTGTGTTCTTTTGTTTCCAAATACTTGAGAATTTTCATATATCAGTTATTGTTTTCTGATTTAATTCAGTATTGTATAGAGAACGTACTTTACATAACTTGCATCCTTTTAAGTTATGGAGACTTTGTTTATGGCCTAGTACTTGGTCTGAGTAAATGTTCATGTACATTTGGAAAGGAAGTATATTCTTCTATTGTTGAGTAGAATGTCCAATAAATATGAATTAGGTCAAGTTGTTTGATAGCATTGTTCAAATCTTCTATATCTGTATCCTTTTTTTTAGATAATTAATTTATTTTCAGAAAAACAGTATTCATTATTTTTTCACCACACCCAGTGCTCCATGCAACCTGTGCCTTCTATAATACCCACCACCTGGTACCCCAACCTCCCACTCCCCACCACTTCAAAACCCTCAGATTGTTTTTCAGAGTCCATAGTCTCTCAATTCACCTCCCCTTCCAATTTACCCCAACTCCCTTCTCCTCTCTAACATCCCTTGTCCTCCATGCTATTTGTTATGCTCCACAAATAAGTGAAACCATATGATTATTGACTCTCTCTGCTTGACTTATTTCACTCAGCATAATCTCTTCCAGTCCTGTCCATGTTGCTACAAAAGTTGGGTATGTATCCTTTCTGATGGAGGCATAATACTCCATAGTATATATGGACCACATCTTCCTTATCCATTCGTCCATTGAAGGGCATCTTGGTTCTTTCCATAGTTTGGCAACCGTGGCCATTGCTGCTATAAACATTGGGGTACAGATGGCCCTTCTTTTCACTACAACGTATCTTTGGGGTAAATACCCAGAAGTGCAATTGCAGGGTCATAGGGAAGTTCTATTTTTAATTTCTTGAGTAGAGAGCCCAGATATGGACCCTCAACTCTATGGTCAATTAATCTTCGACAAAACAGGAAAAAATATACAGTGGAAAAAAGACAGTCTCTTCAATAAATGGTGCTGGGAAAACTGGACAGCTATATGTAGAAGAATGAAACTCGACCATTCTCTTACACCATACACAAAGATCAACTCAAAATGGATAAAAGACCTCAACGTGAGACAGGAATCCATCAGACTCCTAGAGGAGAACATAGGCAGTAATCTCTTCGATATCAGCCACAGCAACTTCTTTCAAGATATGTCTCCAAAGGCAAAGGAAACAAAAGCAAAAATAAACTTTTGGGACTTCATCAAAATCAAAAGCTTCTGCACAGCAAAGGAAACAGTCAAAAAAAACAAAGAGGCAACCCACAGAATGGGAGAAGATATTTGCAAATGACAGTACAGACAAAAGGTTGATATCCAGGATCTATAATGAACTCCTCAAACTCAACACACACAAAACAGGCAATCATATAAAAAAAAATGGGCAGAAGATATGAACAGACACTTCTCCAATCAAGACATACAAATGGCTATCAGACACATGAAAAAATGGTCATCATCACTAGCCCTCAGGGAGATTCAAATTAAAACCACATTGAGATATCACCTTACATCAGTTAGAATGGCCAAAATTAACAAAACAGGAAACAACATGTGTTAGAGAGGATGTGGAGAAAGGGGAACCCTCTTACACTGTTGGTGGGAATGCAAGTTGGTGTAGCCTCTTTGGAGGACAGTGTGGAGATCCTCAAGAAATCAAAAATAGAACTTCCCTATATCTGTATCCTTATTAATTTTTTGTTTCCTTGTTCTATCAGTTATCGAGAGGAGGATGTTGAAACTGCAAATGTGTTTCTGGGTTTGTCTATTTTGGGTTTGTCTATGTCTATTTTGTAATTCTGTCATTTTTATTCATGTATGTAGAAGATAAAGTACATAAATATTTTGCATTTTTATGTTCTGATGAATTGAAACTTTTATTACTATGAAATGTCCTTCTTTGTTCTTGGTAATGTTCTTTGCTCTGCAATCTACTTTGTCTGATATTAATATAGACACTTCATTTTTCTTTTGGTCAGTAGAAGCTTTTTATATCTTTTCTTCATCCTTTTACTTTCAACCAACCTGACTTTGTTTTTTATTTATTTATTTTGAGAGAGAGAGAGCAGGAGAGTGTGTGTGATTGTGGGGGTGAGGGAGAGGGAGAGAGAATCTTAAGTAGGCTTCTCAGCATGGGGCCCATGTGGAGCCTGATCTCATGACCCTGAGATTATGACCTGAGCCAAAATTGAGTTGGACACTTAACCGACTGAGCCACACGGGCACCCTGTGTCTTTATACTTAAAATGTGTTTCTTTAAAAAAAAAAAAAGTGTTTCTTGTAGGCAGCACATAGCTTTTTTTTTTTTTTTTTAATTCAATATCTGCCTTTTAAAGAGGGCATTTAAAATGCTTAAATTAATGTGATTAGTTGTATGGCAGTGTTTAAATCTACCCTCCAGCTATTTGTTTTCTATTTGTCCCATCTTTTTTTTGTTCCTCTTTCCCCTCCTTGTTATGGCTTCTTTTGGATTAATTAATTTTAAAAATTCTGTTTACCCCCTTTGTTGGCTTAAGAGCTATGATTTTTGTTTATTATTTTGTGGGTTTGTTTTGGATATATAGCTCTTTAGCTTTTCATAGTCTGTGCTTAAGTAATATTATACCACCTCATGTGTAGCATAAGAACTTTTATTTTATTTTATTTTTTTAAAGATTTTATTTATTTATTTATTTGACAGGCAGAGATCACAAGTAGGCAGTGAAGCAGGCAGAGAGAGAAAGGTGGAAGCAGGATCCCTGCTCAGCAGGGAGCCCGATGAGGGGCTCGATCCCAGGACCATGGGATCATGACCTGAGCTGAAGACAGAGGCTTTAACTCACTGAGCCACCAGGACCCTAGCATAAGAACTTTATAACAGTATATGTCCATCCTCCTTTCCTGGTCTTTGTGCTGTTGTCATACATTTTGCTTTTGTCACTGATTCCACAGTGCTTTATCATTATTTTTGTTTTAAACAGTCAAGTATTTTTTAAAGAGATGTTAAAAATGAGAAAAAATGTCTTGGATTCCCCACATATCATTTGGTGTTCTTGATTTTATTTGTGTGTGTATGTAGGTGCAGATTTCTATCTTATATCATTTTCTTTTTTGCTTGAAGGACTTAAAATTAAAATTTTTTATAGTGCAGATTTGCTGGTGATGACTCATTTCAGCTTTTGTGTCTCAAGAAAACTGTTTTTCCTCATTTTTGAAACTTGTTTTTGTTTGCTATAGAATCCTAGGTTGATAGTCTTCTTTTCTCATATTTTCACTTCTAGAGATTTGATTTGGATCTTTAAAAAAAAAAGAACTCCCATGTTGCTGTTTAGTATACTCATCTTTCTTTTAGCTTCTTGAACATAAAGAATACAGTTAAGACACTGTTTCAATGTCTACTAATTCTATCACTTCTTTTTTTAATTGTCACCTCTTTATTTGCACATGATTTCTTTTATTTTCTTCAATTTATTTATTTTCAGAAAAACATTATTCATTATTTTTTCACCACACCCAGTGCTCCATGCAAGCCGTGCCCTCTATAATACCCACCACCTGGTACCCCACCTTCCCACCCCCCCGCCACTTCAAACCCCTCAGATTGTTTTTCAGAGTCCATAGTCTCTCATGGTTCACCTCCCCTTCCAATTTACCCAAATTCCCTACTCCTCTCATAATTCTATCTCTTCTAAGTGTGTTTCAACTGATTGTTTTCTCTTCTAGTTATGGGTTCTTTGCATGCCTGGTAATTTTTATTAGATATCAGACACTGTAAATTTTATTCATTGGGATGATTGTTATATTTGTATTTCTATAAATATTCTTGTGATTCATTCTTGATGTGAAACAATTATGTAGAAATATTTTGATGCTTTTAGGGCTTGCTTTAAAACTTTAAGGTATGACCAGAGCCATCCTTCAATCTAGGTTTAACTTCTGCCCACTGCTGAGGAAATGCCCCACCTGACCTGATAATTCATGAGTTATGAGGTTTTCCATTCTGGCTAATAGGAACATGAATTATTTATGGTTTTGCATAAACTCCAGGAACTGTTCTCTCTACTCCTTTTGGATATGTATTTCCTTAGCCATCCTTAGTCTCCTCACATGTATGTCCTTATCAGAACTTAGCTGAATGAAGAAGTGTCTAGAGATTTCCTTCTGTTCAACCCTCTCCCTTC
Organism: Neogale vison; assembly: GCF_020171115.1. Taxonomy (NCBI): domain Eukaryota; kingdom Metazoa; phylum Chordata; class Mammalia; order Carnivora; family Mustelidae; genus Neogale; species Neogale vison. The sequence goes on from NC_058095.1 coordinate 84,438,665, forward strand.
CATTACTTTGCTTTGCAAGTTCTAACTGCCTTGGTTTTCCCAAACTAACAGCTCCGTTTTCTCAGCTCAGGGAGATTGCATGGTTCCACCTGCATTCCACATCAGTTCACTGTGGCCTGGAAAACTCTTGTCAGTAAACTAGAGCAAAGTATTCACCTCCTGTACCTCTCTCAGGAATCACTGACTTGTGCTGTCTGATGTTTAATTTGTGAAAACTCTTTCCCATACATTTTTGTCTAGTTTTTTGTGTTTCTGGTGGGAGGGTTAACCTGGTCCTTGTACTTTATCTTCATCAGCAATGGGATTTCCATAGCATATTTTAGTATTATTTTATTTTAATTTTAATTTAACTTTATTGACACATACTTGAAATAAAGAATTGTAAGATACTTAAAGTGTATGCCATGGTGATTCAATATACATATACATTATGAAGCTATTTCCCCCATCTAGTTAGTGAACACATCCATCACTTCACATATTTATCTTTTTTTGTCTGTGAGAATACTTAAGCTGTACTCTTTTAGTGAATTTCAGTTATACAATATAGTGTTATCAACCATGTTTTACATTAGCTCCTCAGACCTTATTCATTTTGTAGCTAAAAGTTTGTGTCCTTTTACCAAACTCTCTTTATTTTCCCTACCTCCAAACCCTGGAAACCACTTTTCTATTCTATATTTCTATGTCTTTGACTTTTTAAAAAAATTCCACATATATGCAATACCATGCAGTATTTGTCTTTCTCCCTTTTGCTTATTTACTTGGCATAATGCTCTCAAGGTACACCCATGTTGTTGCTAATGGTAGGGTTTCATTTTTTTCTCATGGCTGAATAACATTCTGTTGTGTGTAGATAGCACATCTTTTTTATCCATACACCCATCAACTGATGGACACATAGGCTGTTCCATATCTTAGCTATTATGAATAATGCTGCAGTGAACATGGGAGTGAAGATAGCTCTTTGATATCCTGTTTTCATTTCCCTTGGATATGTAACCAGAAGTGAGATTTCTGGATCATATGGTAGTTCTCTTTTTAATTTTTTGATAAACCACCATATTTTTTTCCCATAGTGGCCACACCAATTTACATTTCCACTAACAATATACAAGTGTTCCCTTTTCTCTGTATCCTTGCCAACACTTGTTATCTCTTATCTTTGTGATAATAACCATGTAACAACTGTAAGGTGATATCTTTTGGTTTTGATTTACACATGATTAGTGATGCTGGGTACCTTTTTTATTGTCTTTTAATTCTTATTTCATTTATATATGCTATGATCTTTGTCATTTTTTTCCTCTACTGACTTTGGGCTTTGTTTGTCCTTTTTCTAGTCCTTGAGAGTTAAAGTAGGTTGTTTGTTTGAGATCTTTCTTATTTCTTAATGTAACTGTTTATCACTATGAACTTCCCTCTTAGCACTGCCTTTGCTGCATCCCATAAATTTTGGTATATTTCATCTCCATTTCCACTTGTTCCAGGATATTTTTAAATTTCTTTTTTGGTTCCTTCTCTGACCCAATTGTTAGTCAGTAGTACATTGTTTAGTCCCCACATATTTGTGTTTTCTTCTTATAATAGATTTCTAGTTTCATACCATGTGGTCAGAAAAAATGCTCAATATGATTTCAATCTTCTTAAACTTAGTAAGACTTGTTTTGTGGCCTAACATATGATCTATCCTGGAGAATGTTTCATGTGGATTTGAAAGAATTTATATTCTGCTGTTTTGGGATGGAATGTTCTGTGTATATCTATTAAGTCCATATGGTCAAACATTCCAGTTAAGTCCAATGTTCCCCTGTTGATTTTCTATCTAGATGACCTATCCATTGTTGAAAGTAGAGTACTGAATTCCCCTACTATTATTGTATTACTGTCTATTCCCACTTTGAGGTCTGCTAATAATTGTTTTGTATATTTTGGTGCTCTTATGTTACTAATGTTATATTTTCCTGTCAGATTGATCCCTTTATCATTATATAATGACCTTCTTTGTCTCTTACTATATTCTTTACCTTAAAGTCTGTTTGATTTAATACAAGTTTAACTATTTCTACTTTCTTTTGTTTCCCATATGTGTAGAATGTGTTTGTTCATTCCTTTACTTTTAATCTCTGTGTGTCTTTAAAGTTAAAGTTAAGAAAAAAAAAGCTGATGTGACTTTCTTATAGGTAGCATATTGTTGAGTCTCCTAACTGCACAATTGACACCACATTTGCAGACTCGCTCAGGGCCAGCAAGAAACTATCTTTGACAATAGGCAATTTCAGGTTTCTTTGGGTGTTACAAAACACTTAAATTTCTGTGAGGTTGATACTGGTTGGTACCAGTGGAACTCCAGAGGCTATTTGCAATATACCATGGAGAAGGCATCTATCTCCCTGCTTCACATAAGTGATTTTATTGCCTGGGTCATTAAGATCAAGGAACTGGTGCCTTTGTACACTTCATCACTCTGAGAAGTGGAGCTGCCATTGATCTTCTCTTGATATGCCTTGAGACATTAGATTTGCCCTCTCATTTGAAATGCCTTGAAGTATCTTCCCTAGGCCTATATTTCCTTGTCAATTATTCATTTGTTTGTGTCATGAAAGCTTATTGTGTCTGCACACTGTATATTATGTCATCTTAAGACAGGATGGAAACATCGTGGGTCACACTTCTGAAGTCCCATGTATCTGTTTTCAAGTCAGCCAGCTTCTAGATCCCTAATTTCTGCACTTGAGAAGTAGTGAAACATGGCAGAGGAAGTACAAGAACATGAATTGAGAACACTGGATTCTAATTCTCGGTCAACTATTAGTATACTGTGTGTCTCACAAATTATTTAACTTCTCTGGGCTTCTAATTTTTCATTTGAAGTAAAAATTAATAATAAGCAATATTGGCTAGCTTTCATTTATTGACTTCTTATTCTGTGCCAACCTCTGTGTTAACTGTTTTGTATATGTTTTGTAGTTTTGATCTTTAGAGCAGTACTTTTTTTTTTTGAAGATTGTTTTATTTCCATTTTATAGCTGAAGAAATTGAGTTAAGCAATATGCTTAGCCAGTAGGTGAGAGAGCTAAGATCAACACTCAGTTTATTGACTAAGTTGTGTAAGTAAGTTACCTCTAAGTTTTTTTCATTTTATAAATATTCCATAAACATAGCAGACTGCAGAGGACCTACAGCAATGCCTGAGCTCTTGTGGTTTCTGGTGCTTGAGTTTCAGAGTTACATAAGTATAAGAACCAAATTCAAAATCATTACTATTTATTGGGGGGCTAAAATGTGTTAGGTAACTGAAGTACCTTATTTTCAGACAATGTCTCTTTTATTATTAATATTTTTTAAGATTTTTAAAGAAATTTTATTTGAGAGAAACAGAGAGCATGAGCAGAGAGAGGCAGAAGCAGACTCCCTGCTGAGCAGAGAGCCTGATGTGGGGCCCAATTCCAGGACCCTGAGCTACAGCCGGTTGTTTAACCTACTGAGCCACCCAGGCATCTCAATAATGTCTCTTTTTAATACCAGTCTCCATTTCTTCTTGAATTCTAGTTGGGTATTTTTTGGACATTTTCATTTTATTTTCCATGTATTTAAATCCCTTTTAAAATCCTGTGTTCTGTGCCATATCCTTAGGTTTATCTTTAGTTTACTAAGTCTTCCTTTAGCTTTGTCTAATAGTTTGTTAAAACAGATCCACTGAGCTGTTTTCATTTCATCAGCTATACCTTTATTATGATAAGCTCTATTTGTTTTTTAAGCTTACCTATTCCTTTTTTAAACATTTTAAAAATATTTTATTTATTTATTTGACACAGAAAGCACAAGCAGGGAGAGTGGAAGGCAGAGAAAGAGGGAGAAGCAGTCTCCCAACTGAGCAGAGAGACTGATGCGGGGTTCCATCCCAGGACCCTGGGATAATTTTTTTTAATTGAATATATCTTTTTAAAAAATTTTATCTTTTCAGTATTCCAAGATTCATTGTTTATGCACCACACCCAGTGCTCCATGTAGTGTGTGCTTTCCTTAATACCCACCACCAGGCTTACCCATCCTCCCAACCCTTCCCTTCCAAAACCCTCAGTTTGTTTCTCAGAGTCCACAGTCTCTTATGGTTCATAACCCCCTCTCATTTCCCCCAATTCACTTTTCCTTTCCTTCTCCTATTGTCCTCCATGTTATTCCTTATGCTCCACAAATAAGTGAAACCATATGATAATTGGCTTTCTCTGCTTGACTTATTTCACTCAGCATAATCTCCTCCAGTCCTGTCCATGTTGATACAAAAGTTGGGTATTGAGACTTTCTGATGGAGGCGTAATATTCCATTGTATATATATGGACCATATCTTCTTTATCCATTCATCTGTTGAAAGGCATCTCGGCATCTCAAATTTTTGCACATTTTGGCAATAGTGGTCATTGCTTCTATGAACATTGGGGTACCTATGGGCCTTCTTTTCACTACATCTATATCTTTGGGGTAAATATCCAGTAGTGCAGTTGCAGGGCCATAAGGCAGCTCTATTTTTAATTTCTTAAGGAATCTCCACATTGTTTTCCAAAGTGACTGCACCAACTTGCATTCCCACCAACAGTGTAAGAGGGTTCCCTTTTCTCCATATCCTCTCCAACACTTACTGTTTCTTGACTGTTAATTTTGGCCATTCTAACTGGTGTAAGGTGCTATCTCAATGTGGTTTTGATTTGAATTTCCCTGATGGCTAATGATGATGAACATTTTTTCATGTGTCTGTTAGCCATTTGTATGTCTTCTTTGGAGAAATGTCCATGTCTTCTGCCCATTTTTTGATGTGATTATTTGTTTTTTTGAGTGTTGAGTTTGGGGAGTTCTTTACAGGTCATGGATATCAGCCCTTTGTCTGTAGTGTAACTTGTGAATATCTTCTCCCATTCTGTGGGTTGCCTTTTTGTTTTGTTGACCATTTCCTTGGCTGTGCAGAAGCTTTGATCTTGATGAAGTCCCAAAAGTTCATTTTTGCTTTTGTTTCCTTTGCCTTCAGAGACATGTCTTGAAAGAAGTTGCTGTGGCTGATGTTGAAGAGTTTGCTGACTATATTCTCCTCTAGGATTTTGATAGATTCCTGCCTCATGTTGAGGTTTTTAAAGCATTTTGAGTTTCTCTTTGGGATCATAACCTGAGGTGAAGGCAGCTGCTTAACCTAGTTTGCCACCCAGGGGCCCCCTGCCTATTCCTTTTCTAAAGCACATTTTATTTGTTTCTTATATTTTTATTACTTTCGTCTTAAATCATTTAAAATTTTATTTTTTAATCTCTTTGCAATTTAAAAAATTTATTTATTTATTTATTATTATTTTTTATAATATACATATAATATATTTTTATCCCCAGGGGTACAGGTCTGTGAGTTGCCAGGTTTACACACTTCACAGCACTCACCATAGCACATACCCTCCCCAATGTCCATCACCCCACCCCCCTTCTCCCAGCCCCCCTCCCCCCAGCAACCCTCAGTTTGTTTTGTGAGATAAAGGGTCACTTAAGGTTTGTCTCCCTCCCAATCCCATCTTGTTTCGTTTATTCTTCTTCTACCCCCTTAACCCCCCATGTTGCATCTCCACTTCCTCATATCAGGGAGATCATATGATAGTTGTCTTTCTCTGATTGACTTATTTCGCTAAGCATGATACCCTCTAGTTCCATCCACGTTGTCGCAAATGGCAAGATTTTATTTCTTTTGATGGCTGCATAGTATTCCATTGTATATATATATACCACATCTGCTTTATCCATTCATCTGTTGATGGACATCTAGGTTCTTTCCATAGTTTGGCTGTTGTAGACGTTGCTGCTATAAACATTAGGGTGCACGTGCCCCTTTGGATCACAACGTTTGTACCTTTAGAGTAAGTACCTGCTGGGTCATTGGGTAGTTCTATTTTCAACAATTTGAGGAAACTCCATTGTGTTTACCAGAGTGGTTGCACCAGCTTGCAACCAGAGTGCAAGCTGTTTTTCACAGTGGTTGCACCAGCTTGCATTCCCACCAACAGTGGAGGAGGGTTCCCCTTTCTCCACATCCTTGCCAGCATCTGTCATTTCCTGACTTGTTAATTTTAGCCATTCTGACTGGTGTGAGGTGATATCTCATTGTGGTTTTGATTTGTATTTCCCTGATGCCGAGTGATATGGAGCACTTTTTCATGTGTCTGTTGGCCATCTGGATGTCTTCTTTGCAGGAATGTCTGTTCATGTCTTCTGCCCATTTCTAGATTGGATTATTTGTTCTTTGGGTGTTGAGTTTGTTAAGTTCTTTATAGATTTTGGACACTAGCCCTTTATCTGATATGTTGTTTGCAAATATCTCTCCCATTCGGTCAGTTGTCTTTTGGTTTTGTTAAATGTTTCTTTTGCTGTGAAAAAGCTTCTGATCTTGATGAAATCCCAATAGTTCATTTATGCCCTTGCTTCCCTTGCCTTTGGCGATGTTCCTAGGAAGATGTTGCTGCAGCTGAGGTCTAAGAGGTTGCTGCCTGTGTTCTCCTCAAGATTTTGATGGATTCCTTTCTCACATTGAGGTCCTTCATCCGTTTTGAGTCTATTTTTGTGTGTGGTATAAGGAAATGGTCCAATTTTATTTTTCTGCATGTGGCTGTCCAATTTTCCCAACACCATTTATTGAAGAGGCTGCTTTTTTCCATTGGACATTCTTTCCTGCTTTGTCGAAGATTAGTTGACCATAGAGTTGAGGGTCTATTTCTGGGCTCTCTATTCTGTTCCATTGATCTATGTGTCTGTTTTTGTGCCAGTACCATTCTGTCTTGAGGATGACAGCTTTGTAATAGAGCTTGAAGTCTGGAATTGTGATGCCACCAACTTGGGCTTTCTTTTTCAATATTCCTTTGGCTATTCGCGGTCTTTTCTGGTTCCATATAAATTTTAGGATAACTTGTTCCATTTCTTTGAAAAAAATGGATGGTATTTTGATAGGAATTGCATTAAACGTGTAGATTGCTTTAGGTAGCATAGACATTTTCACAATATTTATTCTTCCAATCCAGGAGCATGGAACATTTTTCCATTTCTTTGTGTCTCCCTCAATTTCTTTCATGAGTACTTTATAGTTTTCTGAGTATAGATTCTTAGCCTCTTTGATTAGGTTTATTCCTAGGTATCTTATAGTTTTGAGTGCAATTGTAAATGGGATTGACTCCTTAATTTCTCTTTCTTCTGTCTTGCTGTTGGTGTAGAGAAATGCAACTGATTTCTGTGCAATGATATTATATCCTGACACTTTACTGAATTCCTGTACAAGTTCTAGCATTTTTGGTGTGGAGTCTTTTGGGTTTTCCACATAGAGTATCATATCATCTGCAAAGAGTGATAGTTTGACTTCTTCTTTGCTGATTTGGATGCCTTTAATTTCCTTTTGTTGTCTGATTGCTGAGGCTAGGACTTCTAGTACTATGTTGAATAGCAGTGGTGATAATGGACAACCCTGCCATGTTCCTGACCTTAGCGGAAAAGCTTTCGGTTTTTCTCCATTGAGAATGATATTTGCTGTGGGTTTTCATAGATGGCTTTGATAATATTGAGGTATGTGCCCTCTATCCCTACACTTTGAAGAGTTTTGATCAGGAAGGGATGCTGTACTTTGTCAAATGCTTTTTCAGCATCTATTGAGAGTATCATATGGTTCTTGTTCTTTCTTTTATTAATGTGTTGTATCACATTGATTGATTTGCGGATGTTGAACCAACTTTGCAGCCCTGGAATAAATCCCACTTGGTCATGGTGAATAATGTACTGTTGAATCCTATTGGCTAGTATTTTGGTGAGAATTTTCGCATCTGTCTCCATCAAGGATGAAGTTCTACAGAGTCTGTAGTTCTCTTTTTTGATGGGATCTTTGTCTGGTTTTGGGATCAAGGCGATGCTGGCCTCATAAAATGAGTTTGGAAGTTTTCCTTCCATTTCTATTTTTTGGAAGAGTTTCAGGAGAATAGGAAATAGTTCTTCTTTAAATGTTTGGTAGAATTCCCCCGGGAAGCCGTCTGGCCCTGGGCTTTTGTTTGTTTGGAGATTTTTGATGACTATTTCAATCTCCTTACTGGTTATGGGTCTGTTCAGGTTTTCTCTTTCTTCCTGGTTCAGTTGTGGTAGTTTATATGTCTCTAGGAATGCATCCATTTCTTCCAGATTGTCAAATTTGTTGATGTAGATTTGCTCATAATACGTTCTAATAATTGTCTGTATGTCTTTGGTGTTAGTTGTGATCTCTCCTCTTTCATTCATGATTTTATTTATTTGTGTCCTTTCTCTTTTCTTTTTGATAAGTCTGGCCTGGGGTTTATTAATCTCATTAATTCTTTCAAAGAACCAGCTCCTAGTTTCATCGATTTGTTCTATTGTTTTTTTGGTTTCTATTTCATTGATTTCTGCTCTGATCTTTATGATTTCTCTTCTCCTGCTGGGTTTAGGGTTTCTCTCTTGTTCTTTCTCCAGCTCCTTTAGGTGGAGGGTTAGATTGTGTACCTGAGACCTTTCTTGTTTCTTGAGAAAGGCTTGTACTGCTATATATTTTCCTCTCAGGACTGCCTTTGTTGTGTCCCACACATTTTGAACCGTTGTGTTTTCATTATCATTTGTTTCCATGAATTTTTTCAATTCCTCTTTAATTTCCTGGTTGACCCATTCATTCTTTAGAAGGATGCTGTTTTGTCTCCATGTATTTGGGTTCTTTCCAAATTTCCTCTTGTGATTGAGTTCTAGCTTCAGATCATTGTGGTCTGAAAATAGGCAGGGAATGATCCCAATCTTTTGATATCGGTTGAGACCTGATTTAGGGCCAAGGATGTGATCTATTCTGGAGAATGTTCCATGTGCACTAGAGAAGAATGTGTATTCTGTTGCTTTGGGATGAAATGTTCTGAATATATCTGTGATGTCCATCTCATCCAGTGTATCATTTAATGCCTTTATTTCCTTGTTGATCTTTTGCTTGGATGATCTGTCCATTTCAGTGAGGGGAGTGTTAAAGTCCCCTACTATTATTGTATTATTGTTGATGTGTTTCTTTGATTTTGTTATTAATTGGTTTATATAGTTGGCTGCTTCCATGTTAGGGGCATAGATATTTAAAATTGTTAGATCTTCTTGTTGGACAGACCCTTTGAGTATGATATAGTGTCCTTCTTCATCTCTTATTATAGTCTTTGGCTTAAAATCTAATTGATCTGATATAAGGATTGCCACTCCTGCTTTCTTCTGATGTCCATTAGCATGGTAAATTGCTTTCCACCCCCTCACCTTAAATCTGGAGGTGTCTTCAGGTTTAAAATGAGTTTCTTGTAGGCAGCATATTATGGGTTTTGTTTTTTTATCCATTCTGATACCCTGTGTCTTTTGATTGGGGCATTTAGCCCATTAACATTCAGGGTAACTATTGGGAGATATGAATTTAGTGGCATTGTATTGCCTGTAAGGTGACTGTTCCTGTATATTGTCTCTGTTCCTTTCTGATCTACTACTTTTAGGCTCTCTCTTTGCTTAGAGGACCCCTTTCAATACTTCCGGGAGATCTGGTTTGGTGTTTGCAAATTCTTTCAGTTTTTGTTTGTCCTGGAAGCTTTTAATCTCTCCTTCTATTTTCAATGATAGCCTAGCTGGATATAATATTCTTGGCTGCATGTTTTTCTTGTTTAGTGCCCTGAATATATCATGCGAGCTCTTTCTAGCCTGCCAGGTCTCTGTGCATAAGTCTGCTGCCAATCTAATATTTTTACCATTGTACGTTATAGACTTCTTTTCCCGGGCTGCTTTCAGGATTTTCTCTTTGTCACTAAGACTTGTAAATTTTACTATAAGGTGACGGGGTGTGTACCTATTCCTATTGATTTTGAGGGGGGTTCTCTGCATCTCCTGGGTTTTGATGCTTGTTCCCTTTGCCATATTAGGGAAATTCTCTCCAATAATTCTCTCCAGTATACCTTCTGCTCCCCTCTCTCATTCTTCTTCTTCTGGAATCTCAATTATTCTAATGTTGTTTAGTCTTATGGTGTCACTTATCTCTTGAATTCTGTTTGTCCCTCTTTTGCTCAGCTTCTTTATTCTCTGTCATTTGGTCTTCTATATCACTAATTCTTTCTTCTGCCTCATTTATCCTAGCAGTGAGAGCCTTCGTTTTTGATTGCACCTCATTAATAGCTTTTTTGATTTCAACTTGGTTAGATTTTAGTTCTTTTATTTCTCCAGAAAGGGCTTTTATCTCTCCAGAGAGGGTTTCTCTAATATCTCCCATGCCTTTTTCAAGCCTGGCTAGAATCTTGAGAATCGTCATTCTGAACTCTAGATCTGACATATTACCAATGTCTGTATTGATCAGGTCCCTAGCCTTCAGTACTGCTTGTTCTTTTTTTTTGTGGTGAATTTTTCTGCCTTGTCATTTTCTCCAGATAAGAGTATATGAAGGTTCAAGTAAAATACTAAACGGGTGGCAAAGACCCCAGGAACATATGCTTTAACTAAATCAGAAGAGATCCCAAATCATGGCGGGGAGAAAGGGAATAAAAAGAGGTTCAGAAAAAAAAAAAAAAGAAAATTAAAAAAGAAAACGAATAAATAAAAAATATAAAAAAGAAAGAAAAAAATATATTTTAGATAAACTAGTTAAAAAACATTAAAAAAGAAAAGGGTAAAAGTTAAAAAAAATCTAGCAGAAGAAAATAATTGAAAAAGAAAAAAAATTAAATTAACTGCAAGACTAAAAAATCATGGGGAGAAAGCCATGAGTTCCGTGCTTTGCTTTCTTCTCTGGAATTCCGCTGCTCTCCTTGGTATTGAAACTGCCCTCCTTGGTAGGTGAACTTGGTCCTGGCTGGATTTCTTGTTGATCTTCTGGGGGAGGGGCCTGTTGTAATGATTCTCAAGTGTCTTTGCCCCAGGCGGAATTGCACTGCCTTTACCAGGGGCCAGGCTGAGTAATCCGCTGGGGTTTGCTTTCGGGAGCTTTTGTTCCCTGAGCACTTTCCCTACATTTCCGGAGGATAGGAATGAAAATGGCGGCCTCCCAGTCTCTGGCCCAGAGGACCCGAGGGCTCGGGGCCCCACTTCTCAGTGCGCCCTCAGAGAATAGCGCCCAACTACTCCCGTCTCCCTGGCCTCTGGCCGCGCTCTGAGCTCACCAAGCCTGCGACAGGTTCAAGGTAACCCCCAGCTGAGAGCTCACTCCTCGGCTCTGTCTCTGTAGGCAGCTTCCCCGTTCTAATACCTGCAAGCTCTGTGACACTCAGACACCCCTGATCCTTCTGTGACCCTGCGGGACCTGAGGCCATGCTGAGCCCAGTTTAGCCTCTGAAGTGATGTCTCTCAGTGGAACAGACTTTTAAAAGTCCTATTTTGTGCTCTGTTACTCCGCTCCTTGCCGGGAGCTGGCCCCTCCCCCTGTGGTCTATCTTCTTTGTCGCTTTGGATTCACTTCTCCGCCAGGCCTACGTTTCAGAAAGTGGTTGATTTTCTGTTTCTATAATTGCTGTTCTTCTTCTTTTTGATCTCCCGTTGGATTTGTAGGCGTTTGCAATCTTTAGATAAGCTATCTAGCTGATCTCCTGCTAGCTGAAGTAGTCTCAGCCGGCTACTTCTCAGCCATCTTGACTCCTCCATTTGCATTTTTTTAATGGTCAGAATTTCTTAAGAATTGAATTCTGCTGTTTATTTTGTCTACTGACTCTCACTGATGGCAGTTTCTTTCTCCATAAGCTATGTGTGAACTTGAGTTTGAGAATCATGTCCCTTTAGAGGGTTTCTATATTGGTTTTCTAGGTGATCCAGGATTTCATCTTGGGTAGCAGGATTTCTTCAAACTTGTGAGAGATCTGGCTGAGGTTTTGATTTCCCAGAGGGATTTTTTTTTTCACCCAATCAGAAATAGAATGGCTTTCTCTTTCTCTGCCTGTACTGGAGGTGAATTTTTCCTTAATTATTTGTTTTCTGAGTTATCATGGAAAGTTGTATCTCTATATAGGAGTTGCAGTTTTCTCTCTTGGCTCCTCTGGACAGTGGAGATTGCTCCTCCCTTCCTAACCCTGTGTTGTCACAGAGTGGGCTCACACACAACTTTCACTCTGGTTTCTGGCTTCCTCTTCATTTCTGGCCTCTGGAGTGTTCCCCATGTTTGAGACCCTAAAAGGCATTTAAAAGGAGTCCATATTTTATTTGATATTTTTAATTATATTATTGTGGGAGTTTTTAGGTTATTAAATCCTTAATATTGTTAGAAATAGAAGTTATATATTTACTAACTGTAAGTATCATAATAGTTTCTCCAGTTTGTAAATAGTTATGGTTATCTCCAGTTTGTAAATAGTTATGGGCTTAAAAGAGATTTTATTACTTTCCCAGCATCACACAGCTGGTAAAGAAAGGAGGCCACACCTGTCTTACTTCAGCCAGTGCTTTTCCTAGTACATACAGGTCAGGAACTTGGGACAAGAAGTGAGCCATGAGTGAGAAGAGCATGACCAAATGAAGAATGGGATCTTGTCTATGGCATACTCTCCCTACTTCACAAATTTCCTAGGACCGGATCTGAAGCTGTAATTATTTTCAGGACTATAGGGTTGGGGCACCAAAAATGTGTCATCAAGTGACAAACATGGATATGCCCAGAAGAGAAATAGTTCATTCCTTAGCTTTTTATTCATTACATCCCATATCTCTTGAAAAAGAAGACAGCAGATACCTGTAGCAGTACCCCGAAGAATGGCACACTGCAGGGAAGTCTGACTGAAGGTCACCTCAGAAAGCAAGTAGTGGCCAAGGGCAAAGATCCAGTCAGCACTAGATGCTGATGTCTTCCATGAGTGTGGCTTTCTTTCTTTGGGAGAGGCTCACTCATACGAGACTCTTCAGATCAATCCACAGAGCAGCTTAGGAAATTTAAAACCAGGGGCATTGAAAATGAATCCCTCATCTCTATTTTTGGCACATGTTTTCCTCCTTGTATTTCAGTTTCCCAAGGGCCGAAACTCCCATTAAACAGTCATTTGGTAAAGGTGACAGGTTTAAGCAGCATTAAGCAGTTCTGGCCCCCTAGGCAAAGATGGCACAGTGAGGACCCACATCTGGCTCTCCTCCCTCTTGTAGCATTGATGAAGGGAAGATAAAACAGTGTTGTTAGAAAGGTGTAAACTCACCAGGTCAAAAAAGAAAAGGACAGGCATGAACATGCATCTGCATTTGAATGTATTATGTGAAGGTTTACTGAACTAGAGGAGAACTGAGAATTGAATTTTTTTAAAAAAATTTTATTCTTAAGTAATCTCTATACCTAACATGGGGCTTGAACTTACAACCCCAAGATCAAGTGTTGTATGCTCTACCGACTGAGCCAGCCAGGCACCCCCAAGAATTGAATTAATAAGAATTAATAGTGATGTTAGCAAAGGAAAAGCAAATAAGCCCCAAGGAAAACAAATTATTGTGTTAGCAAGGAAGAGTAACCCTTGTATCACACAAATCATCTGTGAATAGCATTTACATGGATATAATAGTGTAATTTCTGAATATAGATCAAACATAAATTATAGGATAAGTAATTGGAAAGATGCTGGAAATGAAATAGATGTGTGTCTACAAAAGGGTGAAAATCAACAGATAATATGTAACATGAAAAAATTCAGAAGTAGCAATACATGTAAGTTAATTGCAGATATGGATGTAAACACAAAAACAATTAGCTAAAGATTTGAGAGCTTGTCTGGAGGTTTTAGCAGGGGATTGCAGATACTTGTACACCTGTGATGAAGAATGGTCTTCCTCTATTGGGGATGGGTCATCTGTTTCCATGGGGCATGCAGCTTTTGGATAGATGCACATGGAGGGGTAAGGGAGGAAGGAGACACTTGCTTAACTAGCCTGATCAGATGAATCCACCCTGGTGATGAATGAGTGACATATGTGACAGCCATATTGGCCTCAGATCCCGAAAGATTTGAAAGTGGTTGTCTTTGGGGAACAAAAGATGGGGTGGGGCTCTTACTGTTGTTTTCTTGACAAGTCTTGTAGATGATTTGACACTGAACTAAGCATATGTGTAATTTCGATAAAAATCAAAGAAAATGAAAATCAGCATGCAAATTCATAATAGAAAGTGTATGTTTTAAAAGGAAAATAAAAAAATTGAGCCACTTGGAACCTTATCAGCGTATCTAATGGAAATCCTGGTGGGAAGCCCCAAGGAAACGATGGGCATGGGCCATTAGTCTTGCCCTACTTTGCCCCCACCACTTGTCTATATTCATATGTGGCCTCAGATTCTCTGTGTCCTGAGGTTGATTTCTGACCAGGTCTGGCTCTTGGTACTGTCCTGCACTATTGTGTTTTCTCTGCCCAGTCCCTTGTTTCCAGCATATTCCAAGCTCTGGACCTCCTGCCTAGTCTTTTGGCACAGAGATTTTTCTTGCTAAAAAGTAATCAGCTTTTCTTGTTTTACACTTGGCTGCTTGTAAAAAAAAAATTAAAGTATAACTGAAGATACAACATTATATTAATTTCAGGTATACAGCATACTGATTCAACATTTGTGTACATTGCAAAAGGATCATCACATTAAGCCCATTTACCACCTGTCCCCACAAGTTACACTTTTTTTAATCCTTGTGATGAGAATTTCTTCGCAACTTTCAAAATTATAGTATAATATTGACTACAGTCCCCATGTTGTACATTACATCTCCACGACTTTCTTTTTTTTTTTTTTAAGATTTTATTTATTTATTTGAGAAGGAGAAAGAGCAAGGTGAGAAGGAGAGAGAAAGAGAATCTGAAGTAGACACTGCACTGAGCGCAGAGCCCAACACAGGGCTCGATCCCCCAACCACAGGCTCATGACCTGAGCGGAAACCAAGAGTGGGATGCTTAACCGAGTGAGCCACCCAGGTACCCTGGTACTTTGGTTGTAATCTAATTTGCCTTGCCCATCTGGCCTGAAGGTGTCAGAGGGCTCCCAGAGGGTCCTCTGGCAGGTCCTGCTGATGATGTTTGATGGGGCCAGCACAGTGTTTTTTAAAGCCCTGAATCTGAATGCGTCCGGCCAGGCACATACTCCCCAGCTTCCCCACAAGTTCCCACTGTTGTCCCTTTTATGCCATGAACATCCCACAGTTACCTCCTCTTTCTGGTCCTGTCCTATTTATTTTTTCCACTGCCAATGGCTATAGCTCAAAAGCAAATACAAATGATTTTCTCATCTTCTGTTATATTTTATGGCCTATGAGAAAATGGATGTACTACTCTTCCAAATTGGAACATTAAGTAGATTTTCATCAGGTAAATCACAAAATAAGGGATAGTTAGACTTACTCTTACTAAAAACTCATCCCAGTGGTGTGGTGTGGTGGTGATATGTTCCTCTTGTGTATGGTCTACTCTAGCTGAGGTGTCCTTCTGGTTTACAGCCCTATGCCGTTCCTTACTTAGCCATTAATTTAACTTCAAAGGCATCTTGTACCTGCATGTTTTTGGTATCTGTACCAGAAAATTCACCTTCTTGAGGCTCTGAGTAAGGCTCTTCTGCATCTTGAAGGTCCGCCCCATAGGCACTTTCTTCCACATGAGCTTGATAACTGTTCTCAGATTATCTTAAACTTATCAGCCTGGTTTGTCCCTCCAGTATGATGGTAATGTTTTCTAGAACGATTTTTTTTTCTCTTTGAGTTCTTTCTTATTCATGGAATATAGCCTTGCACTATATATTAGGCACACCATTAGGCATACCGTGTGCTCTGGGGAAAAATGAATGCTTTTTGGTAGACTTCCATTTTTACTGAAGGTAAGAAAACAGAGATGTGAATAACTTAATGTGAAGAATTTCCAAACTTTACAGTTACTTAAAGGTTCAAGGGGAGAGAATTGCTGCATATCACCTCCATCACCACTGACCATCCAATGACACTCAAATATAAGTTGGAATTTATTTCTTATAAGCCAGAAATACCGAGAGAAGTCTTGACTACATCTGGTGAAAAAAAATGAAGCAGTAGCAGTAATAGCCCAGATTGGGAATACAGAAGTGGAAGCTCCAAGAGGATGGGTATTATCTCTCTTTGGGAGAGTTTCTTTCTTTCTTTTTTTTGTTTATTACTTTTTAAAAGATTTTTTAAATTTATCTGACAGAGAGACACAATGAGAGGGGGAGCACAAGCAGGGGGAGTGGAAGAGGGAGAAGGAGATCCCCCCAGCAGAGCAGGGAGCCCTACGTGGGGCTCTATCCCAGGACCCTGTGATCATGATCTGAGCCAAAAGCAGGCACTTAAAGACTGAGCCACCTAGGCATCCCTTTAGGATAGTTTATAAAATTAAGAAAATTTTTAAATACATGAAAGGGATTTTTTTCCCCCAAATATTTTATTTATTTATTTGACAGACAGAGATCACAAGTAGGGGATAGGCTCCCTGCTGAGCAGAAAGCCCGATGTGGGGCTCTATCCCAGGACCCTGAGAACATGACCTGAGCCAAAGGCAGAGGCCTAAACCACTGAGCCACCCAGGTGCCCCCCTTTAGGGTAGTTTTAAACCTAAATGTTACCATGAGTAAAATGACCATGGTCTTTATGACTTATAAGTGTTGGATCAGTTTATCAGTTCAAAGGACTTCATAACGATTCCTGTTCTTTTTTTTTTTTTTTTAAGATTTTATTTATTTACTTGACAGAGATCACAAGGAGGCAGAGAGGCAGGCAGAGAGAGAGAGAGAGAGAGGCAGGCTCCCTGCCCAGCAGAGAGCCCGATGTGGTGCTCGGTCCCAGGACCCTGGGATCATGACCTGAGCAGAAGGCAGAGGCTTTAACCCACTGAGCCACCCAGGCGTCCCATAACTATTCCTGTTCTTAGGCAAATATTCCAGTTATATTCATGTATAGCCAACACCAAAAACCAGTACTTATTTCATAATTGTTCTATGTTTCTTTGCACTACTATTTATCTTTGTTTCATGCTTCTAGCTAGCTTTTGATTTCCTTAAAAGCAGGAGATGGCGTGTGACCTGTGATGCCACTTAGTTTTTTGTTTTTTTTTTTTCCTTTTGTCCCTTTATCAAATACTTATCTGGGTTGCCTTTAAAAGATTTACACAGGGGCGCCTGGGTGGCTCAGTGGGTTAAAGCCTCTGCCTTCTGCTCAGGTCATGATCCCAGGGTCCTGGGATTGAGCCCCACGTTGGGCTCTCTGCTCAACAGGGAGCCTGCTTCCTTTTCTGTCTCTCTACCTGCCTCTCTGCCTACTTGTGATTTCTGTCTGTCAAATAAATAAATAAAATCTTAAAAAAAAAAAAGCTTTACACAATGTTGATTTCTTTAATCTTCTTAGCTTCCTATGGGGTTCATATTCTGTAATATCCCCATTTTGCAGATGAGAAAACCCAGGCACAGAGATATTAAGTCATTTGCACAAGCTCACACAGTTAGCAAGCAGTGTGGCCAGGATTCTGATCCAGGAGGTCTGGCTCCAAAATCTATGCTCCTAACCAATAAGCTCAAAAATCTTAGCTGTTAGGGATCTAAATTGAGCAGAATTTAACCGTACAGGGGGAGGGGGAGGGAAGGAAGGAAATGTTTTCCTTCTTTCTACTTACAAATCAGGGCTGGAATATATTTATAGAATTATACATGTTTGATTAGGACACTGATGGAATTTAGCTTACAGTAAACATGTATTTGATTCCCAGCTCTTTGCAAAATGCAAACAAACTCTGTCTTTGTATGTTTTGGCATAGGTTCCTAGATGGTCAGATGAGAACTTAGAAGTTGCAGAAGTCATAGTTTAATTGAATGGCTGTAAAATTAATAGAGTCTTTCTTCATGGCCTTCAATCTTTCTATCTCTTTCTGGTTGAGTGAGGATTAGAAGTTGGATGAATATGAGAAAAACAGGAGTCTGTGAAGTGTTGTACTTGATATTGGCAAGAGCCTGCTCTGAATGGGGTTACTCAGATTGCATCATTGAAAGAGATAGGGTTTAGGATAGGAAACAGGAGATTAAAAAGAAATGCTATGTTGAGTGTGTATACAGAGAGTAGAGCTCATTTTAAATTTAGAAATGTTTATGATGTTCGCAGACTTTTTGTTCTCCAGCACCAAAGAACCAGAAGTATAGTAGCAAAACTTAACAACTGTGATATATATATATTTTTTTAGTAAAATGGACCCTGGGAACATGTATAATTTTTCTTGTGTGTATCTGAATATTTAGTTGTAAAGTTGGTAGATGTGATAACAGTTGAGATAGAGAAGAGGACGTTGTTTGAAATAACTAATTGTTAACCTGTTGTTGAATTCTGAGGATTGCACCCTTGAAAATAGAAGAAAAGTACTCCCATTTTCTAATAAGATATTCTTCTTTATTATAGTCACACAGGCAACTGTTTATTATTCTGTTTGGTTAAGACATTAACTGGAGAACTAGCAGATAACTTTGTGGTGGAACTAATCAACTCCCTGTGAAAAATCTAAATGTGTTTTAGTTTCCACTTTTGAATACGGGGCTAGAGATTAAAGAGTCAGATTCTAATCAGCCCGGGTAGGACGAGGCCCAAGTATCCATCCACACCAGAGTGGAAAGGGCCAGCAGCAATGAGATCTTCATTTAGATCTCATCAAGAGAAAAATTAACTTGGAGTCCCCTTTCTGGTGGGGCAGTAGGGAGATGCCACTGACATGAGTCACGGAGGCTCACTCCCCATATTTTGTGAACTTGTAGAGAACTTTAGGTACTCCACTTGTCCCTCGATTCCAGGTGAATGGAGTTTTAGCAATGTGACCAGGAGCCAAGGACTTGAAATTGAAAAGCTGTAGACAGTCTTAGTAGGGGGTTTTAACTATCAAGACCAGTGCAGATCCAGCCAGAGGGAAGCTAGAGTGCCGTAAGGCGGCTGTCACCATTTACCCAATGTTCTTCATGGCCCCTGAGGTTTTCTTGGATGCTTCCTTTCTTCTGGGCCATTCTATACATCCTGGTCCTGAGGAAAGCGTCAGTTAAATGAAAGAGTGCAGAGTTTAGAGTCAGGCAGATCTGAATCTGAACCTTGTCACAACCATCACCATTAGTTGGGGTCGATTCTCTCTTCTGGGTATGGATATCTTCTTATGTAAAATGCACTCAGAAAAATAGCACACACAGTTAATGAGAGGGTGAGTTAGCCAGTGTGGGCGTGGGGTCTGGTGCTTCATGGGATTTAATGAGCTTCAGCTTCCTCCCCTCCCCTGGCTTACCCATCGATGTCCGATGCTTTCCAATGAATGTGAATGCTCTGGCATAGAACTATGAGGGCAGGCTGCAGATGTGCAAGCTGATTTTTTCCTTTGGAGTGGGTCACATCCCACAGAGATGAAGAATGGCTTCTCAGAGGGACTGAGTGGGTATAGTCCAAGGTCGGTGCAATTACTACCCCCCCTTTTAAAAAAGATATTATTTATTTATATGAGAGAGAAATAGAGAAATCAGTAGCAGGAGGAGGGGCAGAGGGAGAAGGAGAAGCAGGCTCCCTGCTTAGGGATCCCAGGACCCTGGGATCATGACCTGAGCTAAAGGCAGATGCTTAACTGCTAAACTGACTGAGCCACCCAGGTGCCCCTCATTTTCCTTTTAAATATAATCCCTTTGCCCTTAGAAAAATAATTGTGTTGAAGACCAGGAGCACATTTTTTAATATAATAGACATAAAATCAATGGGGGGGGGTGGAAAGCAGACCTTTCTCATGTCTGCAAGCCAGGACACCCACGGCACATATTTATGTGTAGCAAAGATTGCCTCTAGAATGTAGACTGCATAGTTCAGGCAAGGGTTTGGATGTGACTGGGTATACCTGAGAGGCTGGTCTGTGAGTCTTTTGGTGGGTAGTTCTTAAGAAGTCACTTGGAAAGCATCATGCTCAGGATGGAAGGGAAGCTACCTTCAAGACCATTTAGGATTCTCTTATTTGTGGTTGGTGCTGGCCTGTCCCTGGGTTTGTGACTGGGTCCTATAGCAATAGCATGGGTGTAAATACAGGACAAGCCTCCTTGCTAATGTCTCTATTGCCCTGGACTGTGAGAGGCAGTCACTGATGAGCTCCAGGACAAAGGTAATTCAGGAAAAAGGTTGGGGAGTGGATTGGGGAGTGGAATGGCCTTCCCTTGGCAGGGACAGAAGCCAGCAGGCCCAGCAGCTTCTACTGCTGTTGGAAGTGAAGCCTGTAGTTTGGAAGCCACAGGGGGTTAGCCCTCTGGTGCTGAGTTCTCTGCCCTCCAAGGGAATGGCTTTGGTACAGACACTGGCAGCATCTCCCCAGGGACCCGTCTGCAATGCTCCCAGCAAGAGCACCGCCCTTAGGAGCTCACATGGAGTAGGCTGCTTCGTGGGTGCAGAGCCCCTTGAGGAGCAAGGGCAGGAGGGAAAGGAGGGCACTATGAATTACTGAGGAGGGACTTCCTGATGGGGTGTGTGGGGGGGTGGATGTGAAGAGGGATTGGCGTTCTGAGGTGATGAGGCTGGGCAAAGCTGCCAACTGCTTTGTGTGAATCTTCTCAAGACCTCAGCCCTGCCTTCCGGCTGGGGTGGCCTAGGAAACCCAGGCTGCCTTTGTAAATTATTGTGCATCTGTGTAGTGCTTTCTGCTGAGGAAATGACTGACAAAAGGAGGCCAATAGGCATTTGCTATGAGGGTAGATGTGAATTTATAAGGGAAGACCTCAGAAAATGGAAAAACAAAAAACAAAACAACAACAATAACAAAAAAAAACCAAACCCACCCAAAGACAGGAATGATATATTCAGTAGAAAAATGCAAGCCAGGCTTCAGAGCTGGGAAATCAACTTCCATCTGTGGCCTGAGGCAAAAGGCATTTGTCTGGAGGCAGGGCGGGGTACAGTTGGGCATGACCCACTAGATGGGGACCTGTGGAAACAGCAGAAGTAAGTGTCAACTGGATGTCCTGTTCTCTGTCACTGCCCAGAGAGGCTCAGGGGACGCTGGGCCTGGACATGGAGCTGTGTGTGCATGTGGGTGTGTGTGCACGCACCTGTGAGCTCCTGTGCACTTCTGGGCACGTCCACCATGGTGGACGTGGTAGCAGCTGGGAGTCAAGACCAATGTCTGGGAAATAAGGGAGGAAGAGTCTGGACTGATAATCAACTGGGTATGCTGGCCTGTATAGAAGCATCCAGAACTAAAGCTTTCGAAATAAACTTCTGATTGGATAAAGTGAGATTTGGGGGTAACTTCTGCCCATCTGTCCATCTACACATAATTGGTTCTAGGATCACTGCTCATCTTCACATCAGGGAGGAAGAGAGGGCTTCCCAGATTTAACTGTTTGGCAGCTTGTTCTGTGGATAAAGTCCCTTGAGTTCAGTGTAAATTAAAATCAAAATAAACTATTGAAATGTTTCGACTTTATCCTGATGTCCTGCATATTTGATAGCCTCAGCAATACGATTTGGAGGTGTGTAGGCTGATACAGCCTTTCTGAGATGAACAGCGTGTCTTAACAAAGTGAAGAACATTGGTGGTGAGCCAGAAAAGTCAGTGTAGGTAGCTCGCCGAGCCTAAAAGACCGAATCTCCTTCTTATAGAAGGTTGGTGGGTTGCTTTTTCAAGATAAATGCCACAAATATGTTTTCTTCATATTCCCAGATATCTTAATTTCTTCTACAAGCACACTGTAGAGAGGAAGGAGGAGGACGAGAAAGAGGGAGGGAAGGAGAAAGGGAGTCTGCGAACACGAAGGTGTGCAAGGTGGGAGGATGTAGAAAAGTAGAAAATGGATTCTCGGTGACTCTAGCCATCAGACAAGCAGCGTTGGGCTGCATTTGGATTGCAAGTACCCCTTCATCTGGGTTTCTATTTGCTCCTGAATTTTTACCCACAGCCCATTGATAATATTCTTGGTTAGACTGTGGGACTTTCCCAGACTTCACACCAGGCTCATAAAACTCCCTTTTAAAATGTCCTTTTTCTTTTTTAAAAAAATAAATGTGAAAACAAAGAAACACACCTAGATAAACAGAGAAGTACAAATGCTGTGGGCCGGCAGGTTGGAGAAGCCGCTCTCTCAATGAATATGTTATGTATTAAAGCCCCCGTCCTTAAAGGGAAGGAAATGGATCGAAAGAAGATGGTGACACTTCCAGAGTTCACAACCCTTTCTGATAACACAGTGGAATTTAAAAAGCAATTTTAAACATAGGAGGAAAGAAAACTATGCAAGGGATATTTGAAGCAGAGTCAAGCGCGCAATGCCTCATGCCAAGAATAATTATTCGTCGTCCCCCTAGGGCCCGTTCCCTGAAGCATGCCAACCGAGGGCCGGAAATGCCAGGGAAGACCTTTTGCACAATTGGCCGTTAGCTTCGTTCTTAAAACGGATTCTTGGCATTTTCCACAGGACGCACTTTGAAGTGGGCGGACCTATAGATCTTCAAAAGGTTTGGTTGTGGGACGCCTGGATGGCTCAGTTGGTTGGACGACTGCCTTCGGCTCAGGTCATGATCCCGGAGTCCCGGGATCGAGTCCCACATCAGGCTCCCAGCTCCATGGGGAGTCTGCTTCGCTCTCTGACCTTCTTCTCGCTCATGCTCTCTCTCACCGTCTCTCTCTCAAATAAATAAATAAAATCTTTAAAAAAAAAAAAAAACTTTATAAAAAAAAAAAAACTTTATTAAAAAAAAAAAAGGTTTGGTTGTGACCGTCTTGCTTACTGTCCACTGTTCTTTTATTATATTATGTCACTTAACATCACAGGACCTAAGGTTCTAATGCTCTAATGTAGTGGAGAAAAACTGTACCAGGCAAGGGTGCTCCCTTTTAGTTCTGGAGAAGTAAACTTTAAAAAGAGTATCCCTGTACTGGGTTCTCTGGTTTCCCATGTGAAGAGCAATGTCTCACATTAAGAGAGTGTCTTCCCCCGCCAACCTTCCTTTCACAGCTGGTCTCCGCTCACCACTTCCTGTGAGTTCTTTAGACCTCTCTGTGCGGTGTCAGGGAGCATGTGAGTGGCTAATGCAGGGCAAAAAGGCAGCCTCTTAGGGTTTGTTGAGCATCACGAGGGCATGACCGCCAGTTTGCGCTTTGGCACACATCTCTCATCCCATCAGCAACAGTGTCCTTTTTTTTTTGAAGGTTTTATTTATTTATTTGACAGACAGAGATCACAAATAGGCAGAGAGGCAGACAGAGAGAGAGGAGAAGTAGCCTCCTTTCTTAGCAGAGAGCCCGATGCGGGGCTCGATCCCAGGACCCTGAGATCATTACCTGAGCAGAAGGCAGAGGCTTTAACCCATGGAGCCACCCAAGGCACCCCAGTAGCAGTATTCTTTATTCCAACTGATCTGTAGCCCATCCTGAAATTATTTCAGTAAGGTTTGCTCAGTGGTTCTATTTGCAAGTTTGCAAATTGCCGACATTGGGGTGAGTGGAAGGTGAGTACCACCTTCTAGAACCTTTGTCAAACCAGTCCAGCACATCTCTATGCTTTTCATAAGTTAATTGCTAACTTCCAAGGAAAAAATACCGTTTCTTACTTTCTGGTCTCTTATCAAACATGCTGAGCACGGCTTGGTTAAGCAGTAACTCTTGCTATGCAAGTAAACAGAATTCCCCACCCCATGTCCGTCTTTTCCAGACTAATCGAAATGAGCGGCACGTGAGCACTGGGGAGAAAATAATCAGCAGCTGCTAATAACATGCTGAACTGGAAGTGATTCGGTTTCTTTAATACACCTTGAGAATATTTACATCCGTAGAGGACAGAGTGTTTACAAGGGCCCCGTGCTTATTTATCTGAGGACATTTTAATGGAAACACAGTTTTATGGGCTCTGGGGACACTCTCCTGCCAGCATTTTGACCTTCAGCAATAGTGACTCTTACTTGAGTCAAAGCCTTAAGGTTACAGTGGAGTTGGCCCTGACTTTGACTTTTTAGAAGTTTTATAAATGGCTAGCACCTCAGGAGCCAGAAGTGGTTTTGGGACTTGGTAGGGGGGTGAGGTTTGAACGCCTTCCAGGCCTTGGCTACGAAGAGGGCTGAGAATTCATGGCCGCGTGATGGCTTTGTCCTCACAAGCAGGCAGAGGAATGGGGCCACCTAGGTAGCATGATTTGGAAGTTGCCAGAAAAGCAGCCCTTTGACCAAGAAGGAGGCCTCTTTCCTCACAGACCTACCTCAGAGTCTGAAATTTAGACCAGGAGATTTCTGCATTTTGGTTTGGGCATAGGCTCCCAAACATCTCCTTTAAAAATTCTACTTAAAAGAGGAATGTATTAAGGTATCAGCACCGAGACCACATACTATGATGAAATAGATATCCCCTGCAGGGTCTGGAAGGTATGGGGACCTCAGCAAGTGTCACTGCCACCCACCTGGCTCCTGACCAGGGATTCAGCCCTTTTTCCCTTCCCAGCCTCATGTTGCCGGAGGTCCCCAAGGAGCACCTGCAGAGAGAACCATCACTTTTGTTTTCTGGAACTTGTATTTCTCATGGTGGCTTTGAGATTAAGGTTGTAAGGTTTACATTCAGATTGGATTGAGATCCTTAGGGGCCCTAAATACAGAAAGCATTATGTCATCTTCCCTTTCCTGGTTATGAAAAATTCAGATTCATCCTAGACTGCAAAACAGACCCAACAATGGCTTAACTAAGTGACGAGCACTAGTTTCTTTAATTGTTTGAAATAGAAAATGTGAAATTCTTTCAAAGTCTTTTTTCTCTTCTTTTCCTGTTTTGCCAATATGCTAAGGGTGTGCTTAGTCTGCCCACTGGACAATCTGGCCCCTTCTTCACTCCCAGGATCTGAGTACTATCTATGAGTCAACATACCCAAACATACTTCCTCCGCAGACCCTAAGGGCCACACTCACCTCTTCAGTTGTCCAACAATCATTTCCACCCATATGTCCTGTGAGTATCTCCATCTTATCAAGTCCAAAACAGGACCCATGATCTTTTCCTTCAAATTTGTTCTTCTTCTGGTTTTCTCCACCTCAGAAATTCATCCAGTTGTTCTCAAGTAGGAAATCTAGGTGTCATCTTTCACACCTCCCTCTTCGTGTTTTGGATAGATCCTGAAGCTCCATGATTCTTCTTCCTAAATATCTGTCAGTTTCATCAGTGTTACTTGCATCCCCACTGCCATTCTCCTACCCAAGGCCCATGAGCTCTTGCCTGGCGGAGTACAGGAGCCGTCTTAACTACTCCTCCTGCCTTCACTCTTTTTCATCTTAAACGTCTGTTCTGTACCATGCAGCCTGAGTGGTCTTCTCATCTGATTGTGTTCTTCATTCCATTGCTTTGACATCCTGAATGGTATCCCAAGGCTTATGCTCCTTTATGAGATGTACAAGGCTCCTGGGAATCCAGCTGTGCTTTCCGCTCCAGCCCATCTCTGGCCACTTCCCACCTACTGTTCTGCAACAAAGGATCTACCAGATTCTAGTTTATTGGATTCTGGTGACTAAACAAATATTCTGAGAAAGCTCTGAAATGCTGAGTTTATGCAGTCAACACCTGTAAATGTCCATGAACACAACAATCCTTTGGGCCTTTGCACACAATGTATTTGCCTGACCAATTCCTCTACATCCTCTGGCTCCAACATCTCTTCTTCAGGTCCTTTCCTGGGTGTCCCCCGAGACCCCATGCTGTACCTGCTACCTTGTGTGATTTTTTTGGTCTGTCCCCCCTATAACCTATGAGCTTCAGGGCTGCAGGCATTGTGTGGCTCTTGTTGACATTGTTTGCCCAGTACCTACCCAATACCTACCACATAGCAAATGCTCAGTAAATACGTGTTGATCAAATGACTGACTATTTTAATTTAAATTGGAAGGACACTTTTGGGAAAAGAGGCTTGCTTGTAGCTTTGGTTAAGGACTTTAAGCAGATGGGTGTTGCATCTAGTTTCTGTGTATGGGATATGTGGAGGTAGAGTACAAATTTGAGACATAAAATATAATGATAGCTCTCCCTTAATGATGTGTTCACCATGGTCAGGTTCTTTATCTATAGCATCTCACGGTTATCCCCAACATGTAGATGAGAAGCGGTGTCAACAGGATAAGCAGCTTTGCCAAGGTCACTTGGTGGGTGTGGAGGGGAGTGCTGAAGGTGGAGGCCAAGTGTTCCCACTTGGATGAGCTTCATGTTCTCAGTGTTGCCTGGACTGTCCATTTGGGGTCTGACATAATGCATGGAGGACATCTAACATTATCACAATTTTTCATAAAATTATCACCAAGTCGTGGTCACCTGGCTTTAACATTTTGTTTGTATTATTAGTAAGGTGCCTATTGTATGTGTGTGTTCAGTATAGAGAAAGCAAGGAAACGTGATATCAAGAGCCACTAGCTGATTGATAGAGATAGTAGTAGCATTTGCTATTTTGAATCACTTGGCCTATTTTTTCCAAATGATATCTCAAAAAAAGCAATGAAGTAATTCATTCCCTCACCAAGTATTTATTAAGTAGAATGTAAGATGCTGTTTTACATTCTGGGTGAGAAAAAAAGAAAGAAATCAGATGGTCTTCATCTAGTAGGGTGAGAGGAGGCTAGCCATCCTTCACCAACACAGAGCAGGGAACACCAGTGCCACATACATGGGACCGTAAAGTGTGGGGTGTTCTGAGACTGAAGGCTATTTCTTTCTGGGGTGACAGGAGAAGGTGGCATACGGCCAGGTTGCCACCAATGTTGTTCAATATTTACATGTTGATGAGCCTTTCATCTTATATAGGGCATTTAAAACTATAAATACTTAACCAATTTGGATTTGCATGTTCATCTCATGTACAGCATGCAAACATCACAACTGAATAGAAGAATTGTGTTTGTTACCGAGTCTAGCGGTATATCTGATCAGTTAAGTACAATTATTAAAACAATTCAGGTATTATTTGCATCACATCTAAAATGCTGTATATTTTTATTGGAAGGCCAAGATTCTTAATCCAGACAACCCAGAAGCATCTGATCTTTGGACCCAGACATTGAAAGCAAAAATTTGTATGTATATGTAAATGATTATCTTTCTGCTATAATTTTCATGTGATTCTTAAGGGGATAATGTTGAAAGATGTATATTTCACAAAAAGGTAAAGTGGATATTGTTCATTAGTTTCTCACACAAGATCCACATATTCTTTTTTTATAATAAATATGAACAACAAAATGATTTACATGCTGTAACTTTTTTAATGTTATGATTTATAACAGATAATGGGTCTAGAATATGCCATGGTGGCTTGGACTATGAGAAAAGTTTAAGCATTTAAGAAAAAATATTGGAGGTAAGCAATGTACTGTCTAAACTGAATGATCAGGACACACCCAAATCCTTAACTCTCTTCTGCCTGTGCACCAGAAATAGAAAATCAACAAAGGACATATCAGACTCTAGGATATTGGATTCTGGTGACTTTACAAATATTCTGAGGAAGCTTTGTAATGTATTTATGCAGTTGGCTGGGGCAACCATACTACTGGGGAAACATGACAGCCAGTTTTGAATGGCAAGTTGTCTAGGGTGGGATGCTGTTTTAGCTTGGGTTCTTCCAGACATAGACTCTGAGATAAGGATTCCAGTGCAAGGAGTTTATTTGCGAGGTGAGTCTAGGAGACACAGGAAGGGGAGTCAGCTAGGAAAGAAAAGAGAGTGAATAAACATCACGTTCTCATGTAAGTACCACTGTGGGCAGCTGGGGCTTATTTCCACTGGAGGCCAGTGTTTATCATGTGCCTCCAGGAGACCATACTCTGATGGAAGTAGTGGGGTATTTCCTTACTGACTTCTCTTGGTTATTGTTGAAAGTTGCCCTTGGGAGAGGCTGCTAATGCCCCAATGCTTCTAGACTGCTTGGTGGGAGAGTAATGTGGGATCCAGTTTGGATGAAGCCCGCAGGGAAACAGTTAAGAGGGTTGGCAGCTGGGAAGTTCTGCCAACCTGTAAGAAAGTGGCAGATGATGAACATATAGGGGCAGGAGCACCCACAATTTCTGCTACAGATAGCTTTTACTGTGATGGCCAGGCTACTGAACAGTGCTTAAGGTCAGAGAACCCCTGGATTCTCTCCACTGCTCACCCCCTTTGAGCACTGTAATCAGTACAGGCTATCACTCATAGGTATGTAGCAAAATGGCAGCACTCAGGCTGGAGCAGTCAGTTCCTGAGGTTGTAGGAAGTGCCGTTGTAGGCGAGTGGGTATGGCAACGGGAAGGACAGTGACATCAATATTGGTTTGATGTTAGAAATGATTAAGGCAAAGGAGTGTCCTTTTTCCTCAGCTTTGAAGTGCTTTGCACTAAAGTAGTTGGCTTACCAAAGTGCTTCAGAACTATGGTCATGTATCACATAGCTATGTCTGTCCCTCCCACCTTCCCTCCTGTCCTTCCCTCTCCTGCCCTCCTTCTTTAATTCAACCTTTTCCTTTCTTTCTCTTCCTAAGACCTTTTGCTCAGAAAGCCTTCTCTTCTTTCAGTGTACTATTTTCCTCATCCTGTCCTTTTTGTTCTGAACCTTTGAGGACAGAGATCATATTTTATTGATCTTTGTATTATTGATGCTTAGCAGAGTCTCTGGCTTAGGATAGGTCTTGAGAAAATGTTTGTTGAATGAATACATCTCTTTGATGTACTGAAATAGAGCAGTGGAGGGGGCTGTCTGGGGCTCTTGGTGGCCAGGGCAAGTCCCCCCTGGGAAACAGCCTCTTCTTGTCACTCTTGCTTCTCGAATCATGGGCCGCCTCCACTATGCATGCAAAAGGAGACTCAGATTTCCAGAGTCCAAAGGAAACTGAAGTCTTCTTGGGGTTCAGCCAGCTTAAATAATCTTTCAAAACGAAAACTTCCCTTCTGACAATTGACAGAAAACACTGTTATGAAAAACTCGTGAATTATTCTATAGTTGCTATTGAAAGAAATCTTATGTCTTTGTAATGAACAACTGACAAAATTAAACAAAAATAAACAAGCAAAAAAAATCCACAACAATCCTGAGTTTTAATTAAATGACATGTCCCCCCAAAAACAAACAAACAAACAAATAAATAAATAGCATGTCTCTGATACCATCATGTCTCCACAGGGCTCCCAACTGTGGCTAAAATGACTGGTACTTTTCTTGTTCCATTGTCTGTACACTCATGTTTATTATTATCTTTTGAGTCTCTGACAAAGGCAATACATGTATGTTGTAGAAAATTTAGGGGCAAAGATATGAGGCTATGAAAATAATTTCATCATTCAGTGATAAAAATCATTAACATGTTGGTAAAAAATCTCTTCATGGCTATAACACAGATAATGTTTTACTTTATTGCATGGGCAGGCAGTGGCAGCAAGAGCAGAGGACGGGCAGGGAAAAGCAATGTTTTACTTTATAATAAGCCGACAGGACTTATTTCGGTTTTTATTTCATTAAAAGGCAGGGATGTCTGAAAAGGGGTCCTACTGATACCATTTCCCAGTGAAGTTGTCCTAAACTGGGAGCAGAATTTTAGAAATCAAAGTAACATGAGATATAACTTGTTGAAGCAAAACTTCTATGATGCTTCAGGAAATTCACTTGCGTAGAATAAATATTTTCTTTTTTTCATGCCACCTAGCTGCTGAAATCTGGACTAATCATTCCACTTCAGATCTTGAAGCTAGCCTGCAATGGGAATAAACTGCTCCCGGGAGGTTTTACTTATTTCATTAACTTCTCCCCAATTATTTTTACTGAAGTATGCTAAAATAACATGTCACTGAACATTTTGCTTTATGTGATGAGGTTCAGCCAATGAAAGCATGAGCAGGAACACAGCTGTATTCGAAGGTTGACATAGAAAAGATTGAAAAGAATCTGTGAGTATTTGGAAAGTGTTTTTAAAGGACACGGAACATTTATTCAAATAGAGGGCTTAGTTGGTATGTTGAGGACGGTGCCTCGAGCCACCTGAGTCACACAGCTGTCTGGTGGTGTCTGTGATTACGTGGATACTCAGTGTGGGATAGGTTACAACTGCCGTTGTTGGGTTACAATGTCCTGGCCAAAAAGCAGAAGTACAGAAAGAGCCAAGTTGGGTTAGTTTACATTTACTGACAAATGTAGAGTCTTCATGAGTGGTCGGAGAAGTGGCCAAGTCCAGTGAGATTCAAGGTATTTATGCTACGGATTCCAGGCAACACCTGGGGTTATAGAACAACAGCAACCATCATGACCTCAGCCACACCACCACAAGAACATTTATTTGGAAATTAAAATAGGGATTGTATCAGTAACATTTCCCTGTGCTTGCTTAAATATAGATGAAATACCGTATGACCATTTAGAAACTCCTGCAAAACCCACCTTGTCACCTTGCCCCCTACCCAAGAGAAAAGACTTCTAGATTGACCTTGAATGCTTCCCTATAAGAAGATGTTAGTATTTGAGCACATCATGTGTTTAGATGTTCGTTTCTAAATATTATGTACCATTAAATAAACCAACACGCCTCAGAAAAATGGATGTTTTCAGAACCAAAGAGGAGAAAGTACAAGATGGGTCTGGGGCCATCTCATTATGTCAGAAGGTAAGGAAGGCTCACAGAAAGGTAGGAATGTCTCAAAAGGACACAGGGACAGGCTTTAGAGGCTCTCAATGGGCTCATGAGAGACAATCTAAGCATCACAATGAGTGATGACCATAATGGGTTGTAATTCATTGAATAGTGTAAGAATCCCCCAGGACAATAGTGATAACAAATAAACAGAGAATAAAAGGGGAGTTCTTTTAAGGTAGAATGCCATTTGGTAAATGTAGAAAGAATAGATTCAGAAAGTTACCATTTTGTAACCATTAGAGTAAAAATTGATTTAGAATTATCAATGAGTGCCAAAAGTATTGGGTGAGAGGTTAGAGAGGAATAGGATAGTCACATGGTCCCAAAGTCTTTCTCATACATGACTTATGAACCACAGGGTAAAAATGGTAACTTTATAGTTAAGACACCTGGAAGACCCCATACCAACCAACCCAGCAGTCAAAGTTTACATCATCCATCATGGGAGAAACTAACATGCAGCTCTGGTTTGTAGGCCCTTAGAGCATCTCTTACCTCTCATCTCTGTCCAATATGCATAACTTGAATCTAATTTAAATTGAGGGACATTTCGCCTGAAATCTTCAAAAGTGCCAGTGTGGTATAAGACAGAAAGGTGGAGGAAGTACTCCAGACTAAGGAGATTAAAGAGATAGGACAACTTAATGCAGCACAGATTTTGGACTGAATTCTGGATCAGGGGAAAAAACCGACGGGAAGGCATTATAGAGGCAATTGATGAATCTGAATAAGGCATATAGATTAAAGAACCTTGTCAAGTCGAAGTTAATTTTTCTGAAATTTTTATTTATTGTAACAGAAGAGAACATTCTTATCTCTGGAAGATGCATGCTGAAGGGTTTTGGTATGAAAAGGCAGGTGGTCGTCTACTAACTCTCTAGAGGTTCAGAAAAAAAAATCTAATTTTTAAAAATTATAGCGCATAAACTCTACATGGAGTATATAAAATGTGTTGTATATAAAAAAGGGATGATAAAGCAAATATGGCAGTGTTAAAATTGTGAATCTGAATAGAAGGGGTATGGGAGTTCTTTGTACTATACTTGCAATTCTTATGAAATGATTTCACAATGAAAGTTAAAAGAAAAGCTGGTTACTAATATTACCACAATTTTCAGGGGGAGGTAGGCCAGAAAGTCAACCCTGCCCTTCTGTCTTGGCAGACCAGCCGTGTGTCATCGCTTTGTCCTGCCATGGCTTCCTTTATTTTGGTTCTTTCTACAGCTTTTGCTTTGGTGCCTCCCTCCTCCTACCTAGCAAGTAACTTCCCCTTCTTTGGATTCCAGGTGATAAGTGAGGGCTGGCCTTCCCTCCTCCCTGCCCCCTGGCTTTTCACCATATTGTTTCTTACCACAAGGCTTTCTACCTTCCTCTTCATGCTGTGGGCAGCCATAGTTAAGCTACATGGTGTTGCTTAAATGGTCCATCTCTTCTGACCTGCTGCTTCAGTGGACAGGCCTTTTGTTTTCCCCACCGGAAGCATTGTCATTTAGGTGGGTAAAGAATGACTTCTTCGGGAATTACCAGACAATCTTACCATGTGCTTTTCTCTTTCTCAAAACTACATTATCAAAAATTCAAGACTTCGGGGCGCCTGGGTGGCTCAGTTGGTTAAGCGACTGCCTTCGGCTCAGGTCACAATACTGGAGTTCAGGGATCAAGTTCCGCATCAGGCTCCCAGCTCCATGGGGAGTCTGCTTCTCCCTCTGACCTCTTCCCCTCTCATGCTCTCTCTCTCTCTCTCTCTCAAATAAATAAATAAAATATTTTTTTAAAAAAATTCAAGACTTCAAGGGCCACCCAAGTCTGGCAGAGTGTTTGTTTTAGTACTTTTACCTCTTTACTCCCTCTGCCCATTAAGTTGAGGGCCCAACTGTAGACCTTAACAAAATTCTACCACTCTCTCATGAGTTGGATATGAGATCAACTATTATGTAAGGATAACTCTTTCACACTGAGGGAGTTTGATCCTCTTGGTCTTAAGACAATTAGCAAAAGTACTATAACTAAGCAAGACCTGAAAAATGCCAAGCCTAATGGGCTATGGTTTTCATACTAGGATTTCCTGGTTCTTTTTTTTTTTTTTTAATTTGTGCCAGGAAGAGGAATTTGATGGCGCTTATGGACCCTCTGAGACTTCGTTAGCTTATGTAATTATTTTATCAGGAAGCAGGGTTGTAGATATTGCTGCAATTATTCTCTTTTTCCCAAGGCAAATGTATATAAGGCAGGGACTTGATGATCGTGCGGTAGACACCACAGTCTTTCTGTTCATGACATGCTATGTTTAGTAGCATTACCAAAGTCCCTGCCTTCCAAACACTTTGCTTTCTTATTTTATATTTATACTAGTGAACTGGTAGTTCAACCCCACTTGCTGAAGGTCATTCATCTAGTCTTGCTGAAAATAAAGTACTCCTGTGTTTGCATCAGGTAGTGGGAAAAAATCCATGGAAAGTAGCTAACATATCAGAGTACTTACTGGTCTCCTCAAACCTCCCACAGTCCCCTTTCTTATTTAGAACGCTAGTAAGCTAAAGCATCTTTCAGAGGATAACAACTCTACTTTTGTCCTTAACCAAAATAGGGACCAATCATTAAAAACTGCATCACTATTTGCAAATGTTCAGCTTTTGAAAACAATGATATGGTTAAAAAAAGAAAAAAGGGACAGACAGCCCTTTAAAACAATCATGACCACTGTAAGTTACTCAGCTTTGATAATTTCTTCTTTCTTCATATAGCCTTGACCTTGGCTGAGAGAATGTGATTTATAACATAAGTGAATGTCAAGAGGGCAAAAACTATGTCATACATGTTCTGAGCTTGCCACTCTCTGTTTTAAAATATAAATCATACAACATTTGTATTAAATAAATTAGAAAGTTTGTGTATATGATTAGTTGCTTTAAGGAATTATTTTTTAGAATATGTTTATAAAATGTCTATTTTCTATATTATGATTTTAAAATTATCCTTTAAAAGTTAATTTAAAAATGAAACACACACACACACACTCACACACACACAAGGTTAAAAAATAAAATAAAACATATTAAGACCTAACACAAGAAGCAGTGGTCCCTGGGCCATCGTTTTTCATCCCTGGGTCTTTTCTCAGGGGCAACCACTTTTATCTCTTTTAGTTCTTTCTTATATTAGTCATTGCTAGTCCCTAAATATGGTGTTTATACTGTTATTTCTTTATTCTGATGGGATAGATGAGGATTCAGTTAATATCCACATCCTTCTCACCATTTATCCCAGTACCTCAATATAGTCATACCTAACTCTTTGTGTACTTTCATTATTGGATTACTCTGTTACTTTAAGAAGAATGTGCAGACCTTTGTTTCTTTTTGTATTCAGTTTCAGGACTGGTTTTGTAATTTGTAGGGCCCAGTGGAATATAAAAATGCCGGGGCCTTGTTTGAAAATTATCCTGAATATCAAGATGAAGACACAAGATCATTAAACCCTTCCTGGGGCCATTCCAGGCATGGGCTGTGTGTGACTGTATAGGTTGTACATCCTACCTTGGTTTTTACCCCATCTTATTCTTCAGCTCCTTTCTTCTCTTTGCCTCTACTGTCATTTCTTCTTACTTTTATTTTTAACTTATTTTAGTTTTTAAAAAAGTTTTATTTCTTTATTTTAGAGACAGAGTATGTGTGAGTAGTGGGGGGAAAGGCAGACAGAGAAAATCTCAAGCAGACTCACCATTGAGAGTGGAGCCTGACAAGGTGTTCAATCCCATGGCTCCAGGCTCATGACCTGAGCCAAAATAGAAAGTCTGATGCTTAACTGACTGAGCCACACAGGTGCCCCCATTTCTTCATACTTTTAAAATATCAAGATTAATAGCCTAAATAATAATATCTAAGTTGAGCATTAACATTCAGTGCATTATTGTAGACTCTTGCAGAACCAAATAAGGCTTTATTTTTTCTTTCTTTCTTGTATATCCTTTTGTTTTTCCTGGAGTTTCTAATTGCTTTTACTTGTGCCTTGTCCTTTTACCTTTATCACATTCTCAGTTTTAACCAACTTTGCTCAGTCTATCTAATTATCTATTCAATCTGATTTTCTTCCCCGAGACCTTCTCCAATCCCAAATGAAGGGTCCTGCCATCCCGCCTCCTCCTTTTCCAATCCGGACTTAATTCTCTCCAGGCTGGCTTCCTGCTGTGTGATTCTGGGGCTTTTCTTCATTGTTTCCCTGGTTTGGTTTCACTGCTTCCTAGATCTTGAGATTTGATTCATCTTGGTTTATCCTTTGAATGCTCTAACGCCTCCTCAAATAACTTAGATGTAGGGAGTGTGGGAAGAAATTGCTGAGTCCTTCCATTTCTAAAGATGTCTACATTTTATTCTCACTTTGGACTTGTAGTTATGAATAGAATTCTAGGTTGAAAATAATTTTCTCTCAGAGTTTTGAGAGTATTGTTCATTGTTTTTGGCATTCACTGTTATTGATTAGAAGACAAACTGATCCCTTTTATTTCATACTGAGCCTGATTTTTCTCCCTGTGAACAATTTCCTCTTCATTCTTGGTGTTCTGAATTTCAGAATGTTGCATGCAGGTGTGACATAAGTGTGGATCCTTTCTTATTTATTACTCTAGGCATGTGGGAGCATTTTAAACATGGAGATTGCTATCTTTCAAGCTTTAGAAAATCCTTTTGAATACATTTTTTGATAATTTCTTCCCCTCTGTTTTTCCCTCTTTTTGAAGTACTGTTAAGTGGATCTTGGAGTCTTGGACTCATTCTATATGTCTATTATCTATTATATTGCTTTTGTCTCTCTTTTAGTTATTTTTAGGAAGCTTTCCCAATTTACCTTCCAATATTCCTTTTAGTTTATCATGTTTTTTAATCTTGAAAAATTTCATTTCTCTCCAGTGTTTCTTTTCATAGTATTCTGTTTTTGTTTTATGAATACAAAACCTCTCTAATGAATACACAAATGGGAGTATTCAAATTATTATTGAATACTTCATTGTATTTTTGTTTTGTTTTTTTAAATTTACTTACCCTGGTCTTTTTTTCCTCACTGATGGAGGCTTATATGTTGGTGATCCTTGGCTGAACTTTTAAACTTTTAAGATGAAGCAGTAAAAGCCCAATGCCAAGTGCTATACATGTGAATGGCATTTGTGAATTGTTGGGTGTTTACATTGGGGTGGTTGATGGTCATGGAATATTTTTACTGGGAGATTTCTGTATACTAGAATCCATAGTTCTTTCTTCTGTAGTGGGATGAAATTCTAGATTTGTTTTGCTCAAAGATATTTTCATGGTTGAAAATTAGTGTATATGAAATTGACTCCTTCTTATAATAACCTTCAATTATTTATTCACTTGTCTCCCCAGGGCTCCCTCCTCTCCCCTCTGCTTTCCTGGTTTGGTTGTGCTCTCAGGTGCTGTCCTTCATGGTTCTGATATTTCTAGGCACTGAGCCTCTGGAATTCTATCTGGAAGGCTGCCCTCCTGAGCTCAATTGCTTCATATGTTTGCTTTATTTGTCACTCTTTCTGTCCTGCTCCATCATTTCCATAATCTCCACAGCTTCTCACTCCCATAAATTCCATTAACTCTCTTCTCCCTCTTCTTTTCTGTATCATTGTTGGCTTATAATCCCTTCCGTTCTTTTTTTTTTTTTTCCTGTTATATAAATGAGATCTTAGGAGGAGGCTGTAACCTGCTGTATTTTTGAGGAAGTCGTAAATCTTTCTTTAAACTGCCCATGGCATCTGAATGTGCTGAAGATGGTCTTGCCCACTTTTTATGAAACCAGCATTACCCTGATCCCCAAACCAGGCAAAGACCCTACCAAAAAGGAGAATTTCAGACCAATATCACTGATGAATATGGATGCCAAGATTCTCAACAAGCTCCTAGCAAACAGGATCCAACAGCACATTAAAAAGATTATCCACCATGACCAGGTGGGATTCATCCCTGGGCTATAAGGATGGTTCAACATTCGCAAATCAATTAATGTGATAGCACAAATCAATAAGAGAAAAGAGAAGAACCACATGGTCCTCTCAATTGATGCAGAAAAAGCATTTGACAAAATCCAGCATCCGTTCCTGATTAAAACGCTTCAAAGTATAGGGATAGAGGGAACATTCCTGAACTTCATAAAATTTATGAAAGACCCACAGCAAATATCATCCTCAATGGGAAAAAGCTTGCAGCCTTCCCATTGAGATCAGGAACATGACAAGGATGCCCACTTTCACCACTCTTGTTCAACATAGTATTAGAAGTCCTAGCAACAGCAATCAGACAACAGAGAGAAATAAAAGGTACCCAAATTGGCAATAAAGAAGTCAAACTCTCTCTCTTTACAGATGACATGATTCTTTATATGGAAAGCCCAAAAGACTCCACCCCCAAACTACTAGAACTCATACAGCAATTTAGTAATGTGGCAGGATACAAAGTCAATGTACAGAAATCAGTGGCTCTTATACACTAATAATGAAAATACAGAAAGGGAAATTAGAGAATAGATTCCATTTACTATAGCACCAAGAACCATAAGATACCTAGGAATAAACCTAACCAAAGATGTAAAGGATCTGTACTCGAGGAACTACAGAATACTCATGAAAGAAATTGAAGAAGACACAAAAAGATGGAAGACCATTCCATGCTTTTGGACCGGAAGAATAAACATTGTTAAAATATCTATACTGCCTAGAGAAATCTATACTTTTAATGCCATTCCAATCAATATTCCACTGGTATTTTTCAAAGAGCTGGAGCAAATAATCCTGAAATTTGTATGGAATCAGAAGAGACCCTGAATCGCAAAGGAAATATTGAAAAACAAAAATAAAACTGGGGGCATCACGTTACCTGATTTCAAGCTTTACTACAAAGCTGTGATCACCAAGACAGCATGGTACTGGCATAAAAACAGACACATAGACCAGTGGAACAGAGTAGAGTGCCCAGATATGGACCCTCAACTCTATGGTCAAATAATCTTCGACAAAGCAGGAAAAAATATACAGTGGAAAAAAGACAGTCTCTTCAATAAATGGTGCTGGGAAAACTGGACAGCTATATGTAGAAGAATGAAACTCGCCCATTTTCTTACACCGTACACAAAGATAAACTCAAAATGGATAAAAGACCTCAACGTGAGACAGGAATCATCAGACTCCTAGAGGAGAACATAGGCAGTAATCTCTTTGATATCAGCCACAGCAACTTCTTTCAAGATATGTCTCCAAAGGCAAAGGAAACAAACGCGAAAATAAACTTTTGGGACTTCATCAAAATCAAAAGCTTCTGAACAGCAAAGGAAACAGTCAACAACACAAAGATGCAACCCTCGGAATGGGAGAAGATATTTACAAATGACAGTACAGACAAAAGGTTGATATCCAGGATCTATAATGAACTCCTCAAACTCAACACACACAAAACAGGCAATCATATAAAAAAAATGGGCAGAAGATATGAACAGACACGTCTCCAATCAAGACATACAAATGACTATCAGACACATGAAAAAATGTTCATTATCACTAGCCCTCAGGGAGATTCAAATTAAAACCACATTGAGATATCACCTTACACCAGTTAGAATGGCCAAAACTAACAAGACAGGAAACAACATGTGTTGGAGGGGATGTGGAGAAAGGGGAACTCTCTTACACTGTTGGTGGGAATGCAGGTTGGTGCAGCCTCTTTGGAAAACAGTGTGGAGATTCCTCAAGAAATTAAAAATAGAACTTCCCTATGACCCTGCAATTGCACTCCTGGGTATTTACCCCAAAGATACAGATGTCATGAAAAGAAGGGCCATCTGTACCCCAATGTTTATAGCAGCAATGGCCACGGTCACCAAACTATGGAAAGAACCAAGATGCCCTTCAATGGACGAATGGATAAGGAAGATGTGGTCTATATACACTATGGAGTATTATGCCTCCATCAGAAAGGATGAATATCCAACTTTTGTAGCAACATGGACGGGACTGGAAGAGATGATGCTGAGTGAAATAAGTCAAGTAGAGAGAGTCAATAATCATATGGTTTCACTTATTTGTGGAGCATAACAAATAGCATGGAGGACATGGGGAGTTAGAGAGGAGAAGGGAGTTGGGAGTAATTGGAAGGGGAGGTGAATCATGGGACACTATGGACTCTGAAAAACAATCTGAGGGGTTTGAAGTGGCGGGGGGGAGGTGGGAGGTTGGGGTACCAGGTGGTGGTTATTATAGAGGGCACAGATTGCATGGAGCACTGGGTGTGGTGAAAAAATAATGAATACTGTGCTGAAAATAAATAAATTTAATAAAAAAAAAAGATGGTCTTGTCCCATACTTACCAACTGCTTTCATGCAAAATACTGTTTTATTCTGGTCATACCTCTCACTTTGTAGAGTTGTTAGAAAAATCCATGTAAATTTATCTAGGAAAATCATAGATTATATAATATCTATGTTTCTATGTATCTGTCTATTATTATATGCATAGGAAAACCATTTCTGCTAGATAAGAGAAGTGATTGAAATGGGCAGAGCCTGTTAATGGAGTTTCAGAGAGAAGGTAAACATGGCCACCTTTGGAATGGATAGGAGTTTTTGTTGTTCTTTTTAACCAGCAGAATGTTTAAAAAGTGTGTGTGTGTGTGTGTGTGTTTTCTTTTTTTTAAAGTGGCTTCAGACTAATAGGTATTCTCCAATTAATGAGATCTCCTTTCTTTTTATTATTTTAAAATATATTTGAGATTTACCTTTTTTCAAACATGCAAATAAGTTGTTTAGTAAAGTACATTTTTTTCATCCAGGGTTTGGGGCAAACACTGCAAGAATCATGCATAAAATGAGGGAATTTGTTCAACTGCCCCCACATGCTTAGAGTACTTCTTTACTACTCAGCAGTTACATTGGTGATTTATACCTGCTTAACCACAGCTCCTTCTCCTTATGGGACAGAGTCTTCCTAAGTGTAAGTTTGAACATTAGCCTCAGAGGTGTCTCTAAGCTTTCAGAGACCTTGTTAACACCTTGCATAAATTTGTCTGTAGCATTTCAGGAATTTCCATATGCAGATTTTTACTTCCAAGAAAAGCAAAGTGCCTACCAGTTCTTAAAGACCTCTCCCTCTGCTTCTCCTCTAATTGCCCAGCAGACAGTGGCAATATCCAGCAATGTTGGGACATTAGTACTCTAGCCTCACAGTGGGATGATAAGAGAAATGGCTGTGACATTTGAAAATGTGTGACTTGTAGTAATGTCCATGGACACTCGATCTGAATATTGGAGATAGGGAATAAATAGGTCCATTGAAAACGGAACAGGAGAAAATGAAATGAAGTTAAAGAAGTTTAATTTGGCTAATGATAAATCTGTTAGATGGTTTAGTTATTGATTTTTGTTATTTTTTTTAAACAAACATACAGCATTTACTAGGTGTCAGGCAGTATGCAAATATCTTACTGAATTATTCCCATTTGACAGGTATTATCATCTATACAAAATGGATGGAAATGCTCAAAGAGGCTGTAAGAAGAACTTTCTATGATTAATAAGTGGCAGAGCTGCCACTTGAATCTGGCTTGAGAACCTAGTCTTTTCATGGGCATCTTGCCTGCCTCACTTTGTCTCTGTTGGCAACCTTTGTTTGTTTGTTCTTTGCTTGGAAAACCCTCTATATTACTTTCTGAAATTCAGTTCCTCTCCTAAGTCCTAACATAAATACCAGCCAGCATAATGTCTGTATAGGTAGTAGAATCTCAATCAACGTTAATTACCTACCATATTTTCTATGAGAATTTCCCCAACTGCCAACTTGATGTTAATTTTTCTCTTTCGAGTTCCTGTTCTATTTTGTTTATCTTTCCATGCCATTCACCGCTGTTTATGCACATGTCTGTATCCCCCACTAGAATGCAAGCTGTCTGAGGTCAACAGGTAGATTTGGCTTTCTTTCTGTGTAATCCTCATAGGCGGACTTAGTATCTCCTACATACTTGACCTTAATGGGCTCATGTTAAGGCAGGACCAGATCATCCTAAGTATGGGCTTGATCTTTATGATCCTGTAAGATAAGTAGGGCCCAGTTGTATAGATATAATTTCTGCCCGTTTTTTTTTTTTAATCATTCAGTTTTCTGAATGAAGACTCAATAAAAGCTACAAGACTACTCAGAAAAAAAAAAAAGAATATTTACCAGATTCTAAGATATTTGAAGGCAGGGACCATTTTAGGTTCATCCTAATGCCCCACTCAGTAACTACACATTGCCTTGCACATACAGTAGAGATTACTGGCATACCTCACTTCATTGTGCTGTGTTTTATCGTGTTTTGCAGAAATTACATTTTTTACAAATCGATGGTTTGTGGCAACCCTGCGTTGAACAAGTCTGTCCACACCATTTTTCCAACAGTGTTTTGCTTCCTTTGTGTCTCTGTGTCTTATTTTGGTATTCTCCCAGCGCTGTTTGCTAGAGAGATCTGTGATTAGTGATTCTAACTTGCTGAAAACTCAGATGATGATTAGCACATTTTAGCAATAAAGTATTTTTAATAAAGGTATGTATACTATGTTTTTAGGCATAATGCTATCGTACACTTAATAGACACTATAGTGTAAACGTAACTTTGATATGCACTGGGAAACCAGAAAGTTCATCTGACTCCACAGTGATATTTGCTTTATTGTGGTGTTCTGGAATGCATCCCACAGTTTCTCCTAGGTATTCCTGTATTTGAAACTGTGTTGACTGGTAAGCCAAAGGCAAAAAGTTATGCTCCAAAACAAGGCTAACCCATGCAGGGTGAAGAATACCTTGAAATAAATTTCATCCTGCTGACACCACCTCATGCTGACCTCTTGAAAGTCTGGGAATTCCTAAGCGGTTTTAAGTAGGATTCTTTTTTTTTTTTTTTTTTTCTTAAATGTTTGCGTGAATTCTCTTCAGTCTTTCATTCTCACTTCCTGCAGCAATTTTCATTCTTACCCTTTGCTGTAATTGCTGGTTATTAAAAGTCTATGTGAATGTGTTATGAAACAAAATTGTATTGTACGAATATTCTTATCCTGGGGTTTTTCTTTTCTGTGTTGCTGTGAGAAATTTCTTTTTTACCTCCTGTCAAGTCTCTAAAGGGATTTTCGCAGCTAATTTGGGATAATAAAGGCATTCTTACTGTAATGCAGCTATTCTTGTTAATATATATGTATTTCAGTGGCTTGTATTTAAACCTGCCTGAACTGAATGAAATTTCCCACAGAATGCCTTTTAAAGAATGACTTCATTTCATGCCTCTTGATGGTTCTGCCCAACACCTACCCATTCTCTAAGTGACCGTACAACTCAGCCTTGATTTCTTCACATAAAACAGCTCCTCTAGGACTTTCTGGTTTGCTCACTGAGGTAGAAATTGCAGACACTGAGAAATCAGAGGTCAAAAATTGTCAAGGAAAACACAAAGCTGTTTGGCTTAAAGGTCATCTTTGTACCTGAAAGCTAAATAGACAGTGGAAAACAGAAAGTTAATCAATGTTTTACTTTGAGAATGCTTTGCTTGGCCATTTGAAATAAATATCCATTAAACACATGAAACACACCTTGTTGACCCCCTAGATCTTAAGAAATCTATT
The DNA here is from genome assembly GCF_020171115.1 of Neogale vison. Taxonomy (NCBI): domain Eukaryota; kingdom Metazoa; phylum Chordata; class Mammalia; order Carnivora; family Mustelidae; genus Neogale; species Neogale vison. The sequence continues at coordinate 84,480,893 of NC_058095.1, forward strand.
GCTGTTGATTTTGTTGCTTCGTTTTCTTTATGAAGGAAGCACATATGCTTACTTAGTGTGAAGTGTCTCTTGCCTTTCCCTCTTCACCAGCTTTTGCTTCTGTCCCTATTCCCAGGAACACCCCCACCCAAGGGATCTTCCTACCTTCTTAGGTCACTTCCCTTTTAAAGAAAATGATTCTTTCCTTGTGTAATGATTAATTTTATGTCAACTTGGCTGAACTTCAGTGCCCAGGTGATTGGTCAAAAACTACTCCAGAGAGACTGTCTTTTTTCCACTGTATATTTTTTCCCGTTTTGTCGAAGATTAATTGACCATAGAGTTGAGGGTCCATATCAGGTCTCTCTACTCTGTTCCACTGGTCTATGTGTCTGTTTTTATGCCAGTACCATGCTGTCTTGGTGATCACAGCTTTGTAATAAAGCTTGAAATCAGGTAAGGTGATGCCGCCAGCTTTATTTTTGTTTTTCAACATTTCCTTAGCGATTCGGGGTCTCTTCTGATTCATACAAATTTTAGGATTGAAGAATGCCGGTGGAATTTTGATCGGAATGGCATTAAAAATATAGATTGCTCTAGGCAGTATAGACATTTTAACAATGTTTATTCTTCCGATCCAAGAGCATGGAATGGTCTTCCATCTTTTTGTGTCTTCTTCAATTTCTTTCATGAGTGTTCTATAGTTCCTCAAGTATAGATCCTTTACCTCTTTAGTTAGGTTTATTCCCAGGTATCTTATGGTTCTTGGTGCTATAGTAAATGGAATCGATTCTCTAATTTCCCTTTCTGTATTTTCATTGTTAGTGTATAAGAAAGCCACTGATTTCTGCACATTGACTTTGTATCCTGCCACGCTGCTGAATTGCTGTATGAGTTCTAGTAGTTTGGGGGTGGAGTCTTTTGGGTTTTCCATATAAAGAATCATGTCATCTGCGAAGAGAGAGAGTTTGACTTCTTCATTACCAATTGAAAAGACAGTCTCTTCAATAAATGGTGCTGGGAAAACTGGACAGCTATATGTAGAAGAATGAAACTCGACCATTCTCTTACACCGTACACAAAGATCAACTCAAAAAGACCTCAACGTGAGACAGGAATCTATCAGAATCTTAGAGGAGAACATAGGCAGTAATCTCTTTGATATTAGCCACAGCAACTTCTTTCAAGATACGTCTCCAAAGGCAAAGGAAACAAAAGTGAAAATAAACTTCTGGGACTTCATCAAAATCAAAAGCTTCTGCACAGCAAAGGAAACAGTCAAAAAACCAAAGAGACAACCCACGGAATGGGAGAAGATATTTGCAAATGACAGTACAGACAAAAGGTTGATATCCAGGATCTATAATGAACTCCTCAAACTCAACCCACACGAAACAGACAAACACATCAAAAAATGGGCAGAAGATATGAACAGACACTTCTCCAATCAAGACATACAAATGGCTATCAGACACATGAAAAAATGCTCATCATCATTAGCCCTCAGGGAGATTCAAATTAAAACCACATTGAGATATCACCTTACACCAGTTAGAATGGCCAAAATTAACAAAACAGGAAACAACATGTGTTGGAGAGGATGTGGAGAAAGGGGAACCCTCTTACACTGTTGGTGGGAATGCAGGTTGGTGCAGCCTCTTTGGAGAACAGTGTGGAGATTCCTCAAGAAATTAAAAATAGAACTTCCCTACGACCCTGCAATTGCACTCCTGGGTATCTACCCCAAAGATACAGATGTCGTGAAAAGAAGGGCCATCTGTACCCCAATGTTTATAGCAGCAATGGCCACAGTCGCCAAACTATGGAAAGAACCAAGATGCCCTTCAACGGATGAATGGATAAGGAAGATGTGGTCCATATACACTATGGAGTATTATGCCTCCATCAGAAAGGATGAATACCCAACTTTTGTAGCAACATGGACGGGACTGGAAGAGATGATGCTGAGTGAAATAAGTCAAGCAGAGAGAGTCAATTATCATATGGTTTCACTTATTTGTGGAGCATAACCAATAGCACGGAGGACAAGGGGCGTTAGAGAGTAGTAGGGAATTTGGGTAAATTGGAAGGGGAGGTGAACCATGAGAGACTATGGACTCTGAAAAACAGTCTGAGGGGTTTGAAGTGGCGGGGGGGTGGGAGGTTGGGGTACCAGGTGGTGGGTATTTTAGAGGGCACGGCTTGCATGGAGCACTGGGTGTGGTGAAAAAATAATGAATACTGTTTTTCTGAAAATAAATAAATTGGAAAAAAAAACTACTCCAGATATTGTTGTAAAGGTATTTTGTAGATGTGATTGACATCTACAATCAAGTAGCTTTGAGTAAAGGAGATTATTCTTGATAACATGAGTGGGCCTCATCTAATCAGTCAGAGGCCAGAAGAACGAGAATTGAGGTTTCCTGGGGAAGAGCAAAGGCTGGCTCATGACTAGAATATAAATGCTTGCCTAAGTTTCCAGCTACTGGGCTGCCTATAAATTGAGACTTGCCCTATAATCACATAATTAATTGCATGAGCCCATTCTTTAAACTACATCTATCCCCTTCCCTCTCTGAATATCTTAAAGTTTATATCTGTGTTTCCTGTTTGTTCTGGAGTACCCTGATATACCATATTTCAAATGTCTAAACATGCCACCACATATGCTTTCACACTAACTTTGATAGTGTAGCAGGAAAGTGATCTTTATTAATTTTGGCTGTATACTTCCTCTGGAGGAATGATTTGTCAAAGTCGTCTGTGTAGTCACTGCCCAGGCTGCTCACATAACTTCTCCCATGGGTGCTTTCCTGTATACTTGGCCATGCCCTACTTACTTACTCCTCAGTGGTTATCCTGAGTGCCTACCACACATATACCATTCTATGACTATTTACTGTTCACTTTTTCTTGGCCCTGTTATGGAGACCAGAAAATAGGAGTGAGGAAGGGCAATTGTGAGAAACACTGCTATTGTCTTATTGCTTCTACTTTTTACCTAAAGGTCGTTTATTGAAGTAAATGGTTTTCAAGAGTGGAAGTTTGAAAAGTGCAAGGATGTATTCTCCAGGTGTCCTTCCTTTTAAATGAATATGTTTTAATAAAATATGAACTTTTCAGAATTATTGGGGTAGAATACACACTATAGTTTACCAGATTGGAAGAGTTGAGTGGAAAATCTCATGAGAGGTGGCTTTTCCTCCTCATGAAGGCTATAAAGCACTTAACTCAATGAGGGACCTTCTGCACAAGCACACAGAAAGGACCAGAAGGAAACAGAATGTGGCTGGGGGGTGTGACATGCTGTTCAGAGGTGATGTAAGTGATGGTCAAGTGGAGACTACCAGATAAAAAGGGGTTTCCTGGAAGAAGTCTGGCCCTGATGATCTGGCCACTCTTTGTTGAACAGCTGAAGGCAGAGCTGGAATGTTCTGAAACTCATCTCTGCCAACTGGAACACGAAGGCTCATCAATGTTTCCATTGCACATCAAAGGAAATTTGGAGTAGAATAGCTGTCCTTCTAAACTGAAGTTAAAGAGAAATAGGATTTTATTTCAATAAACTTTTTTTCCCCAGCTTTGCTGGTATACACCTCGTCTATAAAGACAGAGATACTTTTAGCTCTGTCCAAGAATTCTAAGCTTGTATTGTTTATACTTTACTGTCACATTACTTTTTAGTTATCTTCTTGGCTTGCTGTCCATACCTCTGAGCTCTAAACTTTCTTCACCATTTTTTTCCCCTCTAAACTTTCTTTCATTTGCTTACATTTCCCTAGCAATTGTGTGACTGACTTAGTTTTCTCAAATTCCCGTCTGGATAATGGGAGGTGAAATTCATGTTTTACCTGACTTCTTTCTGAATCTTGACCAATTTTTATGAAGTTGAGTAAGTGTGGATTCAGCCAACACCTTTTAAGAAATGGAACATCTTCCCAGGCCTGGTAGGAGTTTAGGAGTCAGACAGCATTTTAAATCCCAGCCCCACCCTTTACCAGCTCTGTGACCTTAAGAAAAATCAATTCATCAGCTTCTCAGTTTTCTTACATGAAGAAACAGGACAAATGTCTATCATGCACACTGAATAGAAGAACAGATAGAAAAACAGACAAGAAAAATAAATTCATGTTATATGAGTTCTAAAGAATTTTTACCCATTTTTTTAACCTTTCTTCTCCTTTTGATCTCATAAGAGTAATAGACGATAGGCAATTGAAGTTGTTTTTGTCTTGTTATATTATTTAGTCTGAGGAGAAAAAAAAATCTTTTGGAACTTTAAATAAAATTAAATTGAAGGGTCTTTACCATTTGTGAGTGTCACCATGGAGACAAAAATTGTGTGGTCACCATGGCGACCTTTATCAACTTTTTCCAAGTGGAATTATTACCGTATAAAATTAGATATGGCTGCTGCTATGAGAAGACATAGTATAAGTAAGTTGAACTATCTTGCTGACAATGCCTACAGTGTTTGGTATCTTAGTGTAGTTCTAAAAGTGTTATTAAATGGTAAGTTGACACCCTGATACGTTCTCATGTGGCCAACTTTTGGCTCTCAGCACTTTTACTTCTGAACTGGTAGAATATCCTCAGATGGGACTATTCCTTGTTTCCTCTTTACTACCTTCCCTCTTTCAAGGCAGCTTTACTGTGTCTTTGTTTTTTATGGCTACCTTTGCTGCTACCTCTTGTTTCCATGATGGATACTCTATGAATTCACATGCCTTTGTAAAAATAAGAGTCACATGACTTTATAATAGCTCACATATATAGGTAACAGTAGTTAACAGCAGTAATTTTATTTTTATTTTTTAGAGATTTATTTATTTTTTAGAGTGAGAACGCATGAGTGGGAGGGACAGAGGGAAAGGAAGAGAGACTCTCAAGTAGGCTCTGCACGAAACACAGAACTTGACATGGGGCTCCATCTTACGAACCTAAGATCATGCCCTGAGCTGAAACCAAGAGTCAGACACTTGACTGACTGTGCCACCCAGGTGCTCCAGTATTAATTTTATTTTAGATAATTGTTTTTGGGAAGAAATTATCCCTCTTCTATAACATGCTAAGATGTATCTCATAACCTACCACAAGTTATGAATTTAAAATGAATCTATATTTAAAAATAAATGATTCCTAAATGTGTGATAGGCCATTATGTTATCCAAATGGTGTATACAATACCCACAGTGTGCATATTAACGTCCAAGCACCCTAGTTCATCAACTCTTAGATTCCCTGGTGTTGGATGATCTCCTAAAGATGGCGATGGATCCTGGGACTCAGGGAGTTAGTGTGTTGATGGAGGTGGGCCAGAATGGGAGAATATGTGACAAAGAGTTAAAGGAGACAGGAAGGGTATGGGGAACAAGGGGCAAGCAGGAACAGTGAACACTTTTGGAGAGTTCTGAGGGACATAACTTGTTTTCAGATTTTCCCTGGTTGCAGAATAAGACCCAAAGTTTGAGTTAGATAGGAACCTCTGAACACTGTGTAGTAAAAACATTTTGTGGTCAGATTTAATATTTCAAAGCAGAATGGGGATCTCTTCAGGTACATCTTTTCATACATTGTCTAGCAACGCTCAAAAGATGCTGTGCTTGAGTAGAAAAATAAACTCTGGATTATTGGTCTTGTGAGCAAAACGACTTCCCAAGCCCAGTGTTCCTCAAAGGAATGAATGTAAACTCTTTGTGGCATACCCCAAAGGTAATGGCAGACTTCCCCACTGATCAGATTTTTGGGATTCTTCTGGTGGATGTGACATCTAGTTGGCTGAATTGAATGTCTTCTGTAAATTTAAGGACTTGCGATCTCAAGCCAAACCCGGTCCTTAGGGTCTGGGGATTGTTTTTCCAGGGCACAATGTTGACCTCTATTTCTAAGAAAAACATCTTTGAAGAGCTCTTTGGACATTGAAATAGCTCTACAAAATAACATTTTGGTGCTTTAAAGTATAAACTAACCAGAAACACATGATTTCAGTTTCCCATAAATCACAGAGGGTTTTGCCTAAGAGAAAAATGCATGGTGAAACACATCACGGATAAACAGTTTAAGGCGGTAATCTGGTTGCACAAGTAGGTCAAGGATTGGGGAAGGTGACATGCAAATTTGCATTCAGGTGGTGCAGGTAGGGGCACATTAGCATCAACTCTCAGCTGGTGAAAGACGGGACACCAGTAATGTTGTGTTAAGGTGAGAGGGTGGCCCTTGGTTTCTTTGTCCTTCAAAAAAGGACTGTCTTTGACATGAGTTGTCTAATGTCAGCTTTTACTGGGAATACTTAGAGAGAAAATAAGTCTAAGTATTAAAAATTCCAATAAATTTAGGATTTATTATGGGAATGAATTTTTTGAACTCTTCAAATAATCTCGTTTACTTATTAACCTGTTCACTCCTCGTCACCTGCATTAATGGACTGATAAGAGAGATTTACAGCCAGTATATATGAGCAGAACTTCTGAACTGTGTAGATTTTGGAAGACACTGCCACGATTTAAAAATATTCTATATTTGATATTCTTGGCATTGTAATTGGTATTATTTGTGAAACAAGTTTTATCTAAGGGAAGCCTTTGATGAAATGATCACAGCATGTGAATTCATAGGGTCTAAATGAATTTGGCTTGATTCTACGTCTAAAACAGTCACTTGCATTCAGATTGTGGAATTTGTTGAGAATTTCTTGACTCTTACCTAGGTCGGGGCTTTTTTGAGAAGCTGGAGATAAAGGAATGAAGGGTCAAGTGTTGAGTGTCTTCTATGTGCTGTTGTGCTTTTAAAAGTGTCCTCGCAGAAGTCTTTTAAGAAAGCTTATTATCTTGATTTTACATTTGAGGAAACCAAGGCTGTGGAGATTAACATCATTTAACCAAGATCTACAGTGATGATCATTTTCCTATTTGGAAGTGAGCAGTAGTGTCCAGGATTGGAAAAAGCTCTGGCTGGATCAATTTACAGTTTATCAGATCTGCAAAATTCCATTGCTCTCTTCTCCAAGGCTGACAGCTGGGATGGAAACTGAAGATGCATAAATTAGAAGCCCAAAGACCAATCCTCTTTTTTAATTAAAAAGAAATTCAGAGAAACCCAGATATTTAAATTTTTTTTTTCTCCTTTTCTATCATGTGAGTCCTGGTGTTGGAAAAAAGCATGAAGATCAGCCGAAGGGGTCAGTTTGCTTGTTCGGGAAATAAGGAGTGTGGGTAAGGTTCCTTCCAGTAACAACAAGATAAGCAACATCAGAAGCAGCAAAAGAAGTAACAGCAAAATAAATAAAATAAGAAAGGTAAACAAAAATTAAATGAAGGACAGAACTTTATGTACATTTCACCTCTTAGGGATAAGGAGTTCAGAGGATAATGTGTTACTATGTAGCTAATTACCGTAAGTGCACAGACGGTATTTCAAGTTGACCAAAAAAGTGAGGACTTTTTAAATGTCCTCACCCTCAGAAAAAGCTGGTCCAGTTGTCCTTCTGGTGCCCGATGGTGAGCCTGGGGAGTGTGTTGCTAGAGTCTGGCAGGAAGGACAGGGCAATCTGTGCTTGGTGATGACAATGGTTCCCAAGTGCTATTCCTGAGTCGTGGCAAATTCATCCATTTGGCATGTGGCTGTCGGGCAACAAGTAATGTCTTTCCTTGCATGAAGAAAGGTAGGCCATTTGTTGGTTAATATTAACAAATGTCTCTAACCAGAATGGGATTGGATAGGTGGGGTTTAGAAACTTGTGAAAAATTTCTAGTCAAAACCTAGTCTTCATCCATGTTCAGCATCACTGAGAACTGGTCCTCTAAAGACCGTGGCAACGAGAGACAAGGTAGGATGGAAGTCCTCTGACCCTTGACTGTCTTTGACACTTTACTATAATATGTGCTGCAGTATACGCTAAAAATGATACTCCTGGGTGATCGTCTTCCTTTTTTATTTTTTAAATTAAAAAAATTTTGATCATCTTTTTTTAACCTTGAAATATTTGAGTATTTTTAGATGCATAAATTAGGTTCTTAAGGCTGCCACATCTTTTTTTTTTTTTTTTTTAAACTCAGATTATTTGTCAAAGCCTACATTCAACCTGGGCCTTCTGCACTGGTTCAAATAAAGCAATGGCAGGAGGAAACAAACAAACTGTATCTTTGGCTCTTTCAGTGCCTTTGCTCCTGAGTCTGTTGGACTCTGACCATTTTTTTTTTTTTTTGACCTAATATTTTAGAGTACTTTGGTGCCCCGAAAGGGAGCAAAATTGTGGAGGGGATTTCATCTTACTTTGCCAATCCCATCGTAAGTATCGTACCTCTTTTATGTTTAATTTATTCTCCCAGAGATGAAGCTTTTTAGTCTGTCCTCCACCTTCCCTTCCCAAAGCAGGATACCTTCAGAGTGGGTTTAACTTTTTCAGATGACAGAGTTCAGTGAGACCTTTCCACTGTTTCCCCACTAAAATGATCTCTTTCCCATTTCTGTTGGCCTTTTGACTATTTATTTTCATCTATGGGAAAGGCAGATGTGGAACATAGGGCTATGGTGATGGGGAGGGCAGGGGCTGGAGGCAGCGGCATAGGCCTCGCCAGGTGAGATGACCCAGCAATACATGATGCTCGGAGATCTAAGAAGACATCTGGTGGAAGCAGGGTGGAGTATAGTAGCAGTATGGAGGTTCTGCGATGGAGAGAGCGGGATGTGGCTGTCTATCTGGGAGAAGCTGAAGCAGAGAGAGGGGATGGGAGGGAGTCCCAAATGAGGCTGAAGAGCTGAGCAGGCAGCAGGTGCAAGCTGGGGTTGTGCACCCACTGTTTTTCTCTCTTGCTGGAAGGCCAACTCCTGTGAGAGCATTGTCCAGGGCCTGATTGTAAACAAGTGAGCTTTATTCAGGAGGTTTCCCCCATAGTTTTTGGGACAGTTTGCTTCCAGAGACATTTCCAATCCAAGCACCAGGAAATTTGCCCCGAATTTTGTGAACTCTTCCAACCACACAGTGTCTGATGAAGGACAGTTGAATGTAGAGACTCAAAGTCTCAAGGTTTGAAAAGAGAACGTCAGAGGCTAGCACTGTGTCCACTTGATTGTAGCATAACAATTAACATTTCGGCAGGGGCAGCTTTCATGGGGAATTTTAAATGAGGGCAAATTTAGGGTAAACTGTTGATCAGATAAAGAGTCATGAAAAAGTTCCTGAACCTCTCACCATTTTTTTCCAATCTCTTTTGCATGCCAAGCCCTTCCCCAAAGTCCAATATCTTTTATAAACTGTTAGAAGAAAAAGCCACACATCAGAGAAAACCTTATGGAAGAGGTGATTCTGTCTGTCTATCATCCATCTGTCTGTTAATCTATCTATTTTTCTATCATCTGTCATCTTGAGACAGGACTGAAAGACCACTATGGGACCGCTATTAAGAGTCTAGGAAACTTTAGGTACAGATACTAAGAATCTAGGAAAACTGTCTTCTGAAAAGACAGTCACTAAGAGGCAAAGTTAATCAGGTTAATCTGCAAAACTATTTAAAGATTTCTCTTTAAATTTAATCCAAATTTGCTGATCCCAATAGGAAGTGGACAAAGAATCATGTAAGGACAGATGTCCCCACAATCATCCATATATTTTTAGGATCATGTTCTACATGATGTATTGGGTATTTATAGGTATTGTATTAGTAAATGAAAATTTCTCTTTTTAAGTAAATTTGATTTTAAAGTATTTAAAGCATACGAAGAAGTGTGGGAACATGCAGAAACACAACATTTTGTCATATCTTTTTTAAAGGAAATAAAAAGAGAGGTACAGTTGAATGTCACTAGTCCTGGCTCACCCCTCCGGCAGTCTGATTTCTCACCTTTTCCTACAGAGGTAATCACTACCCAGAAATAGGTGTGTATTATTTATATCTGTGGTTTAACACCTTCACTGGAAAGCAAATAGTACATTCCTCTTTGCATCTCCACCATATATATATATATATATATATATATATATATATTTAAAATAATATATATGGTATTAATTTGAATATTTAAAGAGTACCCAAATAGTACCCTACTGTATAGTTTATACGTTTTTGCACTACTTTTTTTTTGTCTCACTGTTACATTTTTGGGACCTAGCCATGCAGATACATGTAGATCTAAATTCATTTTAAGTGATCTTTTTTATGCCATTGTTGGAACATGTCAGAATTTACCCATTCTCAGTTGATTTTCAAATGTCTCAAGGTATGTTTCAGTTGTTTCCAATATTTTCTCTGGTAAAGTAGGGCAAAGAACATTCTTTTCCATGTCGCTTTGGGCACCTGTCTGGAACTCCTTTGGGGTCATACCCAGAAGTGGAATTGTTGGGTCTTAGGTAATGGCTTCTTTACCTCAAGGAGTTATGACCAAATTGCTGTCAAATGTATTTGTACCAATCAGTGCTCCCGTGAACCTGTAAACAAAGTATAGAGTCCTCACTTCTCCACCTTCTAGCCCTCATTTGGTATTTCCAGTCTTTATATATTTGCTTGTCTTATGAATGTCAAATTGTGTTTTGCTTTACCTTTCATTTTTCTGATGACTATTGAGGTGGAGCCCCTTTTCATATGTTTTTTTTTGTTTGTTTGTTTTTACAATTTAGATTTACTCTTCTGTGCTTTGCCTGTTGACATCTTTTGCTTATTTTTTTCTTTTTTGACTTTTTCTTATTTACTCATGACTTTCTTATTTGCTTATTTGGTAAACAATTTATTCTGGATACCAAGCCTTTCTTGGCAATTTGTACTGTAGTGTGACTTTCTAATAGAGGACTAACAAAACAGAGTATATGGAAAAAAGACTTTTTGACTCATCAGGAGACTTGAGTTTTTGCTCTAGTTTTACTAACAACTTGCATTTTGACCTTGGATAGGTCATTTAATTTTCCTGGACTTTAAGATCCTTAGCTTTAAAGTGGTATAACTTGATCCCAGAATAACAGCGTTTTTTAGATACACAATCCTATTAGAGTTAAACAAAATTAGTCAGAGAGAAAGTTCCATTGCAATTAGGGAAAAATCTAAATGTTAGAATATCTAAAAGCAGACTGGACTTTTGATGCTTTAAGAACATGGGTAGGGGCGCCTGGGTGTCTCAGTGGGTTAAACCTCTGTTGGCTCAGGTCATGATCTCAGGTCCTGGGATCGAGCCCTGCATCCAGCTGTCTGCTCAGCAGGGAGCCTGCTTCTCCCCCCTCACCCTGTCTGCCCCTCTGCCTACTTGTGACCTCTCTCTTTATTTTAAATAAAATCATTTAAAAAAAAAAGAACATGGATAGCTAGGATAATGTGAATAAAATTGGCTGACATTGGAATAACATTTTACAGTTTTTGAGAATACTTCTCCATACATGATTTATTTCATAAATTTGACTTGTAGGATCTAGTTTCAGTAGTCCAATATGATTTCTCGATTTCTTGTTTTAATTTTAGTTCAAATATGTTGTTACATTTCAAGTTTGGGAGTTGGGGTCAGTCTCCACGTCTATTTGCTCTGCCTTTAATTGTGGCTACTTTTATATTTTCTAGAGGGCGTGAAAAGATCATAGTGATTAACAAAACCACTTGTTACTTTTCTTCCCATCACCCAAAAAAAGCAACTAGAGATGCACACTCTAAGACTTATATGATCTTATCTCAAGGCAAATGAGGAGTTTGATTTTATTTCATCTCGTCAGGGCTCCTCTGGTTTTTGAATTGGAATAGAAGTTGGCCATCACCTTGTCATCATCACTGTCGTTCATGCAGCTATATCCACAGAGTTATTTAGCCTTCCACCAGGACCCGGGTTTGTTAAGAGGTACCCAATTTCCTGTTTCTCTGTGGTGGAATTGAGCATTGTCCCTTTGGGGGTCCTTCTGAGAATAAGTTCTATCGTCCCTTTACAAGGCATTCATGTAGAGTGGATGGCAGAGCTTTACCTCATTCCTGAATTATGTCTTTTCTTCTAAATGCTTCATGACCACCTTGCCTAGTTCTGCCTTGTCCATGGCAAGTCCTGCCTGACTGTAAAGCCACAGCCATTCCCTGGTACATAATGCATTTCCCCAGAAATGGTGGTGTTCAATAATCCCTAAAATCCTTCTCCACTGTTATGGGAGAGAAGTCACTTTTTCCCCCCAGAAGAAAGGAAAAATTGCTTTTTTCCCCTTCCCTGCTTCTAGATTCTCTTTCCTTTGGACTTTAACCATGAGAGAAGACTTTGCCGGGAGTATTGAGGAAATGTGCTACAGGTATTAGGAGGAGGTGTCATGGGCTGTTTCTTTGCCAACAGCCATTCCTGGGTTAGTTGGATTCAGGGACAAGTTGTGGTCAGAAATGCCAAAACAAAGTAGCAAACTGAAGGAGCTTTTAGGATGCTGAATCAAGACACCCACTTTGGAGACAGAGATGGACATTTTATTCGGAGGTCAAGTCAGTTAGAGCAATTAGGAAACAGAATAGGATTAGGAGACCGTAAACAAGAGCCCAGAGGGTGGAAAGGAAGCCAGGCCAGAATGGGTTAGGGCAGGGACCCAGGACCCCAGGCTCCTGGTTGCCCTTACCGTGAGCCACAGAAGACTTTCCCCAGGTCAACCTCTTTGATTTTTTAGGAAATCCTGAGTCTTGGTTTCTTAGCATGGCCAACTCTGTCTGCACATAGCTGAGAGCTTTTTTATAGACAGTTCCTTTCCTTTCCTCTTCTTTCCATGCCACATCCCTGGCCATCCAGTCATGGTAGGAAGGGCCAGTGCATACTATTATATACTACATACATTTCATTGTTAAAAAAGTATTGCTTTGCATTTTTAATGCACAGATGCAGTAAAAAAGTCATAACTCAAGTATGGCCACATCATTAGAATTCCAAGCACATTTCAGAAAGCTGTCTCCATAGAAAATATTTTCCTACAAATGTGGTAATTGCTAAAGAGAATACTTGACATTGGTTATAAATGCCTGGAGCTCTTGCTTTAAAGGGCAATTTCTGAGGTTTATGCAAAGTTAAATTGAGTGGGGGAGATGACCGTGAGGTTTCATGTAGATTGTTGCTTTCGTGTAATTTCATGACTTTTCCCTTGCATGTTCAAGCTGGTAATAGAAATGGGCTGGCTGAGATGAGGAAACTTGGAGGAGTAAACTGAACCCTTTCCTCCTTCACATTGTAAGTAGTTAGCCAGCATCTTTGCTAGAGAAAGGACTGAGAACTAGAGAGAAACACCTGCAGGTGTCCGTACGCACAGCTGACCAGGGTCCAGAGCGGAGACTTGGACTTGAAGAGAAGATGGTTCATGTGAGCTGGTTCCATCCAAGGTGGGATGAGCATGGCTCCCAACTTTCCATGTGGTTCCCTCCTCCTTTCTGCCTTGCCTGTCTCCATCGTCGACAACTTCATGCCCACTCTGATGACTCTCCTGATGCTGGGGCTTCCCAGTTCCCTCCTGTTCACCTCTACTCCACTCTGCCTTAATGCTGAGCAAGGATTCCCCCACATGGAGCTCAAACCCAGGAACCTGGGATCATGACCTGAGCTGAAGGTAGCCGCTTAACCAAGTGAGCCACCCAGGCTTAGAGTTTTGTGGAGGAGCCCAGGTTTTCTTCCAGCCTCAATCTCTACCCATCTGCTCTGTTCTAGGCTCTTCAGGTCTTCATCCTTCACCAGATGGTCCTTCCTCCTTGACTCGATTCATCTACTGAAATACTGTTCATCCTGTGGGGCCTAGATAAAGTGACATTCATTCCTCCATAGAACGTGAGTTTGCCATCTTGAAACTCTGAAAATGATTTCGCCTCTTCTGCTTTCTATAACACTTTATGGCCCTCTGATAAACTTTATCATATATTTTTATGTGAGACTATGTCCCATTTGCCCTACTAGATTATAATTTCCTAGGGACACACAAAATATTTTAGTTAATGTCATTTCAACCGTATGTAATCGTTCTGTATAAACACAACCAATCATGCTTTTATTTAATTAATTTTTCAGGTTTTTATTTAATATCAATCATATTTTTGAAGGATTGAATGAATTAATGAAGTTAGGTTACCACTTGTACCTTTAAAAAATAATTTTTGTAAACATTACCACCTAGAGCTATTCTACTTAAATGTAACAAGTATTTTAGTATTACTTAATATTTATATTTGGCCATTTAAACAGTTTCACTTAAAAGGAACTAACAGAGAAAAACTATCTTTTTCTCACTTGTCATTAGCTACACTTAGGAGACACTGGACATTTTGGATCATAGGAGTGCTGTAATTCAATACAATGGAATACTATGAAGCCATCAAAAAACCTGAAATCTTGCCTTTTGCAATGACGTGGATGGAACTAGAGGGTATTACGCTAAGTGAAATAAGTCAAACAGAGAAAGGTAATTATTATATCACTGATACGAGGAATTTGAGAGGCAGGGCAGGAGGATCATGGGGGAAGGGAAAGAAAAATAAAACAAGATGGGACTGGGAGGGAGACAAACCATAAGAGACTCTTAATCTCAGGAAACAAACTGAGGATTGCTGGAGGGGAGGGGTAGAAGGGATGAGGTGGCTGGATTATGGACATTGGGAGGGTATGTGCTAAGGTGAGCGCTGTGAAATGTGTAAGACTGATGAATCACAGACCTGTACCCCTGAGGCAAATAATATATTATATGTTAATAAAAAAATAAATAAAGACTGCTATGATTCAGAACATTTTTGTAAATGCCTGCCTCCAGAGCCAGGTTGTGTATCATGCAAGAGAGTTTAATTACTTTATAACTAAATATCAGTTTTAACAACAACAAAAAATGGTGTCCTTTGTCTTGATTGCACATCTCGTCACTGTTGCACAGTTTGAGGGACTTTCACTGTTGTTGAAGAGGCAAAATGATGTTCTGTAGGTATGCAGGCGGATCTGAAGGGGAGCGGGGGTGCGGCTGGGGGGGTGACACAGTCTCGGGGCTGGGAGGGCTGCAGTTCCTTTGGGGTAGAAACTCCCCCACGGCTCTGGGGAGAAGCCCCCCAGCTCGTGCTCACGTTGCAGACCACGGAAGAGCCTGAGTGTCCCAAGTGAGTGACGATCCAGAGGGGTTGAGTTTCTATTAATCAGCAAGGGTGATTCTGAAAGGAAGGAGCCCACAGAAGCCTTGTTCCTGCGCTTGGGTTTAAGGGAACTCTGGCCATAAGGGAAATAAGTCTGTTAGGAGAGGCCAGGTTATTCTGTAGGAACAATCCCCAATCTCAGTGGCTTGCCACAACAAAGGTTATTTCTTTTTCTTTTTTATTTTTTCTTCTTTAAATTTTATTTATTTATTTGACAGAGAGAGAGAGAGAGAGAGAGCGAGCGCGCACAAGCAGGCAGAGTAGCAGGCAGAGGGAGAGGAAGAAGCAGACTCCCTGCTGAGCAAGGATTCCCCAACATGGGGCTCAAGGCCAGGATCCTGGGATCATGACCTGAGCTGAAAGTAGCCGCTTAACCAACTGAGCCACCCAGGTGCCCCAACAAAGTTTATTTCAACCTGGTGTCGAGGCCATTTTTGGGAGCAGCTGTCCCCTGTGTGGGGTCACTGGTGCAGGGGGATCTGATTAGTCATTTCAACAGAAATGTTGGTCTGATCACTTTAAGGGCACTTTCCACTGTCCCTGCAGCAGAGGAAGGCGAAGCCTGAGCCTAGCCTGAAAGGGATGTGTGTTTGTCTAAAACTGACCACATGGCCCTGCCCAACTTTGAAGGACTGGGAGTAGAGTCTTCTGGGTGCCCCAGAGGAGAGGAGAAGTGAATACTGGCGAACACTGATGATTCCTACTACCCTGGATACACATAGTCACTCTTATTTTTCAGTTCAGTGAATACTTCCTGAGCCAGTCTTTTATGCGTAGCACTTTTCTAGGCATTTGGGGGGAGAATAAAATACAGTCTGTATTTGTAGAGAATCTAGCGCTTTCTGCAAAAGCAAGCTACTTGAAAGAATTTAGTAACTATACGAAGCCTTCTGTGAGAACTTTTTTTTTGAGTTCTAATTGGTCTCTTTAGTTTTACTTATTATTTTTTTTTGTTGTGTTACCAAATTTATTTTTATTTTTTGACAATTTTTTATATGTTATGTTAGTTACCATATAGTACATTATTAGTTTTTGATGTAGTGTTCCATGATTCATTGTTTGCATATAAAACACCTAGTTCTCCATGTAATCTATGCCCTCCTTAATACCCATTGCCAGGCTCACCCATCCCCCCACTCCCTTCGCCTCTAAATCCCTCAGTTTGTTTCCCAGAGTCCATAGTCTCTCATGGTTCATCTCCCACTCTGGTTCCACCCCCCCTTCATTTTTCCCTTCCTTCTCCTAATGTCCCTCATGCTATTCTTTATGTTCCACAAATAAGTGAAACTATGAGAACTTCTAAGTTGATTTTTTGCACAACATTTTTGGACAGATTTTGGAAACAGTGATCAGGAGAAGGAGAGAAGAGATGGGCATTCCAGGTGGGAGAATAGTACAAGTAAACGTATGTGACAGTAAGTTTGGTGATCATTCCTGGGAGCAGGGGTGAGGAGACAGAGGGAGAGAGAAAGCTGGGGAAGCAGAAAGAGATGGGGAAGACAGGGAGAGAGACAGGGAGACAGCAAGGTCAGCGCTTCCAGAGAAGCTATAGTCTCAGAAGGAATGACTTTGGACTTAGAATGCATGAATTCAAATTCTTTTTTAAAAATGATTTTATTAATTTATTTGACAGAGAAAGGGAGCACAAGCAGGGGGAGCGGCAGGCAGAGGAAGAGGGAGAAGCAGGCTCCCCACTGAGCAGAGATTCCCAACACAAGGCTAGTTCCCAGGACCCTGGGATCATGACCTGAGCAGAAGGCAGATACTTAACCCAATGAGCCACCTGGGCACCCCATGGATTCAAATTCCTGCTCTAGTTCTCCCACTTACTTGCTCTGTGACTTTGGGCAAATGTATTCATTCCCTTGGGCTTGCCTGTCTCTCTGTAAAATGGGTGGTAATCCTTGTGCCTGCCCCAGGCGGGGTTCTGCAGATTATATGAGGTGATGCATTCAAGCACTCAGAAAGTCCCTGCCACACAGTGCACAAAACTCACTGAATGTGCACACTGTCCCTCTGGGAAGGATGGGTTAGCATGGGCAAGCGAGCAAATGACAGACGGCAGATGACAGGAGGGACAGCCTAGTCTTGAGAATATTGCCTAGAATTTGCTGCAAATTCTGCATTGGAAGGCAGACCTCCACCTTTTCTTCTGCTTGCTAGTTTTTGCTAACCTTAAAGGCAGCTCAGTTCTCTCCATCTCATCCCACAGAGCGAATGCAAGGTGTACAGACGAGGATCGCACGGGGGGCACCCATGTGTGAGCAATGCGTGCCTCCTGCCGGGTCCTCATCCTGCCGGGTCCTGGACTGGCCATGGCCTCATTACTCCTTCTTCCTCTGAGTCCTGTTTCCCGACACTATATTCTGTTCCTGTCACTCTGCGGTAGACACAAAGAAACAGAATGCATGGCTCCTGCTCTCAAGGAGCTTACCAAATGGTTGTATCAAAACTTAGCTCTGCCAAGTTCATTTTTAGAACCTTTTGTTTCAATGGAATGAGAAAAAGTAAAAATAGCCGCAGCGGGCCTTTAAAGGTGTCTTAAATTATTCTTCACTCATTTTTCTTCTTCTGTTGTGAATATCTTTAGCTTCTATAGAAGGACAAAGAGAAGAAAAGTAAATTCCTGGCAGCCGTGAGTTCTATTTATAACCGGTGGCACATTATATTTCTATAGAAATAGCTCAAGAGGCTGGAAGAGCCTGTTTCATGGAAATCCAACGCTTTTTTGTGGTTATTGACTGTCTTTCTGCACATTCCAACGTCAGCTAGAGAGTGGGTAAGGGGGACGTGCACACTTACAGTGCATCCTCTGGGAGCAGGTGCTCGGCCCCTGCATCAAATACCAGACACAAATCCTGCCAACCTGGTCTCTCTCCCGCTGTCAGTATTCTCAGACAAATGATGGGGCTTAAGCCTTTGACAGATAGCTCACCTGGGAAGCCCAGTGAGCTGGAGATGCATGTGTGTCTGTTGATACGGCTTTGAGCAATGACATTTGAGTCTGCCATGACGAACGGGCTGTGTGATCCCTTCTTAGAGCCATGCCTACTTTTGGCCCTGTGAGCCTGGCAGGATTTTAAAGATCACTGCTGTGCTCGCTCATGAAAACATCTCTCCCCCCATTTATTCAACAATCCTGCTTTGGGAAAACAAAATGTAAAATACCAACTGATGATCTTAAAGAAACATTTCTTTCGTTAGAACCATAGTGAGAGTTTATGGTGGGTGGGGAAGGGGAACCAGGGCTACAAGACCCGTCTGCTGCTGTTCGGACCTCACTCTGAGGGAGTCATAAAATGCAAGCTGGGCAGACAGCAACTCCACGTGGCCACTCCTCCTGTGGGCAATTAGTGTTCTGTGTCCGCGATCGTTTCCATGTGGAGCTGTGTCATCTTTAGGATGCTTGGAGAGAATGGGGTTGTTGAATTGGAGGATCTTTTCTCTACTGTATACAGAATGAGGAGAGACTAGGACACTTGGGCTCAGTCCCTCTTGGCTGATGCTTATAGTTCTTTGGTAGTTACAGACACTATCCCAGGACTTTTGTCCCAAATACCTCCCTTTGTGGACTGGGAGATGGTATCCTGCTAGTCCCCGGAGGGCATCTTACGATCCTTCTCCTTCCATGCCTCTGTGTGTACAACCACCTATTCCTCACAGGAGCTACTGTATATTGAATGCTTACCACGTGCCAGGGGCTTGATAACATCTCATTTTATTCCTGCTACAGTCCTAAGAGATGGAATTAGGGCCGACATTGAGTGAATACCAGGCATGATGAACAACTTTGGATTATTCGCCCTGTGCTCTAAATAACCGTAAGAAGCAAGTGTGATACCGATATTATACCATCTTACAGTTCAAAAGAACAGAGCCTCAGTGAGGTTAAGCTACTTGACCAAATTAGAAATCTGGGATTTGAACCTAAGCTTGAGGGTCCCCAAGTCCCAGGCTCCTCCCATCGCTCCCCATGGTGCAGTGAAAACAGGAAGGGTTCTCTGCTTGAGTGTGGCGGGGGCAAGGGGGTTGCCACTGAAAGTGTTCTAGAAACGAGTCACAGTTTGGTGATAGATGCAAGTTTTTGGGATTTTCTACACTTTCGCTTATTTTGCTTAGTATACTTTAGGCCAGTTGAGCACTTTCTCCTCGTCCTTCACAACAGAACTATTTTCAATGCATAGGGTAATTTATTCAAAACATAATTATCCCAATTAAACCAAGAAATGCGTATGCTTCAACGATATGGCATATTATCAAATGTTTTATAATTCTTATCCAAAATGTTTATAATTTTGATGATAGGAATTTCTTATCTTTTTTACTGATAAAAATATTCAGGCAAAGATTGTATTTTCTTACATGTAAAATATTAAAAGCACCTGGAAACTTGTAGTGAACATATGGATCATTTCCTTTTTTTTCTCTTAATGACAATAGGTTTTATCATTGCTCAAATTAATTTGGTAGCTATCTACCTGTCTTGAACGCTCCAGATACCTTGTTTCATGGCCTTATCCCACAGCTATTGGTCCTGGGTAGTAGAAGTGAGGTGGGAAAGCTGGGAGATGTTTGCCCTGTGTATGGAGTGTCTCTTGCATCCTGAATTGCTCCCTTCCCCAGACAATCTGAAAGGGGTATTAACATCTTCTGAGGCCATGCCCATAGGCCCACATTCTCTTGCCCATTTCACTTTTTGTTTCTCCTTTGTCCCATCCTTTGAAACTTCATCATGCATAGGACCAGTGTCGGGGTGTGCAAACGTCCAGGCACAGAACCACCATGTGTGTATGTGTGTGTGTGTTCAGGATGTGTCCTTATGGAGGAGTCTGATGAAGGGTTTGGGGGCCAAACCCCTGTGAGAGTGGACACCCATTCTCATTGCCCTAATACACATCTCAGCTTCATTAGGGAGGAGAGCTCAGGAAGAGACCGTTACTAGAAGTAAACTGGTGGTCCAACTCAGCATCTCAGTTTCTGATTGCTGTGGGTGTCCAGGCTTCTTTCAATACTTTGTTTAACATAAAGAATATAGTCAGTGGTACTGTAATAGTGTTGTTTGGGGACAGATGGGAGTTGTAGTTGTGGTGAGCATAGCACAGTATATGGGGTTGTCAAATCACGATCACCCCTGAAACCAATGTCACATTCTGTGTCAACTACATTGCGGTTAAAAACATAAATTGAAACACATGAATAGATAAAGAAGATATGGTTCATATATATGATGAAACATTACTCAGCCATCAGAAAGGATGAATACCTACCATTTGCATCGACGTGGGTGGAACTGGAGGGGATTACCTTAAGTGAAATAGGTCAAGCAGAGAAAGACAATTATCATATGCTCTCACTCATATGTGGAACATAAGGAATAGTGAGGAGGACTACAGGAAAAAGGAGGGAAACTGAATGGGGGGAATTCAGAGGGGGAGACAAACCATGAGAGACTCTGGACTCTGAGAAAGACACTGAGGGTTACAGAGGGGAGGGGGTGGGGGATGAGGTAGCCGGCTGATGGGTATTAAAGTGGGCTCATGTGTTGAGCACTGGGTGTCGTAAGCTACTAATGAGTCATTGAACACTACATCAAAAACTAATGATGTACTGTATGTTGCCTAACTGAACATAATAATAAAAACAACAAAAACATAAATCAAAACAAAGCAAAAAGCCTCTAAACCTCTCGACTCCATCACTGGCACATGGTAGGTGTTCAAAATTTGAATAGCCATTCAGTATTTCAAAGAACAGTCTGTGTATTAAAAGTGTGGTATATATACACAATGGAATACTATGCAGCCATCAAAAGAAACGAAATCTTGCCATTTGCGACAACATGGATGGAACTAGAGCGTATCATGCTTAGCAAAATAAGTCAAGCGGAGAAAGACAACTATCATATGATCTCCCTGATATGAGGAAGTGGTGATGCAACATGGGGGCTTAAGTGGGTAGGAGAAGAATCCATGAAACAAGATGGGATAGGGAGGGAGACAAACCATAAGTGACTCTTAATCTCACGAAACAAACTGTGGGTTTCTGGGGGGAGGGGGGTTAGGAGAAGGGGTAGGGTTATGGACATTGGGGAGGGTATGTGCTTTTGGGTAAATTGGAAGGGGAGGTGAACCATGAGAGACTATGGACTCTGAAAAACAATCTGAGGGGTTTGAAGTGGCGGGGGGGTGGGAGGTTGGGGTACCAGGTGGTGGGTATTATAGAGGGCACGGCTTGCGTGGAGCACTGGATGTGGTGAAAAAATAATGAATACTGTTTTTCTGAAAATAAATTGAAAGGATAAAAAAAAAAGTGAGCACACTGTGACTTAAATAAATTTCCTAAATTTTCAGCAAACAAACAAACAAGGAAACCAACAAAAATACCTTGTTTAAAGGGTGCAGTGCCAATCCCTGTGTGTTGGCAGCTGCCAGCCCTGGGGATAAAAGCCCATCAGGTGGCTCCAGGCTGGTCAGTATGTGGAATGCGGGACCCCAGCTCTTGGCTTCTCCCTTGCTAGTGATAGAATGACACTTCTCCTTTGGCCTTTCCCTCCAAGCCCTAGATATGAAGTCTACCTCTCAGATAAGCCACTCCTCTTTCTCGGTATTTTTCTATTTTTCTGTTTAAAAAAAAAAAAAAACAAACCCTTTTATTTTAGTCAGTTTTCCCTTTTGTTCTTGTAGTACTTGCAATGTGCAGGAATCTGTGGCTGTTCCAGAAATGGAACTCTATCTTCTAGCCTCCATTTTCCTTCTTTTGGAGGACACCTACATTCTTCACTTGCTTTGCCTCCTTCTGAGCAGGACATCCCACTATCAACTTTATTCCTGCCCTGGATTTTCACAACAGCCCTTGCAAATATCTGTAAACATTGCTAAAATTAATGGTCTAATGGAAAAGGGTCACAGGAACTTGGTCTAAAATAAGAAAAACTAGTACATTCGTTTAGAGACTGGAAAATTTTCCAGTCAGTTCCCTGAGAGCCCATCAGGTAACTTCTGACATTAACTAGAAGGTAGAAAATAAAAATCTGTCTGAGGGATCAGATTACGGAATGTCAGGCTGGGAGGATATAGGAGAGATGATCTAGATTGGAATCAGTAAAAGTTTTATGTTAAAGGCCAGACAGCAAATATTTTAGGCTTTGCAACTATGCAGCTCTGTCACTGGAGTATGAAAACAGCCGTGGACAGTATGTAAATGAGTGGGCATGGTTGTTTTTCAATAAAACTTTATTTACAAAAACAGGTGATGGGTGGATTTTGCCCAGGGTGGTAGTCTTCAGACTCCTGATGTAGACTAAAGCCATGTTCTTACACAGAAAAACTGAGGTCCAGAGACGGGAAATGAAAAGCTTAGAGTCAGATAGCTTATCTTTCGAAGAGATAAAGACAGGCTTCCCTGGGGCAGGAGTGGCTGTCAGTACTCCTTCCCCCGGCAAGAGGGAATGGGTGAACACTCTTACGTCCAAGAGTCCTGCCAAAGGCTGCAATTTTGTTGTATACTGGGGGACGAGTCAAACTTGTGGAGTTTGAGAACACTTATGAAGAGTTAACCACCGGCTCTTTGGAATCACAGTCTAGAACCAATTAAAAAGGGAACAAAGGTGTTTTGAGCATTGAGTTGCTGTTTTCAGTATAAAACAAAGAGTAGGCTTATAATTATGGTCTTAGTCTCCTGGCTATCTGTTACTATCATAAAACACACACATTTCCAAAAGGGAAAGAGAAGAGAGATGAACTGCTTTTATTGAAGGGTTTATGGGTCTGAAATGAATAGTCAACTTAGCACAGAGGATCACACATTGCACAGAATACATCAATGCCCTTTGAAAGAGAAGACTTCTCCTTTCTCCCGTACCCTTAAATTATTCAACAATATATTTACTGAGTAACTACTATGTGCAGGCACTGTTTGAGGTCCTGAACACACAATAGTGACTAGGACAAAATGATCTCTCTGCCCCTACATTGCAGTGGATACAACCTAGTCCACTGAGAACGTGCCTGGGTGAAGGGCTGTCATTATTATGTTTTCAGAGTGAGATAGTCTGTGGTTGCATGGATGTGTTCTCCTGCACATTACCCATTCTTCCTATTCTTGGTCAGAACAGGGCCAGGAAACCTGGACTACCTGGTAGCAGATTCTGCAGGGATTTCCAGATGAAGGAATGGAGAGAGCAGAAGTGTGTAAGTGGGCTATCTGTGGGTTAGACCACACAGTAGGGATGAGGGAGCGGCTTTCCCCATGGAAGACTAGAGGCACAGCATCAAGAACTGCAGCTCAGATTGAGTGAAGACTGGTCAGAAAAGGCAGATGTTTAGAGCTGGAAGGTTGTTTAATCCTTGCAGATAAGATGGTGGAGAACTTGGGGCATGTGTAGGACCAACTAGTTGCATTGAGAAAGACTCTTTTCAATTATTTGTTTAAAAATTTTGCAGGAGGGGGACAATGTGGTGGGAGTGGTTAGGTACAGAGGAAGAAGGGATTTATAGAGGGATTTGAGAACAGCTGGAAAGTAAAGGGAAAGGGATTAATAATAAAGGGTGTGGTCAGAGCTGTGGTAGGAGCCAATAGCTCATGCATGGCCTGGTCTGGATAGCATGAGTGATTTGAAAAACTGGGATATTTATTAGAGCTTTTTACCTTCAAGTAGATACCATTTTTTTAAAAGATTTTATTTATTTATTTGACAGACAGAGATCACAAGTAGGCAGAGAGGCAGGCAGAGAGAGAGGTGGAAGCAGGCTCCCCACCGAGCAGAAAGCCGGACAAGGGACTCGATCCCAGGACCCCGAGACCATGACTGGAGCTGAAGGCAGAGACCTTAACCCACTGAGCCACTCAGGTGCCCCAAGTAGATACCATTTTATTGAGACAAAATTCATATACCATAAAATTCACCATTTTAAAGTGCATAATTCAGTGGTTTTTAACATTTTCTGAAGGTTGTGGAACCAGAACCCTTTCACCAACCCAACTGTCTAGACCAGGCATTGGACCTTCTTTGGTCACAGGCAGGGGGAGGCCTGCAGAGTCACCACAGTTGATTCTAGAGACAGAGACAGAGCTCAAAACTTCAGTAGGGTATTCTCAGAGGTGTTTTGTTTTGTTCTGTCTTTGGAGGAGAAAAAAGTATTACTTCCATAGTTTGGCTATTGTAGACATTGCTGCTATAAACATTCGGGTGCACGTGCCCCTTTGGATCACTACGTTTGTATCTTTAGGGTAAATACCCAGTAGTGCAATTGCTGGGTCATAGGGCAGTTCTATTTTCAACATTTTGAGGAACCTCCATGCTGTTTTCCAGAGTGGTTGCACCAGCTTGCATTCCCACCAACAGTGTAGGAGGGTTCCCCTTTCTCCGCATCCTCGCCAGCATCTGTCATTTCCTGATAAAGAAGATGTGGTATATATACACAATGGAATACTATGCAGCCATCAAAAGAAACGAAATCTTGCCATTTGCGACAACATGGATGGAACTAGAGTGTATCATGCTTAGCGAAATAAGTCAAGCGGAGAAAAACAACTATCATATGATCTCCCTGATATGAGGAAGTGGTGATGCAACATGGGGGCTTAAGTGGGTAGGAGAAGAATCCATGAAACAAGACGGGATAGGGAGGGAGACAAACCATAAGTGACTCTTAATCTCACGAAACAAACTGTGGGTTTCTGGGGGGAGGGGGCTTGGGAGAAGGGGGGTAGGGTTATGGACATTGGGGAGGGTATGTGCTTTTGGGTAAATTGGAAGGGGAGGTGAACCATGAGAGACTATGGACTCTGAAAAACAATCTGAGGGGTTTGAAGTGGCGGGGGGGGTGGCAGGTTGGGGTACCAGGTGGTGGGTATTATAGAGGGCACGGCTTGCATGGAGCACTGGGTGTGGTGAAAAAATAATGAATGCTGTTTTTCTGAAAATAAATAAATTGGAAAAAAAAAGTATTACTTCCTAAAAAGAATTACAGGTAATACTTGGGACCATTAATAAAGTTGAAATGAGCCTCTAACAAAATAAGGAGTGAAAAGAAGTGAAAAATTACTTTATTTATTTATTTAAAAAGATTATTTATTTGAGAGAGAGAACACATGGGTGGTAGGGGAGGGACAGAGAGAAAGTGAGAGAGAATGTCTAGCAGATTCCACGCTGAGTGCAGAGTCTGAGGTGGGGCTCGATCTCATGATTCCAAGATCAGGACCCTGGGATCATGACCTGAGCTGAAATCAAGAGTCAGACGCTTAACTGACTGAGCCACCCAGGTGCTCTCTGAAAGGGAAAACTATTTAAAATGTATTTTGTGTCTTTTCATTGGAACTGCCTTTTGACACTGACCCAGAATGAATTATTAGTTTCCATGTTGTCCTCTTGAATATGTTCAGAAACTGATTATGCAAAAGGAGAAAGGACAAAGTTTAGGAAAAAAAAAATTATTGTGGTGCTGACATCACCAGACATTAACATCTGTTCTCTTGTTTGTGCCTCTGACCACATTAAAATATTTGATGTCTCCATTAAAAAAAAAAAAAAAAGGACCACTCTATGGGTTTGCTGAGGACTTTAATGACAAATATGTTTCACCTTTGACCTTGAAGTAAATGAATGTCATGCTGTCCCTTACTTGCAGATGTCAAGTGTTTTCCACAGTGGGCTGAAGAAGCCAGAGAGTTGGCAGACAAGAGCCTGAAATGTCTGCTTATTCTTGAAATGAATTTGGAATATACCCGTTCATTTGTGGAGTAGAAAACATTTTCAAAGAGACCGTTTGAAGCTGAAAGGACCATCTGATGCTCTTTTTACCCTCTTGGTTTTATTCAACTAATTTCATTACTTCCTGTCCCTAGCACCTCACCAAAGGAAGAACATGCCTAGAGCTTGGGTGATGAAAGAATATTTTATATTTTTAGCTGCATGTGAATTTTATAAGTGCATTTGAGAGGTAGTTTGTACATTGAATCCTTTTTTTCTATTCAAATTATTTGAAAATATTATTATGAAAATAAAAAATTACAATTTTTAGCCTTTTAAATAAGTATCAAAATGACCACTAAAAAAGGCTTTTTCTTCTTCTTCTTCTTCTTTTTTTTTTTTTAAATAAGATGTTATTTATTTATTTGAGAGAGAAAGCAGAGTGAGAGACAAAGAGCATGAGTGGGGGTTGGGAGATAAGGACAGAGGCAGAGGGAGAAGCAGACTCCCCCCCCCCCCACCAGGGAGCCGGATGCAGAACTTGATCCCTGGACCCTGGGATCATGACCTGAGCCTAAGGCAGCTGCTTAGCTGACTGAGCCACACAAGTGCCCCTGAAAAAGGCTTTTTCATTTCCATGTTAGAGTTTAATGTCAATGTGAACCAAGCATAGACGATGTCTATAAATTAGCCTGAGAAAATTCCTCTAATTCCTGGCTAGAAGCTTGTTTCCAGGGGGAGGCTGGTTTCTGCTCTTCCTGTGTTTGTTCCATACCGCCCTGCCCCCAAAGTAGAAAGTATCGATTATACCACTGTTCGTGGGCAAAGGCCACACTGTCCTTCAGAATGATCCTGATTTTGGTGAATATTTGGGTCTATGAAAAGAAAATTACGGGTGTTAAAATTGTGCCTACGTCTAGTCTCCCTGACATGGTTTTGGTTTGGTTGTGTTCCTGACATGTTCTCTGAAACATGACTGACTTGTTCTTGCATGAGCAGCTGGACAGCACAACTGAGTGCGCATCAGCCTGTGTTACAGGCACAGGGTTGGGAGGGGCTAACCCAATTTAAGCTTTCTTGGAGTACTTAGCTTTCCCATCATTCATGCCGTGAACACAGTTCCTTGTTTTTATTTTCTAGTTATCTTACTGTTTCTTCCATTCAGCTCCCTGGATCATTCCTGGGGCAGGGGTGGGAAGTCAGAGAGAGACCGAAATGACTTGGGGACCTCATCTCCAGCTTCTATGTTTTAAAATATATAGTAGGAGTCATTACAGTGTTACTCAGTTTAACTATTTCTTGTGCAGGATGTAATGAGAGACTGAAAGGATAAAAAAACGAGCAAGGCAGTCAGTCTTTGATTTCAGGTAGGACAAATATTGCAACGAAGGGAATTTTATGCTTGTTCCCAAAGAAAAGTCTAGAAAAGCATTGTAGAGTTCAGAAGAAGGAAAGAACAGTCAGGAGTAAGGAGAGGACCAGAATAGGCTTCCCGGAGGAGCCATACTTGAGGTGACCTTGACTGGTCGTGGAGAAAGGGCACAGGGATGCCAGGGAGGAATTATTTCACCAAAAAAGAAGTAAAAGGAGAAAAGCTTGGGGAGGGGCAAGGATGACTCTTGTTCTGCTGTGAGCAGAAAGAGAATCAGCAAAGGGAGGAGTGTAGGAGGAGTGGTAAGAAAAGTCAGGGCAGAAGGGAGGAAGAACATTCAACAGTCTTGATGCCTTGGAGATGTGGGCTCAGCAGTGAGTTTGGAGGGGCGAGAAAAAACCCTAAAAGGTGAAGGGAGGGTGGGTTACAGGAAGTTTTCTTTCCATCAGATCTGGGTTCTTTGAAATGCAAGGCCAGCCAATGGAGAGAAAGAAGTGGGAGGTCAGTGTTGTGAGATGCAGGAAAACGCAAGCTCTGAAAATGTTCGAGAGAATTACTTGTCTTCATTTTATAGTTTTCTATACATCATGCCCTTCCTTTTCCCTGATGCAAAAGTCAAGGGTGCCCCTGGTATCCCCAGGCTTGATGAAGGCTCCACTAGGATATGCTTTACCAATGTTAGACTGTTCAAGGTTTAAAAGTAACTGAACCGTGCTTCCCCCCAAACAGACAGGAGAGTTCAATGCCACTTGCAAGAGAGGGTCAGATACTCGGAACAATAGTCAATGGGAGAAAAAAAAAAGCCCCAAATTCAGCACACCCAAAGGCAAACTTTGACTGCTTGACAACATAACCAAACTACTGATAAAACGTCCCAGAGTGTTTTCTTTCCTTTTCAGGGCTAAGACTCGGGAAACCACAGAAGTAAGTCAAAAGGTGAGGGCGACCAAGCCACCTGGCGCGGGCACCTGAGCAGGCTCAGTGTGGCCCCCGCCACTCGGTGCAATTCAAGAGGCAAGGGTTTTGGTTTCTAAGCCTCTTCCCTCTGCGTCGGGTCTGGTAACTTGAGCAATCCCTCTCCCCATGCACTGCGGTGCCAGCGTGTGATCAGGCAGGGCTCCTGGGCTAATGGTCCCCAGGTTTGGGTTTCAGGGGGTGGGGACTTTCAGGCGGGGCGGCTTTGGCAGGCAGCCCAGATTTCTGGAATGTGTGTGCTCTGCCTGGTGGGCTAAGCAGTTTGGCATCAGGTTCCTGCCTGAACCGAAGCAGGAGAACAATAGGCATGTGGCTCCAGGGCTAATTAGCTGTGTGAAAGCCTTGCAGGCAGAGCGAGCTCTTCTCCAGGCTGTGTGCTTCTCCCCGCAAGCTTGCTGCCACCGCCTCTGGGGAGCCTGCTTGCGCACCCCCCGGGCTTTGGGAGACCTGTGGGCAAAATGATGCATCAGGGAATTGGAGTCAGACGGTCGGAATCAGACTTGTGAGTTGTGTCCGTGACATTAGACCAGGAAGTGGTCCTGGGCAAAGCCATCGTGTTTCTTTTGGCACATTCGTATGCTTGCTCATGAGTAAGGGTGGGTGCGGAGACTCATTTCCAGTCCAACACCTGCCATATTTGGATGTGACTATCCCAGAGCACTGAGGTCATTTCGTTTTCTCACAGAAGGGGAAATGCTCTTCTTCTATCATTCACCTTCAGTTTGTGTAATATTTTAGTGGGGCCGAGGCTGGAAGGAAGGCCAGGCTGTGGAAGGCTCCAGAGTTCATGGAACATCAGCCAAATTCTTAGGGGAATGTAATGTCTGGATTAGTAAAATCTTAGGTTTGAGAGAGTCAAAAGGTCTTGAATATTTGAAAAGGAAAATAAGAGTGATTTTTCATTCAAGATCATCCAACTCCACTCGGGACAACTCAGATTTGTATAAAGTTAAATGAAGAATGTTCGTTATTTAACAAAAATATTTATAACAGGAATCTTCTTGACCGGAAGGCTTTTCCAGAGGCTGTGAAATGTAAGTAGAGGTTTAACTTTCAGCTTTAGAAAGGTGTTCATCTAGTTCGGACAGTGAGGGCCATCCTTATTCTCATGGTCAGCGCCCCCCGTAGTCTAAATGGAGAACACAGGGAGAAGCCTTACAAGGTGTGGATGGAGGGAACACTGTTTCTTCATTGGTTTGAGCACAGAACCCAACTTCTTTCCTCAGGCAGCACGCTTGCACCTGTTGCCAAGTCAGTATTTTCCTCTTTCATTAAGTGGCTCCCTTGAGATTTAAGACTTGCACCCTGGTTCAGACAGCTTCAGCAGGGCTGTGATTGGGGAAAGAGATGTCTAAAATATTTTCCCCAAGGTTCTTCAAAACCAAAAGATAATTGGTTGAGGATGATTATTATTTTGTAAAAAGGCTGAAAGACTCAGTGCTTATGAATGTATCTGGAGAGTTCTGCCCATTGCGGACCCTCGCTGTGCCAAGTGTGGCCATCTGATCGGCACATCGGCATCTTGAGGGAGTGTGTTAGGAAGGCAGGATTGTGGGTCCCACCCAGGCTCTGCCTTTTGCCGAGACCACAACAGAGCATGAGAGTAAATAGGTGCCACTGTATCTTGAATGGGAAATTCTCTCTTCTTTGTTCTCTCATGAACTTTGCGCTCTCTCTTTTCCCTTCTCCACTCTCCCCCCCTACTTTGACTGTTAATCCATGGAGCTGTACTGGACCACCCTTGGGACACCTAGATTTTTCTCTGTATGAAGCACGTGAGGCGATTTGACAGCTGGAGACCTTCCTGTTAACAGCCATTATAATAAAACATTCCCCCAAACCAAATTCGACAATTATTAACATGTTTAAACAGAAAACGATGTTTACTAAGGCATTCTTCCTGAGGCTTAACATATCCTGTGAAGAGGATGGGGTGGGGGTGAGGGGAGTAGATGGAAATGTTAGCTCTACCTGTAGTTCAAGGTAATGTCAGACTAGAGGTTTAACCAAGAAAAAAAACAAAAAACAAAAAACAAAAAAACAAAACCACCACCAACAAAAAGCCAAAAAACCCCCAAACAAAACAAAACAAAAAAAAAAACAAAAAAAAAAAACCCCAAAAACCCCAACCCCCAAACCCTCTTTCTTGGGAGCTGGAAATGGAGCTCCTTTTACATGTACAGTTGGTCAATGGAAAACCTTGTTTTTAAAGTGACTCCTTTCAAGTGATCGGAGGTTGTGCTGGTTTTGGGAAGAGCGGACACATGCACAACACCCTTCAGTCAAGAACGTGAAGGTGCTTGAACAGGACGGGAACCCCAGTCACACTTCAGCGCCACGGCAGGTTGTGACCCGGAGGGATTTGTTGCTGCCACATCCCCAATGCCTGGCACAAAGTGGGTCCTCACTCAGTACCTCCTCCATGACAGGTGGCCGTCACTTCAGCTTGTGTCAGGGACCCAAAATACCTGAATCTTTTAAAGATACAAAGCCTCCTCTGCAAAGAGCGGGATGGGCTACGCTGGGGGCAGAGGGAAGCTTAGCCCTCGGAAGTGCGTGCCTACTTTTCTTGTCATGCCCAGAAGGGTGAAGGTGGACTGTGGATACTGAGTGTGGATGGAGGAAATTGGGGACTTCCAGCCCTAGGGGATTATCTACTTCCACCCTCCTCTCCACATGGGAACGCTCTTTACAGGTGGACTCAGCTGTTCACCAAATTTGTGCCGACAGTTTCCAAGATGTGGGCCTGCCCCAGTCGGCACATGGCCCTCGGGAGGAGACAAAGTACAGTCCCTCATAGTTCAGTATGAGAGTCGCAAATAGTGACACTACTTATTTCTTTAAAAAAAAAAAAAATTTCTACCTGGGAATGCAGAGGAAGGAGCACCCCACTTCCTGAGATGAGGGTGGGGAGACATGGGTGGCTTCACAGGCTGGATCCTGTCCTAGGCATTGCTTCTCAAGGATCAGAAGACATTCTCAGGGCAGCAAGTGGCTGTTTATTAAGGGTGCCAGGCACAACTCGACGTGCTTTACGTGTACTAATTCACTAAATCTTTCATAATGACCACTGGTGTATTGTGCCCATTCTGCAGATTAGGAAACTGAGGATTGATAAGGTAACACGTGCAGCTGGTAAGTGGCAGAGCAGAGAGTTCATGTAGGAAGTGCAGTACCAGAGCCCTTGTTCCTCAGCACAAGGCCAAACTCTTGCCCAGAAAGAAAAATATACTCCCGTTAGAAAGAAAAGGTCTGTGTACAGACCTTCTATGGAGGAGTGAGGGAGCATGGCATATTCTGGAAACTGAAAATCATTTAGTGTGACTTCTGAACAAAGCTTGGTATAATAGATAGGGGCTGGGTCCTGAGTTTAGATTTTAAGGAATTTAGGATTCTTTTATAGGTGATAGTTCTAGAAGGATTTTTTGGTGTGGTGGTAAAATATACATAATATAGAATTTAACCATTTTTAGCAATTAAAAGTTATTTATTTTAGAAAGCGGGGAGGGGCAGAGGGAGAGAGAGAGGGAGAGAAACTCAAGCAGACTCTGTGCTGACCACAGAGCCTGATCTGGGGCTGGATCTCATGACGCATGAGATCACGAGCCCAAACCAAGAATCAAACCCTGGACCAACTGAGCCACCCAGGGAGCCCATCATTTTTAGCATTTTTGTGTATAATTCAGTGGCATGAAGTACATTCACATTGTTGTGATACCCTCACCACTGTCCATCTCCAGAACTTTTTCATCTTCCCAAATGGAAACTCTCTTCTCATTAAACAGTCATTCCCAGTCCCCCTCCCCCAGCCCCCACTATCTACCATTTCACTTTCTGTCTATGAATGTGATGACTCTAGGAGCCTCGTGTAAGTGGGATTGTACGGCGTTTGTCTTTTTGTAACTGCTTTATTTCATATAGCATCGGGGCCTTATGGCTCACCATGTTGTAGCATGTGTCAGAGTTTCCTTCCTTTCCAAGGCTGAATGACATTCGGTTGTAGGTATGCGTCACATTTTGTTTATCCATTCATCGGTGGATGGACACTTGGGTTGCTTCTGCCTTTTGTGAATTGATGGTTTTTAATCTGGGGAATGATAGAGTCAGGGTCACATTTTAGAGATCCAGAGGGGGAAAGAAATCTCTGGTTGCCAGGGCGAAGTTGACAAAGCTGCAGACCGCGTCTCTCTTACATCCCCAGCTCCAAGCATGGTGCCCGGCATGTCGTAATTACTCATTGATCGTATGATCTCTCTAATTTTTTTAATAGCAGAAATCTCTATAATAGGTGGAAGATCATCTTTACACCTTAAAATTGAGGTAAAGGAGATTAGAAGACATAATACAATGAGGTACCTGAAAATACATTTAAGCCATCAAGGGCTTTATCCATGTGGGCTATTATCCTCATTATTTTCTCTATGCTTCTGATAACCCTGGACAAATGGTTGCTGGATTCAAAGGCCAAACTTTACCGGTATCTATACAGCTTTATTTCAATGTTGTTGTTTCTTCACAGCTCTCGAAATCCAGAGATCCTTATAGCTATCCTGATTTTCAAGTGAGTTTATGTGAAATATTTGGAAGTTCACTTTGTATTAGAAGAGGCCTTCTCCTCATTTAAAAATCATCTGTGTGTCTCAGGTAGATCTGTGTCCTAGTTTGCTGTGATATTTTACATGAGCATAGGAAGATTAGAAACCCATTAAAATATCACATTGTGAAAATTTTCAAACACAAACGTAGGGGGAATAGAGGGGCACAGTGAACACTTACCTATCCACCCAGATTTGACAGTTTCTGCTTTGCCTAAACTATCCATTTAGACAATTTTTGTTGCAGACATTTAAAACATCTGTCCCATCATTACATTTTATTCCTAGGTACCTGAGGCTGCATCTCTAAAATATATGGGCATTTTCCTTCACAATCACAATGCTATTGGCACACCTAACAATGAGTATTACTTGCATAGCCAAATTTTCTTGATTGACTCAAAATTGTTGAGTCAATGGTGTGTTCAGTTGAGGCTGTATGTCTTAGTTAGTTAGGGCTGCTATGACAAAATACCATAGGCAGGGTGGCTTAAACAATAAACACTGATTTCTCACAGTTCTGGAGACTGGGAAGTCCAAGATCAACATGCTGACAAATTTGGTATCTGGTACCAGAGACCTCTGCCTGGCTGGCGGACAGCAGTCTGCCTTCTTGCTGTGTACTGAATGTGGTGGAGAGAGGGCTCTGGTCTCTCTTTTTTTCTTATAAGGGCCCTACTTTCCATTATGGGGGCCCCATCCTTGGGACTTCATCTCAATCTAATTACCTCCTAAATTCCACCTTCTGCTACTTTCACACTGGGGATTAGGACCTCAACATACAAATTTAGGTGGGGGGGGGACACAAACAATCCATAACACTCCATAAATGTATCACAGTTGCAATTATGTATAATGTCTCTCTAGTCCCTCTTAATACAGAGCAGACCACTCCCCTTCATGGCATTTTTGCAAAACTGGGTCATTTTTCTATAGAATGTCCCACATTCTGGATTCAACCATTGGTTTCCTCGTTTAATCACTGAGCTCGGTCTTCTACCTACCATATTTCCTGTAAATGGGGGTTAGCTCTCGATAATGGATTAGGTTTAGCCTCATCATTTTTGGTAAGAATATTTTATAGGTGGTTCTGTTTGCTTTTTGTTGCCTACACTGGGAGGTCCACAATATCTGGCTATCCACTTCAGTGCTGCTAAGAATCATTATGGATTCAGAGTGATCTTTAAAAATATACAATAAAAATAATTTTTCTTCTTATTCCAAAAATTAATTGCAAATTAGTTGTAAAAGATTTACAACATATGGATAAGCAAAAGAAATAAAGCTATCTTAATATCCTAACCCTAGATAACTGCCATCAAAATGTTGCTGTAGATCCTTCTAGTATTTCTTCATAATATATATTATCTCATAATCATCTCTTTCTACTTACTGAGAATATCATTTAAAGTATTGAAATATTCTTCTACATGTCATTGGCCTTATATAGTGGAATCAGAATTTATTTAATTAATGTACTACTTTCGTACAAGTTGTGAAAACTGCAAATCCACATGTCCAAATGCTCATTCAGATTTGGCCCCAAAGCGGTCTGAGAGTAAATGACTACTGCATGGCTGTCCGCCTTCTGGAACCTCTGCTCTTCACTTCTGGGAGGTGAGGTGGTATTCGGGGAATTAGGGGCAGAAGTAGGGATGGGATTGGGAGACTGGGTGCCATTGGAGGGGTCTTCTGAAGTGTTGAGCTGTATCATCTGTGTCCTACTGAGTAGTCTCCCTCGTTCCTGTGTTTAAGATTCTCTTTTAAAGTCTAATGGGCTGATTTCTTGTGCTTGCCTCACCCTTGCTCCTCAAAGCATGGACACGGGCTAGTGGCATTAGCATCTCCTGGAAGCTTCTTGGAAATGCAGTCTCGGGACCCGCCCTAAAGGGGCCAAACCAGAACACCTGCATTTGAACCAGAGCCCCAAGGAGTGACGTGTGAGACTCAATGTTCGAAAGCATTTCTACTCAGTTAATGGCTGAAAAAGCTGGTCCATCGTGCGCTTCACGTGCTGAATTCAGCCATGGGAAAAAATCTTAATGCTGGGCCAACTTGGCTGGCTTTCTTTCTAAGGACGGAAGAAAAATCTGGTGTACATTTTGGAGAGGTGAACCCGGCGGTGGCTGGGAGCTTGGGATTTGCTCTTCAGACTCAGTCTTGATAACTGTGGGATGTTAAGAAGTTTTAAGCGGTCCGATCTTTGCTTTCCTCCTCAGTATGATAGAGACGGTATTTCTTTTCTCACAGGGATGGCCTGAGGTTTAAGGCTATCATGCGTAGAAGCACTTAGCACAGTGGCCCGTCCTAAGTGCTGAGCCAGCTATCATTATTAATGATCAGAAAATGCTGTTTTATGCAGCAGTGTTGGGAGCAAAGGTTAATTGATAAACATTACTTTGGGGAATACCAGAATGTTGAACTTTTTCCTTCTAACTTCAGCTGTAAAAGAAGTTACCAGTTAGTTTTAGCTGCTGGTTCCATGTATAGAAAGTGATAAACCGTTTTAGGTTGAACAACCACCCACTACATACCCTATGCTATCTTATTCTTTAACCCGATGAGAAAAAAAAAAAAAGCCCCACAAAACAAAACCCCAAAACCAAAAAAACCCCCAAAACACGACTTCCCCTCCCTCTTTCTGAAAAGATCTTTTGCTTCAATACAGGCTGAGGCTTAAATATGCTTTGATTCCGAAGAGATTGTATTTACAAAGAAACTTCATCTTTAAAAAGATCTGTCTGGTTCAATTCTACAGCATTCTAAGAGAGCAACTCAACAAAGAAAGTTGCAATGAATCATGCAGTTGACTATGCTTTTTTGAAGTAAGTGAAATAAAACTACTACCAAATGCGGTGTGGACTTTTTCCAACCCCTAAAATAAATATTTGTAAAGCGAGCCTTGGTGGCATGAAGACCATGGTGATAGAGGATTGATACATGATAACATGTTTCTTAAAGATGGATCTCCTGACAATTA
Organism: Neogale vison; assembly: GCF_020171115.1. Lineage (NCBI taxonomy): Eukaryota > Metazoa > Chordata > Mammalia > Carnivora > Mustelidae > Neogale > Neogale vison. The sequence goes on from NC_058095.1 coordinate 84,516,564, forward strand.
GAGGTCGAATTCTTATCCTGGAATTGAGCCAGAATGAGTAAAATCCTTTTAGTAGTAAGTACTCCCCTATGTGAAGGAAATACTCTCTTGGGGGCATTATTTAGTTCCACTGAAAGGAATCAACTCTGTTGCCATCTGTAGAAATAAGTTTACCTTGTATGAATAACCCCTAAATTCTTGGGATTCTTTTAAGTAGGTGAAGTGTCATCCTAAATAATTTTAACTTCAGCCAGCACCGGCTGCCCTCGTTATACCTGCAACTGTTCTCCTCCTAAGATACTCTCCTGCTTTAAATTGCTCCTGAGAAACTGGTGTTTTCATTGGGAATCTGATCCCGGGTTATTACTGAGCAACTTTGCCGAGTCCCTTGTGATGAATACTGTTCAGAGTCCGCTCGGCTTGCCTTTCAACAGGACCTGGGCCTCGGCTTTCCTGTTGGTCAGCAAGTGGACAAGGACAGACTCTGTCACTGTGGAGATGGGATTCACAGCCTGTACTCCCGGTTAACAAACCTGATCCTGTGATTCACCTGTTTGGAACACGTGGCTGAATCAATAAATTCTAAATTCATTTCTAGAATGCATGGGTATGGCTTATTTGTATGTAATCTGTTGCAGAATTTGTCAACCAAGAAAGCTTATTAGTAAGCTAATCATAATGATCTAATTAATTACACTTGTGTCCTAATTAATTTATACTTTTGTACTTTCAAATATTACGAAGCTCACACAAATCCACAAAATAGGCATTCCCCCCCATTCGTAATGTATTGTGATCACTGCTTCTTGGTTATTTTGTATCTTTTTAGAGTTTCCTGAGCCAATAATTCAAACTAGTCTGCTTATAGCAACATTCCATTCTTTCATATCCTGTAAATCTCCTCGCCACCCCCCCAACACACACTGCCCCCCGCCAATAAGACAACACATATCCAATTTGCTTTAAACTCATGGTTTGATTTTCATTAGTAGTATACAAATTTCTCCTAACTTGAAGACCCATGAGCCAATGTTTATTTTCTAAGAGAGGCTTCTGTTATTCCTTTTTTCCTCTTCTTTGAGTGAGTATATTTTTCCAAAATTAATTTGTGATCTCCATTGTCAAAAGCTTGGAAATATTTGGAAATAACTCTCTGAAAACATCTGCGCAAGCCTGAGGAAAGCGAGTGAGGGACGTCTACACAGCACGGGTTTTCCTCAGAGCCAAGTATAATGCAGAACGTTGATGCTTCCTGCCTTTCTCCAGGGACTGACTTACTGAATGATTCCGATTGTTGTTTAACTGGCAACTGTATCTGAGGAACTGAAGGATGAATTTTTGTGAACATCACTCAGCTGCAAAAATTTTTGCTTTGGGTATTTGTCGTGAAGCTGTGAGTGGGGAAAGTCGCTATTTTATTTTTACGCTACCTAGTTACAGAACAGGACAACTTTAGCTCTGCTGGCTGCTGTGTTGCTGTGTTAGTAATAATGCACCAACACGGTTCACCCCAAGGTCCTCTGGCACGACAAGCCCTTTGCTTTTTTTTTTTTTTTGTGGTAAAATGTACGTACATAAAATTTATTATTTTAACCACTTCTAACAGTATAGTTCAGGGGCATGAATCTCATTTATACTGATGAGCAAGCATCACCACTCTCCATTTCCAGAATTCTTTCACCTCCCAAACTGAATCTCTTTCCCCATTGAATAATAATTTCCCATTCACTACTCTATCCAGCCATTCGCAACCACGATTCAACTTTTTGTTTCTGTGAATCTGACTATTCTAGGGAATCTCGTATAAGTGGCATCGTACAGTATATGTCCTTTTGTCACTGGCTTGTTTACTCGGCAGAGTGTCCTTAAGGTTCATCTATGTTTAAAATGTGAGAGGATTTCCTTCTCTTTTAAAGCTTGATTCCAATGTATGTGATTTCTGTTTTGTGTATATACAATGTATTGTTTACTCATTCCTTGGTAGATAGGCAGTTAAGTTGTTTCCACCACTTGGCTTTTGTGAACGGTGCTGCTTTGAACCAGTTGTACAAATACCTATTCGAATCGCTGCCTTCAATTCTTTTAGATCTATACGCAGAAGTGAGAATTCTGGGCTGTGGTAATTCCATTATTTCGCATCCATTATTAGGCTACACCATTTTACGTTCCCGCCAGCAGTGCATGAGGATTTCAGCTTCTCCATATACTCACCACATTTTGTTGCTTTCTGTATTTGCTTTTTCTTTAATAAGCCATCCTAGTGGATGTGAGGTGGTATCTCATTGTGGTTTTGATTTGCATTTTCCTGATGACTCATGATACTGAGTATCTTTTCATGTACTCATTGATCATTTATATATTTTCTTTGGAGAAATGCCCTTTTTCATTTTTGAATTCTTTCTTTTCTCTTCTCTTCCCTCCCCTCCCCTCCCCTCCCCTCCCCTCCCTTATCCTCCCCTCCCCTCCCTTATCCTCCCCTCCCCTCCCTTCCCCTTCCCTCCCCTCCCTTCCCCTTCCCTCCCCTCTTCTCCCCTTCCCTCTCCTCCTCTCTCCTTTTCTTTCCTTTCCTTTTCTATAGTTGTTAGGCCCTTTGCTTTTGTAGACCCGAAAGAGCAAAAACAATTCCATCAGTCAGTCAGTTAACGTGTTGCCCCTTTATTTATTTATTTTTAAACTTTGGTCTACATTTTTTTCTTTCTTTTTTATTATTGTTATTTTTTATTATGTTATGTTAGTCACCATACAGTACGTCATTAGTTTTTGATGTAGTGTTCCAAGATTCGTTGTTTATGTGTAATACCCAGTGCTCCATGCAATACGTGCCCTCCTTGTATGGAACCAGAAAAGACCCCAAATTGCCAAGGAAATGTTGAAAAAGGAAAACAAAGCTGGGGGCATCATGTTGCTTGATTTCAAGCTATATTACAAAGTTGTGATCACCAAGACAGCATGGTACTGGCACAAAAACAGACACATAGACCAGAGGAACAGAGTAGAGAGCCTGATGTGAACCCTCAACTCTATGATCAAATAATTTTCGACAAAGCAGAAAAAAATATACAGTGGAAAAAAGACAGTCTCTTCAATAAATGGTGCTGGGAAAATTGGACAGCTATGTACTGAAGGATGAAACTCAACCATTCTCTTACACCATGTCCCCCCTTCATGAGGGCAGCATTATACTGAGCTGGTGCTCAACTTCGTTTAGACACAGTGCAAATGGAAACCTCCAGGTTACAGGAGTTGACTTTTTCTTATGGACCAGTTACCTAGGATTTACCCAGGGCCTTTACAGGGGCTGCAAACCAGGTTGTGGGAAGTGAGGGGGCAAAAGAGTCCCCACATAAATCAGCCAGGAGAGCTTACTAATCAGAAAATCCCAGCTTCCTCTGGTACAACAGCCCTCTGGGTCCTCCTAACTTCAGTCTTCAGATATGATCTAATCACTAGGAGGAAAGTAGCGTCCCTGGGACAAAACACATTTTGGCACTTAGGGCTCTTCCAGATAAAAGCTTACTTTTTTTTTTTTTTTAACATTTCTTTGAAACTGGGGACTTAACATGATTTAGGCTCATGAAAAGCCATCGTTAACGTGCACTCTTCTTCAACTAAGACATGGACCTTTACTCCACACGCTCTCTAAACACAGATAATTACCATGGCAACCACAGTGTTTCCTGATCTCATACGTACACTTGCACCTTTCTTAAAGAAACACAGAACACAACAATGTAGAATTAAAACAGTAAATCATTGGAATGTGTTTTATTTGTTGTTACATAGTTGTCAGAATTTAGGGAAGAGCTGGACATTGTCATCCGCTATCAATTGTACTTGGAAAAAGTAGATGTTTGGCCAGGCCTTTTGACATCCTGCCAGAAAATAAGGTCTTGTTTGTAACATCGTGTAAGGAATGACCGATGGGTTTCTAGATTGTTACGGTCAGAAGATTTTCAAAGCAGAAAATGTCATTAAGAACACAAAGTACTGAATAGTATAGATTTTGACATGACACATCTCACAAGCCGACCATCTTCAGTTAAATTACAGTTATGATTACCCTAAAGTTGGTAAACGTTTGCACAAACATGCTTTTTTGGGTAGCATCTAATTTTATCTTTGGTTGTATTTGGAAACAGGCACAACAATTTTGTTGTGCCTTCAAAAGTCTTTCTTTTTTTGGCTATGTAAACAAGTCTTTTATTGCCCTATGAATACTTGATGAGTGGTCAGCAGAATAAAACCCATATGAAGCTTTCGTCAAGAGGCATCTCCCAGCAGCCTCTCACTAACTGCAGGACGGAGCAGAACCAAAGACCCACATACTGAAGATAAGTAATGACAAAGGCTTTTAGCGAGACACCTGCCCTCAGCTTTGAATGTTTCAAAATGTTTTGTCCACATATGAAGGGAAATATCTCCCCATAATTCCTCATGTGATGAGGACTAGCTTTCCTTCCAGCTAATGGAATGTAGCTCTGATTTCTCTATCGTTAACCACTCTGTCTCGGGAATACCAATGTTTTGATGAGAGAGAAGAAAGGACCCTCTTCTGTTTGATTGTTTTCTTTTAAATTAAAAGTAGTAATAAATCTTACTCAACCAAAATAACTGCTGAACATTTCATATTAACACAGCAGTGAAGATGAACTTGGGCAGCGCATGATAAATGTTACTCTGTGCTTAGGTTGGAATGCCTCCAAACCCTTCAACTCCCACACCAATTTGGAAAGGCCTACCTGAGGTTTTTATATCCTTAGCCTGAAGATTCATTTTTCATTTACAAGATCGAGCTCCCAAGTTTCAAGGACAACCATGCTATACTTCTGTAGAAAGTACACAGAGATAATGTTGGAATGAGAAACTTTTTTTTTTTTAAACCCGGTAAATATATTATTTGCCTTCCAAATCTAACACGTGTGGGCTTTTCTATGTTGTCTGTAGTTTAATTATAAATTGATAAGCCTCAGTTTTATGAGGTAAGGAATAAAGCAATTGGCAATCTCTTTATTAAGTGGTGTGGTGGCTTAGGAACAGAAGTGACAGAATCCTGACCCTTCTGTTGCTATCTTGTCCAAGAAGACAGTGTATGAGATGATGATATCAGACAGCCCATATCTGAGCCTGACCAGCCAGTCGAGTGCTCTCTGCTTTCTCGTGCGCAGGCTAGGCTTCACAGAGGAGGTGACACCCCAACAGGTGAGAGAAGAATGGAGAGAATGTGGAAGAAATCCAACTGCTGACAGGACAGTGCAGTTGGTTGACGTACCTCTGAAGTAGTCATTACTTGGTTCCTGTACTGGTTCCTCGGAGCCCCAGATGCTAGATCGTATGGAAATCTCGAACTCAAGAGTTTTGTTTACTGTAGTTGGAACTGAAGGGAAGGATGGCTGATTCAGACGATTCAGACCTGGGAGGTCAGTTCTTCTTCAGTTCTCACATTTGCCTTGAACTTGCTCGTGCTCCACCCTTGTTCAGCAAGACATACACTAGACAATTCCTTCTCACCTTCGGTCTCACTTCAGCCATTGCGTCTTCAGGGATACATTTCCTGTTGTCTCTGGAAAGGTAAAAATCAACCCCCTTCTTACAAGTGTTCATAATCTCTAGTACTTTCCTTTGTAGTTGTGGTCACAACCTATTCATTAGTTCATTTTTTCACTCATTCATTCATTCATATGGAGGTAGAGTTGACATAAAATATGATTTCAGTTTCAGGGGCACAATGTCATGAGTCCGCATTGTATGTATCGTGAAATTATCAGCACAATAATTCTAGTTCACATTGTTCTCACACGGTTACATCTTTTTTTTTCCTTATGATAAGCCCTTTTAAGATCCACTTAGCCACTTTCAAATACGCAACACAGTATTATTAACTATAGTCACCTTGCTGTACATGACATCCTCATGACTTTTTTTTTTATGACTGGAATTTTGTGCATTTTGGCCCCCTTCACCCATTTTGCTCACCCCTCTCACAACTTCATTTTTGTTTGTGTGATCATGGAATTATCTATGTAATCCCTATTAGATCTGAACTCCATGAGGGCTGGGACTGTTGTCTGGTGTTGGGAGCCTTGTATCTTGAGTATTGGCAGCTAGTACCTAGTCCTTGACATAGAGGAGGAGCTCAATAAATATTTCGTGAATACATACTGTTGCAGCAATCCGGTGGATTCCTAGTGATGTTATTCATGCGTGGGTTTACCTCTTCTAATTCTCATACCCATTACCTACCCAAACTCCTTGGAGCCCACCTTTATTCAGTCCTCATCATATTGTTGTGGACACTTTCTATAGGCCCCTGAATGGTTTTGCTCTCTGTGTTTTTGCCCTTTTCCATGTAAACAGTTGCTCTTACCGCTGGAATAAGCCTCAAAAATACGAATCTGGTCATGCTGTTCTCTGCTGAAGGTTGAAGCATCCTCTTCCCATGTGGTGATCTGCTCTCATCCCCCCACCCCCAAGCACCTGACTCTGTCCCATTATGCCCTCTGCAGAGCCTCCTTCAGCCCCGTGAAATCTCCTAGGTGGCTCATACGCCTCTGACTTTTCATATGCGTGTTTTTGAGGCAGGAATACCTTTGCTGCTGATCTTTTATCTGGAAAAATCACACACAACTCAAGACCCAACCCCAAAATTTCCCTCTATTAAGACTGCGCTAATCAACTCAATGTTTCCCTCTTTTCTGTGGTTTCTTCAACTGTGCCTGTTAGTTCTACTTTTTGCACTTACCACACTGGACTGTGATTATTACCTATATGTCCATCTCACATGATAGGTTGAGTTTCTGGAGGGCACAGAATACACTAATCATGCAAATATTTTCATTTTGTCCTCATCACTAAATACAGTGTCTGTCACTTAATAAATATTTTGAATGAATGAATGAATGAATAAAAGAAAATCTCTCTTATTGGTGTTATCCACATCTTTGGAATTGGCTCATCTTTCTTTTCAGGAGTGTAAGCTCTTCTCCTAAGTTAGATCTCAAGCTTTTGGAGACAGAAACACTTTCTTACATTCTCCTGAATTACCAGTTTGTGCTAATTGCATATAATAAGAATGCACTATTTGCTGATTGATTAAACACTAGAAAGCCAGTCCTTTCAACATATATTTTATTGTTGCATACAAAAATAATTCTGGCTTATGATAACATTGTTAGAAAAATATCGAGAAATATCATTTCTCACATAGACTTGTGGAAAATGCCCTTTTAAATGATACATCTCCAATTCTTCTTTTGAGAGTTTGCTCCTTTTACATTAACACATATTACAACTGAGGTTTTTGAAAGTTTTATTTTAAAAAATATTTTATGCCAATTAATAAAATTTTTCCTATGCAAGTTCATAATTTTTTTTTCTGAAACATTAATTAGATTCATGTAACAGATTCATTCAGTAACAGATCATTCATTCAGTGACAGATCATTGCAATGAGCATTGAGATTTCATGTTTTGGAATTGTGAATGGTTAAGTGTATGTGATAAAGGTACTTATCATTGAGAATCCCCCCAAACCACACAAGAATCCTTAGCATTGGAACTGAGTTGTGTGGGGATTGTGGAAAATTGGTTAGGCCAGTCGTTCTGAGTATCCCAGACCAGCAGCAACAGCCTTGCCTGGACTCTGGTTAGAAATTCTCAGGCCCTACCTTAGACCTAATGAATAAGGAACTCTGGGTATGAGGTCCAGCAACCTGAGTTTTATAAACCCTTCAGGAGATTAAGATACACTCTAAAGTTTGAAAACCACTGCTGCAGGTGTGGCTGGGTGGTTCAGTCAGTTGGGCATCCAACTGTTGATTTCTGCTCAGGTTATGATCTAAAGGTCCTGGGATTGAGCTTCCTATCAGGTTCCAGGCTCAACTCAGCAGAGAGTCTTCTTCCCCTCTCCTTTCCCTTCTGCCCCTCCCCCTGCTCTCTCTCTCTCTCTCTCAAATAAATAAATCTTAAAAAATACTACTTCAGTTGAAACTTTTTCCCAATTCAGTGACTCTCCTTTCGTAAGAGAGGACCACTCAACCTCTACTTGGCTTCTTCCATTAAATGGAGGCCTTATCTCAGAATGCAGAAGACCACCATACTTTTGAATAGTTTTGATTGGTAAAATATTCTGTCTACTTCCTAGTAACTTCCATTCTCTGAGTTATGCTGTACTTTCTGGAGCTCTATAAACTAAATAAAATTGTTTTCCATGGCACTGCCGGGAGCATCCATGCTCCTCCCTTGATCCTTTTGCAGGGGCAATACTCCTTAGTCTAGCCACCAATCCACAAAGCATGTATTTTCTGGTTTATCCGACATGTCCTCTGGATGTAGTTCCGCTTGTCTGGATTCTCCCTAGTATCCTCGATTTGGACTGAACAGACTGGATGCTATACATCTACCCACGTGGTTGAAGAATGTGTTCACTTTTTTTTTTCTCCGTGTAATAATTTTGATTCACTTTTCTCTTTAAGTAAAACAAAAATGCAAAGAAGGAAAACCATTCTATGTTACTTTGACATAAGCTTCAGTTATTGGTACATGGGCTTTGCCGTCTGGTACAGTTTATTTTGTTTTTCAAGTTAGTTTTGCTTTGATTAAAATATCTTTTTTAGAGTAGGTTTATTTGTGTCTAAATCTTTAATGGGAAGATGAAAGAAAATCATCACGTGGACAAATTTAGAAAGCAAAGTTATTGCCATGGGAATTTCCCTCCCATTTTCAAATTAGCTGTGCTTGCTTTTAAGCTTATTGGAATATACAATTAAGTTTATTGACCTTAATAAATTCCACTGTACATATACATTATGTTACAAGATGGGGAGAAATATTCAAATAGAATGATTTAAAAAATGTCTTACTTCTCCAATTTTGTTTTAACTTTTCCTCACTACTTTGCTTATGATTTAAAACAAATGGGCTCCTTTTTGTATTTCTGGTTTCATATATGCATATGAATATATTTTTTCAGCTTTACTGTAGTATAATTGACAAATAAAGTTGTAATACATTTAAAGTATACAATATAATAATTGGATATAGGTATGCATTGTGAAAGAATTCCTACCACTAACAACACACCCATCACCTCACATATTTTTTTTTTTTTTTTTTTTTGGTGAGGAAACTTAAATTTCACTCTCTTGGAACATTTTAGTTATACAATACAGTGTTACACATTAGATCTTCAGATCTTATCCATCTTACATTTGAAAATCTGGACACTTTATTAGCTTCTCTTGTTTTCCCCATCCCTCATACCCTGGCAACCATCATTCTAGTCTGTTTTTATGAGCTAGACTTTTCTCTTTCTCTCTTTCTCTCTTAAGATTCCACATATTAAATGATACCATTCAGTATGTGTTTTCCTTTGTCTGGCTTATCTCACTTAGCATAATGCTTTCCAGGTTCATTAATGTTTCCACAAATGGTAGGATTTTCACCTTTCTCATGGCTGTATAATATTTCATTGTATGTACATACCACATTGTTTTTATCCATTTATCTTTCAACAGACACTTCAGTTGTTTTCCTGTCTTGGCTAATAGGAGTACTGCTACAGTGAATATGGGAGTGCAGAGATCTTTTTGATATCTACTTTCATTCTTTGGGATATATTGCCAGAAGTAGGATTGCTGGGTCCTAAGGTTCCATTTTTAATTTTTTGAGGACCCTCCATATTGTTTTCTAGAGTGGTGGCACCAGTTTAAGTTCTTGCCAACCATGTTCTTTTTTCTCCACATCCTCACCAGCATTTGTTTTCTCTTGTCTTTTTCATAATACACATCCTAACGAGTGTAAAATGATATCTCATTGTGGTCTAAATAGGTGTGAGATGATGTCTCATTATGATTTTGATTTTATTTCCCTGATGATTAGTGCTGTTGACCACCTTTTCAAATACCTGTGGACATTTGCATGTTTTCTTTGGAGGAATATCTATTCATGTCCTTCACCCTTGTTTATTTATTTTTAAGGATTTGTTTATTTTGTTTGAGAGAGGGAGTGAGAGGTAGGGGGAGGGGCAGAGGGAGAGAGAGTCATAAGCAGACTGTGTTGAATGAGTGTGGAGCACGTCACGGGGCTCGATCTCATGACCCTGAGATCACTACCTGAGCCCAAACCAAGGGTTGGTCGCTTAACCAACTGCACCACCCAGGTGCCCCTGTCCATTTTTAAGTTGGGTACTTTTTTTTTTTTGCTCTGAGTTATGTGAGTTCCTTGTATATTATAAATAATAGCCTCTTACCAGATACATGGTTTGCAAACATGTTCTTGCAGTTGGTAGGCTGTCTTTTCATTTTGTTGATGGTTCCCTTAGTTGCCCACAAGTTTCTTTGTTTGATGTAGTCTCACTTTGCTTTTGTGACCTTTACTTTTGGTGTCAAATCCAAAAAATCATTGTCAAAACCAGTGTCAGGGAGCTTACATTCTAGGAATTCTTCTAGGAGTGTTATGGTTGCCAGTCCTAAGTTCAAGTCTCTAATCCATTTGGAGTTTGTTTTTGTATGGAATTAGATAAGAGTAAAGTTTCATTCTTTTGCATATGGATATCCAGTGTTCTCAACAGTCTGTTTATTAAAAAAATTATCCTTTCCCTCCCTGTGTATTCTTGGATCTTTTATCATGAATTAATTGGCCAGACATGTGTGAGTTTATTTCTGGACCCTCTATTCTGTTCCATTAATCTATGTGTCTATAATATAGTTTGAAATCAGTAAGTGTGATGCCTCAAGCTTTGTTTTTCTTGCTCAAGAATGATTTGATTATTTGTATTTTTTTTGGTTGTTCCACACAAGTTTTAGGATTTGTTGTTTTATTTCTGTGAAAGATGTCATTGGAATTTTCATAGGGACTGCACTGAATCTGTAGATTTCTTCAGGTGGCATGGACATTCTAACAATATCTATTCTTCCAGCCCATGAGCATGGAATATCTTTCCATTTATTTTTGTCCTCTTCAATTTCTGTCATCAGTATATTATGGTTTTCAGTGTCTTTTACTTTCTTGGTTAAACTTATTCTTAGGTATTTTATTCTTTTTGGTGCAATTGTAAATTGGATTCTTTTTATTTCCCTTTCTGTTAATTCATTATTAGTGTATAAAAAAGCAACTGATTTTTGTATATTGATTTTGTGTCCTGCAAATGTACTGGGTTTATTTATTTGTTCTTTTTTTTCTTCTTTCTTTCTTTTTTGGTGAAGTCTTTGGAGTTTTTCTAAAGTCTGAGAGTTTTCATCTGCAACCAGGAACAATTTTATTTCTTTTCTTCTTTGGATATCTTTTTTGTTTGTTTGTTTTTTTCTTTTTCTTGCCTAACTCTTCTGGCTAGGACTTCCAGAACTGTGTGGAATAAAAGTGGAAAGTATCTTGTTCCTGATTGTAGAGGTAACCTTTCAGCTTTGCATTGTTGAGAGTGGTGTTAGCTGTTGTCTTGTGATATGTGGCCTTTACTATGTTGAAGTACATTCTTTCTATGCCTACTTTGTTGAGAGTTTTTATTTTTAATCATGAAAGCATGTTGAAAATTGTCAAATGTTTATTCTTCATCTAATCATATGGTTTTTGTCCTTCTCTTTGTTAAGGTGGTATATCACATTGATTGATTTGTGTACATTGATCCATCCTTGCATGCCAGGAATAAATACCCCTTGATTGTGGTGTACAATCCTTTTAATATATTGTTGAAATTGGTTTGCTAATATTGAGAATATTTGCATTTATGTTCATCAGGGACATTGACTTATAATTTTCTTTTCTTATAGTGTCCTTGTCTGGTTTTGATATTGGGGTAATGCTGACCTCATAAAATGAGTTTGGAAGTGTTCCTTCCTCTTCTATTTTTTGGATGATTTTAAGAAGGATTGGTATTAATTCTAAACTAGATGTTTGGTGGAATTCACCAATGAAGACTTCTGGCCCTGAATTCTCTTCATTTGGAGGTTTTTGATTATTGATTCAACCTCCTTACTAGTAATTGGTCTGTTCATGTTTTCTGTTTTCAGGATTTAGTCTTGGTAGGTGGTATGTTCCTCAGAATGTATCCATTTCTTCTAGGTTGTCCAATTATTAGCTTATAATTATTCATACTAGTCCCTTAGGATCCTTTATATATCTATGATATCAGTTGCAATGTATTCTCTTACATTTCTGATTTTATTTGAGTCTTCTTTTTCTTTAGTGAGTCTACTAGCTAAAGTTCTGTCAGTTTCATTTATTTTTCAAAAAGCCATCTCTTTGTTTCATTGATCTTTTAAATTACTTTTTAGTCTCTATTTCATTATCTCCTCTGATCTTTGTTATCTCCATCTTTCTGCTGTATTTCAGTTTAGTTTGTTTTTCTTTTTCTATTTCCTTAATGTAAAAAAAATAGGTGGTTTATTCAAGATTTTTCTTGTTTCTTAAGGTAGGCTTTTATCACTGCAGACTCCTTGGAATGGCTTTTGCTGCATTCCGTCAGTTTTGGTATGTTTTATTTCCATTTTTGTGTGTTTCAGGATTTTAAAAATTTCTCTTGATTTTCTCTTTGACCCTTTGGGTATTCAGTAACATGATATTTAATATCCATATATCTGTGAACTTTCTAATTTTCTTTCTTGTAACTGAGTTCTAGTTTCATACCATTATGGTTAAAAAAAAAGATGCTTGATATGATTTTAATCATCAAATTTATTGAGACTTTTTTTTTTTTTTTGGTGACCTGGATGATGTTTCATGTGTACTTGAGAATAACGTGTATTTTGGTACTCCTGAATGGGATGTTCTATAAATGGCTGGTAAGTCCATCTGGTCTAACGTGATAGCTCAAGTTTAAGTCCAAGTTTCCCCATTGATTTTCTGTCTGGATAATCTATCCATTGTTGAAAGTGAAGTATTGAAGTGCCCTACTGTTACTGTATTGCTGTCTATTTCTCCCTTCAGTTCTGTTAATATTTGGTTTATATTTAGGGCTTAATGTTGGGTTTAAAATGTTTATAAATGTTTCCTTTCTCTTTCTCTTTATTTGCTAGTACAGGTTTTGCTTTGTTGTTACCTTAAGGCTCTATTTTAAGCTGAGAACAACTTAAACTCAAATGCATACAAAAGCTCTGTATCTTCACACTGCTCCCACTTTTTATGTTTTTAATATCACAATTTACACCTTTTTATATATCCATTAACAAATTATTTTAGATATAGTTATTTTTAATATGTTTGTCATTTAACCTTTATGTAAGAGGTCTAGGTGACTTACCACTATAAAGATATTAGAGTACCCTGAATTTAACTCTATATTTACCTATAGCAGTGAATTTTACACTTTCATAGGTTTTTTTAATTTTTAATTTTTTAAAAAAGATTTTACTTATTTACTTGTCAGAAAGAGAGAAAGCACAAGCAGGCAGAGGCAGAGAGAGAGAAGCAGGCTCCCTGCTGAGCAAGGAGCCAAATGCAGGACTCAATCCCAGCACCTTGGGATCATGACCTGAGCCAAAGGCAATGGCTTAACTAACTGAGCAACCCAGGTATCTCTACACTTTCATATGTTTTTATATTACTTATTAGTGTCCTTTTATTTCAGCTTGAAGAAGTCCTTTTAACATTTTTTGTTAGGCTATTCTAGTAGTGATGAACTTCTTCATTTTTTGTTTGTCTGAAAAACTACCTCTCCTGTGATGAGGATAGGAAACTTTGCTGGGTAGTACATTCTTGGATGGCAGTTTTTATCTTTCAGCACTTTGAATAAATACATCATGGTATCCCTTCTGGCTTGGAAAGCTTTTGCCTAAATATCTGCTAATGGTTTTATGAGGGTTCCCTTACATGTTTTTCTCTTGCTGCTTTTAAGATTCTCTTTGTCTTTAATTTTTGACAATTTAATTGTAACGTGTCTTGGTGTGGATCTCTTTAGATTTATCTTATTTGGAACTTTCTGGGATTTCTGGATCTGGATGTCTGTTTAGGTTAGGGAACTTTCCAGCCATTATTTTCTTTGAGTAAGTTTTTGTTTGTTACTTATAGATATCTTTAATATCTTCACTGAAATTCTCACTTTGTTCACGTACTGCTCTCCTGATGTGGGCAAACATCTTTATGACCATTATTGGAACTCTTTACCAGATTAAGCACTTATCTCCATTTCCTTAAAGTTGGTTTCTGGAAATTGATCTTGTTCTTTTGTTTGGAAGATGTTTCCCTGTTTCTTCATTTTCCTGGACACTTTGTGTTGGTTTTTCTGCAGTAGGTAAAATAGTCACCTCTCCCACTCTTGACAGACTGGTCTCATGTAGGAGATTAACATTGTCAGCTTGGTGTAAGCTCCTTGTCATCTCTCAAAACTTTGTGATTGTTCACACTGTTGTCTTTGTTCCCAGTAACTCCCAGTAACTGAGAGTACTCCTTTGGTGTCTCAAAGGGGAGGGTCACACTTAACACCTTGATGTAGGCTGTTTAGGAGCATGACCCTCTGGCTGTAGCTGGGAAATTATGGATGAAGTCTTCTTTCAGGGAGAAACTGGGAGATGGGCATTTTTGCCTATTCCTTTTGCACTGAGCCTGGGTAGAAAGCCACTGGTAGGAAGCCACTGGGTGGGACGATTCTGCATCCATTTAAAAACTGTTTTTTTTTTTGTTTGCCATAATCCTGCGAAACTTGTGAATGCAAGCCTTATTGGCTGTCAGAGCTGGTTGAGAGTGGGGGGCCTGTCTAACCTGCAGCAGCTGTTAAAAGCTGGGGTTCCAGACATGTGTGCAACCTCTTTCCAGAGAGGTGATGGTGCTGGATTTATTGTTGAAGCATGTTGGAGAAAGAAGGTGGAGGACCTACCCACAAGCTCCTTTGGGCTCCAGGAAGGATCAGGCCATCCCCACGGGCTAATCAGAAGCCAGGCTCTAAGGTAGCAGAATGTAAATATGCAGTCAAACCCCCTCCAGCGAAGCGCTGGGTCATGAGCGTTTTTTGCCTGCTTCCTCTGCACTGAGTCCTGGGGAGATAGCCATGGGTATTTGTGTGCCTGTAGAGTCCCGCTTCTTTGTTTGCTACAGTCCAGTGGGACTCATGGTTGCAAGCCCTGTTGGCTTTCAGAGCTTGATGTTTTGTCAACCCATCCCATGGGTGAGATCCTTAAAAGTTGGGGCACATGATGTATGGTCCAAACCCTTTGCTCTTCAGGGAGAGTCTCTCCTGATTTTATGGTATTCTTCCAGGAATGGTTTTTTTTTTATTATTTTTTTTATTTTTCCCAATTTATTTATTTTCAGAAAAACAGTATTCATTATTTTTTCACCACACCCAGTGCTCCATGCAAGCTGTGCCCTCTATAATACCCACCACCTGGTACCCCAACTTCCCACCCCCCCGCCACTTCAAACCCCTCAGACTGTTTTTCAGAGTCCATAGTCTCTCATGGTTCACCTCCCCTTCCAATTTACCCAAATTCCCTACTCCTCTCTAACGCCCCTTGTCCTCCATGCTATTGGTTATGCTCCACAAATCAGTGAAACCATATGATAATTGACTCTCTCTGCTTGACTGATTTCACTCAGCATAATCTCTTCCAGTCCCGTCCATGTTGGTACAATAGTTGGATATTCATCCTTTCTGATGGAGGCATAATACTCCATAGTGTATATGGACCACATCTTCCTTGTCCATTCATCCGTTGAAGGGCATCTTGGTTCTTTCCATAGTTTGGCGACTGTGGCCATTGCTGCTATAAACATTGGGGTACAGATGGCCCTTCTTTTCACGACATCTGTATCTTTGGGGTAAATGCCCAGGAGTGCAATTGCAGGGTCGTAGGGAAGCTCTATTTTTAATTTCTTGAGGAATCTCCACACTGTTCTCCAAAGAGGCTGCACCAACTTGCATTCCCACCAACTGTGTAAGAGGGTTTTACCGTGAGAATGTGTCTCAGTCTTTCCTAGGAGTTTTGATGTAGGCATTTTCTCATTCACCCAATGTGTAGGAGTGATTGTGGATTTCTCTCAGAGGGAATTGCTCAATGTGTAGATATATATTTGGTGCATCTGTGGGAGTTGGTAAGTTTATGTTTTGAACCTGATTGAAGCACAATGTGAGTATCCCTTAGTGTATTTGGTATTGTTCTTTTGGGCTCATTTGTTCCAGTTTATTGAGATTTTCTAAATAGTGACCCTGTTATACAATATATTGTATAAGAGGTTGCCTGGGTGGCTCAGTCATTAAGCATCTGCCTTCTGCTCAGGTCATGATCCCAGAGTCCTGGGATGGAGCCCCACATCAGGCTCTCTGCTGGGAGGGAAACCTGCTTCTCCCTTTTCCCACTCCCCCTGCTTGTGTTCCCTCTTTGGCTGTGTCTCTCTCTGTCAAAAAAGTAAATAAAATCTTAAAAACAAACAGACAAACAAAACCCAATATATTGTGTAGGGTCACCCATTGGCTTGAGAATCGTCTAGTCTTTTCTTCCTTCCTTCTCTCCCCTCCTTCGCTCCTTCCTTCCTTCTCTCTCTCTCTTCCTTCCTTCCTTCCCTTCTTTCTTCTTTCCTCCGTTTTTTCTTTCTTTCATAGGAATGTCCACTGTGTCAGGCCCGTGAACTAAAACTTTAGAATATCACTGGGAATTCAAATTGACCTTGCTTTGCTAACTGAGAGTCTTTAGCAATTCAATCAGTTAGAAATCTACAAGCTGTATTTTTAACTTTCTAATTTTTACTCCTACCCACAAAAAAATATTACAAGAGACTTTGTTAAATACCTGATTGAAAAGAGGAGAACAAGTGTCTATTACATTCTACTCCCCTACTTGTTCTAATACTCAGTCAATAGACTGCAGTGGGGTCCTGTGTCAAGGCAGGCTCGTAGTCAGTCAGTGCTGTTCTCAGTGATTGCTGCCTCCTGTTGAAAGTGTTTGCAGGCCTATATTTAATAATTTATTCAAGAATTTTTCTGAAGATTGATATTAAGTTCTTAAATTATAACTCTTAGCCATTTTCTTTTAGGCTTTTCCGTAGTGTTTGGAACTCAGGTCATTTCTTGTTTTTAATCTTTTCATATTCTCCCATTCTCTCTGAAGTTAAAATGCAATGATCCTGTATTTGCACATTCTTTTAGTATTTTGGATGTAATCCATTTGGACCTAGAGACTTGAATTCATTTAAATAAGCAGGTTATTTTTTACTATTGTTATTTACTTTGGCTTTTAGTTCTTCAAAGGATTTTTATTTTGCCTTTTTTAATTTTAAGACCCTCCTGTCTATAGGTTTAGAAACTTACCTGCTTCACTCATTATTTCCACAATACCCATAATAGGCTCTTAAAAGACACTTGTTAAATGAATGAATGAAAGTTGAATTATGCATAGACTCTTCTTATTAAACTTGTAACCCAATGAAGACTGTTATAAGTATGCATAATTTGTAATTTTCATCTCAAACATGTATTATTTTATTTTTTGTTTTTACTTGTTTTAAAATAAATTAGTTCACATAAAAATCCCATTAATGTCTTAAAATGCAAACTTTACTTCTAACCCAAGTTTATTTTCATTAGCACTAGTGTTAAATATGTATTTCCAGGAAGAATATCTTCAGTGAATACTTTCTCAAGGTTTAAATAATTTTTTTCCCTTATAAAATCTGGATCTGTGGCAAAATAAAAAAATTCACCAGATTGATTATAATAAGCTTCTAATCATGTGCCTCTTAGTCACTAGCAGTCAACAAGAAAAATGATTCATATCATCATGAAATCAGATGCTCTGTTCCCTCAGATAAACCTTCACTCTTGCTTATGTGAATGGCAATAACGTTTGCCTTTTATAGATCAAGAGTGTCACTTTGATTCAAAGAGATTTACAATGATACCTTTTTTTATTAGGACCTTTATCCTTAAACTGATGACAGAATAGAAACGCAGACATTACAGCTTGAAATTCAGGAGAATCTATACCTAGAAGACTTAAAAATTTGCACCTGAGGAAAAAAAACCTCTGGAATTGTCAGATAAAATAAGTGAGAATTACAAATGTTAATTGTAATATTTTTTTTTAAAGATTTTATTTATTTATTTGTCAGAGACAGAGGGAGAGAGAGCGAGTGAGCACAGGCAGACAGAGAGGCAGGCAGAGGCAGAGGGAGAAGCAGGCTCCCTGCCGAGCAAGGAGCCCGACGTGGGACTCGATCCCAGAACCCTGGGATCATGACCTGAGCCGAAGGCAGCAGCTTAACCCACTGAGCCACTCAGGCGTCCCTGTTAATTGTAATATTGATGCTTCACCTATTGGGGTTACCTGTGGGTGGGGTGCTGTGTAAAAAATATTGATGGGGGAATATGTTTCAGGTTTCCTTTTGCCTTGTTTCATTAAAAATAAATCCCTTTTTGGCACCTGGGTGGCTCAGTCAGTTAAGTACCTGCCTTTTACTCAGGTCATGATCTGAAGACCCTGAGATCGAGCCCTAGGGCTGACTCCCTGCTAAGCAGGGAGTTTGCTTCTTCCTCTCCCTTTACCCCTCCCCCTGCTTGTTCTCCTTCTGTTGCCTGCATGCTCTCTCTCTCAAGTAAATAAATACAATTTTAAAAAAATTCCAAGTCCCTTTGCTTTCAAAGTATTGATTCGACAGCCTGGACCAATGGGTGAAGAATTGTGTAGAAAGCAAGGTGAGTGGCAACACAATCACCATCTGGAAATGGAAACCAAGAGAAGAGGGCAAGAGTAAGGTCAGGCTGCAGAGATGAAAAAGTAAAATAAGTGAGAATAAATTGAATACCTAAATTTCACAACAGAATATGAAGGTGAGAAAGAAGGGAAGTCAGAAGGAAGGAAGAGAGCAAACGAGATGAAGTGGCCTGTGTTCAACAGAGGCAGCTTTGGTCCCAGTGCTTGGAAAAGTTGGTGGTTGAGTCTGTTGCACTCAGGCATGTCCTGTTCTCTTTCAGTCACTCTTAGAAGTCAACCTTCAATGCAGATACATTGACCATGGGGAGGCAGGGCATGACCTGAGCGATTAAGGAAAGCAGGTCAGTGTTCTCATCACTTGACTGCCACCTTTCTTTGTTGACATGGATTTTCTTTCACTCTGAAGCTAAGAGGGTATTGCAGAGGATAATTCCTTTAGCCCCAGCTGGACAGGATCTGTTGATAAATTGATTTCTAAGTGGCACGAGTAAAACATCGGCTTGAGACTGACACTATAAAGCTTCAGCAAACTCTCCACTCCCCAGCATATGGTTTCCAGCATCTTGGTTTTCTCCACATCCTCTCCAACACATGTTATTTATTGTCTTGTTAATTTTGGCCATTCTAACTGGTGTAAGGTGATATCTCAATGTAGTTTTGATTTGAATCTCACTGATGGTTAATGATGATGAACATTTTTTCATGGGTCTGTTAGCCATTTATATGTCTTCTTTGGAGAAGTGTCTGTTCATGTCTTCTGCCCATTTTTTGACATGATTATCTGTTTTGTGTATGTTGAGTTTGAGGAGTTCTGTATAGATCTTGGATATCAACCCTTTGTCTTTAGTGTTATTTGCGAATATCTTTTCCCATTCCGTGAGTTACCTCTTTGTTTTGTTGACTGTTTCCTTTGCTGTGCAGAAGCTTTTGATCTTGATGAAGTCCCAAAAGTTCATTTTCGCTTTTGTTTTCTTTGCCTTTGGAGACATATCTTGAAAGAAGTTGCTGTGGCCGATGTCGAAGAGGTTACTGCCTATATTCTTCTCTAGGATTTTGATAGATTCCTGCCTCACGTTAAGGTCTTTTATCCATTTCGAGTTTATCTTTGTGTACGATGTAAGAGAAAGGTCGAGTTTCATTCTTCTCTATGTAGCTGTCCAATTTTCCCAGCACCATTTATTGAAGAGACTTTTTTCCACTGTATATTTTTTCCTGCTTTGTCAAAGATCAGTTGACCATAGAGTTGAGGGTCCATATCTGGGCTCTCTACTCTGTTCCACTGGTCTATGTGTCTGTTTTTGTGCCAGTACCATGCTGTCTTGGTGATCACAACTTTGTAGTAAAGCTTGAAATCAGGCAACATGATGCCCTCAGTTTTGTTTTTCTTTTTCAACATTTCCTTAGCAATGTGGGGCCTCTTCTGGTTCCATACAAATTTTAAGATTGTTTGTTCCAGCTCTTTGAAAAATGCCAGTGGAATTTTGATTGGGATGGCATTGAAAGTATAGATTGCTCTGGGCAGTATAGACATTTTAACAATGTTTATTCTTCTGATCTATGAGCATGGAATGGTCTTCCATCTTTTTGTGTCTTCTTCAATTTCTTTCATGAGTGTTCTGTAATTCCTCAAGTATAGCTCCTTTACCTCTTTGGTTAGGTTTAGTCCCAGGTATCTTATGGCTCTTGGTGCTATAGTAAATGGGATTGATTCTCTAATTTCCCTTTCTATATTTTTGTTGTTAGTATATAAGAAAGCAACTGATTTCTGGACATTGATTTTATATCCTGCCATATTACTGAATTGCTGTATGAGTTCTAGTAGTTTGGGAGTAGAGTTATTTGGGTTTCCCATTTAAAATATCATGTCATCTGCAAAGAGAGAGAGTTTGACTTCTTCATTGCCAATTTGAATATTTTTTTTCCAGACCTGGTGAGAGACCTATTCTTTTTACTGCAGAACCCCGTCTTTCTGTGATGGCAAAGGCAAGGAAATGCCTCCCACTCTGCTGGAGCAAGTGCTTGTGTGGAGTCAAGACATTTAATATTATCCCCAGACACCATACCTCTGTTTCTAGTTCATTCATTCTTTTGAAATGAGTTTCTGAACTTTGGAGAGTTAGCTCTTCTAAAAGCATTTTTCAGCCATGTGCTTTTTTCTTAACACATTTATTCAATTAAAAAGATATTTGTCTATTACTTTTTTCCTTTCTCGTGCTTTAGTATTGATTTTTTATTTAATTTTATTGTTTTTATAGGGTTGTGTTCTTGCCTAGCATTCATCTCTTCTCTACTTTGGTGGAAGTCAAAGCACCCCTGGCTTCAGGGCTGAAAATGCCCTCATCTCTAGCCAGTGAAAGGGGGCATTTCTGTTTCTGGCCAAAGTTCCCCAAATCCGTTCTTTGCCTTTCCCAGCCTCCCACAAGGCAGAGCTTCCACAAGTAGCACAAGAGCTCTGGAAAGAGGCAGTTGAGCTGAGACAAGTAAAATGTCAGTGGAAGCAGTTGGGACAGCTGTGAAATCGGGACAGTACAAAACGGGGTAAAATTTTTCAAAAATTTTAGTGTTTTATGGAAACACCAGGATTTGACAAGTCCAGGAAAATTATACATTCAAAAAACATATTATTGTAATAACATAAAATGGAGTTTTCTTGTGTGCAATTTCAGGTAATTTTCCTGAGGGCATTTGGGACAGGAAAACAAAGAGATTTCCATTGTGAGGATTTCAGCTCACATTTAACAGTAAAAGAAACTCTGAGATTATTTTCTGTCCTGCATATGTATTCACTTTTTTTTTTTAAATAACCATTTGTTCTTTTTCTGTTCAGTTCAAATGAGTTGTTTAATTAGAAATATACAGCATAAAAAGGAAATCCTTTTGTTATCATTTGTACTATGTGGTGAATCCAGTTAACTTAGATGAATCCAAATAGCACCTTTTGTGTATGAAGCATAAATGCAGAAATCATTAGGTAACCATATACATAGCTATATTTAAGATGATGGACGATAGTATTGGCATAGGAGATCTCTATTAAAATAAACCAATTTTATGTTGTCACACTTCATAGAGCACAGAGATTTATACTGGGATCAAAACCAGAGCAAATAGATTCTTGGGACAGTAGCAGGTAAAACTTCCATAGATTCAGAGTCTATTCCCAGTATCCCACTTGCACTTTCTTAAAGCCCTGCAGGGAACATGGTGAAAGTTGGAAATGTGCTCAGAGATACTTAAACCCTTCTAGTCTACTGATGTGCATGTCAAAGGTAATTGATCAAGTCTTTAATGGTTGGGTAATGGGAAGATTAAGATATTGACATTAAATGCTCTACAGTGTGAAGAAGGCTCAGTGGAGTGATGGGAAGACCACTGGACAGTAGTTAGGGTGTAGATCTAAGACTTTGACCTAAATTGCCTAATCTTTTGGAGCCTCCTTTTCCACATCTGGACAAAGTCCTTAAGGTATCCCACAGCTCTGAATGTCATGATTCTATGAATTCTTGGCTCACCCCAAGTTTATGCGAAAGTGTTGCCCACGTTGGAGCCGTTAGAAGGAAGAACGTCTGCTTGTTTGTCTTCTACCTCTACTAAACTGTAAACTACTAGAGGTCAGGGACCGTGCTTGCCCACCATCATGTTTCTGGCATCCAACAGACAGACCACAAGAGAACAAGTGTTGGATGAATGAAGGGATTGCTCATAACTGAAAGCAGGAGGACCAGAAGTAACATTATTAGTAAAAGAATCGTGTGACAATGAGGGTGTGCTGCTTTTTCTGGCTAGAAAATGCTCTTGCTTATTTTTCTTTTAAAGATGGACTTTTACTGGCTGAAGACTTAGATCCAAAGAGAATATTAATCTGAAAGTAACAAAGTGTGAGTTTTATAGGCTCTGGACCACTCTGGGTCCAGCTGTTTCTTTTTAATGAGGATAGCTTTTTCCTCACTCCCCCATTCTCTGGCAGGGGGGTTGGTGCATTCTGATAGCCTCTTGCAAAATGAAGGTCTTTCTTTGTTGTTCTTTCCTTACTTTAGAGGACACTGAGTTTTATTTAAAGAACTATGTCTCTCATAAGATTTTAACAGCAGCCTGAACAGAGTCCTTACCATTCTTTACTGAAATCTTTTAAAAGTCCAGTTAAAATGTTTCTGTGTTCATTGGCCTCTCTGGTTCCCCCAATTCATAATGCCTTCCCCTTCTGAATTTCTGTCATACTTGTGGGGATAGCACCTCTCCTCAATGACTCACCACAGACAAATCTGAGGTGAGTCCCATTCTTTTGGCAAGACCCAATCTGCTCCAGGGTAGACACTGGTTTTTTTCATATACCTTCTGGCACCATGTGCTGTCCCTTTCACACTGGTCCTAATGGATATTTGCCAAACTTGTGCGTGAACATGCATGACTGAATGATATCTAGAAGAGTTTAGAAATGGAGCCGGTCCTATTCCATTATCCCAGGTAAGTCACAGATTTTTAGAGGTTGCAGGGACCTGAGAAGTGACATAATCTAAGTTACTTATTTGACATTCTAGCTTTATTTCTTAGAATATCCTCTCTGTGCAGCGAATTCTGTGATTTCAACAAGACTTCAAAGATGTGAGAGATTTTCAACAGCATCAAGGCTTGTAGTTGTAAATGCCTTGTTCAGAAAGTAGTAGTCAAAGGCTTAGTCAGTGTGGATCATTTTAAATATAGAGGGATCTGTACATCAGTTCTGTAGTGGTGTGGTCTTTTTCCTCCTCTCCCTCAACTCCTCCACTTAACATTTTGCTTTACTATTGTTTGGTCTCCTGTGTCAAATAAAGCACCTTTTATATTTAGTACAATAGGCCCAGTGTCAAGTTTGTCTAGTCCAAAGTGCTGAACAAACATTAACCCATCCGACTCCCCTTGACCCCATATCGCACACCCTTGTTTAAACACTACAGTTGTCCTAGATAACCATTCTAGGCAGTAGCTAGGAAAATTATAGAAAGCATATGAGAGTTTAAATATCTGTTAGGGTGTGTTGCATACTGATGTTTCCCCTGATGTTAAAGGTCTTAAATCCTGACTATGTACAGTTCAAAAGTCTTCCAGAGGGATGATTAAGGGCAAAAGCATGGAATAGGAAATGGCTGAATGCCTTTTAGGAGGTGAGGGCTTTTGATGATGGACTGTCTAAAATATTTCAAAATAGCGATATCCAAAGATTTTATTACTAAAGTAGAATTAAGCAACAAATTCTTGAGACTCTCCATAAATCAGAAATTACCACCCCCCATCAAAATAAAAATATCTGGCTGAGTTTCGGGGAGTGAAGATATTAATTTATCTAAATGGCATGTTGACTGTAGCTTGTTTTTGGAAGATTGTTTTTTTTCCTCTTCCCTCTGAGACGTCTTAGTTCGTCCCTCATTTCTGCCTCTGGAATTTGTTAATACACTGTAAAAGGTCCATTCCAATTCTATCACGAGGAATGGAATTTGAGGAGTTCCCAACTCTCTAAACTTAAAATTTTTTTTTTCATAAAAGGAATACTGCATTCTATGATAGGAGAATTTTTTGAAGATTCAAAAATTATAATTACAATGGAACATAACAGTTTCCCACAATTCTTGTCTATAACTTACCTGCCACTTTTATTTAGCAAGCCACTTCAGTTCTGTGGCTGTTTCCTTGTCTGGAAAATGGGATGTATTTGATGAGCTTCAGTGTTATGCTTCTTTATGGTGATGATATATTCAGTGTTTCAGTTACTTTAGTACTGGCTTTCAAAATATTAGACCCGAAGGAAATTAAAGTACTTGTAGAGGTCCAAAAACTTGTAATTTTTGTGTATTATCATTACTGTCATTTGTGATTGCAAGATTATAGCAACATATCAGACTATTTTTGCTATTTCTTTTCTGTGTGTGTGTGTGTGTGTGTGTGAGAGAGAGAGAATGTTTATATATATCTTCTACCTAGTGGAGAGTGGATGTCTTCAAGGGACCTAATGGTTTCAAATGTCTCCTAAGAGTATTTGCTGTTTAAATAACAGTTTAACAGGAAATGTTTTTTAAAAATAGGCTCAGAGTTGTGATATTTTAAAAATGAATGAATTATTATAATTTTAGTTCTCTTTTTGTCCAATAAGTAGAATGTAAAGATGTGACTGTCATCTAGGATAAATGGAAATTGCTGCCCACATCTGTTGGTCTCTTGTAGATTTAATAAATATTGCCGCTTCTTGTGGAAAGTGATGGAATCCTGGATCCCGCGTCAGGGCTAACAATGTATCATGAGCTTTTCCTGTTCTCGTGAGAAATTAGCGAGAGGCTCAAAGTAGTGAAAAGATTATGGTTGATGTCCAGTCTTCCACACACTTTGGCAGGAATGTGTAAATCAAAATAAAAAAACCTTCTAAATTCAAAAGTACCAAAGTTCTCTTTCCTTCCATCATTTTTTGTATGCTTTTAAAAATATTCTAGTATTAAGTTATTTAAAAAATGATTATTTTGACATTTTGGTAACACTGCCCTGCCTTGATAGGTGTTCAGAGTGCTACTAATATATGCTCACGTCCATGGGCCATGGTGAAGGACATCATGGGATCAAATCATGGCAAGGACAGACATAGACTGGATTTACTGGGTTGGAGACTGCCCATTAGACATTTGCACACTCACACAGGTATTGTAAACTCTGGGGCTCATATAGAGCCTTACTTAGCTCCCAGCACATACTTAGTTTCATGTCCACATTACATTTTTCTAACTTAGGAATGTTGATAAGTCAGGGAATAATGCCAATATTTACAAAGTGCACATATGATCATATCTATATCCCAAAATGCCCATGACTGTTATAAATCTTAAAATGATGATTAGACAAATTTGAAAGAACAGGTCTATTGCCTGAGTATCTCTTTTCATTGTGGAGTAGAGATGGTTTCTTCTGCTTTTCCCTTTGTGTTGCAAGCAGATTTTTTCAAATTTTTGTTAACATTATCATGCCCTTTCACTCCTTCAGAATAGGTTTTCTTGGGTTTTTTTGGCATGAAATTATAAAGTGATCAAAATTTTAATTGTGAATATAAAATCACTGCTCAAAAGAAGTAGAAACTTTTTACTATATATGACTAAGTTGGTAGAGAACCTGGAAGAACATTGTGTTCAGTTTCTAGTTTTAAAAATTATTCTTTAACATTATGTAAGACAGCTATGTTACACAAATAGAAATTTACTATGGATGAAATAATGTTTTCTGAGATTAGCCAGAGTAAAGGCCTTTTACAAAATTATCATGAATACTGACCTTAGGTGAATATCTTGTTGTTAAGTGGGCAGTAGTTTTATTTCAGAACAGGAAAGTGATTAGGAATTCCACTGTATATGGGAAGGTCAGTGTTTCCAAATCTCTACATTTAATATAATTTGTGGCTGATGGGAACACAGCCTCTAAAATGACATGTGATGTATTAGAATGCAGTCAAGTGCGTTCAATCAGAATAGAGTGTTTCAGCATATTTATGGAATCACTTACTACCTAGTAAAGTCAGTATCTCAGAGATTTGCCTTGAATTTAAATTTGTCTTGAATTTTATTTTTTTATTTTCACATGTTATTAGGTAGCTGAGTAAGGTTTGAGAAGAAAAGGTTAATTTAGTTATAAGGTTACGGCAAGATGGAAAACATACTTTGATTCAATATGAAAAATAGCCAAAATCCTTTTTAGTGTGTTTGCATAGCAAAAATAGCTGGTGCTATGAATGTCATTTTTGCCAAAGTTGTGACATTCATCAAGGAAGAAAATGGGGCATATGAACCATTTATGTGTATGACTTTTTCTCCAAACTGTGAGGTAGTTTGGTGAAGGATTTTTCTTTTACCAGCTGAGATTTTGAATTCTCTGTGATGCTGTGTTTACCAAAAATGACTCTTTAACATGACTGTCTTGAGTTTGGAGAAGTTGAGAGCTTTTTATTTGGAATGCTAATTATTTTTTCCTCTTTTTATCTTTATTGGATTTATTTAGACACTGTATTTATCATGTTGATTTTAGACTTCTTTTTCTGTGCCTTTTATGGGAAAGTCAGTCTCTATAGTTATGTCAACAACCACATGGTTTATGAAGTAAAGATATTTCCCTGTTCTTATTTGCTAGTTGATTTCTCATCATTCTGAAGAGCAGTGAAATGATTATTAATGCAACCTGTAGTATCCTAAATTAGGATAATAGGCCTTTTAAAGGAGCCATGTCTTAAGGACTGCTGTGATTTTCTCTGGCCCCTTTTGGACACTTGAGTTTTGCCAGCAACTTTCAACCGTGTCCTCCTGGTTCAGGAATCTATGTTAATAATTGCCTAAACACATTCTTTAACTCAGGATTTTATAATAATGACAAACCACACTAAGACCGAGAACCCTATACTGTTTATAAACATTTATCTCCAGTGTAAAGACAACCATAAAAACTACATCTGCAAATAGTGGGCACAGGGGTTAACGTTCAGACTATTCTCTTTAAGGAATCTGTGAACCCTTAGTCTGGAAACTGTTCCTGTCATGGGCTTTCCCAGAAACCCTCTTCTTTCCGCATTTGTTAAGGTCTTCTCTGTCCCCTACTGTTTCCATCCCACCCTGTCTACGTTGGGATGATCAGCCCCTTGGGTCAGGGCAGTTCTTAAATGTTTATGAAATGTCCGGTCGGTGTCAGGCACAGTGTGAGGCTTGAAGCGGCGGAGGGAACAGGGTCCCCATCCTCCAGGAGCTCCAGCTGGTGGGAGCAGTTACCCGGGGATCCTCTAACTGCACGGGGCCACCATATTACCACAACAGGGCTGAATGCAGGAACACAGAGGAGGACAACTGAGAAAGCTGGCATGTTGGAGAGCTATTACAGCAAAGCAATAATATCCTACCGGCAAGAGGTAGACTACCATGGTAGCTTTCAGCTTTGTATTGTATTGGAAGAAGTCCGTGTTTTTGTTTAGCAAATTGCTTCATAAAAAACAGCTTTGTCAATTAATAAAAGAAATTAGATTAAAAATATAAGCTAATATTTTAGCGAGATGCAGGATAGGAAAACAATTTTTTACCAGTTTACAGCATTTGGTCTTTGGGACCGTAGAACTACTTTGTAAAAATATTGCTTTTGTGGTATCTTTAGAAGGCTATTTCATGATTGCTTGTCTCTAAATGAAAGTTTTTATTGAAGTATTTACTTTAAATACTTTAAATTTAGAGTATTTATGAAAGTATAAGCCACAGGGATTAAATTAAAATAGGGAAGTTGCTTCCTGCTCACGTCATTGGGCAGTCTCTCAGAGGAAACCTGTAAGGCCAAACTATTTGTAAGCAGATTTTTTTAAAAGTGTATATGAATATTTGGAGTGTATGTGGGTAGACAGAAGACATGGCTACAGGCACACAAACTAGAGATGAACTTGACACAATTACTGCTTTATCCGAAGATTGAATGGCTGGTGAGTAACTTTAGTTTCTCAAAGCTCTTTTCTGGCTTCTGAACTGATTAAGAAGTTATACTGGTTATTTATTCCTTTCTTTTTCAGGTATTAAAAAAAAAAAAAGCACAGCACAACATAATCCCCAAAGTCCCCAAATCCAACCCTGACTTTAGATGGGAAGAGGAAATCAAAAATCCTCCCCGTAATCCTTCGAAGATCCTTTGGTTTTTGCCTGAACGTCGGTCTCAGGTACCAGAGACGAGCTTCAGTTCAGTATTTTGAAAACTAAAATAAAACTAAGTGTTGAGCTAAAATGGATTCGAACATTGTGGATTTGTGTGGAAAGATCCACAATTCCCGTATCTATACAATCTTCCAGGCACCTCATTCTATTAACTCTTTACCATTATGCCGTCTCATCTTAGCCGTACAAAGTATGCCAGGCTTTAAATGCTTGTTGCTTCGAACACTCTCAACTCTTGCATTACTTTTGAAAAATATTTTCTAATATCTATCTATGGAGCTGCTTAGAGAGTTCCACATCTTTCTGTCCCAGTGGAGAGACCTTCATAACTTCCTTGCAGTGTTTCAGAGCCATCAATTTCATTTGGTGTGTTATTGAACTTGAAGAAATGCTCCTCATTTCTGCTGTCACTGTTTTTTAGCTATTGGGATGAAATTGTCTTCTTCCACACTGATCTCCTGAATTGATTTTTTCCATGAGGGTCATGACACATAAGCCTCATAAATAACTTTTGAAAGACTGTAATTGGATATTTTTAAGTAATTTTCAGTAGTTTTCACCTTTGTCCATTTTGAAGAATTAATGGTGAGGCACATCTGAGATGAGATTTCATTTTTTGAAAACATTTCTTGACTTTGATTAAAGCTAATGTTTATGTAAGTCTGTTTTTGCTAACTCTGAGGGGAGTGACCACAAACTCAGTATTTGATGATTTTTTAATATCCAAAAAGGGAAATACAAGCAAATTAAACTGACAGGATGTCTAGAAAGGAACATCTCGGTAGGTGTGGAGAAGCAGGATTCGGGAAGAAGACAGTCTGGGGAGCTGTCTCAGAATACAGGACTGCTGGCTGCAGCCCTGGGTGGAGACAGGACTTGGGGGCTCAGCCCTCCCTGCTCACTGCCTCAGTGACAATGGCCACATCACATAAATCTGCCAGTGTCCTTCCTTGTCAGATGGGAAAAATAGTCCTTAACGTGAGGATTAGATGAGGTGGCATTTGTATGCTGACACAATGCCTGGCAGAACAAATCTGTCCTCGCCTGAGATCACACAGCCCTAAATTATTTCTCTCTGGGAGCTCTCACTCTTTTTCTTTCTTTCTTTCTTTCTTTCTTTTTTAACCTTGTAGTTTATTTCATATTCACTGTCATCTCTTTAAAGACAAGGTCTATGTCAGATGTATCTTTATGCCTTGTATTTTCCTGGTAAAGAAAATGTCCTGTGACTATTTGTTGAATGACTGTATGAATGAGTGATTACATGTAAGTATTGTTTAAACATTTTAACTATTCCTGACAGGAATTTTAAAATTTGACATCTGATATTGGCTAACTCAGGTATATGATATGAACATAGAAGTATGTTTGTATCATAGATCCGAACTTCATGAATTAGCTTGAAACAACCTTGGAAAGCTGCAGATATAAGCTTTGTATAATCTCAAACCTAGAATCTGAGCAAATCTTAAAATAACCAATGAGTATTATATCCCAACTACTACAGAATGAATCAATCAAGGGTCCAAAGTCTTTGTAGCATGGATTTGTTTTCCTCACCAGTAAGTGATAAAGTAAGCCCATTTTTCCCCCACAATAATAAATCATTACATGTTCAGCTGCTTTAAAATCTTATTCTGCTCTTTGAAATTTTTAGGCTAAGCTATTGCCTGGGCAATGGGCAAGTTGTGCATAATTTCCTTGTCCCTAAGTTGACCAGAGGTTCAAAGCCTTTTCCTGGGTTTTAGTCCCAAAGGAGATCCATACAGACATTATCAATTTGGGTGCCCCAGTTAAGGCTTTGGGAGCCTTGAAGAACACATGCAGACACGTTCATCGTTCATGTTTCCTGGAACATAATACAAGTTTAGATCTCTGTCAGCTGCCTACATCTTCATCGTAGTGTTTCCAATCATGAATTTACCTCCAATAGTCATATTTTTATCTTATTTATGTGAATACTAGTTATATTTAGTTTTGTATAGTTAGGGGGAACTCAGATTAAAATAAAGATAGTCCTTACTCCAATGTCAACTGTAACTCATTTTCTTTAAAAGTGTCAACTACTCTGATACTGTCCCAGAAAATTTATTCTGTATAATTCAAAGTATCTTGGAGATGTCTAAAACAGGACATCTTTGCATGGTTCCCCTTTTACTCCCACTTTCTGTCCAATTATAATAATCTATTTTAGCTTCTCATCATTTTCCTGAATTTATATTAAGATCTAATAAGTCACTGTGTAAAATAAAGTTCAAGGACTTTTAAAAATTATTATTGAGAGTATAAATAATGTACCTTAAATACCATGGAGAAGGTATTTTTGAACACTAAAAGAAAATGAATTTTCTTTTCTGTGAGGGAGGGAAAGATTAGCATTTTACACTTTTAGGTTGGGTCCCACCTTTGCCAAGACTTGACAATGAGCATTAGGCCTGCTGTGGAGAAGGCCAGTTGGGATGCCATCCTGGGATGCGATCTCAGATGTTACTGATTTTAATACTGGGGTGATTCAGGCTGCACTAACCATTCCACAACTCTCTTGTGGGCCTTCTGCCTTTCAGGAGAGGACACTTTTAAATTCAGGTCCTTGAAAATATTTTACTCAGAAACCACCTGACTTCTGGGTCAAGTTGCAAGGGGATCATCCATTTTTGTTGCAGGTATTGTGTGGAAGAAAAAGTTCAAAGTTATATGGATGCTTAACTGGATCCAAATTCATCAGTTAAGCAGGTGAGAAGGGCTGCTGTGGTGATAACTATGGGAAGGAATTTGGGGGGTGTGTGGAGATCACTCGGTCGGTGGAGACATTAATTGTGTCTCCTTAAGCTTTATTTTTATTTTGTTTTCATTTTCGAACCAAGAAACAAATGAGGAGAAATGAGTAGTGGAAAGTAACCTCAAGTTCCCAGAAATGAACTGATTTTTTAATACTCCTTCTCTATTTTTTTGGTCACAAACCTGTATTTTTTATGTGATAAAATGAGAATGAGTGGTGTAGTTCATGAGCTCAGCCAGTAGAGGGGAATGACGCCTATAACCGCTCATTACCATGTGCAACCACTTTTCCAAATCACTTTCTCATGCTCCCGTGTGGTAAGAGTGCAGCTTTGCGAATACGTGCTATCAAGGGAGCCCAGGGTCTGTGATTTGTGGTGAGGGGATCTTCAGTTCCTGGACTGTGTTCATATAACTTGCTTCTTTTTATGGCTGCCTCTTACTTCTGTTTCTATTTCTGTATCTCTGTCACTGCATTCTTGTCCTCCTTTCTGTGTATTTGTCTCTGGTAAATTCATAGTGTGTCCAGTACTGACCCTCTCTGTGCCCATTATGTATAGAAAATTCTTAGGCACTTCTTTTTTTTTCTCGAATGCTGATTTTTATCAAGATCCTGTTCACAGAGGGAAAATACTGGAGTATTGTCATTTATGAAACCACCTATTCATCCTAGATATGTAAGCCAGAATTTGTATTTAAGTCCACAAACAATTTTCTAGACTGTGAAGACCAAGCTGCGTCATGTTTGAAGAATTTATCCAATACTTACATGGATGCAACTATCCTGACTCTAAAGTTCAATGAATTTGTGGGAGAAAAGTCTCTAGAGTGTAGAATCCTATATAGTATTTCTAATTCTCTTACTTTGCATCTTTTTTTTCCACAAAAGTGTGTGTTTGAATGAATGTCTTGATTTTGAGTTTACCTAGGAAAATTTCTTTTCCCTTATTAGGCTATTATGGTGTCCAATGAGCACTCACTGGACTGAATACTTGTTCAAAGTGCATTCTCCTAAAGTCAGATTTAGAGAATTTATGAATTATAGCCTTCAATAAAACTTGGCACTGAATTCCACCTTTTACTTAATGAACCAGCATAGAAATTTGTATTAGTATTTGATAAAAATCGGTTTAGGATGATATAGATTCTCTCTCCAACAAACTAGTTTGTTGAGATAATAAGCATGCATGTTTCATTCAATTGATGAAGTTTTAAAAAAATAGAAATGACTTATACTTTTAAGTCATTTCTATTTTTTTAAAACTTGTCTCCAAGAATTCTATTATTTCTATAGACAATTTCAGTTGGTCAAGGAATATCCAACTGGGATTTATCCTTAAGATGCAAAGTTGTGCAAATTAATCAATGCGATACACCACATCAAGAGAATGAAAGATGAAAACTGCATGGTTGTCTCAACAGATACAGAAAAAGCATTTGGAAAAGTTCAGCACCCACTCATGATGAAAAACTCTCAAAAAACAGTATAAAAAGAAATTTCCTCAACCAATAAAGGCCATATGAAAAGTCCACAGTTAACATCAAAATCAATGGGGGAAATTGAAAAGCTTTCCTTTAGGATTTGATATAAGACAAGGATGCCCACTCTTACCACTTCTATTTACTGCAGTATAGCAAGTACTACCAAAAACAATCAGAAAAGAAAAGAAAGCATATTAATTGGAAAGGAAGAAGTAAAATATCATGGTGATGACAAGATTCTATAGGCAGAAAACCCTGAAGTTTCCATAAAAAAGTTAGCACTAATAAATGAATTTAGTAAAGTAATAGGGTATAAAATCAATATACAAAAATTAGTTGCATTTTTTTACACCAGCAATGATCTATCTGAGAAGGAAATAAGGAAAGTAATCTTATTTATGATAGCATGAAAAAATAAAGCAAGCTTTTCTTGCTCAATTTTATTGCTGTAGTTTTTTTTTATTTTTAATAAGCTCATGACTGAGAATACAAAAAAGATAAAATACTTAGGGATATATTTAACTAGGAGGTGAAAAATTTGTACATTGAAGACTATAAAACACTGATGAAAGAATTTGAAAAAGACATAAATAAATAGAAATATATCCTTTGTTCATGGATTGGAAGAATTAATATTGTTAAGATGTCCATAACACTCAAAGCAGTAGGTAGATTCAGTGCAATCTCTACCAAAATTCCAGAGAGAATTTTTACAGAAATAGAACAAACAATTCTAAAATTTGTATGGAGCCAGAAGAGACCCTGAAGAGACAAAGCAATCTGAGAAAGAACAGAGCCAGAGGTATCACATTTCCTGCTTCCAAATTTCATTACAAAACTATAATGATCAAAACATCATGGTACTGACATAAAAAAAGACATGTAGACCAATGGAATGGAATAGAAAACCCAGAAATAGGCACAAGCATATAGGATTCACTAATTTTCAATAAGGGCACCAACGGCACACAATGGAGAAGAGATAATCTCTTTAATAAATGGTGGAGGGAAAACTGGATAGCCACATGCAAAAGAATGAAATTGGATCCTTATCTTGAACCATGTACAGAAACCAACTTAAAATGGATTGAAGACTTAAACATAAAACCCAGAACCACAAAACTCCTAGTGGGAAATAGGGAAAAAGCTCCTCAACATTGGCCATGGCTATGATTTTTTTGGATATGATACCAAAAGCACAGACTTGAACAAAAGCAAAAACAAACAAGTAAGACTTATCAATGGCATGTCCATCATCTCTAGAAAGAGATCCTGCCATTGACAATAACATAGATGAACTTGAAGGACATTATGCTAATCAAAATAAGTCAGATACGGAAAGAAAAAAATGCACGATCACAGTTATATGTGGCAATGTCAAAAGCACAGATGCAGAGAGTAGATGGTGGTTACCAGGCGTGGGGAGATGGAGGAAATGGGGGATGTTGGTCAAAGGGTACAAAGTTGCAGTTAATAAGGATGAATGTCTAGAGCTCTAAAGTACAACTTGAAGACTATATTTAATACTGCTCTACTGAGTACTGGAAGTTTGCTAAGAGTAGATTTTAGGTGCTTTCAACACAAAGATCGGTAACTATATGAGGAGAAGTTTATGTTTCTTTGCTTGACTACAATAATTTTTCACTATGACTATGGACATCAAATCAGCATGTTGTGCACCTTAAAAATAGAAAGTTTTACAAAATAAAATAAAATAAACATTTAAAAAGAGGGATCAGATGTAACAAAGAGAAGAAATACACGAAAATCTGTCTTATAGCAAAAGTCGTTTAAAACGTCACAGCGCATTCTTGCACGGAGTTTCCGGTCACGGTGCGGGATGTCTGGCTGCGGAAGGTGAAGAAGCTGATCACACTGAGTTATTATGGATTAACCAACACCAAGGGCAAGGAAAGACACTCTGTGACTGCTAGGTGCGACCTCATACTAGAAGTTCTGTACACGCCGTAGTGTGTTTCACGTGTTACAGCCTGGAATGGAGACAGGACTACTCGGGGCAGGGGTGGGGGGTGAGGTGGGGTGTGGGGTGGTGAGAGCGAGAGGGCAGGGTAGACCGCGCTACTACGATCACAAAAAATGGGAAACTAAGGCTGGGGAGGGCTAGGTCACTTCTTTTGTTAGGCTGCTAATAAGTGAGGAAGCCAAGATTCATCCTACCTCCTTCTGAAACCCGAGTAGCTCACTTCCTTCTCCACACCAGGCTGCCTCCCAGACCCTATCAGGTAATTATTATGATCCCTGCATGGCTGTTTAGGTGGCATTGTTTATCTGAAGAGACTGTTCTTTTTGAGCTTTCATCTCTGAGCCATGTTCTTTTCTTGCCCGTCTTTAATCATTTTGTTCTATTTACAAATGCTGAGATGGAGAAAGTATTGACCGAGAATTGCAAGTAAACTTGGTTTTCATTTTCTGCTTTGAAAGAGGACGTGGATTCTTTTACCACGAGATCATATCCAGGGTATTTAGTGGTAAGACTGGGCCAGGGTTCTCCAAGTTACCAGGGGTCCTGGTCTGCTCCAGGAATCAAAGCATGCTGAGAATTACAGAGTTTGGGGGAGACAGACATGTCAAGGGGTTACCAGTAGGTGCATTTGCTCCCCAAATCAGATAGACTAGACCTCCTACAACTATCCAGGGTGGGTCCAGGTTTAAGGACTCCTGCTTGGCAAGGTAGAGTAAAAAATGTGTTTATTAAGAAACTAGCTGTTGAGCATAAATGGATGTTGAAATAGACCAGAACCAGGCGAAACAGCCCACCAGCAGATAGCCATAAAAATTAAGGTTACAAAACAGAACACACACTTTGCCCTTCTCCTCTGTCTCTGAACTCAGGGTCAGGCCCTGGCCTGAACCTCTTTTTCCAGCTGGTGTTTGCTTCATTCCAAGCAGGCTTCCTAGGTTTCTCTTCCCAGCCGGAGCTAAGCCAAGATGTCATTTCTCACCATCTCTTTTATAATATTTATTTCACATTATTTGCGTGTAGGATGGCTGCCTTTGAATTTTTCTAGACAAGATACAGGCGCCTTTTTGACATGCTTGACTTGCTGCGAAGAAGATGTAGGAAAGTAATAGGAAGGTGGGGACAGAGTAGGGGGAAAAGGGATCACCTGAATGTTTGGTGAAACTCATCCAGGAGACCTAAAGAAGGTTTGGACCCAACCCCATTTACCTCACCTCTTTCTTCCACAAATAATTAATTAACCTCTTCGAAGAGCATCTTGACTCCAGCTCTATCATCTTCCAAGAAGGATGAATATTTGCATTTTCTTTGGACTGAGAGGCATTTTACTAAATCCAGACACAAGAAGAAACAGCTAAGAATTCGGTGAGATAGGATATCCAGGTTACATATTGTAGATGCAATGCAAAGGCTACCAACAGAACAACAGTCATTCTCCAGAGGTGGTTCATGACTGGCTTGGCCAAAATTAGTCACCACTCCTACAAGTTTCAATTTTTGCAGGATCATTGTGTGCATATGCCAAAAGGGCAGATTGGATTTTAAGAATTCTGCTTTCAGATGGAGGTGGGTCAAGTGTACTTTCCCTATTTCCATAATTTTCTATGGCATGTAGGATGTCATGGAATTTTTAATGCTCTCCACCATAATCCATATACAGTCCTAAATATGGTAATGTCATTAAGTCCTTAGGATTTTCTAAGACAGAGGTAATTATGAAGAAAATAATTGATAGTGAAAGAATTAAGTTCATGGGGAATTCTTCACAGTAATAGATAGCATTTAAGGTCTTGAATATACTAGTTTATACCATAAAGATGACACTGGGATCCCAGTCTTTTTCAATGAGCAATATTAACTTATGGGCATGAAATGAAGCACAGAGGCTTCCTGAGTACAACAATTCATTATTGTTATTATTGGCCCTTAGAAGGTCTCTCTACAAATTCAAAATCAGAGTTAGCCCTGGAGAAGCAAGTTAGAATTGCAGGCGAAATGAAGGAAGAAAAATAAATATGAACTCTGTTTTCTGTACTTGTAAGGATTTAGGCAAGGTAAATATACCAGGTCATGCAATTTAGACCCAATTTACTTTTCTATCTTTTTAGCAGAAAAAGTGAGAAGAGGAGGAGGAATAATAATTTTCCTCTATTTTTTATGGCAGCCATAAATGTCTTCATAAATAGGGCACCTGTTCAAAGGAATTTTTTCTTGTATGTAATGCTAGAGTGATTAAGCCAATGGAAAAATCTAGGAAAAATACAAGTCCAAGATTTGATACTTTCTGGGGAGGAGGTTGAAAAGGCAGTGAGTGATCTTTTTAATTTTAATCCCTTGCAATTTTGCCACTCACCAAAAATCCTTTTCTAGTAATGAGAAACACATTAGGAAAAAGATGTGATGTTTAGTCTGCTTGCTGATATTTGGTACCAAGTGATCCAGCCCTTATGGAAACTTTAATAAAATATCTGTCAAGACTGATCCCCATATATGTGCCTCAGTGATTCTTCTTAGTACAGTAAAGGCATAGGGTGTTTATCATAGCCTTAGTTTCCTTGGAAGTAAAATTCAATGGGATAGAAAATTGGAGTTTTTAAGTTTGTACTGAGGCATATACCTATTGTACGGATTCAGGTCCATTATTTGGAGAAGCATGCAAAAACCCTTTCAAATTCAATATTTGGAAAAAGATTTTATTACTTTAAAGGAGTAAGATATTTCCTTTTCTCTCCCTCTCTCCTTGCTCCCCTGCTTTTGATACATTGTTGCTTCCTTTTCATCCTCCTTCACCCTTCCATCCATTGATCCATCCATCCAGCCCTCCATCCATCCACCCCTCCATCCATCCATCCCTCCCTCTAAAGTAATGGGATCTATGTAACTGCTTGAGTTAGTTTTTGCTTGGTCTAGCTGGTAAAAAGCTTAGGTTATGTTCTATACTTAATTTCTAGAATAAAAAGAGAAATTGTAAACTAACATTTATTGAGCACTTACTAGATCTCTGTCAAGGAACGAAGTAAAGACTTTATATAATCCTTTCATTTAATCCTTATAACTGCCCTACAAAGTAGCTACCAGTAGAATCCTTATTTCACAGATGAGAAAGTTGAGGTTCACAGAGGCAGCTGGCTTGTACAGGGGTCAGCTAGTTAGCGGTGGAGCTTGTGTTCAAATTCAGACAATCTCTCCCAGATCCTGTGATTATAACATTACATGACGCCATCCCTGCTACCTGTTCTAGCCTCATCTTCTGTTACCATATCTTCATTTCATAGGCTGATTCTTTTACTCTTATTTAATAAGCCAATTGTAAAGGCTCATTTGTTGTAAAGTGCTTCAAGTATGCTTTAAAATCAAATGCAACATAAATAACTTAGAGAAATACAATAAGTATTATTAACACATAAATTCAGTGCTGACTTCACTTGACTGGTACCCTCCCTCTTTTAATCTTTCAAATACTGCCTCTTCTTCTTAGTATGTATTTTTACAAGGACCTCCTTCCTTCTTCTCTATAATCATTTTACTTAAAAAATCATTTTGAATGATAAAGCATTTTGGATTATGAAATGTAGATATGTTATTAGATACCCATGTAGTCACCTCCAAAATAAAGTAGATGTGAATGCACACACACACTTATATGTTTCAGATTTCTCATTAAAAAGAAATAAAACTTAAAGATATATTTAAAGCTGCCTCCTTCCTCCTACCTTTTGCAGTGGAATTACCATCCTGAAATCGCCACAAACATCCTGGTGTATACTTGTTCCATGTATTTTTGCTTTTGTGCTTTCCTTCCATAGAATATATCCACAAATAACATATGCTGTTTTTATGCCTTAAAATGTACATAAGTGATGCCATATTGTTTTGCAACTCACTTTTCTCATCCAGTATAGTGTTTTGAAGTATATTTATGTAAATACTATTCATTTACTTAAACTTCTATATAATATTTTACAATATTAAACGTTTTCTTTATCCATTTCCCCTGTGATGGACCTATCATTTTGCTGTTACTTATAACTTTGCAGCAAACGTTCTTGTGCATTTCCGATAAGAGGATGTGTGGGAGTATTTAGGGCGGTGTGTAGTCATCTTTAACTTTGACCTGATAAATATAGGCAGAACCTGTTTTATTGTATTTTGTTTTATTATGCCTCATGAATACTGCATGTTTTACAAATTGAATGTTTGTAACAGCCCTGCATAGAGCCTGTCTACCAACACCATTTTTTTTTCCAACAGCATTTGCTCACTTTGTGTCTCTGTGTCACATTTTGGTAATTCTTGCAATATTTCCAACTTTTTCATGATTATTATATTTGTTGTGGTGCTCTATGATCAGTGGGCTTTGATGTTACTGTTTTAATTTTTTTTAAAAGATTTTATTTATTTATGTGACAGACAGAAATTACAAGCAGGCAGAGAGAGGGGAGGAAGCAGGCTCCCCGCTGAGCAGAGAGCCGGATGCGGGGCTTGATCCCAGGACTCTGAGATCATGACCTGAGCCGAAGGCAGCGGCTTAACCCACTGAGCCACCCAGGCGCCCCGTTACTGTTTTAATTTGAGGCACCACAAGCTGTCCCCATATAAGTGGCAAACTTCATTGATAATCATTGGGTGTGTTCTTAGTGCTTTCTTGACTGGCCATTCTCCTGTAACTCTCTCCCACTCCTCAGGCTTCCCGACTCCCTGAGAAACAAAATTGAAATTAGGCCAATTAGTAACCCTACCTTGGCTTCTAAGTGGTCAAATGAAAGGAAGAGTTGCACATCTCTCACTTTGAATCAAGAGCTAGAAGTGATGAAGCTTAGTGAGCAAGGCAGGTTGAAAGCCACAATAGGCTGAAAACTAGGCCTCTTGCACCAAATGTTAGCCAAGTTGTGAATGCAAAGGAGAAGTTTTTGAGGGAGATTGAAAGTGCTTCTATAGTGAGCACACCAATGATAAGAAAGTAAAACAGACTTATTGCTGATATGGAGAAAATCTGAGTAGTCCAGATAGAAGATCAATCCAGCGACAACACTTCTAAGCCAAGACTAATCCAGAGCAAGACCTAACACTGATCCTCTGAGGACTGAGAGAGGTAAGGAAGCTGCAGAAGGAAAGTTTGAAGGCATAGAGGTGGGTTCATGAGCTTTAAGGAAAGAAGCTGTCTCTATAACATCAATGTGCAAAATGAAGCAGCAAGGGCTGGTGGAGAAGCCACAGGAAGTTACCCAGAAGATCTAGCGAAGCTAAATCAAGAAGGTGGTGCTACCCTCCACAATGTAGATGAAACAGCCTTATATACTGGAAGAAGAGCCATCTAGGACATTCATAGCTAGAGAGGAGAAGTCAGTGCCTGGATTCAAAGTACAGGCCGACTGTCTTGTTATGGGCTAATGCGGCCAGTGAGTTGAAGGTGAAACCAATGCTCAATGACCATTCTGAAAATCCCAGAGCCCTCAATAATGATGCTAAATCTACCCTGCCTGTGCTCTATAAATGGAACAACAAAACCCGAATGACAGTACATCTGTTTACAACATGGTTAACTAATATATTAAATATTTGAGGCCCACTGTTGAGATCTAGTGATCAGAAAAAAAAGGTTTCTTTCAAAAATATTACTGTTCATTCACAATGCACCTGGTCACTGAAGAGCTCTGACGGAGATGTGCAATGAGACTAATGTCTTCATGCATGCTGATGCAACATCTCCTCTCCTGTGGCCCATGGATTAGGGGGTTAATTTTGATCTTTAAATCTTATTATTTAAGAAATATGTCTCAAAAGGCTATTGTTGCCATAGATAGTAATTCCTCCGATGCATCTGGGTAAACTAAATTGAAAACCTTCTAGAAAGGATTCAACATTCTAGATACAATT
Organism: Neogale vison; assembly: GCF_020171115.1. Lineage (NCBI taxonomy): Eukaryota > Metazoa > Chordata > Mammalia > Carnivora > Mustelidae > Neogale > Neogale vison. The sequence continues at coordinate 84,556,973 of NC_058095.1, forward strand.
AAGAGCATTTGTGATTCATGGGAAGGGGTCAAAATATCAACATTAACAGAAATATGGATGGCTTTGAGGACTCCAAGATGTCTGTGGGGGCAGTCACTGTCGAGGTGGTAGAAACAGCAAGAGAACTGGAATTAGAAATGGGGTCTGAAGATGGGACCACATTGGGGCAATCTCACGATCAAACTTGAATGGATGAGGAGCTGCTTCTCATGGATGAGTAATGAAAGTGGTTCCTTGAGATGGAATCTATTCCTGGTGAAGATGCCATGAAGATTGTCGAAATGACCACAAAAGATTTGAATATTATGTAAACTTAGCTAATAAAAGAGCAATGGGGTTTGAGAGGATTGATTTCCATTTTGAAAGAAGTTCTACTGTGGGTGAAATGCTACCAAACTGTATCACATGATGCAGAGAAATCACTGATGAAAGGAAGAGTCAATGGACATGGCAAACTTCAGTGTTGTTTTATTTTCAGAAATTGCTGTAGCTGCCCCAGCCTTCCGCAACACCACCCTGGTCAGTCAGCAGCCATCCACACCAAGGCAAGACACTCACCAGCAAAAAGACAAATGATGGTTCAGGTGTTCAGTGATAAAGTATTTTTTAATTAAGGAATGTATCTTTTTGTAGATATAGTGCTACTGTCTACTTAACATACTATGGTATAGTATAAACATAACTTTTATATGCAGTGAGAAATCAAAAGTTTCATTTGACTTGATTTTCTACGATATTTGCTTTTGCTGGTGGTCTGGAACTGATGAGGTCTGCCAGTAGTTGAACCAAATATACTCTACCAAGTGGTAGAAGTGTTCCGTCTTCTCATACTCTCATACTCTCCTCAATACTTTGTGTTATCAGATTTATTCATTTTTTTAATCAGATAGATGTAACATGTCATGTCTTTATTTTAATGTGCATTTCCCTGGTTACTAGAAAGAGTTTGAAACATTAAAAAAATACTTATTGGACATTTGGGATTCCTTTTCATATCATTTACTCATTGATGAATTAATTTCATATTGACTAGTCATGTTCTTCTTTTTTTTTTCCCAATTTATTTATTTTCAGAAAAACAGTATTCATTATTTTTTCACCACACCCAGTGCTCCATGCAAGCTGTGCCCTCTATAATACCCACCACCTGGTACCCCAACCTCCCACCCCCCCGCCACTTCAACTAGTCATGTTCTTTATGTATCCTGGGTAAAAATATTTTCTTGGTTACATGGTTTGGGTTCTAAATATCTTCTCTTTCTTATGGGTTGGTTCTTTACTTTGTTTATAGCATCTTTTGTCATACAGAAGTTTTAATTTTAATGCCATCAAATTTATTAATCTTTTCCTTTATGGTGTATGTTTTTTTGTATCTTGTTAAATAAATTCTTCCCTGCTGTAATATCATAATCTCCCATGTACAGTTTTGCTGTACAGTTTTTTATACAGTTTTGCTTTTCATACTTAGGACTTCAGTCCTCTTTTAAGTTCTTTCTGGAACTTGCATTAGATTCTTGCAAAAGAACAGATAAGAGAAGTTCTTTGGAATGAAAAATAAAAAGGAGGGCAATGACAGAAATTATAGTGTTTTAAACTTCTGATGTAAATTGGATCTATTCATTTTATTCTCGATGTTGATTATTCTCTTCTATATATTTTCCATCTCTGTGTGATGTGTTCTTGGTAATTATTGGTAATTTCCTCAGATTGTCTGATATAATAATTTTTCATTAACCCGTGATGTATAGTTAGACCTATTGATTTTAAATTTTAGTAACTGTATGTTTTACATCTAGCAGTTCTAGTTGTTTTCTCTTAAGTATTGTCTATTCTTTTCTATGATTATATGACATTCTTTGATGTCAAAATCTTTTTAACTATGCCTATATTACAGTCTCCATAAAACTTTTATTTTGTTGTTTCGGAGATGCGACACTTTTATTTGCTGTTTGTGTTGACGCTTGCTATTGTTGGATTCTTTTTTCATGTGTTCTGTGGTTTTGGGTTGTGAGCTCATCTTCAGCAGAGCTTTAGTTGTTAGAATCTTGTGGAAATTGAGGTTTAGGGCTAGTCCCTGGAATATAATTTTATGACTGTTTTTGTGAGAAGTGCTATTGATGAGTAGGCCCTAATCTATATGTTATTTTTCAGATCATGTTGGTTAATTAATTTCAATTCCAGATGCCAGTGTTTTATGGTCTGGAGATTTATAATCTTAGGGCTTTTGTTTTTGTTTTTCTCCCAGAGCTGAGCCAAAATGGATGAGAATCCCAGTTCTTGTGGCGGGTTCCTTTCTAACCATTCACTGAGAATGCAGTTCTTTGAGGGTTCTCGATCTCTGCAGCAATTTTGGTTTGAACTTCCCACCTTGAATGGGACTAAGGCCTTGCTGCCTGTTGCTGCATGGGTATGCAGTCCTAAACCCTGGCAGCATGGGTATGCAGTCCTAAACCCTGAGGTTAGCAATGCTACATTCCCGGCTGTTGGCCTTTCAGGTACACAAAGCCAGCTTGGGAGATTTTGGCTGTCTCTCTACACTTGGTACCAAGAGTTTTCTTTCTTTTTATAAGATCCATATAATGGATTTATTTTTCCTATTTAATCTACCATTTCTAGGTACTTGTGGTGAAATAATTTTCAGGTTACCTGTGTCCATTGTCTGTCCAATTTTAGTATATGTGCTGCCGAAGCGAGCACTCCATTGTCTGTCCAGAACAAAGATTTTGAAGCCCTCTAACACTATTTTCAGGAGATAGAGGCCCTTGTAGACCCCTAGACTATTCACAGCTTTAAGATGGTGTTCTCAGGAGTTTCCAGGATCCTGACTCTTCTGGGGAAACCACTCTAACCTGCTCACAGAGAGCATGTTCCATCTTGCTCATCAAATGTCTTTGGGCCCCATTTTCTCTTTTTGAACTGTAACAACTAAAATCTGGTCCTCTCTAAAGCCCTCTTTTCAAGCAGTGAACCCTGCGTATGTTTCTTTTTCTTTTTGTGATCTGCCATTAAGATGTCATTTTCCCTTCATATCTCTTTGGTCTCAAATCTGTTTCTAAAATCTCAACACTTCTTTTAAAGACACCTCTCCTGTCTTCCTTTATTCTGATTTCATTATAAAAAACACTCCCCATCTGATAATAAGACTAAGCCTGCTTTTCAAGCCAATCTAGTTTCCCTTTGATTACCCAAGCAAATAGAATTCTTAGATACAGAGTATTTTAGGCACGAATATTTTAAAATGTATACTTAACTAACTTTCAGGTTTATAGTCATTTATTTCAAGTTGTTTCTTTGTCCCAAGACTGTGACATAGTTTCTTTTTAATAAATGATTCAATTCAGGCAGTCATTCCGAAATATTCATTGAGCACCTATTGTATACACGCACTTTTATAGATACTTGGGATATGCCAGTGGACACAACAATTTTTTTTCTGTCATTATTAATAACACTTTATAATCCTACTAAGAATAAAGCCAGAGTTCATGTCTCTGGAACCTAAAGCCAGACCCTAATATAATTCGTAAAAACTGGTGGTGCCAATCTGAGATCTTAGAAGTGTGGGGGTGACTTTTAATAGCTGTTGGACAAGAACCCCAATAAACAGAGCTCAGTCCTTTCAGATTCCCCATTGGGTCCTGAATTCAGATATTGAGGTTTGGGGGAACACAGCTATTGAAAAATAATTTGAAGCCCAACCTCATAGAGAGCTCTGTAGTGCCCAAGGAGACCTTCAGCTTCCCTGTTTCTGTCTGGCCGCCCAGGGTCACGCCCTGTGTGGGCATGGCTGAGAAACCACACAGGCTGCTAATCATTTTTCTGTGTCCTGATGTTTAAAGGTCTTTGGAGAGAAAGAACCTCTTTCTACCATAAGAAAATCTGGGTTTCAGCTGCTGTGGCTTGGTAAGGCCTGAGCCAGTGCACCTAGCAGCAGCTTGCTTTCTAGACCCCAGTTTGTCCACTGGCCTGTTAATGCCCCAAGTGGCCAGTATTTGCTGAATTCCAGCCTGTTATGAAACACTACAATATATATGGACCTGCAGAGTTCAAAATCCCACATGACCTGCATTTACTACTAGGCTTAAGTCCTAAAGCTGCCTTCCTTTGTGGTTGCTATATCTTCTGCATATTATTTTGTTTTCTAAATGTAAATCTTTGTCCATTTTTTAAGGCCCCCAGTTCACTCAGCCAGATATTGGGAATTTGGGGGGGCAGTCGATATATCTTTCTCAGCTGAGATTGGATCAACCAAGAGGAGGGAAAAAGAAGTCAGGGTAGAAGATGAAATGTATTCTGTGGATAAATGGGCTAGCTAATATTTCACTTGGCATCAGAGCCACCCACTCCCTCCCCAGTGCCCAATGCGGGCCCAGGCTAGTGCACAGGCGCTCCATGTGTGTCCAGGCTGTGGGAGGGGAAGGGGCCAGCACACTGGCCCCAATTCCTTCTAGAATTTCCTTCCCCTGGGAAGCAGTGAGTAAAGGGTGTGGCAAAACCCTGAATATTATCCTAAGCATAAATTTCTTGCACACAAACATGAAGAATTTGTGTGTGTGTTGGGAGCAGATGTTGCCCTAATGGTGAATACTTTTTTTTTTTTTTAAGATTTTATTTATTTATTTGACAGACAGAGATCACAAGTAGGCAGAGAGGCAGGCAGAGAGAGAGAGAGGAGGAAGCAGGATCCCCGGTGAGCAGAGAGCCCGACATGGGGCTTGATCGTAGGACCCTGGGATAATGACCTGAGCCAAAGGCAGATGCTTTAACCCACTTAACCACGCAGGTGCCCCAAATGGTGAATACTTTTAACACAGTTCTTAGAATCAAAGTTTCAGCAATTGTTTGCCTGTCTCTTTCACTATCCAAGCTGGATCCTGTATAATTCCTGTTTTCCTCAGGGTCCCGTGCATATCACAGTGACATCTGTTGATTGAAGGAAGGTCTACCTCCCCTGGTGAGACCTAGGGAAAGTGCACACCTGCCGTCTGAAAAAATGGTCATGAAGGGCGGTGCATATGAACAATTTCCCCGTTGTCTTCTCAGAGTGTTTTCCTACCCTCCAGTTGTTGAGGGAAGTTGAAAATGAATTTCAAAAAGACATTACACGTCTATTCACACGTTTCTTATCTCTCCTCTACATGAGTCAATTAAAGCCCTAGAAAATGTACAGAGTGAAAAGCCTTATAATGAGACTGACTTCCCACCTAATTCAAGACACTCAGTGACTTAAATATATCAAAAAACTTTCTCCTACCCCATTTTGTCTGATAATGGTGTGTCCAGCTATACTGAAATATTTTTTTTCTTTCTTCTTCTTCTTCTTCTTTTATTTTTTAGTTTTGTATATTTAAGTAGTGTTGCAATAATAACATTTATTTTGAAATTTTGAAACACAAGTTGTGGTGGCAGGGATTGTGCAAGGAGAATTGCATGTAAGTCTCATGAGACCTCCCAGGTGTGGGAGGCGAAGAGCAGAGACTCTGAAGAATGAAGCGTCTTGCCCATATGCTCTCAGCCAGTATACAGCAGAGTCAGGATCTCACCCAAGAGCCACGCAGCTTTCAAGTGGGAGAGTGTCTGAAGAGAAACATGTCCCTGGATCAGAACTGAGGTTGGGCCCTGTGGAGCACCACCTGAGGTTACAAAGTAAGCCAGCTTCAGGCTCATTTCAGTTTCAACAAAATATTTGCTCTTGGTCGCGTTGAATTTTATGTCAGACTTAGGAAGCATCAGTGACTGCTTCGTGTTTAAGGCTGACGTCATGAGGTGTTGGGCTCAGTTTGGGGGGGGGATAGTAAAGTACTGAAACTGGGTGATAAGAAGGAGTGGAATGAGCCATCTCTGGACAAAACACAACACAGAGAGAATAATAGAACTTTTCAATGATGTCATAATAATTACTGCAATAATTCCTGGTTGATATGATGTCTTTTTGTATATTTTGTTTCTAAGTACTCAGTGTTCTAGTTTAGATTTATCAAAATCAGAGCCTCTTCTCTTGAAAGTCTCTGTCTGGAGAAACTTCCACTCTGGGAGAATTAAAAAAAAAAAATTCACTTTCCTCTTTTCCAAGTGTTTCCCGCCATCTCTGGCCTCTGACACACGCTGCGGACAGTGGAGATGTACGTGAATTTTTCAGAGCATATTAATTTATTCCAAAAAGTAGTTCCTGGCAGTACTGTCCACAACCATTCTCCCCAATTTTCTAATAGTCACTGTGTTATGTTTATTATTTTAACACCATTGAATTAAATAGAATTCTTAATTTTGCTGGTTCCCTATTCACTTGGATCTATATTTCTCCTGATTATAAATCAAAGGGTAGACTTATTTTTCTAATTATTTTGCTAATTAAATAACTTATTGAAGCAAATGTTTAAAACACCCCTGAGTAGCTTTGTGTTAGTAAATCAGCCACGCCAAGCAGCTAACACCCTGTTAGAGAAAGCTCTATTCACATCAAACACCACTCTGCCTAGGCCTGTATCGTAAGATTAGCACTACAAAAATCATGCAAGGTGAAAATCGTAGCAAATTATTAGTTATGGGGCAGTTGGAGAAAGAGAATATCTCTGAAAACTGAGCTGATAAGACTTCAAAACTATGGGAAGATTTCTCTGCCTCACTAAGAATAATAATAAAAATGATGATTCCAGAGATTTTGTAGGTTTGCAATAACCTGCTTAAAAATGAGAGTGGACTGGCTGTGTTATCATTACTGTTTCCTGAGAGACAGTTTATGGAAGGTGGTTTTTATGATACATTCCTGAAAAATCTCCAGATTTCAAATATGCAATATAAACGTCCTCAAGAAAACTGGAGAACTTACCCATTTTATAAATAGTACCACACCTACTTCAGACTAAATAGGATTTCCACATTTCAGTGTGGTCAGTTCACAATAAAAGGTGGACAGCAAAAAACTGCTAACAAATCTGTACACCAAGGGTCTGATCCAGTCTGTTTAAATTAGACGTGCCCAAACTTTCTGGTTTCAGGTTTCCTCTACTCTCCTCAAACTTACAGAGGACCGCAGAGAGCCTTTGTTTATGTGAGTTATATCTGTCAACATCTACCGTTTTGCAGATTGAAGTTGAGAAAAATTTAAACCACAAGAATATATACAAGAACGCGTCCTCTCAGCCATCAGAGGGAAGACACTGGCGTATGCTGTGTAGCCCCTGGAGAACTCCACTGCACCTTCTGAGAGAATGAGGGAGAGAAAACCAAATGATGCTTTGCTATCACTATGAGGAGAGTTTTGACCTCATGGATCCCCTGAAAGGATGTCAGGGACCTGAGGGGTCCCCAGATCTCACTTTGAGGACCACCAGTTTAAATGCTTTGATACTATTTAACATTTACAAAACCCTCATAGGAACTTAATAAGTGGTAGATGATGAATCACTTGAAAACATCGTTTCTGACCATGGCTCTTAAAATGAGCCAAACTGATTTGATATTCTATTCTCTTTTCTAGCTGTGAGATCCTTGGCAAGTCTGGAGCTGTATCGTACAGTGCGTATGACAGGTACACAGCAGAGAAGAGCTACAGGAGAAGGAAAGAAATGGAGCAGAGCCCCCCCCCCGCCCCCCTGCGCCATGCAGGCAGAGCTCTCCCACACCCTCCCAAGGAGTCCCACTGATTACTGTGGTATGAAACAGAATTCTCTCCAGAGAGGGTGGCTGGAATCAAGAAATAGAAGCAAAATTTCAACCTCCCCCTCATCCCCCGCCTGACTTTCCCCCTATAGCTTGTTTATCTTTAAAAGCTTTGATCTAAAATGAGCAATTCCTTGCACTTCCAAGGTCCAGGCCCCTTTGGTTTGCTCTATTTATGCTCACTGTGTTGTTTTGTTAAATGAAATTTTACTACTATTAATCCAGTAGTAAAACATCTCCTTTTTCTTCCCCTGACACCTGTTACTCTTACTTCCTATTTCACAGACCTAGTCCTGCTCAGTTTTAGCAACAACTTTCCTTGCTCAAACTCATCCTTAAACATGGAACCAGGGTTTGATAGGATTCTTTTCTATAAGTCACAGCACATCCTTGGTCATTTTCTGTTAGTGTCTAGGTTTTGTGTCCCCGAGCCCGGGGGGAAATGGACAATGGTCCCTTTGTCTGGGATTCGAATTGGGGCTGTGCAAGGGAATGTTGCAGGTTGAATCCTGGTGGAATTCGTCTGTGAAGAGGATGGTGGACAAGGACTGGCTTGGGGCCAGGGCAAGGCAGCTCTCCGTGCTGGGTAAGAAGACAGGCTCATCGTCTGGGATCGTCTGAGAATGTGGCTACAAGGGCCATACCGAGGCTCCAGGGCACGTGATTTAACAATGATTCTCCTGCATGATACTTGCTGGGCGTTTCTGAAATGCAGAGGCAAATCTCACTTCTTCTAGACTCTTTAGATTATGAATGTTTGCCTACACAGATTTTCTTGTTTTATGTGGGCAGTAAATATTTACTGAACACCCCTTTGTGGTCCACACTGTGCTGAACCCTGGGGTGAGTGAGGGGCATGGTAGGACCACCCTGAGTTCTGGCTCTGGTGAAGGGGAGATGGTCCTGCCAGTCCCAGACAGGGGAATTTGGGAAGATAAACCAGCCTGGGGAGTAAGATAATCACTTCAACTTCAGATATGGTTTTTGAGATGATGGTGAGATATCTGAAAGAAAAATTTGTAGTAACCTTCCGCTAAGGCGTCATCAAAATCATGGATGTCAGGAAAGCATAGTGTTTGAGCCAACTCTGGACTCATCCAGGCTTGAATACTCATTCCTTGTCTACCATTCAGCAGCCGAGTGATATTTGGTGTGATTACGAACATACTGCTACTTCAGTGTCCTCCTGCAGAAAATCAGCGTTCCAAAGAGAGAAACTAGAATGGCAGGTGCATGTGTTCTAGCATTTGGTAGGAATGCGGTGAGAGCAGTTCTCGGAGCCTTGTTTGTTGGTTCAATATCTGAGTTTGGAAAGCAGCGATGAACATTAGTCACGCTGCACTTGGCTTCCATCAGACAAGTAGCGGTGCCTTTGATCTGATAGTGACAGCTGATATAAGTCTTAGCTGAAGCAAGGCCACAATGAGGTGCCGAGAGGAGGAAGTGGTTCGCTTAGGAGTACACAGGGCTCAGGGGCAGATTGGAAGATGGAATCCAAGGCCGTAATCCCAGGTTCACATTTCCAGTTCACACAGGCTTGAGTTTGAATTCCCACCTTAGCACTTACCTGCTGTATAAATTCATCCAAGTTACTTGCACTTTCTGTGCCTCAATTTATCATCCATAGAAGTGAGGAAAATCATGGATTAATGTGGGAATTCAATGAGGTAATAAATGTTAAGTACTCAACAGAGTGTCTGGCAAATATTAAGTGCTCAATAAATGACAACCATGATTATCCCTTGGACCACATTGCCTCTCAAACACACTCTGTAAAGCTCAGCAAGTTACTTTGAAACCAAATTCTGAAATCAGTCATTTTCTTGAATGTAGCCTGGATCGTGTGCAGAAAGCATGCTCCTGACCTTCACGAGCGTCTTCTTTGGGAAGAACAGGAGTTCTGCCTGACACACAGGATCCCTGTTTAGTCTTAGGGAGGAAAAAACTGCTGTATACAGGGAGGAATGAAATGCTCCTGAAAACTGTGCCAATCCCCTCAGATCGAGCTATCACAGACTTTGTTCTCATTTCTCAACCCTGAAAATGCTCCTTGCTAGCCTTGACCGAAAGTAGTAAGCCCTTGTAAGATATGTTAGCAAGCACTTCCTGATTTTGAAAGGTAACAGATAGGGACTCATTCCAGTGTTTCAAGTGCTTGGAATCTTTTTTGGAGGGATGAAGTTTGTAGTTCAGTACACCTAGGGGGTTGACATCTTTCTATGTTTCTGTAGGAGAGCCACAGGTGTACAGTAGGAGAGTCACAGGTGTCTTCCTGAGCTGTCTGCCATGGTGGCTCTTGTTTGGGTGGCTAAGTCTTGGTGTCCTTACTGACCTGTGCAGACCCCTTCCCTCTCCCGTCCCTAAGCCCTCCAGCTGCCTGGCACAGGAGACCCTCTTTCACTCCTAACCCAGCTGTCCTTCAAGGGGTGAACTTGGAAGTACCTGATGTGGACAAATGTCAAGTTGGAATTTGATGCATGGGTATCTTATATGAATGAAATATGAGGCCCTGGAGAGCAAAAGTTCTGGAAAGTGGATGGTTCCTGCTGGAGAGAATGGGGACAAGTTCAGATAGCCCACTGTAGTCCCTAGGCCAGGGATGAGTGCCTAGTGGGATGTCCTCTGTGCTGACCCCCTCTCTAGGAGGCACTATTTGTGCCTGATTGTGAGATGCGCTGTAGTTAACAAAGACATGTAACCTTAAATAATTGCTGTCTTTCCTTCCTCACATTGTGCCTGCCTGGATTATTTCCACAGATGCCAGATCTCTGAATATCTAGCTGTCAGTTCTGAACAGTTAGGGGTGTTTGTGCTAAGGCAGAACTTTCTGGTGTTTGTGCTAGGCAGAACTTTCATAGTACTAGGAGCAGGTCAAGACATCTTTGTTTCTTTTTATAGAAAGTCATCACCATGGCCCTACCATTTGTGACAGCAACCTTAACCTTTTTTTTTTTTTTTTTTTTTGTGAGTGACAAAATACATTATCACACAAATGTAGTTATTGGTGTCACAAAACTTCATGCACAGAAATTATTATAAGAAAACCTAGCAGATCCAGAATCAAACTTGCCCAGTTAGGGAAGATGGTCTGTTGCTTGGAGCCACAGGCCAGGCCATCGGGAGTCCTTCTTCTCATGTGGGCTAAGCTCTCCAGGCTGCCAGCATCATCCACGATCCTGGCTTTGGCTTCTGCAAAAGTGCTCTCTTGAACTCCTCTGCCTGGGTGTCTGGGGTTCTTTGGGATTCTCCACTTTTCTGACCTATGGAAGCATCTTGTGGTTTACCAGCTAGGAGCCATAGTGATTCAGCCTGTATCCAGGGAGGCTGTGCTTGTGACTGTGTATTTTGTCATCAGAACCTGTGAGGTGCAGGTTGACTGCTGGCAAGGACTCCAGATGGGGTTGGCTAGTGAGAGCATGCAAGACCCCGCATGAGCCTCACTGTGGTCTCAGGGAATCTAGATCCTGCCAGCAGTCCGATCTTCACTGCTTTATGATTTTCATGTAGATAGTCACTTATATAATTCTCGCCTTTTGTTTATAATATTCTTTGTTAGAAACGAAGCAAATATGATTCCTCTGCTCATCACCCACTCTTCCTTCTCCACGTGAGTGTACGAGTAGCGTAATAGCACCAGGCATGGGGAAGCGAGCACCTAGACAGGACCTGAAGTCAAAGCATCTAGCCACTTGGACCCCTCTGCCAGGTGTGCCTCATTTTTTGGCTATTCTCATGGTGTCTGAATCAAACTCTTGTAGATAAAGGTGCCACCTTCATGGGGTCTAAAAAGGAATTTCATTTCCCAGTATACCTTCCATGTAATCATTTACAAATATGCATTTTTGAGTTTCCTGAGCCATTGTCTCTATCTTAGTCTCCCATTTAAACCTTGATTGATCACACTGCACATTCCAACCTCTGGATGGGCTCCAGTCCCATGATTTCCGATGAATGATAAATACCAACTCCTGAACCTGATTAACCTGAAGAAGCCTGACTGGAAGAATACTTGTCTGAAAATACCTTATCGTGGACACAAAGGTAGTCTTGTCAACACGTGTCTTAATGGTGGAGACCTTAATTTCTGTAGAGAACTTTCCTCCTACTTTAATGAGTATGTTAAACTTTGTCCCTCCTTAGGCTACATGACCAGACACTATAGGAATGTTGTTTCCCTTGTGGTTCTTAAGAAGCCGGTGTGTGAAGGGCTCGGCAAAAGGGCTTCCGGCCATCCTGTTGCCTGGTGGGTTTTCCGGCCAGTTGTTCTCCATCAAAACCCCTGTGTGGAGGAAACAAAGGCAACTCTGAACAGCAGCTCTGTGATGAGCTTATTACAGGGGAGATGCTTGGTCCTCTGCAAGGGAATTTAATATCCAACCTTTCTCTCATGAAAATGAAGCGATGTGAAGTGATAGGTCTTGACAAAAGGACACTGATGACACCACACTCACCACCTATTGATGAACAAAGCCGAATTTTAGATTCTACAGATAAGTGATTATGCATGAAAGGCTGGATTGTGGCTGTGGAGGGGACGCAACCGGCTGAATCTGAGCCAGTTCAGTGCACAGGCCTGGGGAGTGTAAGAGCATCATTGTTTTGGAAACATGGCAAAAGGGCATCCACACTGGCGACCGTGCAAGGAGATCACCACCGATAGTGAGGCTGCAAATGGAGGTAAGTTTCTATGCCACACTGTACACTCTTGAGCACTCCAAGATAGGGTGCTCTTGATTCGCTCTATCGTGTGTTCGTTTTCCTTGGAGATGCAGTTGGCAAGGCCACTTTTGCTAAATCTGTGGTGCAGTGCTGTCACTATAAAATAGGAAATATTTCTGAAGGTGTTTTAAAGGACGACTGAAACAACTTAGGCAAATAGAGTAGGATGTTTTTATCTCTGCTGGGGGAAATGGAATGCAGGGGAGACAGGAAAAGAGAAGAATGGGATAGAGGGGAAGGGAGGGTGAGCGGGGCTCTAGGCTGCTAAGTGGATCCAGGGGAAGATTGTGGAAGGAGTAGGTACCCTTTTGCATACATGCATTATCTGGATTTGCTGAATGCTGACCAGTACATTTTTAAAAGAAGGGGTTTGGGAAACATCTCCTGGTGTATGGTCCAGTTGGGGGTGGTAATGTTCTTCCTTCTCTTGGACCTTAAACACTAGACTGAACTTATTACAATGAGAGACTTAAGTTTGAGTTCTGGCTATGGGGTTAATCACTACCAATTTCCAAGTCAGATTCCTCATCCACAGAGTGAGGATGGTGATAGTACCTGCCTTATAGGGTCATTGATGGGGTTAAATGAGGTAATGTAGGTGGAGTGCTTCACACTGTTCTGAGCATTTATTTAATCATCCTTCAACAAATAGTAGCTATTGTGTCAATTACCAGGAGGGTTGGGTGAGTCTATGTAAGGAGAAGGAACGGGGAAAATTTGAGGTCATCTGAGGGGCTGGCAGATGGTGCTACCCCATTAGAGCTGGGGAACACAATGGGGTTATAGATTTTATAGGATGGAATGGGCTCACTTCCATACAGGTTGACTTTGGGACATCCAGATAAGTTCTTTGAGGGGGCTAGAGATCAAAAGTTAAGACAAAGTGAGCAAAGTCTTGGAATTGGGCTTGTAGTCATTGTGCTTAAAGGCTCCAATTTATGCTGAGGTAATATGGCCTGAGAGTCATAGCTCACATCCATCTACCTCCTCGTGGTTGCCTGTGCCACCATGGTCATGGCTCAACCCTGCCCACCTGATTTCAAGGCTCTAAACCTAACTGTTGCTCAGCATGACTGTGTCAAGATATCATATTCAGGAGTATATTAAAGATATGTTTGCTAGTGAACTCTGCTGTGTTATAAGATTGGCAACTTCCTCTGTGTGTGTGTGTGTGTGTGTGTGTGTGTGTGTGTTTGTGTGGCACAACAATGGAAGGAAAACAACCTAGATTCTATTCCATACCCCTGATCTCTGTACCCTTGCATACCTCATCTAACTTCTGGTGACCTTGGTCTGTTCCTCTGTAAGATGAAGTTTTGATTGGATAGTTCATATGATCCTTTCACGATCTACCACTTCACCTACAAATTTGCATTAGCTCATCCAACCATGGGTTTCTTCTTTGATTCATTTATTCGCTCAGGACACCCTTTTGAACACCTACTGTGTGTCTGTATGGTCTAGCCACCCTGTATTCAGATGGAGGAAACCAGTTCTGCCGAACTGAGCTAGTGAACAAACAACTTGCATACCACGTGCTGCTCTATATTAGTGGTGTTGCACATCCTTAGAGGAGCTGAGGAAGGGACCTCAACCCTACTCTTCCCTTTCCCTTCACTCATGTGGCTGTGCCAGGGATGGAGCAGACTACTTAGGAGATGTCGACCACATTAACCTGTGAATATTGAACACCGTCACCTGCCACCCTGCTCCTCTTACACCTGAGAGCCACAGCTGACGACTTCCAGGATCAGTCACCAGGACGACGCAGCCACTTTTGAGATCACTAAATGAGGTCTTCTCACATTAACTGGGTTGTTCATAGCTCAGTCTCCTGCAAACAACAATATGTCTGTGAGAGCCGCTCACTTTCCTGGACAACTGGAGGGTCTCACACATGTCTCACTTTGATGGAAATATGGTATTGCATTTACCTGTCCCTGCGGTGTAGTATGACTGTGTTTATACAACAGTAATACAAAATCGCTAAGAGGAGAGTAGCACTCGGTTCTTGGATCCCTTTCAGTCAGTAAATAGAGGCCAGATTTTGGCTCAAACACTTTTAATATGGTACCATTGTAGGGTTGGAACATTATTTCTGCTTTATTCTAATTTGTTCATGGTAATATGTAAAAGCAATACAAGAGCCTCAGATTTTCAGGTTTATGAATACAAGAGCACAGATATTCCACATGAGAACATGCCCAGTATTCTTTTACGGGATGGAAGGGGGTCCCTATGCCCACATATATTAAAGTGTGCACCTGCCTTCAATAAGCCCGAATCAGCATATGTAAGTGGACCGCGTGCCAAATTTGCCTTGTAAATCAATAATAAAAAGAGCAGACGCGTTTCTGGGTAAAGGGAAAAAGTGAAGAGGTTCAGTTAAGATTCGTGAGCTGGAAACGATCAGTAGAGCCAACGAAATGCTCAGAAAGATTGTGTATAATTGTAGTAATTTTCAGATTTTAGTATTCCAGAAACCTAAACATTGCCATCGTATGAAGATTTGCTAAGTGCCTCAGCACAGTTAGAAGCTGTGATGGCACATGGCATCGCAGCATTAAAAACTAATAAAGCCTGCTCCTTCTGTCATCATGGAAAAAAGAGGACAGATGCAACTAATCGACACACCCAGTCAGATAATCCATTTAAAGCTTATTAAGAAAACTGAGCATATTCTGTGGATGACTCCTGTTACCCAGTTCCACCAGCCTGACTCAGAGTCCCTTGCAGATGATGGATCTACAGAGAGTAGGATACACTTTTCTGAGGAGCTTGTGAGCAGTTTCTGATGCTGTGTCTGCCCACGTGCAATTCACATTTACATATTTGTTTAGCTATGTGAGGTTTAGAGTGACACAGCCCTCTGGGCAAATATATATATATATATATATATACACACACACACACACACACATACATATACATATACATATGTAGGTTTTGGTGGCAATCTGTGATTTTCTGGGACTAAGAGAAGAGGGAAGGAGACGTGGAAGCAAAGAAGAATTTGTGCAGAGGGAACTATTTCTAGTGGCTGAGAATCCCAAGTGTTGATCTAGCCTGCTCTGGGGATGGAGCTGCTGGGATGCTTTTGGAGAGAACAGAAAGCCGATGAGGCACGGTGCAATGTGATGGAAGCAGAACAAGATAGTTTTGTTTAACTTGATGAATCCTAGTCATCTCTTAACCATTTGTTTGTCATCCACTGATGCGTGCCGGAGATTTTCAGCCAGGAGGTGCAAAGTGTTGGAGTTCTGACGTCACATGAACCAGTTTCGGTCCTTGGTTCTCAGTCAAGGCAGCTGTAAAATCAGAGGCTGGAACAGATGTTGTGTTACATCGGGCCTCTCTGGTGCACGCGCCTCTTCCGAGCATGCCCCTTGCACAACCGCTCCCAACCTCCAGCTCTTGTCCCTTATTGATGCTATTGGATGCAGCTTCCTGGGGAATCCAAGAGGCATTCTTTGTCAGCCTGTGTTAATTACTGTTTATCATCACTAAATACAGCTTATGTCCAGATTTTGCTTGGAAAGGAAGCTCAGGATGTGGGAGAACATCTGTGACCAGATTCCACGCTTGGAATTCTAAATGATTATTCCTTGTTTTTGTTTTCCCATGGGGGGATATACTGGCCCTTTGTGGGCGGAGTCACTTTCAAGTGGCATGCTAATTTATAAAAGCAACCTCTGCAGAGCAGACAGGAGAGGAGAGTTTTAGGACACTCCATAAAAACGATTTTGGTTTTGAATTGGAGGACACAGTTGTTAAAGAGGCAAACCCATTGACACAGCAATAGCTATTTTAGCAGGCAGAGCCTTTTCAGCAATTCTAAGCTATGGACACTTTAAATCTCTCTAAGAGAGATGTCCTTCACCTCAAGTGACAGGAGTGATTGCCACCACCCTGCCTACCCCATTCAGCAGCTGCTCCTGAGTCTCTATGTGCCGTGATCAGTGCCATCCGAGGTTAAAATAGTCCTTGAGAATGTGATGATGAAAGAGTTGTGAACCTGACAGCCTGGAAGGTGGTGTGCCGGCCAAAGCGTGGACAGTGGAGTGAGGCTTGCCGTGCAATCCTGGTTCTATGAACTTGATGAAGAAGAATGACCTCTGACAGCTTTGGCTCCTCATCTGTAAAATTAAAACAATAGTATTAGGGATTCTACAGGTCTGTTTTAATGAGGACGTCAGCAGCACCTGTCTTCCCAGCTCCCAGAACGTTCAGTCTGCCTGTATCTGGAGAATGAGGACTGCATCCTTGGCTGAATAGCAGAGTTTATTCTCAAACGGTCTTGTTCTCTGGCATGTGAGGAATTTTGGTCTTGGTACTGTTCGGATTGTGGCTCCACACCTGGGGTGGTCTGCTGCATGGGCAGGTAGTGAGAAGGACCAAAGTATGAAGGTGAATTAGGAATTTGGATTGTTCAGTATCAAGGTCTTGCCATCAGGAAGTTGACATCCTAGTGTGGGGCTAATGAAATAAATATGTAATATGTCAGAGAGTGGTAATCACTGTAGAAAAAAATTAAGAAGGATGACAGGATAGGGAGTATTGGACAAAAAGTGTGAACTGCTACTTGGCATGGGGTGGTTAGGGAAGACACCCCTGAGTAAGAGACATTTAAATGGGAATAGGAAGGAAATCAGCCATGAAAATTTCTAAGGGAAGAGGCTTTTAAGCAGAGGCAATGGCAAGTACAAGTGTCCCGTGGTAGGGGCTGACTTGATACTTCCATGAAGCTCCACAGAGTATGGTGTGTAGGAAGCAGGGAGAGTTGGTGTGAGACAGGTATTGAGGTGGGGGTGTGTGGGTGGGCAGGTCATGGTGAGGACTTCGGCTTCTCTCTTGTAGGGTTCTGAGAAATAAAGCTGAGAGCTCTGTGAGGAGGCTCTTGTAACTACCCAGATGAGAGATGATGGTGTTTGGATCAGGCTGGTAGAAGTGGAGATAGTGGAAAGTGATTAAATTTAGGATATAGTTTGAAGATAGAAATTGTTGGTGGGCTGAATGTGAGAGAAAGAAAATACACCTGATGCATGAACAATGTGAAGATTAGGGGCACCATCTTACGCAGATCAAAGTCTGAGTATAACTTCTGACTCTCTTTCACTTACCTACCATAGCCCACTGCTGACCAGAGGCCATACCCATGGCATAAACAGTCAATTAATAAGTGATTTGTATGTTCTATGCATGGCACACTGTATTCTTACAATAAAGTAAGAAAAGAAAATGTTAAGAAAATTATATTAATTGAACTTAATAAAAAATTTTAAAAAATCATAAGAAAGAGAAAATACATATACAGTACTGTACTGTATTTATTTAAAAAAATCCACATATAAGTGGACCTGCACAGTTCAAATTTGTGTTGTTCAAGGGTCAACTGTAGTTAAGAATGAGTCCATGATTTCTGGACCAAGCTCTGGAATAACTTCTAACGGGTTTGTGTGTGTTTGGTCTTGGACACGGTAGGAATGAGATATTAGAGAGAAATGGCCCTATAAAGGAGGCAGTTATCTCTCTGAGAGCAAAAGAGTTGTTAGCAAATAGTCTTACATTTGATTAGGTACTCGAGGAATAAATTAGAGTGGGAAAAAGGAGCTGGAGTAATTTTGTCAACATTGACTAACCTTCAAAACTTTTATCATCCAATGTTTTCTCCAAATTCTAGATATTTCTTCTGTGGGTACTCACCATTTTGGCCACAAAGGCAAAGGATGGAGGTAGTCTGGAAGGTGAGGTAAAAGAGCCTGTGGAAAGAGATCTTAGACCCTTAAACCCAGAAATGTGTGTGGGTATACAGAGATTGCCAGGGGCAATGGGGGAAAAGAAAATCTTAGATTTTAAATGATCATAAAGAGAAAGCTTCAAGAACTAGAAGAAGGGAAGAAATGAACTAGTGATTTCAGGGCTGATCGCCAGTGTCTTAAAGTAGGAGTTAACATAAACCTTCTCATCATGTTTGTTTCAGCCTGGTATATTATTCTGGAATTGGAGCATTTCTAAGCTTTCTCCAAACTGGTCTTACAGCTCATCATATGGAAACATAATGAAAGTGATGCAAGGCTGAAGACAAATTCAATCAAGCAGGTTTGCTGCCCCCCAGGAGATTCTGCAGAGTATTGGACAGAACATGACTCAGGAAGTGCAAGTTACAAACCATATGGAGTTTTGTGGGATGCCATTTTCAGTCTTCACCAAGGGATCACATTAGCTGGTGTGATACAAGGGTGAGACTCTTTCTCACTCACTGGACTTCTCAGTGACACCTTCTTATGAAGATGTCAGTGGCATCAATTTTGTAGCTGGAGGCTGAGACTTTAATGGTAATTGTTGCCCTGGTCTGACAGGAGTATTTTGAAAACTAATACATTTCTGTACACAGGAGTTTACACACCTTGCCTTATGGTGATGGTGACGGTGGTTTACGAGGAAAATCTGAGAGTACTATGTTATATCTGCAGGAGATGGAGGAACTGTCCCTCAATTGGAGACTGAAACTGAAAATGTGGAGAGAGGTAACTGGAAATGTACTGTCTTCCAACAGC
Source organism: Neogale vison (assembly GCF_020171115.1). Taxonomy (NCBI): domain Eukaryota; kingdom Metazoa; phylum Chordata; class Mammalia; order Carnivora; family Mustelidae; genus Neogale; species Neogale vison. Next base: position 84,575,911 of record NC_058095.1, read on the forward strand.
AATTGTTCCCCAAACTGGAGCTGTATAGAGCACATTTGAAAACTAACTTTTCAAAAACAGGATTCCATAGAATTTTCTAGGGCATTAAAGCCCCATCAGTTCCACGACTCATAATATTACCACCATGCTCTGATGATAGATTGCATTTTACACTTTGGTTGGAAGGATTATTTTTTAAAATTTTATTTATTTGAGAAAGAGAGAGTGAATGAGAACGAGAGAGAGAGAGAGAGAGAGAGAGATCGAGCATGAGCTGGAGCAGGAGGAGGAGCAGTAGGAGAGGGAGAGGCAGACACCCCACTGAGCAGGGATATTCAAATGGGGCTTGATCCCAAGACTCTAGGATCATGACCTCAGCTGAAGGCAGCTGCCCAACCAACTGAGCCACTCAGGCATCCCAGAGTTGGAAAGCTTTAATGTAATTAATACAGAAGAAGAATGATGTCACTGAAAGTTAGCTTTGAATCAGCCCAGGTTGGTTGTTTTTTTTTTTTTTTTTTGGTTGCTGAAAAAGACTCAGTTATACAAAGTTGAGTTTTTGGAGAACAACTGCAAATGTATGATAAATGTATGATGGGTTTCCTTTAAAATTTACACACACATACACACACACATACACCCTTACATCTTATAACTTATGGCACTCGAAGACATTTTGAAATGTAGGTCCTTGTAGACTTGTCACTCTCTGGGAAGGACTCTGCAACAGAGTCCGTGTTTCTCTGTGCCATTGATTCTTCATGAAAGAATGGAATGGGTTCAGTAGAGAGTCCTCTGGGCTGCCATTGACCCCATTTATCATTTATATTTTTTGCCATCTGGGTCTGTCTGTGTGTTTACATGTGTGTTTTTTAGATACGTAATGGTGAAGAAAAGTGTGAGATTTAATGGGTAATTCAAGGCAGAATAATTTTTATTTGCAACGGCATTGTACTGCTGATGTATCTCTGAGTCTGAATAATATGGAAACAGTGAGTAACACCGGCAAAAGAATTCTACCAGCGGAGTGGAGAGTATTGGATCTGAAGGAAAGAGACCTCATAAGATTTTCCTATTTGCCTTTAAAGAAAGAATCTGCCTATAAACTCAGAAAGGTATAGCTCTCCAGATGTTTTTAAACAATTGGTTATGTATTAAAAATGTAAGCTACTGTTTTGGTCTTTGAAATGGGAAATAAAATGACTTCTGATTGTTTCTGAAGCCACAACAGGATCGACATATGTTTCCAATGACCACGGTCTAGCAGGCATTAAGTTCTAACTATAAATTATTTGTTGCAAATTGAAAATGAGTTGTCTGAAAGAGGTAAAAAGAAATCTGGTACTGTGTAGCTTTGTGCTCCCAAAGGGCTAAGTTTTTCTTGCTAAAATTTCTAGTCTTGTCCCAAAGGCTACAAAAAGTCCCATGAGCTAGGAACATGCCTTGGAAAGAGAGATGGACAAAGGAGGCCTTGAAGACCACCTTCAGCATGGCGCTGCCTCAGATGAAAGGGTGTTAGGTTGTGGGAATGGCAACCACAGCCTGCAGCTTCAAACCAAGTGTCATGCCTTACATTAAAAACAGAACAAAACAAAACAAAACAAAAATGAGTGCGATTTAGTTCTGCTCCAATAAATTTGGAGCCTATATCATTTATTTGACTTAATTTAGATACCATAAGCGTGTAGGCGATCTCTGTCGCTCAAATATGGCTGGAAGATCTAGCTAGGATGGTCCTGTCTTAAAAGTCACATTTCCTTCCCTTTTGTTTCCTTCCTTTCTTCTTTTTCGTGTCTAAGTCTTGTTCATTTGCCCTTATGAACGAATACCATTGTCGATAGTTGCTACATTAAGTGAGTTTGCCCTACGGAAAGTGTTGTTCTTCTTTTTAATTTTTTGGCTTTTATGACTCTCAAAACAAATGAAAAAAGTTTCCCAATGTTCTAAATGAGGCAAAAAATTGTAATTATTTTTTTTAATCACTACATAAATCTCCAGAGCATTTTCAATATGTTAATGGACAGTTAAATAGTTGCTATTACTTCGTATTCCTATTTGATGAAAATGTAAATAAATAACTGAAGTTTAAATAACAGCAATCCCTGAAAATACTAATATCTATCAATCATCTTTATTCACCCAGAAAGGACATACCTCTTACACAGGTTTACGGGAAGAATGAAATAAGTGCTATCTTGGTTGATTAGCTACAAAATCCATAAAAGTCTAGGTAGGGCTAATTAGAATAAAATTTTAAAGAATTTATTTCATTTTTCTAATTACATAAAAATTCAAAGCAGACCTATCTAGTTTGTGGATTCAATTTTCGTATGTTTGTGATGCAGTTAGTATTTTGAGGGAAGGCTGAAGAAATCTTGAAGCAATCTGATGAGATTTCCTGAGCAGGATACACCCCAGGCTGCCCACCTCAAGGCAGTTTTGGCATTTCCATTAAGGACAGACTGTCTGGAACAAATGACTTTACCACAAATATTTGTCTCCGAGCTGCGTGGCAGGGCTGGTGACTTGGTAAGTGCTGGGTCCCTTGCAGGTGCCTAGGGGTTTCTGTAGGGGCTAGTTCAGACATGTCACTGTGATGTGGGTGTGAGAAGGCAGGAGCATGAACTCTGTGTCTTCGAGGTACACACACACACACACACACACACACACACGCCCACACATCTCCATCCATTCACCCTGCCACACGGACATTTTTTTCAGTTATCCTTTTGACAATGTTCAGAGAATCCTGGTCCTTCTTCATGATAATCGCTTCAGTACCACTCCAGCCTATGCAGGTTAGAGAGGATTTTAGGGCCGCATGGGTAGGCCTTTGGCTTTTGGTGGGTAGAGAAGCTGCTGGTGATGCTAATACGGAGATGCTCGCAGCCATAGTAAGTGTAAGGAGGAGCGCAAAGCCCCAGACGTGTATCTGTCTCTGATTAAGCACATGACCTCATAGAATTGTCAGAGTTCTTAGCCTGCTCTTACATATTCTCCCTTTCTTTTTCATGAGCTTGTTAACCCTTGGACATTTATTAGCTGTACTTACAAGTTTATTACTGTTTCTCTCTTCCTATTGTCCTACCTTCTCTTTTCTGGGTTTGGTTGATGATATTTCAACAATGCTTCCATTTATCAGAAAACAGCTTGTCGTGGAAAGTCTCTTTGTATTTCTTCTTTTGTTTCTCAGCTTACAGTGAGCATCTCAGTGGTCCTTCCCATCTGTGGTGGTCTGTTGGTAGAAGGTGGAATGGGCACCTAACTTGGCCTGCCTGGATTGCAGTTGGCCCCTGGGGAGTGTGGGGTTACATCTGTCTGGGAGTCCAGATTCTCTATATTCTGCTGGTTCTGAGATGACATCAGGATCTGGGGGCACCTGCTCCTCAGAGCCTGGTCCCAAGGGAAGGGAGACATAGTTTAGAGAGTGCAAAAGCCTGAGGGGGAGGAGGAGAGAGCAGAAGGGGAAGGAGGGAGGAGAGTGGGGAGGAGGTGGAGAGGGGAAGGAGAGAAAAGAGGGGAAACTTGGGGAGCAAGGACAAGAGTCAGCATCCCCTGGCTGCATCCGTGCTCTTGGGTGTGAGGCTACAATACTTATTTTCACTACCCATTTATTTCTTGCTGTAATTCAGCCCAAGAAAATCAGACCAAGGTGATTTGCTTCCCTATGAAGGCTTGCTAATTTTGTTGGTACTCTGCAGACTATCAGTCTTCTCATGGCCTGACCTCCCGAAGCTTTAGGTCCTGGCTGGCAAACACAGGGAAAGTCAGGAAACCAGGAGGAGTGCCATCTTCAGCGTTTGGACCCCGCAGGGGTGTTGGCTGTCTGGGTTGGGGGCAGGGGTGTTTGCTCTGCTTTGTCCTCATTCGCCTCCTTGCTGGAGCGTTGTCTCACACTCAAAACCACCTTTCTGCGTGGCTTGGGCAAAGCAAAAAGCTAAGTGGAAAAAGCAAGGAAGCGGCATCTCACTTAAATATGGAGAAAGAGGCAACTTCCTCTCACAGTCCAGGAAAAAAAATCCCTCTCTGGAGGTTCATTTATCAAAGAACATCTTAAAATAGTGAATTGGAAAATTGCAAAGGCCAGGAATTCCCTGATGTTTTGTGCTGAGGACACAGGGAGGGTCTGCTCTCAAGACTCTTGCTAAGCACAGGGTGTGACTGGGGGGAAAGGTTCATGGGAAGTCTGGGCTGGGCTGGGGGGAGGCCTCAGGGCAGGGTAACCAAGAGGTGGGGGCTGAGGGAATTCTAGTCTTTCAACACAGGGGCTTCTGGAAAACGCCCTTTGGAAGGGACCAGGCTTCCTGATACTGCCTCCTCCCAGGCTGCCTCTGGTTGCGGAGCTGGGACCTGTTGACCTTGGAGAAAATTGGAGACCAGACAGTAGCTTTGACTTTTGCAAGGATGTGATGATGGCATGGTGGGGACCCGGCACTGGAACACTGGTCCCCACCATGTGGTGTCACATTTCAAATCTTACACGGCGCAGGGCAGGGCTTTGATGGAAGGAGGAACCAGGTGTTGGTGGCCATTCTTACTTTCTCCTGTTCTTGAACTCAACAGGCAGGTATGTGTGGATGTAGGGGAAATTGGGGAGGCCGCACGGGGTCACATCAGCACTCTGGGAGCCACGAACGTTCAGTGCTCCTTGTCAACTGTTGGGGCCCTGTCATTCACACTCACGGGAGCTTCCCCTATCCCACTCCTACCCTCCCTTCTGATGTCCTCAAGACCCAGAGTGCTCTGGTCCCCTCTGGTTTTTTACTGCATCTTACCTTTCCAGCTGTCAGACCCTCTAGGACCACCCTGCGACATGGGTTCTACCAAAACAGAACTAGGACTAAATACTCTCCGTCGTCGGTGGGGGGACTCAGAGGCCCTGAGCACAGCGCGCTCTATTTTTTCCCTCAACATTGCAGCTGATATTAAATGCTGGAATTCAGGGAATGTTTCTGGGGGGCCCCAGACAGGGAAGGGGTTTGCTCACATGCTTCCTACAGCTTGGGAGGAACACTGGTGCGAGCCAAGGGGACCAGAACAGCTGTCTGCATTTTCCTGCACACGCTGGTTTCCATGAAACCCAGACGCTCTTAACAAAGAAGGGAGAGGCACGCTGGAAATAGGCATCTCCCTAACCTGCTCTGACTTTCATGAGATCTAGGACACTTCTCCAGGTGCTCTTTTATAGGGCTGTTGAGACTCCTTGCTGAGGCTTCGGGCCAGTACCTGTGATGATGAAGAAGTTTCAGAAATGTGCAAGGCTTGGGGGTTGCTGGCTACAACCCCTAGGAAGGGCAGGGAATGGCACAGAGGACCTGAGCGGACATGGTGGAGTCCTCATCATTTCAAGTTTTGCTTGGTGTTCACAGCAGCTTGGAATTGCAATCACAGATGCCAGCTGTGTAATTTTGTGGGAAACAGAGAATAGGACAAAAGTTAGCCAACGGCCATAGGCAAGGAGGTCATTGTGAATTTATCACAAGTACTGATCATGGGTTAGGCGGGTGGTCACATGGGGGCTGGGTGTTGAGAGGGACCCTGAAGCTCGTGGTGGGACTGGCCAGAGAGTCAAAGGACTTTCTAGACATCAGAACTTTTAGAAAAATCAAAAGCCAAACTTGGGGTTTTCGCATGAAATTGTATGGACAATTCTGGGATTCCAGATTAGTAAGGTCTAGTATTTAGCAAATGGCGCTTTTTCAGTGTGTGGGTGTCTAATCAAAGATTCTAGAATCAGAAAGTCTAGAAGCTGATGCATGTGCGGCGTTCACTGAAGCTGCAGGCTAACTGAATTGCTCTGATTAGACTCTGTGCATATTTAAGAATCAGCAGTACTCTCTCAAACAGGCCAGTTAAATAGAATAAGCAACCACTTTAGGAAGAACAGAATTTTGTCTTTGCTTCTTTTCTTTCCTTCTTTTTTAAAAAGATTTTATTTATTTATATATTTGGGGGGGTAGTTGGAGAGGGAGAAACTGGTGCCCTGCTGAGCAAGGAGCCCAATACAGGACTCCATACTAGGACCCTGGAATTATGACCTGAGCCAAAGGCAGACATTGAACCCACTTAGATACCCTGGGGCTGAAGAACTCAGGAACTCTTTGAAAGTCCTTTTGAATAGAATGTGTTCTGATCTTCCTGCTAACAGATTCTTCCCAAGTGGAGAAGACAACAGATTTAGATGTAGGTGATTTGTATTACAGATACATAAACTCTGCCCCAGTGGGGCTCTAAAGTGAAGGAGGGAAAGATAGCAAATACATCATCATCACAGTTGGTGGTGGGCAAGAGTTGGGGAAGGAATGCGCATCTGAGTTTATGATTGTGCAAGTTTTTCGGGAAGCCTGCATCACAGGAGGAGGGAATAGGTTCCAAGAAGCAGTGGGTGGAAACAGGTGTTTGAAGATCAGGTGGGAACCAGGGCCAACACAGGCTGTGGCCGTGTTTGTCTAGGGTGGGGTCAGGGTGTGTCCCAAAGGAATTCCAGAGTTATTTTTAGCTATAATGATACTTAGATGCTGTTTGACACGCTTATTGCAAGTGTACCTGTAACATTAAGTACATGGGGGGCACTCAGATAAGCCCATTTTTAAAAAAAAGATTTTATTTATTTGACAGATCACAAGTAGGCAGAGAGGCAGGCAGAGAGAGGGAGAAGCAGGCTCCCCGCTGAGCAGAGAGCCCGATGTGGGACTCAATCCCAGGACTCTGAGATCAGGACCTGAGCCAAAGGCAGAGGCTTAACCCACTGAGCCACCCAGGCTCCCCAACAAATAAACCGATTTTTAAGACACACTGACAATGTAAGAGCTGTGATCTGAGTCAGTACGCCTTGTAAATATGGACTGGGACCGGCCCTCCCATCCAACCAATCAGCAGCCATGCCAGCCATGTCCTCCCCGCCGTGGGAGTGAGCAGGCATCCTTGTTTTGCTCCAACCCCTCCTTGACTCTCACCATGCCACGGTTCTCCCCACATCTGTATCCAAATCAGAGAGCCGATGGGCATGGTAGAGATGTAATCCGTTTGCACTCCGGTGGCGGGGGAGGGTCTATGAGTACAGAAAACATTCTCAAGTGGCCAGCAAGACTGAGCCAAAGATAAGAAGAAGGGAAATTAAAAATCATGCTGTATTTGTGATCAATAATTATAATGGCTGTGTAGAGACACAGGAACGATAGTAGAATGATGAGGTGATGGGGTTTTATTCTATCAAGAATGCTGAGCAAAAGCAGAAAGAAAAAAATGTGTATTTACTTTTTTTTTTTTTTTTAAGATTTTTATTTATCCACCTGAGAGACAGACAGTGAGAGAGAGCATGAGAGAGGAAACTGCCAGAGGGAGAAGCAGACTCGTCGTGGAGCTGGGAGCCTGATGTAGGACTCTATCCCAGGACTCCGGGACCATGACCCGAGCAAAAGGCAATCGCTTAACCCATTGAGCCACCCAGGCACCCCATTTATTTACTTTTTAAATAAAAGATAGGATGCACTCTACGGAGCTTTAAATAAATAGGCGCTTGTGTATTTCAATGACCGTTCACTCTGACACTTTGAAATTACTAAGCTGTCCTTCTGCCAGCTAATTCTTAAGCAACCTTGAGAAAAATCTTCAGAAATTCAATGTGCTCTTTATTTATTCCTTTTTAGAAAATGTTCCTTTTGTCCTTGATATTCTTCAGTTTCTTTCTGATGTGATAAGGGACAAGTCCACCCCTGTGATCCCACGGCATACACATGGAATCTCAGGATGCTGGGAAAGTCCTCCAGGTGAATCTGATGCAGTGTAAGGAAGAATCAGTGCTTAGGTCACTTTTGCATCTCTGGCCACAGAATAAAGTCAGGCTTCACAGTATCGGGGAGTTGTGGAGGGTGCTCTAAAGGGTAGTTCTCAAAGTGTGGTCCCTGGAGAGCTGCACTCTGGTATTTGAGCTCTACTGTTCTAGACCATTGTTTCTCAAGATGCTATGCATACGGATCACCTGTGAATTGTGTTAAACTGCAGGTTTTTTTTTTTTTTTAAGATTTTATTTATTCACCTGACAGAGATCACAAGTAGGCAGAGAGGCAGGTGGAGAGAGTGGGGGAAACAGGCACCCTGCCGACCAGAGAGCCCGATGTGGGGCTCCATCCCAGGACCCTGGGATCATGACCTGAGCCGAAGGCAGAGGCTTTAACCCACTGAGCCACCCAGGCACACTAAACTGCAGTTTTTATTCTGTAGGCCTGGGGTCGGGCTTGAGCGTCTGCTTTTTTAATAAGTTCCAGGTGCTGCCGACACCCTGGGTCCACAGACCACTCTTCAAGTAGCCAGGGTCTGAAATACTATGGTCGGGACGCCTGAGTGGCTCAGTGGGTTAAGCCGCTGCCTTCGGCTCAGGTCATGATCCCAGGGTTCTGGGATCGAGTTCCACATCGGGCTCCTTGCTCGGCAGGGAGCCTGCTTCTCCCTCTGCCTCTGTCTGCCTCTGCTCACTCGCTCTCTCTCCCTCTGACTCGCTCTCTCTCCCTCTGTCTCTGACAAATAAATAAATAAAATCTTTAAAAAAATTATGAAATACTATGGTCACTAGGACTATACGTCATGTATTTAAATGGATAAAGGGACACCCCAAGTTAAATGTCATTCTCCTGTCTTGACAGTGAACGAAGATCAAAAATTAATTGTCTTCCTGGGTAAACCTAGTAACATGGTGAGTTTCTGAATGTAAAAGCCTGAGGTTATAACTTTGGTTGTTGGTTGATTTCTCTGACATATGGTAGGTGCTTAATAAGTGCAACAGAGAAAATGAGTGGGGACCCCAACAAGATTTTCTAAGGGACCTATGCCTGAGCAGTCAGGTGGCATCATTCTGTTGAATCTTTTTTTAGCTACAAGAAGAAAGTATTAGGGCAGGAAAGAGACATGTACACCCAGATGACCTCGAGGCCCTGAGGAAAAAGCTAGAAGTTCTCAGCACCGGAATCCCTCTGAGGATGCTTTTGCTGCTGTCAACACTTGACTCACTGTTTCCTCTGGCTCAAATTCACCCTTTTAATCAAATCTCATTGATTAGATGCCTCTGTGCACTCAGCACTATGCATTTTTGCCAAATCTCATCTCTCCCTCCAACACTTTCTTTAACTGCAACTGAGGCAGAAATACATTTTCTGCATCTGGGCAGGAAGCCCGCGGACAGGCACTGGCAGCCTTTGCTAAGAAAGGCAGTAAGGACGTACTCTCTATGTCCCTCCCACCAATGACTTCTTTCATCCTCTCTTCTACCCCCATCTCTGCATTTCTAGTGCTTTATCCAATATGCCAGACACATTGATCTTTTCCTCTGCAAGAAGTCTGCCAACCAACCCATTTGTTCTCTTGCTCATTCTTTCCCCCTCCTGTTGGTTGGTGGCAGATGCCTATCCTTGTCCACAAAAAGCTTACAAGCTAGTGGTTCTCTCTAGTGGCCTCTCTTCTGGTGGAGAAGATCTAGGCTGTTGGTCCTTGACCTTTTGTAGATCTTGGGAAAGAAAGGGTATGGGTGAATCAACTAAATGGGAGGTTTACAAGTGCCACTCTTTCTCACCGTGAGGATACCAGGTGTGATCCGAACTGAGTCCAGGAACTTCGGATTGTCTAGCTCACTCAAGTAGCTCGAACCCTCTTATGGTTCGTTCCAACCTTCGCTGAAATAACATCAGGAGATGCTGCTGGGGCCTCTGAGATGCCTTCACATGAATTCAGTCTGTGCAATAGCTCAAGAAAATGGGATTACGAACTTCTAGAACTTTTATCATATCAGTTTATTTTCCTGTACCTGTAGCCCGGACTGTAAGCATTTATGAAGACCTTCTAAAAAATGAAAGAGGAATGAATACAAGTTTCATCCTTCTCTTTCTTAGGATAACAAATGTTTGATTCCACAAGATGGCCAGTAGACAATACCCAGAGGAGGAAATTAAGAAAAGAGATTATGTTCCCTTCCCCTCCCAGAAACAAAAAATGAAGCGGGCAATACATTCTTTGAGAATCTAAGCACACCCGAATCAGGTCTTTTAAAGTTAACCCTCAGTGTTCTGCCACGAGTGCATTACAGCCTGGTGTTAAATTGCATCACTACTCCCATTGTGTAACATTAGTAATTCGCCGCACTGTGTGACAGAACCCAGCAGGCAGGGTTTGTCAGCCCCTTCAACTCACGGAAAATCTGACCTCTGTAAAGACAATGGCTCAGGGCCCCTCTGACAGCCCCTCACCTGTTCCACATATTTTCTATAATGCGTCTATAAAGCCTCCACATCAATGCGCCAGTGAGGAAGAGAATTTAATTTCACAAGTAGAAAAATATTCGGAGGAATGTCCAGCAGTCAAATTAATCTCCTTTCAGATTTGCGGAATTGTTTTTGAAAATGTGATATGTGGACTTCCATTCCTTTATGAATACATGCTATTAAATTTATGGCTTGATTCAGGCATGTAATGTGGTTCAATTACGGTTACTTTGTGGATCATAACTTCCCTGCACGGGTTCTAAATCTTTATCTTGCATGAATATATATTTTTTCTCCTTTTGTCCCGAATCATTCTCATTCTCATTTTTACAGAGGGAGGAGCGCTGGAGAATCTCTGCGACCATGCGGGGCACTCCCCTGGCTACAGAGCTTTTTGCAGAGAGAACAGATTTATCCTCTGGCTTCACAGTGCCCCGCAGTGCAGACAGAAGGAGGCGGAGTGCAGCCCTGTGCCGAAGCAGCATTTCGCTTTTCTTGCAGAAGAGAGTCAGGGCAGTCCTGGGACAAAGGCACCGTGACTGCATGACTGCTCTTGTGGATGCTGCCCCTCTGCCCAGTCTCAGAGCACCTTTGGCCGGGGCTCCATTGGAAATGCAGGAGCTCACCCCAAGACCTTCTGGGGTTGTGAGCTTGGTCCCTTGCACCGTGCTGGCACAGCAGCTGCCCTCCTAGCCATCTGAGACCCTTCTTCAAGGCCTGTTCGTCCCCCACCCACTAGCCAGGATTTAAAGATGGAAAACAAAAGGCAGGAAATATTTACAGCACCTCCCCCTTTCCCTCCCAAGATGCTAAAATCCATGTGAGATCAACTTCCCTTCCCTCCTTCCTGGAGGACTCCCATCACTCTTGGACCTCGGCACAAGCAGAGGAGGTGTAAGTGACTTCATACGTCAAAGATAGGACTTCCAGAAAGGAAACTGACCACGCTTTCTGTAGGGCTTCTCCATCCTAGCTAAGCTCAGATAATAATAACTCATGACTTGCTATATTTTAATTTGCTTCCTTAGCCTGTCAAAGTCTCCACTCAAGGTGAACTCCAAAACTGGCTGGTGCCAAATGTGAAGGAACGCCTCCACCTGGCCCTGTGTCCACTCAGAGGACCTTTGAGGGTCTTTGCCCGGCCTCTTCCCACTATGCCCAGGACCTTCTGCAGGGACCTATTATTAACCCACCTCTTATTTTATTTTATTTTAATTTTTAAAATTTTATTTATTTATTTGACGGAGAGAGACAGCAAGAGAGGGAACATAGGCAAGGGGAGTGGGAGATGGAGAAGCAGGCTGCCTGTTGAGCAGAAAGCCCGATGCGGGGCTTGATCCCTGGCTTTCGGGATCATGAGCTGAGCCTAAGGCAGATGTTTAACGGATGAGCCACCCAGGTGACTCTCCACCTCTTATTTTATTTATTTATTTTTTAAATAATTAAAAAAAATTTTTAATAAACATATAATGTATTTTTAGCCCCAGGGGCACAGGTCTTTGAATCGCCAGGTTTACACACTTCACAGCACTCCCCACAGCACACCCCCAACAATGTCCACAACCTACCACGCTCTCCCGAACTCCCTCCTCCCAGCAACCCTCAGATTGTTTTGTGAGATTAAGAGTCACTTATGGTTTGTCTCCCTCCCAATCCCATCTTGTTTCATTTATTCTTCTCCTACCCCCCCAAACTCCCACATTGCATCACCACTCCCTCATATCAGGGAGATCATATGATAGTTGTCTTTCTCCGCTTGACTTATTTCGCTAAGCATGATACGCTCTAGTTCCATCCATGTTGTCGCAAATGGCAAGATTTCGTTTCTTTTGATGGCTGCATAGTATTCCATTGTGTGTATATACCACATCTTCTTGATCCATTCATCTGTTGATGGACATCTAGGTTCTTTCCATAGTTTGGCTATTGTGGACATTGCTGCTATAAACATTCGGGTGCACGTGCCCCTTTGGATCACTACGTTTGTATCTTTAGGGTAAATACCCAGTAGTGCAATTGCTGGGTCATAGGGTAGCTCTATTTTCACCTCTTATTTTAAAACATACATCTGGTCTAATCTCGAGCAGCTGCTTGAGTGTCCATCACCCCCTTTGCTGTCTGTCTCAGGGAGCAGAACCCTGCGAGTTGAAGCTGTGCTGTGTATTTCCTTTGTAGAGACTTCGGACAGTGTTGCACAGAAATAGTGGCTTCCATTTTTCCTGAGGATGCTTGAATTTCAAGTGGTAAGCCAGTGATTTTTTTTTTTTTAAAGAAATGCCTTAAGGACTATGGCATTTCTCCATCTGCTCACACATGATGACAATTTTTTGGTCATGTTTTGGGTTAGTCTGCACCTAAGGAAGAGTGGCCGCGAAACAGATTTATGACAACCAAGAAGATCTAGTGTTCTATTCTTGCAACAGTGATTTCCTCTGTCCAGTTCACAAACAATTTTTGTGGAGTCATTCCCTGGAAATAGCAGTCTGGAAATTCATCTGCTGCATCTGGCCAGCGTTCCTCTCACTCCAAACTCCCCGATCTGCAGCCGCCAGAGAGGATCGCGCTGCTCCAAACTTGGTGACAAGGCCTTAGGAGGATAAGCCAGAGGGATCTCTCTCTCTCTCTCTCTCTCTCTCTCTCTCTCAAGCAGGGTCTCATGAATGTGGAAACACCATGTCATCAAGCAAATGGATCCAGGAAGCAACTCTCTAAGCCTTGGTCTGAAATACTTCTTGACTTTGGGGTTGAAGTTGTGTGCTGATCTCGGGTGTCTCCTGCATTTTCTCAGAGTTCCTGTTGGCTGTCAGCCTCTCTTCAGCCCCATTCTGAGGTTGTTCTTCTTGGAAATTTGTTCCCCAGCCCCAGTGTCTCATGACTGGAATGCAGAAGGATTGGAAAAGAATCCTCTATATTCTGGAGAGTTTATCTTCCTCCAAACACAAGTTTGGCATTTCTTACACCCAGCCTTACTGCACAAGAAAAGTGGCCCACATCAGATGCCCAGGTGGCCGTGGCCGGGCCTTAGCCGCTGGCGTGACCTCTGGGCCTGGCTGCGCTCCGCTCTCAGCCGTGTGTCCCAGAGCCCGCACGGTTGCACATGTGGACACTTCACAGCTGCACGGCTCAGAGCCCAGATGCTGGAATGTGTTTTTCCAACAGCAGCAACAGTGGTGGCAGCGTGGGGGCCGGTGGAACTCACTGCCTGCCTGGCTCCCTGTCAAGCTTCTTTGCTCGCTCTTCTACAAAACTCTTGCCTAAGAGGACAGACTGACCATCTGTTGGCTGCTTTGCTGGATGTCATTGTGTTTTGACTTGCTTTTGATGGCACAGACGTTATTAGCTCTGAGGGTCAAGTTTCTTTGCACATCTCTGCTACGGTGTGTGCCGAGTTGGTGGATTCAATGTCCATAGTAAGACCTTGTCATATCTCGAAATCCTCTATCAGTGGTGTGGACCATCCAGCCAGAAATCAGCTGGACCTGGAGGACATGATGAGTCAAATTCTCCTCCTGGGCAAGGAGAGCTGGGGCCAATCTAAAAGCATAAAGGGAATTCTTGTATATATTTGGATGTCCATCTGCAGGGCCTGGGACAGGGAAAAGGATAAGTTCCTTTCCTTCTCACATTACCCGCACAAATAGTACATGTGTTTCCTGGGTCCCAAAGCCCTAAAAATGGATGGAGTAAAAGACAGAAATTCCATTCACAGTGTCAGCAACGTGAGACATTGATTGCCAAGCAGAGATTCCCCTCGAGCAGTGCATCTTTTGGATGCTTTGTAGCCTGTGGGAATGGGTTCCATGAAGCTGATGGGAAGATAGAAGGAGGAGAGATAAGAATGTCTTTCTTGCATCATAGAGCACTTGAATGCTGAAGGACTCAGCCCCTGCCTCCTGTAAGCTAGCTTTGTGGCAAGTTATTGAGTGCCTGTGAATGAATGCGATATTGTTCTGTCTTTTCTGTCCCACAGGACTTGGTTTCAAGTTGTCCCTTGTAGACAAGGAGAAGAAACTGAGCTCAAGAAGTTCCACTTGTTGGGAAGACTGTTTAGGTGTGTGTTGGGTATGACAAGATTTCCTTTTATCCCTCCTGCCCTGTATCTTACCACCTTCCCCTCACAGTCCCTTTTCTCGCCACTGAAGTTCTCTGCATGTTTCATGGTCTCCTTTCCTTCAGGACCTTTGCACATGCTGTCTCTCCCCCATGAGCGCTTGCTTTCTCTTCTTTCTACCTGACTATTCCTGACTTCTCTCACAGGATCTCCACTTCCACATCACCCAGGGAGCCTCCCCGGATGTCCAGGCTGGGGGGAAGTGGCTCCGCTAAGGTTCCCATGGCAAACTGTGCTTCTCCTGAGTAGATTCTGCCTCTGGTTTCATCTCTGATGTCCCCTTTAGCTTGATAAACTGTGCTCAGGAAGGGACTTCTAGATCGTGATTGGTACACGATAGGTTTTTAAATAAATATTTGTTGGATGATTGAATGCACGTCTAGGTCTATTGACCCTTCCTCTCCAGACTCACATCATGTACAAAACATCTAGAAGGAGAGGGTTCTTGTGGCTAAGATTATATTAATAAATTGCTTCATTTTCAGAGCACTTACTATGCGCAGGAAACATTTATAAATAAAATAAAAGCCTTTATATGTATTATATATAAATGCAACAACATTGCAAAGGACATATCCATATTTCTGTTTTTCACCCTATGTGGGAAATGCATTTCTCTCCTAGCAAAACGGAGTGGTGCAGAGGCTTGGTGGCACTGTCATCCGGGGTTCCTTGGCTCTAACTTACTTTGTTAGCTCTGCTAATAGTTTGGTATATCAGGCAGAATAAACTAGATTATGCTGTAATAATGACAAACAAAAACGCCCACATCTTAGTGACATAAAACAAAACAGTTTGTCTTATCCATACCTCGTTTCCTTTACGTGAGTTATTCTGCTTGCTACAGTCCCTCAGGGACCCACGATGGAGCTGCCACCATTCAGACGTGACTGGTTCCATGCCTGCAGAGAATGGAGTGATGGAGCCTCTCACACAGGCAGTTCAATGTGTCGGTCACTATTTATCATTGCTCTTCTGCTCTGTGTAGTCTCTTGGTCATACCTCAGAACACAGGGCTGGACAGGCTAGTCCTCTCCATCTAGAATTAGTATCACTCCTGGCAGTATCTGCTTGTGGATGTCAGCATGAAGGAGGATTGGGAGCACATGACGCTATTTCTCCCACGGCAGCCATCCATGTGATCACGTCACGTGTAATTATTTCTTAGCTTGGATCAGTGGTCAGTATTACTTAAAGGCATCTCAGTCTGATGAAAGTTTGGATATGGATTAAAAGGAAAAAAAAAAACCCTCTTTACCATCCTGTCAATTCATTTCCTTCCTTTTAGGCCACACTGAAGTGAATAGAATAGCCAATCTCTTGGCTGTGAGAATTAGCAACTTTTAAAATAACAATAGGAAAGTCATAATCATAACTCTTTCTGATTGACCTGAGGCTCTGCTCCTGTAGCCCCAGCCTTGGGCTGGCATGTTGGTGCCAGGACGTATGGCTTATGCTGTCATCATCTGCATTATTTAGAAAAATTTCAGAGCTATGGGGAGATGAAGGGATTCCTGAAATTCCTGTACGTTCATACCAGCGAGCCTAACGTTGGAAGCTCTTCTGCCTTCTCATGGAATATATCTTTTAGGAGTGGGCTTGGGGGAGGATAGGGGAAGCTGATTTATTTCTTTGGCACATCCTATCTGTTTTTATTCGGATATTTCCAATGTTGAAAATTTTTATATTGGTTTACTTGGTAAGTCGGTCAGACTGCGGACAATGAATGCCTGCCATGTGCCAGGAGTTAGGGAGGCAGAAACCAGTGGGCCGTGGTTTCTGCCCTCAAGGACTGCATACTCTAGTGAAGACTTAGAAAACAAATAGACAAGAAGGGAAGGATTTAAAGGCTGCTATTATCTTCTTCTCTGAGTAAGCAGTATATACTTTGGTTACGTACAAAGTAAAACATTTTGGGACTTGTCTGCTAAACCTTAGCCCTCTGACTTTAAATATTTGAGAGCACTCTTAGGAATTCATTTGCAAGATCAAAATATTTAGTTCAGTGTATGATGCTCTCCTGGAGGGATCTTGGTATCCCGGTGCCTTCGAGAACACAGTTGGCGCTCAATAGATAAATCTAAATGAAAAAATTCAGAAATCGGGCAAATTCTGGTGGGAACCAAATACACTGGTATTGACTGAAAACTTCCGCAAGGAATCTAAAGGTGAGAAGGATGGCCCTCTTGTTCCTGGGGAATATTTCTCTACATATGTACTATTTTAAGGGATGCATTTTAAGTATACCTGTATAAATAAATACAGGCACTGGGTGTGTGTGTTTGTGAATGTGCATGTGGTTGTGTGTGCGCGTGCATGCACACGCACATATGCACTCATATATATGCCTTGGCCATTGAAATGAAACTCCGTCTTGACACCATTCACTTAATGAGAAAGGTCTACCTAAATGGCCTCCCTGAGAACCCCAAAGTCCTCACACAAGGAAATGGGAAAATGTGAAACCACACCAAATTGGTGGTTTGCACTGGTATCTGGTGTCCCATAAGTCGTGAACAGGTGGCATGGCACAGATCCCCACAGCTCTGTGGGCTATTTACATGGAGGGTCAGCTCTAATTTTATCCTGCACAAGCAAACGAATAACCTGTGGTTACGTCTAAAAGTATTTAAAATTCAATTCAACGACAAGTTAAATTTTTTGTTCATGAGGTATGCAAAGCCTGCTGGGATATTATGCCTTATAAAAGAAATATCTTCTGAGTAAAGTTGGTGTGATGGTTGTCCTGAAGACCCTCTACTCCCAGCTGAGCCAAGAGAAACGGAAGAAGGTTGGCCTTCTCTTCTCCACTTCAGGGTTCCTTGGAGAGCACAAGAAAGTGGGAAGGGGCATTCACTGAGAAAGAGTGGGTTTTCACGTTTTCCAGATTTCCCTTATAAGGAGGGTACATGCAGTCCTGTTTTGAGCATCAGTAACTGACAGGAGACAAATACATCCTGAAGCCCAAGCCAATGTGAAGTCATCGTTACTTTGGACGGGGCCAAACTGATAAGGAGGGCTCTTTTCTCAGAAGAATGCCTTACTGTTTGGAAGTTCACAATCCACTCTATGGGATTAAACAGAAGAATAATAAATTATCCTTCCTTTATCCTTTGAGTATCTGCTGAAAAGATCAGCACTGAGTGGATATTGGATCCTCTTTACTTAGTTTAGACAGGTGAGGAAAAGCAACCCTGTGTCAGGGAAAATGTCACCCAGGACAAGAGCTTAGAGATGATTTCTTTCTGCTCAGGGTAGGGCTTAATGGAAGAAAAAAATCCTGCCTCTCCCCTCTCTCGCCAGGAACCCAGGGCGTGTTTCTGCATTCCCAGACCCTCTCTGCTCTGTTTCTCACAGAGGCATATGGAGAATGTCTGGAGAGACACGGGAAAAACAAAGGTTCAGGAAAACATATGTCCAAGACTCCCCCGAGACGGCAGCCAATAAATCCCAAGCCTATGTGAGCCTGTGGGGTTCCTCCGTTTCCCATGACTGATCTCGCTGGGGAAACTGAGGCAGCAAACGCGTGCGCTGGGACCTGTGACAAGGGCCTTGCTTCTGGAGAAGATGTCTGCACGGGAATGTGAAGAAATTCCTCTATGTGAGCCACCGTCCATCCTCCGTCACGGGTGGGGTGTGGTAGCGCGCAGCTGGAGGGATGGGTGGGAAAATATGCTCATGAACGTGTAGGCCTGGCCCAGGGGCACCTACTTCCATTGCCACCTCAGCCCTTGTGGCACATGTCCCTGTTGGCTGTTCTCACAGCCTTAATACTCCTTCCTACCCCATTCCCTACCCTGTCCCAAGGAGGGCAAGAGTGACTTCTGTATTTGAGTTTTTGAGACAGTATTGAAAATCCATAAAGAGTCGATCACAAAAGCAAGCATTTCCACAGAAAATACAGAGTGGAGCTGGACAAAGCAGCATTTAGGAATTGGAAAGTCTGAAAAGCCAGACCATGGCAGAACAGCCCTTGCATACTTTTGATTCAATTTCATCTTCCCAGCCTTTGTCTTCCCTTTAAAATTTCGTTGGTGGTTTCACAACCTTTGAAGGTAAAGTCTTCTTGTAACAATGTCTTGAATGAGACCCCAGGTGTGTCCTGAGATTGTTAACGTGAAAAATGCTACAATAGATTGTTCCATCTGCCCTTTCAGAGAGTAGCTCCTAATCTCTTGAAATGGACCACACAGGTAATCAGCCCAGTGCTGCTCACATTTTCCTCAAAGGAGGGGACCACGTATTGTAGTGAAGGAGAATAGAACCCGGGGCCCACAGACCCCACTGATGAGGCACGATGGTTCTTTCATCTGTGGCAAGCTAGTAAAATTCAAAGCATTTGAACACTTTCCACTTCAAAACATGGAGACAGACTGAAATAGATATGGGAAAGCCTAAATTATACTTTAGATAGTACATATCCATGGTACTAACTTTTGGTGTGTATTGAGAAAAAGAGAAGAACTTGTTCAGTATGGAGATTTGAGATCTTGTGTCTAGGGTACTGGGTTGACTGGGCTCCCAGGTACCTGGGAGTCTGTGTGTGATGCCGAAGAGTGTAGACCCAGGATTCCACTTTGGGGATTAATGGTTTATATTTTGAGGGTAGAAAGGGACAAATTATTAAAGAATGAGACAAATTGACATGGACTCTGTGGAATCATTGTTTGGCAAACTTGTTTCTAAATGTGTGATAGGAGAGTTTCCAGGGATATTGGAAGTGACTGGTGAGTATTATTTGATGGGCTTCTCCTTCGGCTCTGTTAGTGCTGTGTTGCCAACTGCCATAAGTGAGAGGATCCCTAAATAGTTCCTACAGCCTCAGAGGATCTGAATTGAGTGTGTTGCCTGATTATCACAAACAGCATTAAGTCCCAGTTATATGCCATGATGAGGAACACAGACCTTTCAGAGTCGACGGTGTAAAGTCATCAGAGAGTTGTTGCATAGGGGAGACCCACTTGTCTTTGTCCTTCGGATGGACCTCTCTGGATGTAGTGTGGAGGGTGGCATTTTGAAGAGGTGGAGACCAGAGTCCGGAAGACTAGTAGCAAGGTCCTGTTGGATTCTGGGAGGGAGAGGTGGATCTGTAGCAGAGCAGTGGTAGTGAGAATGAGGTGGATGGTGAGGAGAAAAAGTTCAGAACTACCTGCTTGGATGTGTGGGTTGAAAGTAGAGGGACTGGTGACTGGTGAGCTAGAGAGTAGTGTGGGGGTGAGGAGATTGGGTGGTTTGTTCTGGATAGGGCACACTTCATGTTTGTGGGGGTCCTGATGAAGCTGCTCCACCTTCCTTTTGACCCCCAGAAGGTTTGATTTCAGCTGCATGGGCAAGCTCAACTTCCTTACCAGAGCCTTCCTTTCTCAGGCAGGTCATTGTGTCACTCCCTTTTCTGTGGCTACCCTACTTTACATGGCACACAAAACATGTTTTCGTTCCCCTCTCTGGGATGGCTGTGGTACACCATGATCACTGGCCAGCCTTCTGAGTACAGCAGAGACCCCCACCTCCCAGTCCTCATCAAGGGAAGGGCTTTCCCACCTTCCTGGTCCTCAGGGGACAAGATAATTTTTGGTTCCCCAAAAGACTTTCTCTGCTTTTCCAAATGGACCAGTTCTTGGGTCCTTTGAAGGGTCAATCTTCTTGGCTTAGGGTAGTTTCTTACTATTCTAGTCGCAGTCTGTGTAGAGCTGCGCACAAGTTGCTGGCTCAAGAGACATTCCTCTATTGTGGCTGGTCGTGGTTCGGGCAATTTGAACATCATTTGACAAAACTTGTCAAGATTTACATTAACAAAACTTAAAGGCAGCAATGTTACTGATTTGAGGAAATATTATGCATTAGCCTTTGTTGTTTGCTTACTCAGGAGAAATTTGATGGGCACATTTCATTTTGATTCAAAATATGGTAATGGTACGTGGAGCACGTGTGCTATGAATTTTGGCAACTTTGCATGGAGCGCTTCCAACAGACAGTTTTCAAGCACCCTCCCCCTGGACTTCGAGATCTTCTTTGGTAGACTTGGGGGGAGGGAGTTCCCTTTGGTGACCTTTGCATATTGATGTGCCTTGATAGGAAGTGTGAATGGGCTTACTATTTTAATTATGATATTCTTATGTACTGGTCTGTGTGAGTTGTGGTTTCAGCTAACAAAAAAGATAAAACAACACAAGAGATGTTTTTCAGTTCTTGAATCTCAGGGGCACTTTAACTGGAGGTAATTATTTTTACTGATTGAAAATACAAATGTGTGGATAGTATTTGGAGTTTGTCTTCCCTAAGAGTACAAGAAAGGCTTTATTGCTAAGCCTTACGATGCATGACTTACCAAGGATTCTGTGTTCTTGGACTCTTCATGCCCCAGGTTTTGGGAGTTCTAAGGCAGATTCAGACCCCATTCAGGCTCATCCTTGGCAAGACCCATGTCACTTGAACCATCTTCTAGGACTCGGCTCAGATATTACCTCTTCCTTGAAACCTTTCTGGATAACTCCAGCTAGAAACTAGATCCCTCCATCCCACCCAAGGTAATCCTTTCACACCGTCCTTTTGTTTTTGTTCGCCTTCATCTCCTCTTCCTCTTCTTCCTCCTCATTTTTTTTTTTTTTCCTAGCACATTTTACTTTAGTTTTGTCACAGTTAACTTTTAATCTTCTGGTCCTGGTGTAAGTCCTTTGAAATCAGGAGCCATGTTTATTCTTTACATAGTCCCCAAGTGTTAAGCTTAATGAGCTGCGTTAAAGTGAGTGATAAATAAAAATTGTTGGGTGACTCATCAATGAATTCTTCATTCATTTGTTAACTCAGCAGTTACTTATTGAGAGGGTGAGGAACAGGAAGACATGTTTGCCTAATAAGCCAGCTGGGCTTCTAGGAAGCTCTTATGATGCCATGGTTCATAAGACCACTCCCATCTCCCCACCTCTACCTCCCGCTTAATTTTGGCCACGCTTTGATCCTAAGCTTCTGGTTCTAACTCATTTGGTCTTTCTATATATTTCCAGACCATCAGTTCTGGATAATTCTGATATTTCCCAGCTGTGGATGCCCAGAATAAGCATGATTCATAGTGAAATGTGGAACCTTTATTTTTATTTATTTATTTATTTATTTTTTTAAAGATTTTATTTATTTATTTGACAGACGGAGATCACAAGTAGGCAGAGAGAGAGAGAGAGAGAGGAGGAAGCAGGCTCCCTGCTGAGCAGAGAGCCCGATGCGGGGCTCGATCCCAGGACCCTGAGATCATGACCTGAGCCGAAGGCAGCGGCTTAACCCACTGAGCCACCCAGGCACCCAAAATGTGGAACCTTTAAAGTGATAGATTTGACTTTTGCCACTCTGCACATAAGAATTATAATTTCATGGTATGAGAATTACTGATAAACACTATATGTTACATAAGGTTATCAATGCTCAGAAGCCAGTACTGAAAACCATTTCCTGAAGACACATTAAAGTCTGGGTATGATACTATGAATAGAGCAGAATGATGTAGTATAGGCGTGTAGGATTGTCAAATCAATCATCTGAATAACGTGTTGATGATTTTTTTCCATCGATGTTCTTCTTTAAATTCTTCTTTCTTCCTTCCTCCCTTCCCTCATTCCTTCCTCTCTCTTTTACGTTAAGAAAGATTTCTTTTTGGAGGAAATTTCTTATCATACTACAAGTGGAAAAGTAGTACTACTCTACTATAATTGATTAAAGCATAAATGTGGGACTCCCAGAAGAATACACGTTTACCACATGATACACTTAGTTGCCCCTTCCATGTGTCCCTGCTCTGCTTTGAACCATGATGCTACTGGAATAACACATTGAGAAATGCTTGCCCACACTGGGGAATGCCAAAGAGTCCTGGGTAGAGAGAGGCCTTTCTACCCACAAAGATGTGTTGTTGGGGAAACGTTACTGAGTCTCTTTGAGTTTCCATTTCCTCATCAAAGAAAGGGGAATAATAAAGACTCCCTTTCAGAATTGATGTATCATAACAACATAACGTATGCAAAGTAATATTTAGTTCAATGCCTGGCAACAAAGGTAGAGGAGAATGAATAATTTAAAGGCTTCTTTATTTTTTCCAGTGAGCAAATGTGATGACAATTTTTGTCAGAGAAGGCAAGCAGCAAGTACTGAAAGTGTGCTCATAGATCTGGAATGACTCTTCATTATACTTGAGTCATTTCACATTCGAAGGTGTTTGGTGGGAAGAGGCTGAAGACGTGAATGTGTTCCTCCCCGTGGTCCAGATCAAAGTATCAGGACCCTGAGAATGAGCTCTTGTAACTCCCCTTGTGGTCCCTTCTTTCCTCACCACTCTGCTATCCTACCACTTGGGGGCGCTCCATCTACCCTGTCTCCAACAATGTCCTCTTTGGATTCCTCTTTAGTCTGGGAAGAGCTGTTGTTTCCTGAGTCAGGTGAGGAGAGGGAGTGTAAGATAGTGACTAGGAGGAAGGGGCAAGATGTGCCGGCGCCTGGCCAGGTAACAGAGCACTTGCCGGGGCTCTCTGGCACTGAGCCTGGTGCTGTCAGTGACCCTGGGCACCTCTGAGCTCTTGTGGTTTTGGCACCTGGGGAGAGAGCTCTTCCGCCAGCCCCTGCCTCCCACTCCATTCCTGTTGTAAGCCATCCCTTCTGCCCCATGGTAACCTT
This sequence comes from Neogale vison, assembly GCF_020171115.1. Lineage (NCBI taxonomy): Eukaryota > Metazoa > Chordata > Mammalia > Carnivora > Mustelidae > Neogale > Neogale vison. The sequence goes on from NC_058095.1 coordinate 84,598,909, forward strand.
CAGGAGCTGGGAAGCAGCCCACTCCGCAGGGCTCTCCGCTCTACGCCCACCATGCAGCCCTTCTGTGGGTTGTGGAGTTATCACCAGAGCAACCAGGGGAAAGAGGGCAGCTCACATTTATCAAGTGTTCGGGAACATCATGTACCAGGAACGGGAATGCTGATGTCTCACACACAGGAGCCAGACTGCTTTCTAATGGGTGGTTAAACAAATTAAAGCAGAAACTTCAGAAAGCAGATCATTTCCCAAAGTCCTTCCATTTTACTGATAGGTAACGGAAGCCACAAGAAATGGAACCTTCTCCATGGCCAGTTACTAAGAAGAGCTACCAGCAGTTCCTCGTTCAACTGCCAGGAGTAAATTTGTAAGTCTGTTCATTGGAACTCACAACTCATTCATTTTGTACCTTTTTATTGTTTATAACTTTTGTAATTATTTTATAATTGTTATAATGAAAGTCAGATGTCTAGACAAGGTTACAAAAGTGCTTCAGCTCCTGTTGTAACTCACATTGCAATGCAAGTGAAGAAGATACAATATTTTTAGGCTTTGTAATCAAATTATAAAAAAAATCACAAATGAAAACAGTTTAAGCTCTCAAAATTGATATCTAGTGCTTTAGGAAACGAAGTTTGTACTTCTAGCTGGCTGTGGAGCAAGGCAGAGGCCTCTATTTTGATTCTTGAGAGGACTGCTGTTTTCTGTGCAGTCATTTTTTCCTCTTATTCCTTTTTTTTTTTCTTCCTAACCCTCTGGCCCTGCCATCTTCCTCACACTATCTTACATACTTGGGGTACAAGCACAGAAAAAGATAGGTCCTGACCCAACAGTTAAAAACTGAACACGACAAAAATTCAGTATGGTGAGTTTAAATTCTAATTATATCCAGGATCTATCCACACTCTCCAACGTCTCCCACTGGACCAGCTCAGTGCTCTTCCAATTGGCCTCCCCAAATCCACCTGGCACCCTCCACTCTGTTCTCAGCTATCTTTGTCTCTTCAAAATATCATACCACCCACCCCAAACTCGAAACTCCCACTGGCCTATAAAACTCTGCAAGGAGTTGTCTTTCTAATATTTCCCTTCCCCAGCCATCCCACACTTGCTGGTTTTTGCCTTATGGGGTGTTTTCTGTTCCTCTGAACCCCTGGATGACCCATACTTCCTTCACTTAGTTATTCTAACTCATGCTTATGAATGCAACACTCCTTAGGGAAGCCCAGTCTGCTAGGGGACCTGGTTACAAACTCTTTTAACCCTGTAATTTTTCTTTTTCTTTTAAGATTTTATTTATTTATTTATTTGACAGACAGAGATCACAAGTAGGCAGAGAGGCAGGCAGAGACAGAGAAGGAAGCAGACTCCCTGCGGAGCAGAGAGCCTGATGCGGGGCTCAATCCTAGGACCCTGGGATCATGACCTGAGCCGAAGGCAGAGGCTTTAACCCACTGAGCCACCCAGGCGCCCCAACCCTGTAATTTTTCTTCGGAGCACTTTCTACAGTTGCGATTTCCTGTTTGTGGAATTACAGGAGTAATGTCTATCTTCATGCCAGCCTTGCTCCTGTACACACGGAGGGGCTTCTCAGCTCCATGAGGGCAGGGAACCACGTCGTAGGCTATCTGCTGAAGAGCTCCGGGAGGGAGTCCAATCAAACCTCTGAGCACAGAGACTAAAATGTGCTGTGTTTTGTACCCACAGCATTCAGAGCAAGTCCTGGCTCTGGAGATGCATGTTGAATTTGTTTTAATTTAGTAACCACCACAAAGAAAAATGCAGCCTTGTGATACCACTTTAGGGGTTGGTGGACAAGGGCCCTTGGTTCAAGGCTGCCATCTGTCACTTCGTTCAATTGAATTATACTCTTCCTACATAAATTTTGTCCAGCCTAGATAGTCTCATGACAAGTGGTGACAATCTTAAAATACAGTAGTCTAGCATCAAGTGATCTGTAGGGGCAGGGAAAGCTGAGTGAGATCTTAAAAGGGTCTCTAGGTTTCTTCATGCTGCATACACATTTTCCCAGAAAGTACAAGTGAGCCCTACTCTCCTGCAGCAGAATACCTTAGGTGACCTTCGGAAAGTATCTAAGAATTGAACAATGGTTTTCCTTTGCACCAAAAATGTATCGCCCTCTTGCCATGGATGTAAGTAAGCTCTTAACTCCTCAGCCCATCCTCTTTCTTCTGTAAAGCATTTATCACCCATCCTCTCTTAGGGACTTGTCTTCCTATGAGCTGAGGTTAGTTGCCATTAGGACAGTTCCACACTCACTTCAGCTTTTCCCTTCCTTGGGCTCCCAAGGAAAGAAAGCATTGACCATTTTGTTTGAAACGGAGACTAGTAAGAATATATCAGCTTAGAGAGAAGTTTTAAGAAGTTGTACCAGATTCCCTGCAGTCAAAGTTCTGGTCTAAACTTGTCCTATAATGTAACATGTTATTTTCCGATGCTGCTGTGGTTTAGCCAAGGAGCTCTCTGAATCAGGAAGAAAGATCTGGCGCTCTCATCCTGGCTCTGCCCCTCTTTAGTCAAGGGATTCTCTGATCTTTGGTTTCCTTGCTTGTGAAAACAGTGTTTGTAGGCCTATTTCTCAGGGTCATCATGAAGATTGTGTGAGATAGCTCACGAGTAAGGACGTGACACCGAACTGGGCAGAAATAGAATTGCGTAAATGTGAATTTCTTACCAGTTGTCAGGTTTCTTCCCTAGCTGAGAAATTTGGGAAGAATGCAAAAGTTATACTCTAGACAGAATTCCAGAAAGAATTTGGGTGAAGCCGGCTGAAAAATGTTGGTTATGAAGGTGGTAGCTACTATGCTAATCTACCTACCTACCTACTTTCCATTGTCTATCCATCCTTTTGTCCATCTGTTCACTCATCCATTCCCTGTCTATCTACCTATCTACCTGTCATCTATCATCATCATCACTATCAACATCTATCCTAACCTATCTACATACCCATGTATCCATTCTCACACACACACATACATACACATAAACATGATTATAAATACCCATAATTAAACCTGAGGTAGAAAACTTTGTCCCAGATAAAAGGGACTGTTTTAAATTTAAAGAGTTTCCATTCAACTAATTAAAAACATATGACAGCTGTGGACACTTGACCTCCAGATTTGTCTTTCTAATTGCTTCCTGCACATCTACTTCCCGCACATCTGCATGCGATGTCACAAAATCCACTTACAAGCTTTACCTTCCTATCTGCTTCACTTCTTGATATTTTCCATCTTGGTTAATGGGATCATTATCTGTCTATGAAGTCATCTAAGCCAGAAACCAAAGACATCTGTATTTGGTTTTCTTCTTTCTTACATCCAGTTCCCTTGATTGGTACCCTACTGCCTACACATGCCTTGCTTGGTTCTGTCTCCTGTTTGGCATCCTGTCTTCCAAGGCCATATCTGTAGAAGTGAAAGTTAAGATTATCATCACTTAGAAGAGAAAATGGATTCTGTATTTCTTAAGACAAATTTGTGTAACCAATCTCAAAGGAAATTTGGCAATTACATGTTTGGAGGGTAGTTCTGAAAACAGGTGCTGAGTTTTCCTAAGGAAAAGGTACATCCTGGCCACCTCTCTTTCATGTCTCCCTGTCCTCAGAACTCAGACCTCACATGCCCTTTCGAGGCTGTGAAAACTATGACTTAAAATTGATGATCTAATTGCTCTCACACATTTTGAGTTCCCATCAAGAAAATGAATATGTATATTTATAAATAAATAAATTTATTTCCACTGCTCAACTTCTTATAAGTCCTATTTATTTTTTAAAAACATATCCATGCTTTCTATTTTTGAAGGTCTTCCCTTCTTGTTTTCTTCATGTAGTCCTTGAACTCTAATGATGTGAATTTTATTTATTTTTCATTTTTTGTTATTAATTATTTTTATTAACATATAATGTATTATTAGCCCCAGAGGTACAGGTCTGTGAATCATCAAGCTTCACAGCACTCACATTATCACATATCCTCTCCATAACCCAATCACCCTCTCCATACCCTCCCTACCCCCAGCAACCTTCAGTTTGTTTTGTAAGATTGAGAGTCTCTTATGGTTTGTTTCCCTCCTGATTTCATCTTATTTCATTTTTTCCTTCCCTACCCCCCACATCCCCCACTCTGCCTCTCAAATTCCTCATATCAGGGAGAGCATATGATAATTGACTTTTTCTGATTGACTTATTTTGTTCAGCCTAGTACCCTCTAGTTCCATACTTTTCATTGATTAAAATGTAATATTCCTACTGCATCGCGATTTCCTTCTCTTAAGTTTGGCTAAAGTGCACCACAAATTTAAATAAACCTTTCCTGGATTGAGCAGGTTCTGATGTTTTTACTGTGTCCTTAGTATCTTTAGTACCCTAACTATTCATAACACCCAATGAACTATTGTATGACAAGGCATCTGGCTGGTTTTCATCCCCGGTTCCTTGGATAGAGTCTTGAAACCTTAGGAATGTCTTAATTGGAGCATCTTTGTTATTCATGGTGGATCCCTCAGACCACATCTGAGTTTATGCTAATAAGCTGACTCATGGTAGGTCCCTAAATAGTTTTAGAATGAGGGACAAGCATGTGATTAGAGGGTTGAAGTTTTGAACCAGGTGGTACCATCAGCTTGACTTCTTGACCTCTGGGGGAGGGATAGGCGCTATAGATTGAGTTCAGTCATGTGGCCAATGATTCAGTCAGTTGTGCTGATGTAATGAAATCCTTCAAGAAACTCTGGACATCTGAAGCTTGTGTGAGCTTCCTGGTTGGTATTATACATTGATGTACCAGGAGGATGATACATCCTAAGGACATATTTGGGACCCTCTCAGATCTTGCTCTGTGTGTCTCTTCATTTGGATTCATTTGATTTGTAACTTTTATAATAAAACCATCATTAACTTTTATAATAAAACAGTCATTGAACGTAAGAGTCATCCTAGTGAATTATCAAACCTGGGGGGGGTCCTGGAAATTCTTAAATCTTAGCCAGTTGGTCAGAAGGGTGGGCGGTCTGGTACTCCCAAGATTTTTGGGTTATGTCTGAAGTGAACGCTGACTCGTGTAGGACTGAATCCTAAATCCCTGAAGTCTGACCTACCTCTGGGTAGTTAGTATCAGAATGCCATTGCAACTACAGCTTGTCTTCTGTATTATCAGAGATCTCCAGAGAAACAGAACGAAAAGGAATGTATAGACCCATAAAAGAGATTTATGACTCAAGTTAGCCTTCGTGGTTATGGAGGCCAAGAAGCCTCACAATCTGCCTTCTGTAAGCTGAAAACCCAGGAAAGCCAGTGTGTAATTAGGTGTGGGTTTGAGGGCCTGGGAACGGCGGGGAGTAGAAGGAGTGCTGGTGGTGTAGGTCCTGGTGCCCAAAGAGCATCCTTCTGAGAACCAGAAGCACCAGAGTCCAAAGGCAGGAGAAGGTAGATGTTTCAGCTCAAGCAGAGAGCAAATTCACCCTCCCTCCGCATTTTTGTTCCATTCTGCCCTGACATGGGTTAGATGATGCCCGTGCACATTGATGAGGATGATTTTCTTTGTCCTATGTACTCATTCAAATGTTAATCTCTTCTGGAGACCCCCCTCCCCCAACCTTACAGACATACCCAGAAATAAGGTCTTACCAGCTATTGGGCACCCCTTAGCCCAGTCAAGCTGACACATAGGATTAACCACCAGGCCTTCTATCCTGCTCTCTACCTGTTACATTGCCTCCTTCCAGCAGAGTCTTCTGCTTCAGCTAAGCTAATTGGCTCTCTGCTCCTCTCAAGTACTGTATTTCTTTCAGCCTCTGGTTGGGACACCTGTCTCCTGTGACACCTCTGTTTTACCCATCAGGGTAAACCCCTTCTTCCTCTTGCCCCACCTCTTCCTTAGGACATTACCTCTTATGCTGTACTCTTTCTTCAACACAGGAAATTAATGTTTATTTTGAGAATATATTGTTTTCTTAATAGCATAAGAAGAGACCGTGAAGCTCTTACACTAGGCTTCCTATTAAGGAAAAAAAAAATTCCTTCTCTGCTTAGCATAGTGATAAAAACTTACAACTTAACATATACTGAACAATTGAATAAGACAGATTAAAATGACACGTGTACTTACATTGATATGGACTGTGGACTGCACTGACTCACTGTAAAGCTTTACATTTGGAAGGGACTTTGAAGGTCATTTGGTAAGATGCCTTTGTTTTGCTACTAAGCCTACTAAGGCACTCCACAAATATTTGTGGAATGAATCAAGATAAGGGAAGATGAGCCCCTGGGAGTAATTGACTTGCTTGTGTGCCAACGCTATTAATATTTATTAAACAAATGAATCCAGATTAACCCAGTATAGCAGTGGGACCACTCTTTCCCCTTTCCATGTGACCCTAGTTAGCAGCCACATTCTCCTCCCTCACTTGGTTATTGGATGTGAACTTCTTTCTGGTGCTAACAAGACTCAAATGATCATAAGTATCTTAGAGAGTGAATGATTTTTTATTCATTCTTTTTGAAATAGAAAGGCTTTATCTCAGATCAACGTTCAATCCTTAAATGTCTCCTCTGAAAATAAATAAATTGGAAAAAAAATGTCTCCTCTTAGAAGGCTTACCATATGTAGAATGAAATAAACTTAAATCCGTAAGTCTAGTATCTAGGACAAAAGGGAAGTCACAAAAGGTAAAGTGCTCCAAATTTGGGTCCAGTTATCACATATTTGTAAGCCCTAATTATTTCTATTAAATTGCCTGCTTATTTACTTCTGAATAATAGAACAAAAGCACTTGCTTTCTAAATAGTTTATTTCCTAGAAAGATGTTTTTGGGTATTTCAAGAAATAAGATTTTGCTAGTTTTTCAGATGAGCAATGCTGCTGGTGATGAACTAATCCTCCAAGGGAAGACTGTGAAGGAATCTCTCTACCCTTTAGGACTTTGAGCAAAACTATTTACTTGGTATCTTTTAACTATAATCCACCAGGGTAGGCTTGGAAGAGCTCCAAAAGTAATTTACAAGAGGATATTTATAAAGCATAGAAGAGGCAGGGGGAAAAGAAAATAGTATACAACAGGGTTTTGTCTTTGTTTGCTTAAGAATAAAGTAGAAATCTGGGGATTGCCTCCACTTACCAATAGCCATAGGATCTTATCTAGAATATGTCCTCTGGAACCTTTGGTTCTCTGTATGCAATTGTCCCATCATTCAAGGGGAAAGTGATCTCCACTGCCTGTGGCATCAGAAATAGGCTTGAATGCTTTTTGACAAGGTGGAAATCACAGTAAGATCTTGAATCTGATCTATCCTGAGGAAGGACAAAATTGGTCATGTTAAGGTTGATGAGGGTTCTTAGAAAGAGGAGGGAGAACATTGTCTCCCATGCTTGGACTCCTGTAATAAAACCATTGCAGGAGCAGCACAGGACTGAATCTGTGTGACCACAGCAGGTTCTTTACCCTGTGCATGTCCTTGTTCTTCATTTATAGGATGGCAACAGCAATCCCTACCCTACCCACTTAGGCTTTTGGTAAGTACTGAATGCAATAACATCTGTAAAGACTCAGAGTGGTGCCCAGCACTTGGAAAGTGCTCAGTAATTTTTGTGAGTCAACTAATGCAAAGATAGCAATAGTTGCTAAGTATACCATATATCCTGTATGAGGCACGACACAATGTACTTCACTGGTATAATGGAATGTAACAATTGAACAATTGAAATGCCCAGGCCCAAATCTTTCCTTTAATACCCAGCTGTTTGTTTTAATCAAAATATATCATTCCCTTCAGGGCATTCCTTACCTTCTGTGGTTATTTTGCTTCCTAGAGAAATCTTATGGATTTGTTTAAAGATGATTCCCGAGTATTTAGGTTCTTTGAAAGTATGCTTTCTGTTGCGGTTTAGGGGAAAGTAAAATTGTTTAACTCAAAGCAGCTCATTAGATTTTGATGAATATTAATGGGAACAAAGACACTGAGTTATAGTTCGGTTAGCGGTCAGCTCATCTAATGATGACATTCTGTAGTTATCTGATAATAGCAGTTCTAGAAATTGAAGGCAAAAGGAGCTACCTGGAATCTAGGAATGGCCAACGAAGTTGACCTCCTCAGCTATCTCTGTCCAGGTTATAAAGGCGTGGACCTCCCTTATGTCCCCTCCTGTCAGGATAGCAGATAATTTTACCTGTTATATTCAGAACTGAAGCACACTAAATCCCCCTGGCTTCTGTTTAGGATCTTCCCTTCAGGACTGGTAGAATATTGTTGTAGCTTCACCTAGGGTGCATAATATCCATTTGCATCATCTATAGTGATGGGCTTCAGTGAAAAAAATGCCAGTACAAACAAAACTTCAGATTGGGTATTTCCAATACAAACATTTGGAAGTACCTGCAAGCTAAGTGCAAATGGTGTGCACACTATAGATGTGTTCAATACAGAGTACGTGCTGAGCAATGGCTGTATGGTTGCATTTTGTCCTTGCAACCCTTCAAGGTAGGTCCTGTTATGAACCCCAATTAACATATAAGGAAACTGAGGTTTAGAGTGATTCAGTAGCTCTTCTAAGATCTTACAGGCAGTTTGAGGCAAAACCACACCATGTTCTGAACAACTAAGTTGAAATCTCGAGAGTCATGTGTGTCTGATTGTAAATGCAGGTAAATCAATGCAAGAAGAAGTGCATCTTGGCCACAAGTCCTTCCACATCTGGGCTTTATTTTTCTTTTTAATGAAGAGTCCAGAGATGAGCATTTTTGGGGGGCTTGTTCAGCTGTTTGCCAATGTCTGGGCTCCAAGTTGGTGTTTCTGTGATTCTTGTGACAGCTTCAAGCATCATTCCCTCCTGTGATAATGTGGAAAAGTAGGAAGCAAGGCTGGCAATGACCATGTTCTTCATTTGTCTCTTCATTAACCTGAAGGAAACTCCTTCTCCAGAAGTTTTACTGGGAAGAGTTTGCCCAAGCCAGGCTAGTTACATGCCTGGGCTTAGCTATAGTGGGGCTCGGGAAGCAAATGTCAGGGTGGGTGGGCTCAGTAATGGGAGGAGGGATCCGTTGTCAGAGGAAATGGGGGAGAGTAACCTCCAAACCCCCTCAAGAACTATGAAGTCTGCTTCCAGTAAGATGTCCAGACCCTCTGCTTTTACAATAGCTACAGCTAAAAGACTGGAGGTCTAGCACAGAGCTGTAGATGAACTGGCCTTTTGTGCTCTTTTGATGACTATATTTTATAATTATAATCACTTTTTCAGTGAGGTAATTATTGATGATGAACCGTTGGAATATTGATCCAAATTAAAAAAAATTAAAAATCACCTTGTGACTGGTAAGGACATGCAAGTTAATAATAGCTGGTGATATCCGTAGCTAGGATTGACCAAATGTTGTACTACAAGCTTTGCTTACAGTACTCCTGGAAGTCTTCACAACAACGAAGAGAATCCTTCCTGTTTTGTAGCTGAGCTGTCCACAGGTTAAGCAAACTGCCCACGATTCCACCTCTCATCCACAGCAGCACAGCTGTGACACAGGAGCACAGCCCTTCACTACTTCTCTCCTAACCTGCCTCTGAGTTAGTGGAGGCTTAGGTTAGTGGTTCTCTGTTCACTCTGAAGAGAGAGACCCTTTATCTGGTACCATAAACCAATGACTGCCTTTCAAGTACCCTCAATATTCCTATGGGAACTTCTGTCCTTCTTGGCTCTTTCCTGACCATGGCTCTTGGCTCCTGTGGTGGCCATCTTCTCTCAAGCTCTGTGTTATTCCCTGTGGTTACCACCCTGCTTCACCATCCCCCAGTGTGAGGCCCTGCAGTGCTGCTGGGGGCAGCAAGCATGCTCTGAAGGCCTACAGGACAGAGGGGCATCTAAAGCTCTTTTTAATTCCTGATTGCATCTCTGTTTTGGCTCCAACCTTTTTGCTATCTACTTGTGATTCTCTGTCTTTCTTTAGACTGAAACTTTGGTTTTCCACTTGATGGTAAGATAAAGTATCTGTAAAAGTTTTGCAATTAGTTTTTTCTTTGATGGCCTCACACTGATAGACATTTTCTTCCCTAATGGGCCTTTAAAATTGGAAATATAGCTGCAGAAAGATTTATTCTTCTATTATCCAAAGCTAGTCTCCAGGATGATGGGCTGATCTTTGGGCCCACATCTTGTGTAGGAAGGGAACAGCCCAAGAATCTCAGTCATAAAGTTATCATGCATCCTTGAAGCTTGTCCCCATTTTGTACTGCCTGGGACACATTCTTTACTGGCATGTAGATGTAATATTTATTTCTTATCTCATCTTTCAACCTTCCATGTGAAGTGGCAGTCCCAGCTTGAGCTAAAGCCAAAGTTAAAGACCTATCTGGGGATCTGATGAACTGTTTGAGGCAAGGTCACAATCACTGTGGATTTAATTTATGAAAAGACAACTGAGGAACATGAAATGGCAAGGACAGCATATTGTGTTTGTTCTGGAGACTGGCCCTTTGCCCTGCATCTGCCTTGTGCTAGAGACCAGGGTTTTTGGAGGAAGTTGAAGAAACAAGATTCTGGACATCTTGAGGATGTAAGAAGCCCTTGGGGGTGACCAAATGTGACCCAAAGTCAGGTGAAGGTCTGTTCCCACTTCTGCATGGAGGTCAGCATGGCTTGGGTTGTGCATTGAACAGAGAATGGACGCAGCAGCTATCTGTTGAATGAAAGAAGGAAAGAGTGCATATTTAGAGACAATAAAGGACTGAACATCACTTCAAGGATACGCAGCCTGGAGAGCCCCAGAGAATGGTCTCTGAACTGCAGTCTTCTGAGCCACCATGCTGGATACTGGATCCCAAACAGGAAGGTTCCCAGGAAGCTACGGGAGGCAGTGCTCTTAGCAAGGAAGTCTGAGGAGGACAATGTGGAGAATACCACGTAGAGAAAGGTAATTTCATGGAAACTCCCAGGAATTCTGGAAGGAACATAGGCTTTGAAGAGCTCCAGATAAGGGTCTGGGAAGTGAGGAGTGATTAATACTACAAAGGCATCTCTGAGCGGTGACTAGATGGAAATCCACCTCACTCTCTGCTTCCAAAGATCTCAAAGCGATGCCTTATGCTAATTGCACATAGCGCTCTATGGCTGAGCAATGACTTCTGTAGTAGCAGCGATTATGACCCTGTTTGTACCTAAGGCTGAAAGCCCCTGAGAAGGCCAACTACGTAATCTGGGTGTTAAGGGAGGCTCAACTTTTTTAACTTTGTTTTTGTCTACACTGTGTCTTTTATATGAAACTTTTAATAATTATTTATTGCTTAATTCATCACTATTGTTTTACTTTGGTCTTAAAGTGATATATACATGATTGTATTTCTATCTCTATATACAGTTGATTGTAAATTATATATATGGTTGACTATAACTGTGTATCTATCTATCTATCTATCTATCTATCCATCCACCCATCTATCTAGTTGGTGTATAGTTGATTCACATGTGCCTTCAAAGGCACAGAGATCTAAGAGCTAAGAGGCAGGGGCCAGATGGCTTGAGTTGAATCACATCTCTGCCTTTCACGAATGTTATTGAACCTTTCTGTGCTTCAGCTTCTTGCCTTGCTGGGTTCTCATGGAGAAACCTGTGTGCTATTCTCCATAAAGATTCCAGAACATTGCTTGGTACATGAGAAGAGGTCAACTGTGGTCACACTTGTAGTAAATGACTTCTGGTAGCCATCCTACCTGATCTCCCATCTCCTCCCACTGCCACTGCCCAGCGCCTGCTTGGAGCTTTCAGTAATCTTTACTTTCAGACATGGAAAAAGGAAAAGTGTGTGTAAGGCAGGGACAATTTGGGGGAGTATAGTGGGGCATGCAGTACTGACCTTGCTCAATACAGACCTACAGATATTCACTGATTCTAGAACTGTGTTTGGTTCTAGGGTTGAAAGGTGAATATTTCATGGCCCTTGAGCTGGTGCATTCACAGTTGAATCCCCCTCGATTGCTGTACTTCTCTCATTTTCTCCCCTATAGATTCACATTTTAAAATTACTTTTAAAATGAAAATACTTCTGAATAATTTGTTGGCATATCATTAGGTGAATTAGCTCAATCCAGTTCTTTCCTTATAACACAGTGGCAGGAAGAAGCATAGTGAATTTTGACCAGGAAGTGAGTCTAAGAACCAATTTTGGAAGGGGGCACATTCAAGGATCTGGATAGCAGTAAGTGACCCTAGAATAGAGATGTTCAGAAAACAATACAGAGAACTGTCAATGTCAAAGTTCATCTGTTTTCCAAAGTTTGTATGGGATCTGTCTTGAGCATTGCATAGGAGGACAAAGATACTCTTTCCCACTTGTTATCACTTTCTAGTCCCCATCAATTCCCTCATCCTCATCTTGAGACCCAGAGTTTTAATACAACAATTCATCTACTTTATGTTAAATAAGCTTTTGCTGTGTAGTCTAAGAAAATGACTCTCAGTGATTTATTCCATCCTCTTGAGGTAGCTCCAGGCTTCACTTGTCTTCCCCCACCTGGCTCCTGCTCTTCGCTTCTCCGCGCCATAACGTCCTGTGTCAAAACCAAGGAGCCTGTTGGCTGGAGATCTGGTAGGTGATTAAGAGCTCTTGGGAACCCACGGCATATTCTTGTTGACATCATCCTCTCTTGGAAGGGGAACACGGTCTGTGTTTTTTTAGCTCTTGGCCCTTTTACAGATATTTTCACTCCCACATAACTGTTGTGAATGGACAGACCCGGGTCTTCCTCTCATTTTGGAGGGGCTCCTTCCTCACCATGAGAAGTCCTAGGTTTGGGCAGCATAAGCCATTTCTGCTATAGGTCTTGGAGACAAATACCCATTTTCCTTTGCTCCTTCATTCTGAAGAGAAATGAGTACGGAGATAAATGGAATTGCGAACTGCTGCCCCCTTCCCCCCAATTGATGTGTTGAATTCCTCACCCCTGGTACCTCAAGACATGACCGTATTTGGAGATGGGGACTTTAAGAGGTATGTGATGTCAAATGAGGGCCGTAATACAATATGACTGCTGTCCTTATAAGAAGAGGAAATTTGGATACCTGCACAAAGGGAAGACTATGTAAGGACACAGGAAGAAGATGACCATCCAGGAGCCAAGGGGAAAGGCTTCAGGAGGAACCAACCCTGCCGATACCTTGATCTTGGACTTGCAACCTCCAGCTCTACGAAACGTTAAGTTTCTGTTGTTTAAGCCCTGCAGTGTGTGGTATTTTGTTATGGCAACCTGATCAAACTAACCCAGACACAATCTTTGTTCAGTCTGAAGAAGACCAGGATCAGTGCATCCCTCACAGGGAGAGTCAGAAATAAAGAGGTTTCTGGTCTAGTTGGGCCCCAGGCCTCATTCATTAGAGAGAGTGACTGTGGCCCACATATTGTTGGATTTAAGTCAGCAGACTTACAGGGACAAGGGCCTGTAAATTACAAACAGAGTGTCTTAGTCCTGCCACCTTTCCTGGCCTTCTGCCCCAGCAGGAAGAACCTGCGACCACTCAGGTGAGCGACTCATCAAGGATTGGGATTCTGGCCAAATACCTTTCGAACTCATCACACAGCTAACACTATCTGTCATTTAGATCTTTGCATTCAGGAGAAAATATGTTCTACATTCCCAATGACAAAGTGTAGTGCATTTTTGGATTGCAACTTGTTTAAATTGAGAAGTGCCAATATTTGTAGATTTCTCCTATCCAAGTACTAACCAGGCCCGACCCTGTTTAGCTTCCGAGATCAGATGAGATGGGGCACGTTCAGGGTGGTATGGCCGTAGACTATTTGTAGATTTCTGATGAACATTCGAACTGTATATACTTTTTACTGACACACCCCATAGACTTCCACCTTTTTGTGCTAGTGTAGACCATTCTTTTCAGAGTTAGTACTACTTGCTGCACTTCTCTGTCACATTGAGTAAATAGTTTCAGAGGATTTTGCAGAAAAGCTGAATGCTGAAAAGTCCTTCTTGGGGTGTCTGGGTGGCTCAGTGGGTTAAAGCCTCTGCCTTTGGCTCAGGGATCAGTCATGATCCCAGGTCCTGGGATCGAGCCCCACATTGGGCTCTCTGCTTCACGGGGAGCCTGCTTCCCCCCCTCTCTCTCTACCTGCCTTTCTGCCTACTTGTGATCTCTGGCTCTCAAATAAATAAATAAATCTTAAAAAAAAAAGGACTTAAAAAAAAAGGTTTTATTTATTTATTTGAGAGAGAGAGAATGCAAATGCAGAGGAAGAGGGAGAGAGAATCCTCAAGCACATTCCCTGCTGAGGATGGAGCCCGAGTCAGGGCTGGATCCAGGGGCCCTGAGATTATGACCTGAACCAAAATCAAGAGTTAGACACTTAACCAACTGAGCCACACAGGTGCCCTGAAAAGTCTTTCATTTTTGTGGTACCAGAGATTCTTTCTTTCTTTATTTTTTTAAAGGTTTTTGTTTTTTTTTTAAGATTTTATTTATTTTTTTGACAGACAGAGATCGCAAGTAGGCAGAGAGGCAGACGGGGGTGGGGTGGGGGAAGCAGGCTCCCTGCTGAGCAGAGAGCCCAATGTGGGGCTTGATCCCAGGACCCTGAGATCATGATCTGAGCCAAAGGCAGATGCTTAACCATCTAAGCCACCCAGGCATCCAGTACCAGACATTCTTAACAATCAGAAAGATTGGGAAATTTTAGTTTTCAGTATTTGAGATGCTGTCTCCCACTGACATGAAAATATTCACTTTGGAATGTTGAATGCTGGTTCAGTGAAGGGAGACAATGCCTTTCTTAATGACTTGCCACGAAGTATTCTGTTCTCTTTAGCGTTCTTTACTATCATATGAAGGAGAGTGAAAAAATACCTACTTCTTGAAAACAGTAAACGAGTTCAATTCACATTAGTTAAAGGCTGAAAAATAGGTAATATTTGTAACCAGATCATAACTATCAAATCCTGCTTCGGGTTTGACAAAAATGATCAGACAAGCATTTACTGAAGCACTGAGCCAGGATCAATGAACCGTCATGCCTGCCCTCAAGGAGCTGACAATCTAACAGATCGGACTCACAGTATTGAAAAAATTCTATTGGATACTTATTAGTTCCAGAAATGAAAAAAGATCATCAAATAACGTGCTTAGCCACATACTGGGCATATGATCCAATGTTTCATAAATGTTGGCTGTTATGGACATTATTATAAAAAATAGCAAAAGACATATAATGATCTACTTGTTGCCTTTTCATTTGCTTTATCCTGTAGGCAGCTCTGGGGCAATGCCTGGAAAATAATGTTAATTATTACAGAAGTCTGTAAACACCTTCCCAAGTGTTTCGTGACTGCAGCATCACCTTTTCTACCTAGGGATAAAAATAAACATTCACTCTCCCTGGGTAACAGTATTGCATTTTGCAATTCAGATTTTATATTTGAGTGCCTTAATAGCTCTGCCAATATGTTCATCTTCTGTGGGTCTTAGGACTCAACTTTGAGATTTCTGAGCACCTGTTCCCCCATCTTTTTGCCAGCATTAGCTAAATTATCCACTGACTTTTTAAATGAAGGATGGCCTCAAGATTCAGGGATTTTGGATGTTGTTTCACTTATATTTTTGCAGCATCGAGGCATGCATTTATTGCAAAAAGTATGCAACTACACCTTAATGCTGAGGCCCAGAAGAAGGCAGAGGAGCAATTCACTGATAGGAATGCCCGTGCTCTATTCCTTCATGGTCCTTTGTGCCATTATGGCTAGAAGAAGGGCTGGAGGTAAGGAGGCAAACATTTGAGGGATGGCTGTCTTGTAAGAATAAATTCCCCCCTACTTAAAAATGGCCTTGCTGCAGCTTCCTCTGACTCTGTTGGCTGACTGACTCCTGCTATGGACAGGGCATGACCTCAGGCATGGCTTTCTATTGTGACCACACTCTAATCCCAGCTCCCACACTGTTATGCCACACTGGGACATCCAAACACAGCTCCCTCTTCTGCTCTCATCAGCAGGGATTTCTCCCACAGCTGGACCACATCAGGGCCTGCTGAATAGCCACATGGGATCCATTTTCCACCATCAACTCCCGTTATTGAGGACAGATGTGCATCCTGAAATTTAGGTCCATCCCAACTGCAATGGTCATGGGACACTTGATAAACTCTGCACTTTAGTGGCAGGAAAAAACCAAACAAAACAAAATAAAAGAAAACCCTCACTTTCCAAACTTCTCTGGGCAAGCCTGATCATGGAATCAAAGACCCTGCTTGCCTTTTTCTTTAACATAGAAACTCTTTAATTAAGTGGATTTGTTTTTCACTCCATAGGCGAAGAGCACATTTTTATCTTTTATGCATGTTGAAGAACGTGTTTATTGAACAAAGGAAACAGACTGAAATCTCATTGGATAGGCTCACAGGATGGTGAAGATGGACATGGAGAAAGACAATATTTCACAGGGAGAATTTTTACAAGAAATCCTAAGAACAAGAAAGACAAAGCTGAGGATTTTGGGTCTTATCATCCCTAAGCAGGCAGGCAATGGGTTAATTGTGGGTTAGTCTGTGTAGGAAGTGAATGTGCCTTCGGTAGGAAAACCCTCAGGTCTGGTCATGGTCTGTGGACATGGGGTCAAGGAGGACCCTGGGGAAACCCACTGGTCCCCAGGCACCTCATCCTTTTCTCACTAAAATACAGAGTGCTTGGCTGACCTCTAGGGTCTCTTTAAGGGTTAAAGGTCAGCATCATTTTCTCGCTGTCTGGGTGGATGCTTTTCTCTGTGTGGAGGCACGCATCACCGTGCATGGCCTTCTCACAGCTCTCACGTTGGGCACTAAGTGTGACTACTTCCACTCTCCTCATTGCTCCCCATCGGGGTGGCCTCTGTCACCTCCTGTCTCAATTCCGGAAAGCAGAGCATTGTTAGCATATAGTGGACACCCAAGTTGTGATAGTGATGGAGAGAGGCAGGAAGAGGAGGGAAGAGAAAGGAAACAGATGAAGGAAGAAGAGGAAAGAGGGACGGACAGAGGAAAGAAGCAGGGAGAAGGATACTTGCTATTCTGTCCTCAACGCCCGCCCCCCCCCAGCAAGTTTGGGGACTGCCAGATTCTTTTTTTCTTCCAACTCTTGAGTTCAACCTCCTCCTTCCTATATTTTAGGTCTTCCCGTGTTCCTTGGTATAGAAGACCAATTTGTTCTAATGTGAATAATTGTGTTGACTCTTTCAGGAAACATGTTTATTTTAATTGGATTTCCTGAGGATAACACCTGCAATGGAGAATTCAGGGCTATAAGGCAGCCAATTGGGAGAAATGCAGGGTCCCTCAGTCAGGATTGCGTAAGTGATTTCCCTTTGCAAATGCTCACAGTGTCCACATTAGGAAAGAGCTTTGGTGTTGCCCGTTTGGGCAGAGACAATATGGACTTACCAAATAGTGCCTGTCCTCTTTTATGGTGAGTTGGGGGAGCCAAGGGCTGTGAGCAAAAGACTTAGGGACCCCTTTCAGGTGAAGGCAGTGAAAAACAGAGATGTCTGCCCTACCTCTGGTCCCCTCTTCAGTGGTCTGGAGACCGAGTATTCCACAGAGAGGGGCTTTGGGATGCAGGAGACTGGCTTTGCCTTAGTGACAAATAAGCATTTATTATGTCAGGCCAGTGAGATTTAGAGATTTGCTTGTTGGAAGTTAGTATTAATTTCCAAGACTAATACACACATCCTGCTACAAAGCAAACAAAAGAACACCTTCACAGCAAGATTTCTAAAGTTTTGGGTGAAGCATTCCTGCTCAGAAGGTAAATGTAAATTTGCATCTTTCTTCACAGGGAGGACAATATTTCTTCTCCACTGTGAAATGAATATCAAAGTTGGAGAAATCAATCCTTTCTGAATTCATATATTTGTAAAAAAGTAAGAATGGTGCAGAGTCTGGAAGTGTGATTTCGTATCAAGTTGGAGAAGATTGCTATAATTCCCCTGGGCATAGTCAAGTCGCTTCATTAACCACATAATATCTCATACTTAAAAAAATGCTATATATGTTCTCATTTCACCTGAATGCTCTTTATACTTGTCTATCTACGAGAGGTTGGGCGGTGAGTGGCATACTAGTAGGATGTGTTCGAGCAAATCTCGATTCTGACCATTCCAGTTCTGAGCTGGGGGACAGGGTAGGAAAGGGGAAGGCACAAGATATCTCATATTACTCTCTTTTGCCCTTAGCTGCTCTCTCCCCATCCCCAGTCTGCTGTTGTTTGCCATGCAGAGATTGAATTGCTCCGTGGAGGGAGGTAAAAGGAATTTCTCCTTCAAAATGCCATCAGAACTGTACTGTACTTGGATTTGAGGGCCCAGATACCCAGTAACAAGAGATTTAGGCCCTAACCCTGCTTTTGCTGGTTTGCCTACTGATGCCACCCAGCCGAGCTCTGCACACTCACATGAGACTATGCAATGCATGACACAAAATATGTGTGGTCCCAAGCAAGTATAGGGCAGCTTCTTCTGACGACTTTAGCTATATGCAAAGATGTGGGAACAGAGTTAAGGATCTCAACTGGTGGGTAATTCAAAACATTCATGTCATATCAAAGCATATATAGGGAATGTCATGGATTAAAAACACAACATTTATTAGGAGTGTTGAAATTGAAACATTGACTTCAGGGACAAATTATTATGGTTATTTTTGCTTACCATCATGCCCCTTAAATTTCCGTCCCCAGTCTTATGGGGCTCTATATTCATTGTTCTTTGTTGTTAGGTATACTTTGATGGAAGTATTTGGGAAGCAATGCGTGTCAGAAGGGTCTCAGATGGCCCTGGTTATATTTTCCTCTGGGCAATATTTGTCTCTGTACAGTTTAGAGCTTTTTTTTTTAATTTAAAAAAATTTTTAGCTTTTTTAAAAAAAATTTTTTAGGGAACATATTACAGCAGTTTATTTATTTATTTTTTGAGTCTATTTTTAATTTATTATTATTTTAATTTTTTATTATGCTATGTTAGTCACCATACAGTATGTCATTAATTTTTGATGTAGTGTTCCAAGATTCATTGTACTGTTTAGAGCTTCAAGAAAAACTTAATGTTCAAAATATCCTATAGATTTGCATGTAAGAGCTCTTCAAATACCTACTGAACATTTAAAAATAAGGGGTAGTTCTCAATGATCTTGAGAATTAGAAAATGATCGTTGTAATTGGTCAAACGGGTTGTAAATCCTGAGGAAAGTTCCATGTCTTTGGAATAAAGACACTATATGTGAAACCATTTTAGCCAGAGATCTGTTGTCGGTAGTGGGTCTTCTGCAAGTAACTTTGGGATGTAAAGGCTTTGAAGTCTGGGGCATGTAAAGGAGGGGGTCACTAAAGAGCAGTTTGCCTTCCTGGGAAGAAGCCCTTTTCCTGAAACCCCACGAAAGCAGCATCTTTACTGAAGATGTGTGTTTTGTGCTCTGCTATTCCCCTTCTGAGCTGTCTGAGAATCCAAGTGGCAGAAGCTGCTTGGCCCACAATGATGGGGGCAGAGTGAGAGAGTGGGCTGCCTCTTGTCATTTCAGGGCACTTACATCTGGCTCTTGGACTGTTGTACAATTTGATTAACAGTGTCTCCTGTTTAGGTAACAATTAACAGTTTACAAAGTAATACACATTAGAACCAGGAGTTTAGGCCTGGAAGGAATATTAACAATCTCTAATAGGAAAGATATTAAGAATACCAAAGATTCTCATCGCCTTCACTTTGCAGTTGAGGGCATGGAGCTCCACAGGAGGGCTGGGGTGACTTGCCCAAGATCACACAGTGGCACAGTATGGTGGGGGCTAGAAGAGGTCTTCCATGCCCAGTCTTTTTGCTCCCCACAGGACATCACAGCACCACAGGCGTAAATGTGTCTTTGCCTCAGGGTGATGGGCAGAGAGGCAAGCCCGTGCCACTGGCCGTTTTTTTTTTTTTTTTTTCCCACTGACCGTTTTGTACCAGCCTTTCCAACAACCCTTTGAGGTAGGAAGGACATGTCATGTATGTAATTAAGAGCATCTCTAAGTGACAGAAAAAGAAACTGAGCCTCAGAAAACATGGGCACCTTGTTTAAGCCACACGTCTGGTGAGTGACAAAACTGGGACAGAATACAGTTACTCCAGCCTCAAGATCTTTCTACGTCCATGCTGCCTCAGTGCCCCAAACACTGTCATGGTCCAGGGTGTCCAAAGCCTGCTGAGCACCTTTAGGGCAGCTGGAAGACTTTCATGCATGTGGAGGAAAATCTAATCACCAACAACTGGATGAAAGAGTTTTAAAAAAGAAATAATTATTGGGATCTGTTATTCACACAACAAAAGAGTAATTTCCTAGTGTTGCCTAGGCAAAGATAGTGGATTTTGCAACAGGCTTTGCAGAAGGAAAAGTGCGGATTTTGTCAGTTGTCACCTTTGGCCCACTATCTTGCCACCTGCTGACTTTAAGAAAAATTTGTCTGAAGATGAGGATTAATGTAATGGCTGATTCCATTACTTCTGTACTTTTTGGATGAAATTTGATCATTCTGCTTCACATTCCTTCTCCTCACCTGCTCTGGAAAGCAAATTGAATTCTTTGAAAGAAAATTCAGTGCAGACCAGAACACACACAGAACCAGCCTCTACCCCTCCTTTTAAAAACTGAGGGGCTTCCTCTTAGCCACAAATGCTTCTCTTCTGCTTTGTTTACATTGCACAGTTTATTCCATTAAGGTCCAATTTCAGGGGCTCAGGGAAACCCAGATGGCTCGAGCCTGGCTGCTCTGAAGAATATACGCACCCGCAAGGAAACAATTTCTTAGACTAACTTCCTCAAGGATTCTCTTTAGCATTCACTGGAAACTCTGCTCATGGAGAACTCACCAACCTTTAAATGAGCTGGATGTTCTTTTTTGACCCAGCCCATCCAAGCTAGGCGTCTGGGTGCTAATCTTGCTTCCCAGCCCGTGTGGGCTCTGGGAGAGCCTGGGGAGGTCATCCCTGCTGCAGGGCCCTCTTCCCGCCTCTTCTCCCTACCACGTTGTTCCCCCTGCTCAGGCTGCAGCTGCTCGGGAACTCAACAAATAAAACGGCATTCAATGGGCTGCATCCCACCCTCCCCACCACCATTTTTTCATAGGGTTTTTTAATATGTATACAACACATAATCAATACTCTTTGCCTTTGAAACATCTAGTTACAGGATTTTGAAATACAAGAGATTCATATGTTTCATTTCACAGTTGGGTAAACTGAGGCTCAGGGAGGTTAAGTGACAGGTCTCAGCACCCCAAATCAGCAAATACTAGAGCAGAGCAGGAATCCCACCCTGGGGATTCAGTCCAGAACAACCGTGAGCTGCAGTCTTTTTTTTTTTTTTTTTTTTTTTATGAAATAAAAGAAATTTACATGAATTTTTAAAAAATGAAACAAAAGAAATTTACATGTCCCCCACTCCCGGCCTGCAGTCTTAGCTGTGGTGTAACTACATGCTCAGGGCTCATGGCTTCAAGCACTCCTTCCTTCAAGGGCAGACTCAATCTTCTCTGCTGACCCTGAGCTACTGGAATACTTCCCTTTTTGAATCTCTTATAGTCCATGTCATACACATTAACACTGAATGATTCTTGTGCTGTTCATGGCTATTGGTTTCCTCCTCCCAGTGAACCCAAAAGAATGACAGGGAAGGGATCTCGTCATGTATTTCTGTCTTCAGGGTAAAACAAGATGGCGCCTACAACGAATATTGGTCGATTGAGTCATTGATTGACGTGTATACTTTGGCTGCTGTCTCACTGTAAGTCATGAGATTATGTGCTGCATTGGTCATGGTGGTTCTGGTGTATTCTGTGATCTGACTGTAGGCAACCCAAGTCTGTCTGTTCATCTTAATGGCCCCCTTCTGGCTGCTATCTCTCCTGTTGCCCCCGAAGCCCATTGCTCTGAGTCCTTGCAACTACTCACAATCCACCAAGCTTGCCATATGTACCTGCTCCTGCTCCGTGCTTCCTTCTCTCTCAGATGCTCTTCTCCTTTACTTCTCCTTCAAAGGTCTGCTCATTGCCACCTCCCCTGGAGGTAAAATCATTTTTATTTCCTCTGTTCCCATCCATGCTCCTAGCCCTGGGCTTCCCTCTGAGTCTAAAACTTGCCTCCTTGCGTCGTGGTATTTGTTTGTGAGTCTTTCTCCCTTGCCAAGTCTGGGTGCTCCCAGAGGCCTAAGACCTGTCTTAGGCGTCTTTGCACCTACCCTGCCCTGGGCCCTGGCACAGTGCTTGGAGCTGCAGTGCCTGGAAATTGGTTTTGAATGAGCGGGTAGTTTAACTTGCTGTGTGAGATGGGACAGCAGGAAGAGTGTCCACAGAGCGGATGTGGGAGGAGCCGATGACTGGACCCTGGCACGTGCTGAGCTCTCACTGCAGACCAAGGAACCACCATGAGGGTTGGGGGAGGTTTCCTGACACCAGAAGACCCAGGCCCCATCCTCAGGGAACTTGTCATCTATTGGGACAAATAAGTCCAGAGGTGAGTTTACTGCAGTGAAACTTAAACTATAAGTATCCCATCTCCCCACACCATTTCAAGGGGCCTACTTCCACTGAACTTGAAATTGTTTATTTTCTTCCTTAAAGAGAGCTCATAAAAATGCAGGACTTTCACTGGCATGAGTAGGGTCTGCTCTTGGGCTACGGGTGTCCCTGGGGTCTACCCGTGGGAGGAGTGACAGCATCCCTTTCTAGGGCCTGCACCAGGAGGGAGAGTTCACATGGGGCTCTTCCTGAGGGCTGGTAGATCCTTCAGGAGATGAGACAGTGGGTCCTGCCAGCTCCCAATTCCCTCTTTCACAGTTAAACCAAGGAAACTTTTAGGAAAAAAGTATAGAATTGATACTCCGTGGTATCTGCCTCAAAAAAGAAATAAATTCTGCACAGCATGTTTTAATTGTGTTACTTATTTTTCAAAGTTCTTTTGTGTTTGTCATGTTGTTAGGTCCTTCTACAGGCCCTGGAATGTAGGTTGAGGAAAGTGTCATGTCTATTAGTAGACAAAGAAACTTGAGTCCAAGGTCACTCATGTTGGGTCCCAGAGCAACCCATGTCAGAGTTGAGGTAGAACTTGAGTTTCTTGATTAACCTACACTTTGTTTCCTGCATGAGCTTCAGAGAGGAAAAACATCATAAGTCATGTGTGGAGAGGGGGGTACTTTTTTCCTTCAAAAGGGTTGTGAACATGGGAGCTGGCCTCCCAAGGTTGGGAGAGGTGATCAAAGAGGAAGGGGCCAAGACAGGAAATACACTATGTGTAGTGTGTGTATGGTGTGTGTGTTGAGGTGTGATGTGTGTGCGTGTGCATGTGTGGTTAATTGTGTGTGTGGCTTGTGTTTGTGGGCATGCCTGTGTGGTACATGATGTGTATGTATATCATGTGTGTGTTTTGCAGTGTATGTATGGGGTTTGTGGGGTGTGTATGTACATACATGTATGGGGTGTGATGTGTGTGTGTGTATTTTGTGGTGTCTTTGTGCATATATGTGTGCAGGATTTGGAGTGTGCTCCACCTTGAAAGATGTATTTAGGCAAGAAGATTGTAGATGAGCTGACATACCATGAGATGGAAATTTGGGGGAAGAGGGAACTAAAGGAATTTAAGGACGGCAGGGATTTGATTCATTGTCAGGTTTCGTGGATTATTCTGAATTTAGGATTGAAAGAGGCAGCTGGAGTTTAGATATTTTTAGTAATTACCACCTTTTTAATACTTTGGTTCCCAATTTAGTGTCCCCTCCCCAGAGAAATGAAAACATGTCATCCTGCTTTCATGCTAGTTTTGCTGTGTGAAACAAAAGAGGTCATGAGCCGTCCTTTCCAAGGTCTGGGGTGACTAAACCTGAGGCTTATTAGAAATTCCTGCCTGCATTTTCCTAGCAAATACAAAGTGCTTCAGAAACATTTTTGAATAGGTCTTCCTAATCTATTCAACAATATTCAGTATCTGTAAGAGCTAAGGAGAAGGGATCACAGTGGTAGTACTGGATTTGTCTAGCTCTGGACTACACTTCCCTTACATATGGAACACGTCGAGGCTGAAGATAGTATCAGGGCTTGTGTCCATGAAACACAAATACCAGCACCTCCTTTCTTAGGGTCATCTTACATGGCAGATGCTGTATCGCAATGATTTCTTCAATTAGTTGTTGTTTTTTTAAAAAAAGATAATGAGTTCATAGCAGTGATGGCCACAATCGCCAAACTGTGGAAAGAGCCAAGGTGCCCTTCAGCAGATGAATGGATAAAGAAGATATGGTTCATATATACAATGGAATATTACTCAGCCATCAGAAAGGATGAATACCCACTTTTGCATCAACATGGATGGGAATGGAGGAGATTATACTGAGTGAAATAAGTTAAGCCGAGAAAGTCAATTATCATATGGTTTCACTTACTTGCGGAGCATAAGGAATAACATGGAGGACATTAGGAGAAGGAAAGAAAAAGTGAATTGGGGGAAAATGGAGGAGGAGACAAAGCATGAGAGACTGTGGACTCAGAAACAGAGTTTTGGAGGCAAGGGGGGTGGGGGGTGGGGTGAGCCTGGTGGTGGGTATTAAGGAGGGCACGTATTGCATGGAGCACTGGGTGTGGTGCATACAATGAATCTTGGAACACTGAAAAAATAAAATTAAATTAACAAAAAAGATAATGAAATCCCAGAAGATATCCTACACTGCTGATGTATCTTGACAAAGATATCGGGCTGCAAATCAAGCAAGTCATGCACGTTTCCTGAGTGGGACTAAAATTGGGGTCCCCAGTGAGCTTTCTTTTTTTTTTTTTTTTTTAAGATTTATTTATTTATTTATTTGACAGAGAGAGATCACAAGTAGGCAGAGAGGAGGCATAGAGAGAGAGGAGGAAGCAGGCTCCCTGCTGAGCAGAGAGCCCGCCGCGGGACTCGATCCCAGGACCCCGAGACCACGACCTGAGCCGAAGGCAGCGGCCTAACCCACTGAGCCACCCAGGTGCCCCCCAGTGAGCTTTCTGATCATGGTGCCTGGTTTGTAGCCATTAGCCTAGTGTATTCTTTTACTGTCAAGTGTCTGCTTTAATACATAGCTGGGTGATACGTGCGTCTTCATAAATAGACGCATATCTTTGAATTCCAATGCCAGACAAAGCTTAGCAGTCTGAGTTGAGGGTCAGCACAGCCCAAGAGTCTGAGCTGCAGGAAAAGAGGGAAAGAGGTGGCCTGGCCATTCTGGGTCCCAGGGGAAGGGGACGCAGTGCCATTTTTAGGCCAGGGTGTGGGTGGGGGTGGGACCAGAGGCCTGGAGCCACGGAAGGTGAGTGTGGAGACAGTGGTTGCAATTGGATGGATTAGGGGAGATGAAAAAAGGCGAAAGATGAGAGGTAGGGGATTAACAGATAAGAAGTGTCAACTCCCTAAGAGAAGCCTTGGGTTTTATGGAATGTGCTCCGTGTAAAAAATAACTGCATTTTGATGTCTCTTCCAGGCTTTTCATAGCCAGACAGCTGCAGAGGCAGAGAAAAATGCAGAGGCCCAAATGGGAGGCGTGTATTCAGAAGCCCGACCTGTGGGAAAGGTCCCAGGCGGCGACCCGAGCACCGAGCTTTCCCTTACCTTATGCACAACCTGGATATTTGGACCTGCCGCTCAGTGGATCCTGTCCCTCTGTGAAGGTGTCATTATACACTTAAAAAAATGCACTTGCATGGTAAGATCCAACCTCTTCTGTTAAACAGGTAGTTAGACAATGCAGTGCCTCTTGATAGTTAAGTGTGGCTAAACGTGCGCAATGCATCCACACACATGTGCGTGCACACACACATGTTCTGAGATGGTTTAACTTGAGAGTTCAGCTCTGTCCTTGGGTACTGTTAAAGTATTTAATACGAGGCAGAGCCCATTTATAAACAAAAGGACTGTCACTTTGATGCCTATGCACGGAAAGAAAGATGTGCTTGTTGGCCACCAAATAGCTCCGTTTCCGTACAGTTAATCTTAGGAGCTTCTGTTCATGCTCAATTCTGATTTCCACTTTGCAGAGACTTGCCTCTGCTGTTTGGACAGGTGAGAGCATCAAACACACAATTCTGTTAAAATTATAGCTTGTTTGTGTGAGGCAGAAGCATTTTAGCATGTTATCAGTTACTCCTACTGTCTATTTTGATGGCTTTTTATTTATGGAATATTGGCATATTTTTATCTGCAAGTCTTCTCAGTTGTTTTTGGAAGAGAGATTTGGAGAAATATGAATGATGGGCGCAGCCATGGACAGCCGATTCTAAATTAAATGATCTTGCCATTTTATTTTTAAAAAAGAGAAATTAGCACAAGTTCATTTAATGTCTTGCAAGGTCCAAGCCAGAAATAATTCCATAATCCTAAAGGATTGCTCCTCTTTAAGACTAAAAACATCTCTTTAAATACATGTGCCTTTACCTTAGCATTTTGCTTTCTTTTATATTTCTCTGGGCATTGGATTTTGGGCTCTGTTTAGTGCACATCCCTTTCTTCTAAATTCTCCTTAAAACTAATCTCTTTTGGGGAGTCTTTCCAGGATGTTGTGTCTCAGAATTCATACTTTTTATTGTGTGTACAGAGGGAATTTGTTTTTCTCACTTGATTCTGCATGGCACGGGGGCTGGATAAAAGTGGGCGTGTCTTTTATCCAAAATATAAAAAAAAGTTTTTCAGAACACCCGATTAAAACCAACGGCAATGCTGAGAGGACTGCTTGGGACAAGAAATCATTTGCATGTCAAGGTTCTTTCATTCTTTATGATAACCTGCTGCTAGAAATACTGCAGCTCCTGGATGAGCCCGACCTAAAACTGATATCCAGCAGTGAAATTTGAATTTCGATATATGTTGTATAATGAGACCCACTTAAAGTCCTTTGAGCCTAAAATCTCATGAAAACCATTTCTGTAAGATCTTTCCATATTTCCTGTTTCTAGAGATGTAATTAGATTTATGTATGACTTAAGAGGCTGCTGTAGCTTTGGTTATAGTTACAAAGAGGGTGGGCTCCGGTCAGAACTGTAACATTGCCAAGTGCCTTATTGGTGCCCTTTTCCCGGGTACCCATTTGATTTCCCTGGGACCCCATTTCAGGGTCCACTGGGCCAGATACTGTCCTTGGCTGAGGCCCCGCTTTATTCTGTGATTCCCATCCCCTTCTTATCTGTTTGTTTGTATGATCATTCATTCATTCATTCTTTCATATAACAAATAGTCATTGAGAACCAGGTTCTACTCTGCTCGGAATTTAGAAGAGGACAGGATTGCCACTGTTAAGACTTCATCTGTGCACAAGTTACAGAAGTAATTAATTCCTACCACAGCAGGTTGGGAAAGTGGGGAGGGGTGTCTGAGGAGAGCGAGGAGTAGGAGCAGGGTGTGAAGGGCGGGAGCAAGAGGCAGGAACCCTCTAACAGGAAGTCTCCAGGGGGAGGCAAGGAACCTGCCTGACTAGAATCCAGCAGGAAACTGGTGTGCTGGAGAAGGAAGGGCAGGTGGGTGCGTGCAATGGTTCTTTACAACTTTGAAGATATCATAGAAATTGTACTTGACTAGTTTGCTTTGCATTTAGGCTACCATTTAAAAATATTTAATTTATTGATTGCTAATAATCCTAGGTAGTGTAAACCTCTTGGAAGTATACTTAATATTTAGAAAAGTGCATTTCATTGTTAGTAATCAAAATTGCAACTCTCCAAAAATTTTCAACATTTCATATGGGATTTGTCAACTATAAATTGATTTCTTTTGAATTCATGTTTATGCCATTTCCTATTTCATCAAAGTTTTAGAATTTTCACAGTTCTCTTGCCTGTTTTTCAAGCAGCACATCCCCTCTGGTTTGCTAGTTCTAGGACCAGTATCCAAATTCTCTTTATATTGCTTTTGGTTTTGGTTCTCTCTCTAGGTCATTTCTTACTCGTCTCCCCCTTAGCATTCAAGGGTTAGCCCCCTCATTGTGCTCTGTGACTTGGCCTGCTTTTACATCTCTTCTCTAAAATTGTTTTCATTATGAATTTTCTTATTTCATTATGTGTAGTTCTTAAGAAACTTTCACTATACTCCAGAATTTGCATGGATATACATTTCAAGTAAATCTGTTTATCCTTTCTTATCAATGTCTGCTAACTTGTCCTTAGCACATTTTTATTCAAGGCCTATTCTATGCCTAACATGATGGGCTTTGGGAATATACAGATTAAATAAAATCTATAGCTTATTAATGCAGAGTCTAAATAATGGAACTTTATCTGTAGTCTCCTGTTCCTTTTAGGCAGCATTTTACTTTAATAAATGTTGTTTATTATACTATAGAAATGGATGACACACCCTTTATTTTTCTATAATGATCTGTTGTGGGATGTGATACTAGCTTTTTGTTTTCCTTCCAATGACACGTAAGGCTTCATCAAGCTTTGGCATAAAATTATGTTTCTACTGACTCTTTTTTTTTTTTTTTTTAGATTTATTTATTTATCTTAGTTGGGGAGGGGCAGAGGGAGAGGGAGAGAGAGTGTCTTAAACAGACTCTGAGCTGAGCTCAGAACCCCACCCTGAGATCATGACCTGGGCCTGATGCTTACCTGACTGTGCCACCAAGGTGTCCCTCTACTAATTGACTTTAATGGCAAATATTGGCAGCACTTGACTTTTTATATGTTTGATTTTTGGAAGCTCAAAATTTATATCTTCTTAAAATTTACTAGCTAATTCTTGATTTCTTTTTCCTTCTCTTTCTCAAGAAGAAAAAAAAATTACTACTCACACCTTGATTAGCTCTAAGCTACTTGTGGTTCCTTGAACTATTTAGGTCAAGTGACTTCTAAATGAGACCCATTCAGGTTCTTTGTTGAATATGTAAGTACTGTTTTCCCCCAGTAAATACAATGCCCAATAAAGCCAACTTTACTGTTATTACTTGGTGGGTGTTTTCCAAGATGGTCACTGGGATTTCAATGTTTGGCAAACTATGGTGTGGTAACTGAAAAATTCTGCTGATTTGGATAGAATTATGCAGTGCTCAATACATACAAGCTTGATGCTCTACCGAAACTGTAAATTATAAAACATTGTAATTGTAATTGTTAAACACCCAAGAAAATGTTACAAATGTAGAATTTTAAAATATTATTTGCTTTGCCAATCAAGGTTTAGTTCAAAACACAGAATCCAGTTCAGGTATTTTAAGCAGAAATGACTTTGTTTTAGGGAGCTTAGGTGCCCACACAAGTACTGGAAAGACTAGAGAAATAGGCACCAGGCTAGAACTCTGGAAATAATGCCTAGAACAAAATCTTTGTCCTAGTCCAGGACAGGGGAGCCTGAAGCTAGGGATGGACACTTGAAAGCAAGATCTGTTCCTTGTCTTACCTGCAACTGCCTCTTAATACCCAGAGGGGAAAAAAACAAAAGGGATCAGTCCCTCCTCTACATTGCTTCTACCCTTAAAATCTTAACAACATTTCATATCATCAGGCCCTTTAGCTGAAGGGGAGTCTGGGAAATGTAGTCCTTAGCCTCTCAGCTTCTACAGGGCACAGAAGTATTCTGGAAAGGGTTGAGAACGAGTGCTGAGTGCCAGTTCATTATACCCAGCAGAATTACAGAAGGGCAAAATAGTGGATATGCAGATGGCTGCCACACAAGGAGAACGCTTCTTATAGTTTTTGTTACTGGAATCTTCTATCATCAGAGCAGTCAACCCTCCCCATATTTGTCACACTTGAATAATGACTGTCAAGAAAATTTTAGTAAGGCTTAGGTCTATTCAAAAAGGAAAGGGAAAGTGAAACATGAAGGTAACCTGAGGAGTATTAATGAAGTCAGGTTCAGGCTAATATGCCCCAACCTCAACCCCCACTGCAGGCTGATGGAGGGGCAGCAAGCAGGGATCCAGCAGCATCTTCAATTAAGACAAAATTCAAGTGGTACAAGGTCTCCTGGGAGCTGAAACATTCTGTGAACTGGGAAGCATTTGTAATCTAGGTACTTAGAAATATTGTCATGTTATGTTTTCTTATAACCAGAGTCAACAAACACATGTTAGGCCCCAACCACGTGGAGCACCTTGTGTGGTGGGTCTTGGAGGTGATGCCAAAGCATAACAGGGTGTCTTTGGATGAGGCAGAGAAACTCTGGCTAAGTTAGGTGAACATTGTCCCTACTGCCTATTGCTTACGGGGTGACATTTCTTCAGGTCTTGAAGGATGCCCAGGATATCATCAGGAGAAGGTGTTGACTCTAGGCAGAGGCACCAGGATGGGTAGAGTTGATTCAAAAAACTCAACACCCAGAAAAACAAAGAATCTGATTAAAATGGGCCAAAGACATGAACAGACATTTCTCCCAAGAAGACATACAGATGGCCAACAGGCACATGAAAAGATGCTCAACATTTTTCAACAAGAAACAAGTATTGATGAGGATGTGGAGAAAAAGGAACGCTGGTGCACTGTTGGTGAGAATACAAACTGGTGCAGCCACGCTGGAAAACAGCATGGAGATTCTTCAAAAAGTTAAAATAGAGCTACCCGATGACCCACAATTGCACTATTGGGTATCTACCCCCAAAATACAAAAGCAGTAATTCAAAGGGATACACACACCCCTGTATTTATTGCAGCATTATTTACAATAGTTAAATTATGGAAGCAGCCCAAGTGTCCCTCGACAGATAAATGGATAAAGATGTGATATCTATCTATCAGTCTGTCATCTATGATAGAATATTACTCAGTCTTAAAAAATGAAATCTTGTCATTTGCTAGGACAGGGATGGAGCTAGAGAGTATAATGCTTAGTGAAATAAGTCAGCCAGAGAAAGACAAATACCATGTGATTTCACTCGTGTGTAGAACTTAAGAAACAAAACAAAAGAACAAAGGGAAAAAGAGACAAACTGAAAAACAGTCTCTTAACTATAGAGAACAAACTGATGGTTACAAGGGGAAGGCCGAGGGGTGGGGGGAATTGGGAGAGCACTTATTGTGATGAGCACTGAGTATGTATAGAGTTGTCGAATCACTATAGTGTACACTTGAAAATAATATAACACTGTATGTTAACTATACTGGAATTAAAATTAAAAAACTTAATAAAAAACAAAAAAACGCAAATACTGTAATTTTATTTTTGCTGTTTTGGCACTGGATAGAGAATGGCTGAGATTTATCATTCACCATAACAATTTTTGGGTACAATTTTATAAGGAAATTCTTGCTTTGGTTTCTAACGAGACCCTGTGGCCTCAAGAATCTGAAAAGATTTTGTGGTTTAGTTTTTTTTCATAGAAAGACCAAAAAAACCTCTGGAACACAAATTGATTCTGTATTTTATGTTTGCTGTATAGCTTCTGACAACCACAAATCTCTCAAGCTTTCAAGCTTATGTTAACTGAAATGAGCAAGAATTCCTTCAAATTCAGAGAAGCCCGTGAATGCTGCAGGAAGTTCCCAGTATTCTGTTTACCTACAACTGGCCAAATGCCTCTTTTGAGTCCTCAGAGTTGGAACTAGGGGTCACCTATTATTTTATGTTTCTTGAAAGTTTTCCTGAGAAGTCATTTTTAAGTATCTCATTTTTTAAATTCTGTATCATATTTTTATTGCCTTTATATTTTCGGTGAACCATGCCTATAAATAGTTTAGCCAACTGGAATGGATTCTTTATCCAAAAGGGCTTTACTGTCTGATGAAAATTGTATTTTCTCAGGGAAAGAAAGAGAAGATGAGTGTTTGTTTGTCTGTTTGTTTGTTTTTTTCCTGGGTACTTCCTCAGAGCTTTGTTTCTGCAGTCTGAACCAACATTTGGGCATGAAATTTTTTGAGGGTTTTTTTTTTTTTTTTAAAGGCTTTAGTTCCCTTTACCCACATGACTTCTTTCATCCCCTCTCATATAATTATTCTATTTGTTGGAACCAAGACATGCTGAAACATTACAGGGAATGCTTCTCTCTCATGTAGACTGGAAGTGGGATATAATAGTCACCTAAAATACAGTGTGCTGGTACATTCTAAGTCTAGAATTTATGAATCTGGGAACTGGGAAGTGGTATTCGAAGTAACATCGAAGGAAGTGGTATCTAAGGAATAATTTGGCAATCTGGTTTTATTTTTTTCCCACTAGGCAAAGTAGCATGATTATTTAGAATGTAATTTCTGTTGTCTCTCATTGGAGAGATTGAAGCTGCCTTTAGCCCCCATGTGACCACGGGTGGTTTCCTTAACCCTCTGCACCCCTGGCTTCTGAAAGTGGGGATAATATTAGCAGCTAGCTCCCAGGGGTTACTAAGAGGATTACACGAAATTAAATTATATTCATAGAACTTTACAAGACTCGTCACAGCTCCCGGCACAGTGAGGGCACTAAATTAATGTTATTATTGCAATTAATGCTGTTAATGACTTTCGGTCCAGCTTGGGCCTATGGCCACTGCTTGTTCTTTATCTGCTAAATTTAAATAAATGCTGCACAGCTTGTTGAGTAACTGTTATTCATTGTTTAATGGAGCCATGTACTGGCTCAGAACTGTGCTGTTTCTCCCAAGTGCTGCCCATGGCCGCTGGGAGATTTATCTGGTAGAGGGCGGAGATAAAATCTGAAGGCGGTTGTAATAAAATGATGAGCTACAGTATTACGTGAGATGGTCTCTTTATATGCACTGCTGAAATAAATTTTTATGAAGAGAATATGAGTCAGTAGGGATGAGGACGCCCCTCTAGCAAGAGCAGACAGGGACCTGTCCTCTGGGTAAGAGTTGCCAAGGTGCTCCCACTCCCTCCTCAATGCTCCCACTCCCTCCTAGGTGTTCCCACTCCTTCCTAGGTGCTCCCACTCTCTCCTAGGTGTTCCCACTTCCCTAGGTGTTCCCACTCCTTCCTAGGTACTCCCACTCCCTCCTTGGTGCTCCCACTCCCCTAGGTGCTCCCATTCCCTACTAGGTGCTCCCACCCCCTCCTAGGTGCTCCCTTCATTTCAAGAGGCCCTCTGAGTCTCGTTTCTTTTACTGGCCAAACAAGGTTGATGCCTAGGCTTGCCATGGTTTGATAAGCTCTTTCGCAAAAGATTTTTTTTGTTTGTTTGTTTTTGGTAGTTATTGAGTATTTTAGTAGTTAATGAAATTAAGTAGACTGGTGCAATGGGTGGTGTATAGTTTTTCCCCAAGAGATGATGGCCAAAAGAGACCAAGGGTGCTCCGGAAGTTGTTATGAGAAAAGTAGGGACCTGTGTCCTTAAAAAAAAATCCTAAATTAGTAATTAGTGGTAATTAGTAATAAATTGAACTAAGTGACTGATGGCATTTGGTTTCTCCCCAGGATACAGAACATAGATCTCTTTAAGCAGGTGGTTTTATTTTTCTTAGTTTTTGGCTCTTGTACTTGCTGTTTGATCTTAGGTTACTTAACCTCTCTAAGCAATGTGTGCAAAGCACACTTTCAGAAATGCAAAAATACTACCTGTAATACATTATGTACACGGTGATGTTCTTGGGTAGAAATTTATGATGCTGTTATCATTCTTTTCCCCAAGGATCAAGCCTGACATCTGGTTTCGGGAGCTCCTGTGGGATGATTTACATAAACAATGGGTTCCGTCTTTTTTATTCCTGAGTCTCACAGTGTGTAGTTGTCACGGTGCAAGGGTCGCTCACTTCATTCTGCTCCACTGCTGCCAAACTGGACCTTACCCTTGACCAACTGCTTTGAAAATGTACACGGCAGGTCAGGAGAAATTGTGGCGGGGTCAGCACAGATGCTTCTTGGGTCCTGGAGACACAGTCTGCAGAGCCCACTCTTCAGGGGGTGAAGGACCAGCTTTATCTTAGGAGATAAAGGTGGACCCAGAAAGGTGTTCCTTACTGGTCCCTGAGTGTCCTGTGGGGATGAGTGGGCCTCCACAGGAAGCTGAGATTCTCAGGAGCTCAACCTGAGCTTGAAGTGTGGGTTTGACCCTCTTTATTGGTTTTTAGCTTTAGAACTTGTCCTACTAGTTAGAATAGTCACTCTCCTGGTGGCATCAACTCAATTACACCATTGTCAGTAGCTGGCAAATTCCAAAGCCATCTTTGGGGAGTGCTGCTGGGTCACTCAGGTGTCTGTGTAGAGTTTGAGGTGGTCGGAACAGGGATTGCTTCAACTCCCACCCCAATAAAGTCTGTACAGTCACGAGAATTCAGAGTGGAAACTTTAGCAAGCTAACCCAGTAGCTATATTTCAGACTTGGCGCAGGAATTTTTTGGTGAGTTCTATTTCCTGGCCTTGATTCTGGAGACTCTGATTGGCTGGGGGCAGTGCAGACAGCAGCATGAGAAACATCATTTCAATCCTGCCATGAGAAGCTAGCTATGTTCGTTGACCATATGACTTACAGACACATCCCAATTTTACTATATAGTTATTTATCTCTTGCTGAATTCTAACTACGCATAGTAGAAAGAAAGGCATTTTCTCTGATAAGCTGTTCCTGGTTCAGCAGGTCTAGTGTGGGGCCTGCCTCTGGGTATTTATTATTTCTAAGCTCCTGGTGATCCTGGGCAGGCTTTGGAATAATGTGACTTAGAGAATTTTAAATAGTGAACTTCTCAAGTAAACTCTGCCATTCCTTACTCATCAGCTGTGCCAGTCATGATTCGGGGCCTTAGGAAGACCCAAAGTTCTTGGCAGGAGAAATCCTCCCCAAGCTGAGATGAACCACTTTGACCTGGTTCCTGTGTAATAACCCCAACCCTGCTTATTTGGTCTCTGAGTAGTGATGGTGGGTGCTGTGTGGGGACGGGCCTCAGAGGTCCCAAGATGAATGGAAAACAGGAGGAGGGGTGTGCCTGGGTGGCTCAGTGGGTTAACTGTCTGCCTTAGGCTTGGGTCCTGATCCGGGGTCCTGGGATCAAGCTCCAAGTCAGGCTCCCTGCTCATCTGGGAGTCTGCATCTCTCTCTGCCCCTCTACCCTGACTCATACTTTCTTTCTCTCACTCTTTTCTCTCGCAAAAAATTAAAATCTTTATTAAAAAAAAATAGAAAGCAGGAGGAGGGAAGGACTTCTTGTGCATTGTGATTTTCTTATTTAAAGCAAAATTCTGCACCTTATGTGGTCCAATCTCACACTTTGAGTACACCATGTATAACCGTGGACACTAAAGGACTCCCAGCCCTGCCTGGCTCAGTCCCATGAAGGCCAGAAGAGACCAGGATACAGGCCCCAGGCTGCTTACTGCCTCATGCTAGTGAGCACTGTGGCCAGCAGCAACTTCTTCCATTACAAAGGAAGGTGACTATTGAGGGGACAGCCAAGGTCTTAGATGAGCAAAGTGATACTGTGGGTTGAAAAGGAATCCTGACCCTGCTGAGCCCTGGGCGTATGGTCTGCTATTCCATGACACGGTTTTGAACTGGAAAGCAGTTTTGCGGGTTGCGATCAATGGGTAGGACGATGCCTTCCTATTGCTCAGAGGAATATGATCACATAAGTGGTATAAAGTCAGCAGACGGGGGGTAGATGAATACTGACAGGAGGAAAAGGAGAAGCACTGAGGTTGGCTGAAAAGTCAAGCCCTTTGAAGTGATATATTATTTAAAAAAACCCACAACATTTCTCTGACCACATGATTTTTCACAGGAAGAATGTAGAAGTTTTTTTTTTTTTAATAGAGTTTTTATTAAGAAATTTATCTTTAAGATAAAAAGGTCAGCTCTAGGTGGAAATGGTAACTTACAATTACTACCAATTTTTTTTTTAGCCAATGAATTGTGAAAATATCATCCCTAGGTCAAAATAAATGTTTAAAATATACAGTCCATTTCACAAGGCTCTCTTCACAGATTTCTTTTCCATCCCCTGCTTCCCACCCTACGGAACCCTATGGAACCTATGGAACCTCCATATCCTCCCCTCAGCCCAGGCTTCCTTTTTGTTGCTTTCTCCACCTGACCCTCTGCAGGGCATCTTTTAGCCACCAACTCGTATGTTCCCCAACTTGGACGATTTCTCCTCCTCCCTCTAGCAAAATTGATTGCTCAAATATCAGTGCTCTAACCTCCAGCACATTTTTCACACCTCTGTTATGAGAGATTTTCATGACACATGGTCATTTATTCTGTAAATGTCTACCTGCCTTACCATGCTGGGCAATCTAAGAGAGCCGAAGGTGTCTTATGCGTCTCTGTGTTGCTAGGCTCCGGCAAGGTGTACTAAGCAGAGAAGGAACTGAGAATGTGTGCCATTCAGTGAATGAGGGGATTTGTGTAGGATAACACTGTCTGCAGAAAACTGGGAACCAAATCGCCTTCCTTATTATCTGGTGAGACAGACACATGGCACATTTTGATAGTAAAGCATGAGGACTCAAAGGAAGTCCTCAAAATAACTCCTCCCTTGGAAAGACATAGGCATCTTACCCTTACAGGGTACCTAGTAAATACCAACGGTTCACAATGCATATTGTACACAAAACCCTTAAAATATGCATTGTAAGCATTGTTAGCTACAGGTGGATGAGAAGACCGGCACCTAAAGGGAGCAGGGATTTGCCAGGTGTCACCCCGCAGCCCTGGGCCAGTGTGAGACTCCTCAGGTCCCTGGTCCTGAGCTCAGCTGGCAAGCCCATTGCAGGGCTTCTGGGGTAGAGCACAGACTTCAGAAAACCAGAGAGCATTTGGTGCAGAGCCCCAGACTTCTCTGGGTCTAGCTTTATCTCTTCAGGAAATTCAGTGATCTGACTATGCCTTGCAGACGAGCCCACCCGTGGCTGTCCAGGCAGTTGTGTGGGTGGGAGCATGTGGGAACTGGCTGCGCCTGCGTACTGTCTTTCTCCTTGCCTGTGTACCGAATGGCGTGCAAAATTCTCGAGGACTTCAGGTCCTGTAGAGCGTGTCTGCGTGAGTCTTCCATCCGTCATTGTCAACCCCAGAACTCACATCAATTTTGCTGTTTCTAACATAAACTGTGACTATTGCTGGGCCTTGAGGGTTTGTAACGAGCAATAAAATACAAGTGGACGTTCCATTTACTTAAAGCTTATACATGTCAGCACCTAACTAAATAAAAAAGAGGAGGAAAAATAAACTGACAATGATTAATATCAGTAATGATTTGTTTTGCTTATTTTCCAGAGTAGTAACTTGATCCTCTCTGTTTAAAATTGGCAGAGAAGTGATAGGAGGAAGCACTAAGGCAATTTAGCTTCTGTCCTTCCTTGTTCCTTTACCACTATTGGAGAAAACTTGGTTTTTCTGTGGAGTTAGATGTGCATGTATTCATTTTCGTTCAGCAAGAAACATGGAAATGAAGTTCTGAGTGTGCTAATAAAGATAAACTTGTCTAATTTAACAGTGATTATTTATATAAACTAGCACACTATTAACGCAGTGGTGGGTGAGATGCTGATTTCCTAGCATCTGTGGTTACAAACCGTGAAGTCATCCATTGAAGTCATTGATGCTCGCTTAATGTTGGCAACTTTTGCTCTCGGTATGAGCAAATCCAGATTTAACTGATATGGAGGCTGGCAAGAACTTTGAGAACTGGTTGAAACATTTATCCCTTGCTTTTAGTTGAGATACTAGGGAAATCAACCTGCCTCAGTATGTTCCTTGTTAAGATATTTGGTATTATAGGGCGTCTCCTTAGCATCTCAGCATGCTAATCAGTACATTGTTTCCTTTCTTCTCAGACTACATCTGAGGGCGAAGGGTTTCAGGCATTATTCTTCCTTTTTGAGTGTTCTCTGGTTTGAGACTTGGGCTATTGTACTGCATTTTGCAACTGGCCCCGAAACTCCAGAATGTCCTTATGAAACCAGGTCCAGATACCGCCAGTTAAATAGTGTCAAAATGTCCAAGTGCAGCATTGAATTGCAGATTTAGGCTGTAAAGGAATTAGCAGTCAAGGTGTAAAAAGAAGCCGAGTGAGTGTTTCAAAATGGCGCCCACTCACACATTACATCACTGGCACTGGCCTTCAAAGAGGAACTTGGTGTCTGAGCCTTTGCGTGAAATTTCCGTTACTGCAGAGAGTGCCTGAGTATGTTCTGTCATCGTAAGGAATAGTGGCTGGTTAATTGCTTCTGAAGGCTGGCTTGAAATGAGACATGGTGATGATGGTGAGAATGAGAACCAGGCTCCCCTGGGACAAACACGGCCAGGGTGCTCAGTATTAGGCCCTGCAAGCTGTCACAGTTTGAGTCTGCCGTGTGCAGAGGAGACTATAAGATCTTCTTATCTTCTTCTTGACCTATGGTTGGCTCATTAAAACTGCCGAATAAAAAAAGATTGTTGACAAATAACATCTTAATTGTAAAATGTTGGTTATGCTCTAGAGTAGATATCTGTAACCTTTGGCCCACGGGGCCCACCACCTGGTTTTGCAAAGAAAGTTGTATTAGAACATAGCCAAGCTTAGTCATTTACGTCTTACCTGTGGCTGCTCCTCCTGCCACAGCAGAGAGTAGTGGCTGTGACAGAGATCATAGGGCTCACAGAGACTACCTCTGCTGGCCCAGTTCAAGAGAAAAGTCATGTGGGCCATGCATGTAGTCTAGTCTAATGATCACATTAAAAGAAGAAATAAAAATGAGTAAAATTAATTTTCATAATATTTTTTATTTAACACAATATATCTAACTACTGTCATTTTGGTAAGTAACAGTATATGAATTAATGATGAGATATTTACATTCATTTTCTCATATGGAAACCGAAATCCAGTGCTTATGTTACTCTTGGAGCCCATCTCTATTTGCAGGAGTCACATTTCAGAGGATTAACATCCATCTAACCCCAGAGCACAGTTCTACAGAACAGTGTTAGTACCTTGATCTTTCTTTCACTGCCCAGAAGATTCAGTGGGCTGGTACCTCACGGGCTCCCTCCCCCTTCTCAGTAATTGTCATCTCAACTCTGGGAAGACAGGAACTTCTTCGAAGTGAACCAGATAATTCTAGTTTTATGTGGCTCTGGAATAGTGAGATCAAAGAGTCCTAAAAGCAGAATAACTGAAGGGCTTTCATATTGTAGAATCTGCTTAAGATCTTTAAACGAAGACCCTGAGACTGCTGAGAGGTGGTTCACTTCACTGGATCTTTTATCTAAAAGGCCAGCTCAGTTTTTTCCCTAATCAATTCCTATTTATTGGGTTCTACAATTTCTGCTTTGTTTCTGTGGTAGCCCAAATGCTGTGCAAAAAAGCTAAGCTGCAAACCTCAAAACTGGATAGAGAATCCAGCTAAGTCTTTGATGTCTGTTGAAGAAGCCTCAAGGGACACATTTGGTCAGACCCATAACTTCTCTTGCTCCTGTGTTAAGTCAGACCACACTTTCGGCCAAATTGCTGAGATGCTTCCATCCAGATGCATAGGAAGGAGAGAAAAGACATTTATTTTTGCAGACACGTTTATGTTTTTTAAATTACTGTTTAAAGTGAGAAGGATTCATTATATTATTTGGCTAAAAATATGTATAAAATTAATATGAAACTCAAGATTGTTTCAGCAAACAAGAAACAATAACCAAAACCATACAGAGATTTCTTTTTCATCATAGCAATAAGGAGGAGAGAGAGAATGAGAATTCATTTATAAATGGTAGGGTATTTTCCTAATGTCCTTTGTGTACATTTGAAAGCCATTAAGGATGTGGACAAGATTTCTTGTTTGTGAGTTACAGTTACGTGTTCTCTGGGTTGCAAGGTTCAAGTGTTCCATTAGTCACCAACAGTCTAGAAGAGCAAAGTTGTTGCAATTTAATACTCATAATTTAATATTTAAGAGCTGAGGGCTGAAATAAAGAACTAATGAAATACCAGTCTATGGGGTTCTAGTCTTTCTGTGGAGTTTTTATATATTTCATTCTGATTACACATAGATAGTTCATTAGGTGCATTGATGAAATGGGTCAAATTGGATTGAAGGGAATTCTGAAGGAGGTGAAGTGGAGGGAGGGGTGGTTGGGGGATACAATGGAACTAGAAGCTTTGATTCTTGTCTACCTGGGAGGTCTTGATGGATTTGTTTAGATTGGGAAGGTAGACAGGAGTCATCTTATTGTAAAGGAGCAGAGGACCCAGGTTTAATGTGAGTCTCAGTGAAGTAATATGATAGTTCATTTCTGAGTCTTCCTTCTTTCCACTGTAAAATAAGATCACTTGTAAACATTCTACTTACCCTACAGAAGTGCTATGAAAACTAACAAAGTTAATATGATAATACATTGTAAGTTAAAAGGCCCAGAGTTAGAAAGGTATCATAGTAACTTTCAAGAATGAATATCTGTCCAGCTCATTAAAGGTTGATTGGCTTTTGTCTTTTATCCACATTTGGGTCCAGGTTGTTTAGTAAAATATATCCCTCAAAAGTGACCCAAGTGGCATGAAAGTGGGTAGCTTTCCCAGTGGGTTATGATCTAACTTTTATGGATTTCTTCTATTAGTAAAGAGAAAAAGATATAACAATAGATAACCAATTTTATTAAAGAAGGGTCAAGGAGGCATAAGTTAAATGATTTTATTTTTAATTTTTTCAACTTTGAGCTGCTTGGATTGTCCGAGGGAAAAAAAGGTCTCATCATTTCAAGATGATGGCTTCAGAGAAAGTGTCTAATGCCATTAATCCTGGAGCATTGCAATCTGGGCTGGTGTGAAAAATTTGTGTGTTTTGTTATGAAGACTAAAGATATTATATAACCCTTCTAGTGCACTTAGTTAGCTTTGGAAGACCTAGGCAATCTGTATTTAGTGTGAAGTCTAGTTACCTATTGAACAAAGAAGAAAAGAAAATTTGGAAGTGATTGCTTTGGAAAGTGCAGAAAATACCTATTTTCTTGCCAGAATTATATCTGAAAGTGGAAAAAAAAAAACAATGTTTAGGTTTTGGGAGCAGGGAGACCTTTAGCTTGGAGATGTCTGATTTTTAAACATTTGTTCTGTTGGGCTTCACAGCCTCCTGATGTTGGAAGGATCTTAGCAATAAAATATTTTAACAAGTCCTGCTATTTAGTCATGAAATAGTAGAGGTAGCACACAGCATTTATTTATATGAATATATATATTTATATATATTTAATAGATCACATGGAGACAACTTGATGAGTCATTTTTACATCTGGAAGGATTGAATATGAGGAAACCATTTCCCCAAGGAAGGTTGTTGGAGATGGTGGCTGTGGTGATCATAAAGACATACCATGAGGCTCTCAGGTTGTCGGAGAAAACATAAACATGTATTTTCTGGAAGGTGGGATGATCTCTCAGTTCCTTTTAACACCTGCATTTTAAGATGCTTAATGAAATGGAAGACACTCCCTTAGTTGTATTTATTGCATATGGAGTCCTGTCTCCCTTTCTTCTTTTTCCTCCCTCTCTTTCACCCTTTCTCCTTCCACTTACTCTCTTCAGGGT
Source organism: Neogale vison (assembly GCF_020171115.1). Taxonomy (NCBI): domain Eukaryota; kingdom Metazoa; phylum Chordata; class Mammalia; order Carnivora; family Mustelidae; genus Neogale; species Neogale vison. Next base: position 84,640,330 of record NC_058095.1, read on the forward strand.
GGGGTAGGAGTCACTATGCTTCAGATATACCTACTCATGTCCCTCATAGCATTCTTCTCATGAGTGTCTATTTTTATCCATGAAGAGCACCTTCTAGACTTTGAAGCATATTTCACCCTTCAGAGACACTTTGATTTATTTTTATTCTTTGCAGATAGTTTCCCTAAATATTCTCCTTTTGGTTCCCTTTTCCTAGCTCCTGGTATTCTGACATACTCAGCCTTCATAATATTTCAAACTTTCACTACTGGCTCCCTTTGCCCTTGAAAGACTCGCACCTACCACTCTTCTGTTTTCATGGAGGTGGGTTTTAAGATACAATAGCTGTGCAATCTTGAAAGTCTTAACCTAACTGCTTTGAGCCTCAGGTTTTTTTTTTTCTGGTTTTATTGAGATATAACTGACATATAACATTGCATTAGTTTCAGGTACCATAGCATAATGCTTCAATACATGTATATATTGTGAAATAATCACCACAATAAGTTTACTTAACATCCATTACCTCACATAATTACATACTTTGTTTTTTCCTGTGATGAGTGAGACTCACTTTCATCACTTGCAAAATGTGAAGAATCATATGCACTTCATGGGGATTTGAGAAATAAAATGAGATATAGATGGTAACTGGTGCATTTATTGAATACATTTAAAAATGAACGCGTTGATGACTTGCAGTAAGCTTTTGATAAAGGTCTTTAAAAAGTTGATTGGATTGCCATAGCACACATTTTGGTCCTCAGTTCAGGTGTTGTCTTCTTGAAAAAGACCCCTGTATGGTGTCTTGTGAACTGGGATTCAAACCCTCTGTTAATGCCCTGCTTTGTTTTTCTCTCTAATCCTGTATTACCATAATGTGGATAAGAATGTAGATGATTGGGGAGGAGTCAAGATGGCGGAGAAGTAGCAGGCTGAGACTACTTCAGCTAGCAGGAGATCAGCTAGAGAGCTTATCTAAAGATTGCATACACCTGCAAATCCATTGGCAGATCGAAGAGAAGAACAGCAATTCTAGAAACAGAAAAACAACCACTTTATGAAAGGTAGGACTGGCGGAGAAGTGAATCCAAAGCGACGGGAAGATAGACCCCGGGGGGAGGGGCCGGCTCCCGGCAAGCGGTGGAGCAACGGAGCACAAAATCAGGACTTTTAAAAGTCTGTTCTGCTGAGGGACATCGCTCCAGAGGCTAAACCGGGGTGAAGCCCACATGGGGTCGGCGTGACCTCAGGTCTCGCAGGGTCACAGAAGGATCGGGGGTGTCTGAGTGTTGCAGAGCTTGCGGATATTGGAACGGGAAAGCCAGCTGCAGAGACAGAGCCGACAGTAAGCTCACAGCTCGGTGTTGCCTTGAACCGGTCGCAGGCTCAGTGAGCTCGGAGCGCAGCTGGAGGTCAGGCAGACGGGAGTTACTAGGAGCTGTTCTCTGAGGGCGCACTGGGGAGCGGGGCCCGGTCTCTCGGCTCCTCTGGGCTGGAGACCAGGAGGCCGCCATTTGTATTCCCGTCCTCCGGAACTCTACGGAAAGCGCTCAGGGAACAAAAGCTCCTGAAAGCAAAGCCAAGCGGATCACTCAGCCCGGCCCCTGGTAAGGGCGGTGCAATTCCGCCTGGGGCAAAGACACTTGAGAATCACTACACCAGTCCCCCCCCCCCCAAGAAGATCAACAAGAAATCCAGCCAAGACCAAGTTCACCTACCAAGGAGTGCAGTTTCAATACCAAGGAGAGCAGCAGAATTCCAGAGGAGGAGAAAACAAACCACGGAACTCATGGCTTTCTCCCTGTGATTTTTTAGCTTGCAGTTAATTTAATTTTTTTCTTTTTCATTTTTTTTCTCTTCTTCTGCTAAAATTTTTTTTAACTTTTACCCTTTTCTTTTTTAACGTTTTTTAACTAGTTTATCTAATATATATATATATACTTTCTTTTTTATACTTTTCTTTTTCTTTTTTTAATTCTTTTTTTTTCTTTCTTTATTTTTGAACCTCTTTTTATTCCCAAATCAGAAGAGATCCCAATCTCTTTTTTTAATTCTTGATTGAATTTTTAATTCAATCTCTTTTTTAAATTCTTTTTTTTTCTTTTTTTTCTTTCTTTCTTTTTGAACCTCTTTTTATCCCCAAATCAGAAGAGATCCCAATCAGAAGAGATTGGGAGATCCCAATCAGAAGAGATACCAACAGAAGAGATCCCTCACCCAATCGTGAGGGGGGAGAAATCCCCCCTCACGATTTTGGATCGCTTCTGATTTGGTTAAAGCATATTTTCCTGGGATTGTTGCCACCCTTTTAGTATTTTATTTGCTCCTTCATATACTCTTAGCTGGACAAAATGACAAGGCGGAAAAATTCACAACAAAAAAAAAGAACAAGAGGCAGTACCGAAGGCTAGGGACCTAATCAATACAGACATTGGTAATATGTCAGATCTAGAGTTCAAAATGACAATTCTCAAGGTTCTAGCTGGGCTTGAAAAAGGCATGGAAGATATTAGAGAAACCCTCTCCAGAGATATAAAAGCCCTTTCTGGAGAAATAAAAGAACTAAAATCTAACCAAGTTGAAATCAAAAAAGCTATTAATGAGGTTCAATCAAAAATGGGGGCTCTCACTGCTAGGATAAATGAGGCAGAAGAAAGAATTAGCAATATAGAAGACCAAATGACAGAGAATAAAGAAGCTGAGCAAAAGAGGGACAAACAACTACTGGACCATGAGGGGGAGAATTCGAGAGATAAATGACACCATAAGACGAAACAACATTAGAATAATTGGGATTCCAGAAGAAGAAGAAAGAGAGAGGGGAGCAGAAGGTATACTGGAGAGAATTATTGGGGAGAATTTCCCCAATATGGCAAAGGGAACGAGCATCAAAATTCAGGAGGTTCAGAGAATGCCCCTCAAAATCAATAAGAATAGGCCCACACCCCGTCACCTAATAGTAAAATTTACAAGCCTTAGTGACAAAGAGAAAATCCTGAAAGCAGCCCTGGAAAAGAAGTCTGTAACATACAATGGTAAAAATATTCGATTGGCAGCTGACTTATCCACAGAGACCTGGCAGACCAGAAAGAGCTGACATGATATTTTCAGAGCACTAAACGAGAAAAACATGCAGCCAAGAATACTATATCCAGCTAGGCTATCATTGAAAATAGAAGGAGAGATTAAAAGCTTCCAGGACAAACAAAAACTGAAAGAATTTGAAAACACCAAACCAGCTCTACAGGAAATTCTGAAAGGGGTCCTCTAAGCAAAGAGAGAGCCTACAAGTGGTAGATTAGAAAGGAACAGAGACAATATACAGTAACAGTCACCTTACAGGCAATACAATGGCACTAAAATCATATCTCTCAATAGTTACCCTGAATGTTAATGGGTTAAATGCCCCAATCAAAAGACACAGGGTATCAGAATGGATAAAAAAACAAAACCCATCTATATGTTGCCTCCAAGAAACTCATTTTAAACCCGAAGACACCTCCAGATTTAAAGTGAGGGGGTGGAAAAGAATTTACCATGCTAATGGACATCAGAAAAAAGCAGGAGTGGCAATCCTTATATCAGATCAATTAGATTTTAAGCCAAAGACTATAGTAAGAGATGAGGAAGGACACTATATCATACTCAAAGGGTCTATCCAACAAGAAGATCTAACAATTTTAAATATCTATGCCCCCAACGTGGGAGCAGCTAACTATATAAACCAATTAATAACAAAATCAAAGAAACACATCAACAATAATACAATAATAGTAGGGGACTTTAACACTCCCCTCACTGAAATGGACAGATCATCCAAGCAAAAGGTCAACAAGGAAATAAAGGCCTTAAATGATACACTGGACGAGATGGACATCACAGATATATTCAGAACATTTCATCCCAAAGCAACAGAATACACATTCTTCTCTAGTGCACATGGAACATTCTCCAGAATAGATCACATCCTCGGTCCTAAATCAGGACTCAACCGGTATCAAAAGATTGGGATCATTCCCTGCATATTTTCAGACCACAATGCTCTGAAGCTAGAACTCAACCACAAGAGGAAGTTTGGAAAGAACCCAAATACATGGAGACTAAACAGCATCCTTCTAAAGAATGAATGGGTCAACCGGGAAATTAAAGAAGAATTGAAAAAAATAATGGAAACAAATGATAATGAAAATACAACGGTTCAAAATCTGTGGGACACAACAAAGGCAGTCCTGAGAGGAAAATATATAGCGGTACAAGCTTTTCTCAAGAAACAAGAAAGGTCTCAGGTACACAACCTAACCCTACACCTAAAGGAGCTGGAGAAAGAACAAGAAAGAAACCCTAAGCCCAGCAGGAGAAGAGAAATCATAAAGATCAGAGCAGAAATCAATGAAATAGAAACCAAAAAAACAATAGAACAAATCAACGAAACTAGGAGCTGGTTCTTTGAAAGAATTAATAAAATTGATAAACCGCTGGCCAGACTTATCAAAAAGAAAAGAGAAAGGACCCAAATAAATAAAATCATGAATGAAAGAGGAGCGATCACAACTAACACCAAAGAAATACAAACTATTACAAGAACATACTATGAGCAACTCTACGCCAAAAAATTTGACAATCTGGAAGAAATGGATGCATTCCTAGAAACATATAAACTACCAAAATTGTATCAGGAAGAAATAGAAAGCCTGAACAGACCCATAACCAGTAAAGAGATTGAAACAGTCATTAAAAATCTCCAAACAAACAAAAGCCCAGGGCCAGACGGCTTCCCGGGGGAATTCTACCAAACATTTAAAGAAGAACTAATTCCTATTTTCTTGAAACTGTTCCAAAAAATAGAAATGGAAGGAAAACTTCCAAACTCATTTTATGAGGCCAGCATCACCTTGATCCCAAAACCAGACAAGGATCCCATCAAAAAAGAGAGCTATAGACCAATATCCTTGATGAACACAGATGCGAAAATTCTCACCAAAATTCTAGCCAATAGGATTCAACAGTACATTAAAAGGATTATTCACCATGACCAAGTGGGATTTATCCCAGGGCTGCAAGGTTGGTTCAACATCCACAAATCAGTCAATGTGATACAACACATCAATAAAAGAAAGAACAAGAACCATATGATACTCCCAATAGATGGTGAAAAAGCATTTGAAAAGTACAGCATCCCTTCCTGATCAAAACCCTTCAAAGTGTAGGGATAGAGGGCACATACCTCAATATCATCAAAGCCATCTATGGAAAACCCACTGCAAATATCATTCTCAATGGAGAAAAACTGAAAGCTTTTCCACTAAGGTCAGGAACTCGGCAGGGATGTCCATGATCACCACTGCTATTCAACATAGTACTAGAAGTCCTAGCCTCAGCAATCAGACAACAAAAGGAAATTAAAGGTACCGAAATTGGCAAAGAAGAAGTCAAATTATCACTCTTCGCAGATGATCTGATACTCTATGTGGAAAACCCAAAAGACTCCACTCCAAAACTGCTAGAACTTATACAGGAATTCAGTAAAGTGTCAGGATATAAGATCAATGCACAGAAATCAGTTGCATTTCTCTACACCAACAACAAGACAGAAGAAAGAGAAATTAAGGAGTCAATCCCATTTACAATTGCACCCCAAACCATAAGATACCTAGGAATAAACCTAACCAAAGAGGCTAAGAATCTATACTCAGAAAACTATAAAGTACTTATGAAAGAAATTGAGGAAGACACAAAGAAATGGAAAAATGTTCCATGCTCCTGGATTGGAAGAATAAATATTGTGAAAATGTCTATGCTACCTAAAGCAATCTACACATTTAATGCAATTCCTATCAAAGTACCATCCATCTTTTTCAAAGAAATGGAACAAATAACTTTAAAATTTATATGGAACCAGAAAAGGCCTCGAATAACCAAAGGGATATTGAAAAAGAAAGCCAAAGTTGGTGGCATCACAATTCTGGACTTCAAGCTCTATTACAAAGCTGTCATCATCAAGATAGCATGGTACTGGCACAAAAACAGACACATAGATCAATGGAACAGAATAGAGAGCCCAGAAATAGACCGTCAACTCTATGGTCAACTAATCTTTGACAAAGCAGGAAAGAATGTCCAATGGAAAAAAGGCAGCCTCTTTAATAAATGGTGTTGGGAAAATTGGACAGCCACGTGCAGAAAAATGAAATTGGACCATTTCCTTATGCCACACACAAAAACAGACTCAAAATGGATGAAGGAATCAATGTGAGAAAGGAATCCATCCAAATCCTTGAGGAGAACACAGGCAGCAACCTCTTCGACCTCAGCTGCAGCAACATCTTCCTAGGAACATCGCCAAAGGCAAGGGAAGCAAAGGCAAAAATGAACTATTGGGATTTCATCAAGATCAAAAGCTTTTGCACAGCAAATGAAACAGTTAACAAAATCAAAAGACAACTGACAGAATGGGAGAAGATATTTGCAAACGACGTATCAGATAAAGGACTAGTGTCCAAAATCTATAAAGAACTTAGCAAACTCAACACCCAAAGAACAAATAATCCAATCAAGAAATGGGCAGAAGACATGAACAGATGTTTCTGCAAAGATATCCAGATGGCCAAAAGACACATGAAAAAGTGCTCCATATCACTCGGCATCAGGGAAATACAAATCAAAACCACAATGAGATATCACCTCATACCAGTCAGAATGGCTCAAATCAACAAGTCAGGAAATGACAGATGCTGGCGAGGATGCGGAGAAAGGGGAACCTTCCTACACTGTTGGTGGGAATGCAAGGTGGGCAACCACTCTGGAAAACAGCATGGAGATTCCTCAAAGTGTTGAAAATAGAACTACCCTATGACCCAGCAATTGCACTACTGGGTATTTACCCTAAAGATACAAACTTAGTGATCCAAAGGGGCACGTGCACCCGAATGTTTATAGCAGCAATGTCCACAATAGCCAAACTATGGAAAGAACCTAGATGTCCATCCACAGATGAATGGATAAAGAAGAGGTGGTATATATACACAATGGAATACTATGCAGCCATCAAAAGAAACAAAATCTTGCCATTTGCGACAACATGGATGGAACTAGAGTGTATCATGCTTAGCGAAATAAGTCAACTGGAGAAAGACAACTATCATATGATCTCCCTGATATGAGGAAGTGGTGATGCAACATGGGGGCTTAAGTGGGTAGGAGAAGAATCCATGAAACAAGATGGGATAGGGAGGGAGACAAACCATAAGTGACTCTTAATCTCACGAAACAAACTGAGGGTTGCTGGGGGGAAGGGGGTTGGAAGAAGGGGGGTAGGGTTATGGAGATTGGGGAGGGTATGTGCTTTGGTGAGAGCAGTGAAGTGTGTAAACCTGGCAATTCACAGACCTGTACCCCTGGGGATAAAAATATATGTTTATAAACAATAAAAAATTAAGAAGAATTTGAAAAATTGTTCTTTGGGGAAAAATACAGAGATACTGAAAGAAATTTATTAGAACTGAGGAGATGGGTGTTGTTTGTTAGGACCTGTGAATGTCTTGTCATTTTATGTTTGGTTTCAAAAGAAAAAAGATTTTGTTCTACTAACCTAACTTTTCTGCAAAAATATATACCATACAATTCTTCATTCTTTTCTATTTCCTAGGTTCCACTCTCCCTTACCATTATGTGTTTATATAAAATTAACTGATGTCGCATATTCATTGCAAGGGAGAAAGTGGAGCCCATGAGGGGTATTTCTACTTACATTTCCATTTTCAAGGCAATCCATGCATTGGTTTTAATAAAATTTTCTATTTAAATTAAAAAAAAAGAATGTAGATGATTGTCTTAACCTTACTCTTTTCTCTAGAACAAGATAAATAAATCACAGATCATTTTTAATTGAAGTACTAAAAGTCTGATGTAAAATTCTAAGTGCTAGACAGTGCCATCCTAGCCTAAGCAAATTATAAAAAAGGTGAAATCACTAAGAAAAGGGGACTTCTTGCTAACTATTCCCTCCCAGTTGTGAATGGTCTTTTCTTGAGCAGTATGTGTGGGGTTTGAAGGTGACACACCATACCTCATAAGCCTTTTGGCTAGAGTAAGTGTAGATTGCTTTCAGATATATCATCCTCACCAACTAGTATGTTCTAACTGGCTGATAGATTTTAGACCTTATGGTTTAGACCTTATGGAGCAGAAATGGAGGCAATGTCGAGAGATAAGGATATAAAATTCCCTGGTTTAGCCTTTAATAGAACTGAGATTTCTTAGTAATTATTCCACTCACATCCCATTTGCTGACCAAAGAATGAACACTGAGGCTATAGCCAAAAGGGTCCTGTTTTAAAATGCTCACTTGACCAATTTCTTGGGAGACCAACATTAGCTACATACACCCTATACCAAACATCTTAGACTTTAAGTAGAAAGAAAATCAATACATTCAGGTATATGTGGGGAACTTTCATGTATAGATCTTATCTTTTTTTTTTTTTTTAGTTTTTTAAAAAAAATTTTTAATTTTTTTAATTTTTTAATAAACATATAATATATATTTATCCCCAGGGGTACAGGTCTGTGAATCGTCAGGTTTACACACTTCACAGCACTCACCATAGCACATACCCTCCCCAATGTCCATAACCCCACCCCCCTTCTCCCAATCCCCCTCCCCCCAGCAACCCTCAGTTTGTTTTGTGAGATTAAGAGTCGCTTATGGTTTGTCTCCCTCCCAATCCCATCTTGTTTCATTTATTCTTCTCCAACCCCCTTAACCCCCCATGTTGCATCTCCACTTCCTCATATCAGGGAGATCATATGATAGTTGTCTTTCTCCAGTTGACTTATTTCGCAAAACATGATACTCTTTAGTTCCATCCATGTCATTGCAAATGGCAAGATTTCATTTCTTTTGATGGCTGCATAGTATTCCATTGTGTATATATACCACATCTTCTTTATCCATTCATCTGTGGATGGACATCTAGGTTCTTTCCATCGTTTGGCTATTGTAGACATAGCTGCTATAAACATTCAGGGGCACATGCCCCTTCGGACCACTATGTTTGTATCTTTAGGGTAGATACCCAGTAGTGCAATCACTGGGTCATAGGGTAGTTCTATTTTCAGCATTTTGAGGAACGTCCATGCTGTTTTCCAGAGTGGTTGCCCACCTTGCATTCCCACCAACAGAGTAGGAGGGTTCCCCTTTCTCCGCATCCTCGCCAGCATCTGTCATTTCCTGACTTGTTGATTTGAGCCATTCTGACTGGTGTGAGGTGATATCTCATTGTGGTTTTGATTTGTATTTCCCTGATGCCGAGTGATGTGGAGCACCTTTTCATGTGTCTGTTGGCCATCTGGTTATCTTTGCAGAAATGTCTGTTCATGTCTTCTGCCCATTTCTTGATTGGATTATTTGTTCTTTGGGTGTTGAGTTTGCTAAGTTCTTTATAGATTTTGAGACACTAGCCCTTTATCTGATATGTCATCTGCAAATAGTATAGATCTTATCTTTAAAGTTATCAGAAAATAAATAATGGAGAAATCCTTTCCTGACTAATCTGACAAACATTTGTTGAACGTCCCATCACATAGAAAGCACTGGTGAGTGCTAAAGATAGAAAGAAAAAAAAAAAGGCAGGGAATCTCTGGCCTCAAGGAGTCTTCAGACATTTGGGAGAAATACAATTATATTAATGCAGTAAAGAATCCAACAGAGAAAAACTTAAGGTGTCCTATAAATGCATAGGAGAGACAGCCCAGAGGAGGACTGAGGTCGGGGAAGTCTTCAACACCAGTGAATGATACCGCAGCACTCACTGTCAATGAGAAAGCCTTTGGTCAGAGATTATCCCTTGTTTTACATCATCACATTCATAATGGGAAGATGCACTGTATAAAAGAAGTGCATAAATCTTTAGGCTGCAACATAGTCTTCACTGATCATTGAAAGAATCCAGCACGAGAGAAACAGTAAGTGTGAAGAATACAATAGAAGTCCTATAATCCAGACTTCTGTATTCAATCATCAAACAAGTAGTGTGTCCATCTCTTGGCCAGGCCTTGTCAAGAACTAGGGATACATGTGTGAGCAAGATGATGTCTCTGCCCTTAAGGGACCTTTCATTTTCTACTGGGAGGGACATGCAATAAAGTCACGCACAAATAAATAATTCAGTATAATTTAATTTAATTTAATTTTATTGAAGTTTAGCTGACACAAAATGTTACCTAAGTTTCAGGTGTACAGCATCGTGATTGGACCACTCTCTATATGATGCTCTGCTCACAGATGGGCTCCCATCTGTCCTCAGACATGGTTATTGTGATACCATTGACTCTATTCCCTATGCTGTACCTTTCATCTCAGTGACTTACTCCTTTTAGTTATTGAGAACAGCTGTGAAGCTAGAGAGTGGCTAGGATGAGATGAACGGTGGTTGCTTTCTTTAGGGTGGTCAGAGAAAGCTGTCTGAGGGAGAACAAACTGATAAGAAAAAGGCAGCATGTGCAAAGGTCCTGAGAAGGGAATGAGGCTGAATGTCTAAATAACAGAGGGGTCACCAGTGTTTACTGGAGCTGAGTGACACAGGTAGGGGATGGGAGGCAATGGGGCCAGGGAGATAGATGGAGGCCAGGGCATGGAGATCAGCATCAGAAACCCCAGATCTGGCACCACAATGAGACCTCTAAACACAGGCACATCTGATACCAAGTATCAGAAGAATCATTATTACAAAACAAACAAACAAACAAAACAAACAAAACAAACAAAAAACACCTCTACTTAAGGAAGGTGGAAAAGCCTCAGACAACACTTATGGTTCAAAGTCTCTAAGGAAAAATAATGTGGAAGACCCTCTCCTCAGATTATCAAAAGACTATGTTAGAGGACAATCCTGAGATTGCAATACACATGGAGAGCCTTCAGGTTTAGTTTAGTATTTCTGTATCCCCAGAGACTTTTCACAGGAGAGTAACCTGGGAATGGATCAAGTGTGCAGCAAGATGTTAAAAGCTGAATTCTGTGTTTTTAATGAAGTCATGAGTGGGATTTTATAGATGCTTTTTAGAGTTGCCATTCAAAAGAGTAGAAAGAAAACACATCACCTAGGGATAAAAAGGGCCTGGGGAAGATATATAAATGTCCCATGAAACTTTCTGGCATGTGCTTGCTGGGCAGCATTTTCTGTCTTGGAAGATGAGAAGGTTATCAGAGCCACTGAACTGGGCCCATAAGAGGTAGTCTGCTGAGACTCAATGGTTATCTGTCTACCCGCCTATGCTCCTCATCAAACACTCCAAATACACCAAATACTAGCCAGAGCCAATTACCTATACAGAGTACTCAATCTGCATTAATAGGACTTTGCCATTGCATGGTCTTCACTAGCATAACATCGCTATTCCTGGAAACTCCTAATCCAGGCAAATAACTTTATTGTTCATTTCAGAGACTTCCAGAAAGACCCATCAACTCTTCAATAGAAAGCATTGACTGAAAGTTTATTCCTCACCTCAAAACCACTGTATTGTTTCTTCCAACAATCTTAAGCAACTATATTAAGATATTTTGATATTTAGCCACTCTTTTTTTTTTTTTTTTTTTTTTTTGAGAGAGAGAGAGAGGGAGAGTGGATGAGCAGGAGGGGTGGAGGGAAAGGGAGAGAGAATCTTTTTTTTTTTTTTTAAAGATTTTATTTATTTATTTGACAGAAAGAGAGATCACAAGTAGGCAGTGAGGCAGGCAGAGAGAGAGGGGGAAGCAGAGTCCCTGCTGAGCAGAGAGCACTATGTGGGGCTCAATCCCAGGACCCTGAGATCATGACCTGAGCCGAAGACAGAGGCTTAACCTACTGAGCCATCCAGGCACCCCAGGGAAAGAGAATCTTAAGCAGGCTCCATGCCCAGCGTGGAGTCCAATGTGAGGCTCCATCTCATAAACCTGAGATGACAACCTGAGCGGTCAGACACTCAGCTGACTGAGCTGTCCTGGTGCCCTTATATTTACTCACTCTTAATCAAGTGAAAGAACCATACTGAAAGAGCCACCTTAAACCAAACTTCAAAATCCCCATAAAATCCAACATTGTTCTTCCCCTTCTGAGATGCTACCAAAGCCCTGGTGATGGGGAGGATTTCCCTCCCTGTAGTAGTAAGCAACAAAGGAGGTTGTTAATGGGTTGTGTTGATGGTATTTGGGGTTGGCACTGACATCCAGAATTTGAGGGAAAAGAGATTTACCAAGACAAATGAGACAAAGCTACGGGTGTTCATCTTGGTGCCTGAGACAGGTTAAAATGTAACAAAAGTAAGAGACTAAAAAGACTAAAAAGGACTGGGAGAAAATATTTGCAAAATTCCTATCTGATACAGGGACTGGTATCCAAAATACTCAAAGAACTCTTAAAATTCAACAATAAGGAAAAAAACCCAATCTAATTAAAAAGTGGGCAAAAGATATGAAAAAAACACCTCATCAGAGGAAATGTACAAATTACAAACAAGCATATGAAAAAATGCCCAATAAGCATATGTCTTAAGGAAATTGCAAACAATTAAGTTATTTGCCTGGGTGGCTCAGTGGGTTAAGCCTGTACCTTCAGCTCAGGTCATAATCTCAGGGTCCTGGGATCGAGCCCCGCATCAGGCTCTTTGCTCAGAAGGGAGCCTGCCCAAGCCCCCCCCAACACCGCCGCCTGCCTCTCTGCCTACTTGTGATGTCTGCCAAATAAATAAGATCTTTAAGAAAAACAACAAGATACTGCTACATACCTGTTGGAATGGACAAAATCCCGAACATTGATATACAAAATGCTGGTGAGGATGTGGGACAACAGGGACTCTCACTCATTGCTGAAGGAAATAAAATGGTATGGCCACTATGGGAGACAAATGTGACAATTTCTAACACAGCGGAATGTGTTCTTATCATATAACCCAATAATTGCATTTCTTGGTATTTACCCAAATGAGTTCAAAACTTATATCCACACAAAAGCCAGCCCACAAATGTTTATAGCAGCTTTATTCCTAATTGCCAAAATTTGGAAGTGATCAAGACACCCTTCAGTAGGTGGATGGATAAACAAATTGGTGTATCCAGACAACAGGGTGTTATATAGTGCTAAAAAAAGAAATGAACTACCTGGAGTAAATGCGAATGCAGGATGCAAATAATAGGGAAATGTGGTGTGTGTGGGGGAGGGTTGAGGACATACATGAGGACTTTTTGTGCTTTCTGCTCAACTTTTTTATAAACCTGATGCAGCTTGAAAAAAAATTATTCATTAAAAAATAACCGAACAAAATTCCAGTTATTTGGTAGAGATACACATCAGGTACAATGAATACTACCAAAAAACCTTCTCATGAGGTCCACATGGCTGGAGGGAAGAAACAAGGTAGGAAAGTTTCTGATGGAGAGGTGACCTCTTGGGAGAACCCTGAAGGGCAAGAATGGATTAGTTAGGTGAAGAGGGTACAAGGACTTTTCAAGTGAAGGAAGCAGTACTTATGTATGTCCAAGGCGTGGGGGTGAGGGCCTTCAAGGTGCATGGGAGAAGAGACAGGAGAGGTCCGCATCATGAAGGACTGCCAATGCCAACCTAGTAGAGAAGGGATTGCCTTTAGGAGAAGGGGTGTGACATGGTCAGTGTGCATTTGGAACAATTGCTCTGGTTGCAGAAGAGAAGTGGGTTAGAGAAGGCAGAGGTGGAGGCAGCAGGGTCAATTAAGATGCTCTTGTAGCAACCCGGGGGGAGGTATTTTGCTGGGCTCAGCTTTTATCCTTTGTGACCAGTGCAGGGCTGGGTGCCTGGTGCAAGCTCAGGCAGCGTTCGCTGAGGGCACAGGGCACGCAGTTGGACCTGTGCTTTCTGTCACTGGAATTTAAACATCTTCTCTCTGACTTCCTCAGCTTTCTCTCCGATGGCATGTAGAACGATACGGAAACATCTCTTCTGAGCCCTACCTAGGAATATATCATCTGATCATTTTATAAAGCATTTGATGTTTTGGGTTAATCCTGAAAATCTGGGTTGTGTGGTCTGTTTGAAAAAGAGAAATAAACATTTCTCTTTCCCGCCGGTCAGAAATGGAGATCTTTTATAATGACCTCCTACAGAAAAAGTAGGAAAAATTGTTTGAGAGAAAGGAAAGGTCTAAAACATGTTTCATTTATATAGTGAAAGATTCCCGGGCTATGTAACAGCATGACTTTTCACAGTGCATAATGACTCTCTTTATTAGTTTTAGCAACTCATTGGAGTATTTTGGAGGCAGAATTTTCTATGAATAGGTAGAAGACACATCTAGAACAGTGTGCTCCTAAGGCACCCTTGCTGACAGCATAATCACAGCTCTGCCCCCGGCGGTATGAGTGGACGGCTCGGCACAAGTTACTTCAAAGTCACTTTGTATTCAGAGAAATTGACTGTAATTCCTCACAAAAAAGGACCTTTGAAAATTACATTTAGCATATTGTATCCCCATAATCCTTCATGTTTTTTTACTTCCTATAATTTGTGCTGAAGTCATTATCCGTTAAAAGCAAATTTAAAAATATAAGATCAAGTTTTATTCTAGTTATGAAAAAAGACAATTCAGACCAGCTCACATCTGGCACTCTCTGTCTCTCCCTTTCTCTTTTCTTCCTCCCCCTTTGCACCCAACACCTCTCCTTCCTTCTTTTATTCATCATTTGCTTCTTTACAGGCTACTTCCTTCTTCAGAATACTTTGCCTCATGGTCCACAGTATCATTATTGTCATTATTTTTTTCTTTAGTGCTGGTGTCAGATTGCATTTGCACAACTAAAGATGGCTTGTGGCTTTCAAACTTTGTTGCACAGAGCCTCTAAGATCTCACAAAAATTTCCTTAGCCTCGGGTTCCTCAGAGGAACATAGGGCTTGGAGAGCCAGAGAAGCTCTATCTTGATCTCTTCATAGTTGAGGGCTTCTCTGTTTGACTTGATTTGGAGATAGGGCTCCTGACTTAAATAAAACAAGAAGATGAAAATCCACAATCTTGGTCGAACGGACAAGCAGGCACCAGGTCACACATGTATGTGCCCTTTGCTAAGGTCTCTTACTTCCTTCAATTCTTGTCCTCAGAGGTCAAACAGATTTTGGGTACCATTTTGGATAAATTTCTTGCTGCTCCAAAATCTCACTATATGCTTTTTGAAACTCTGGGGTCAAATACTTCAGACAGCATTGATTTCTAGCTATCTAAGTCAAGGAACTGAATAGATTTTTATTTATATGTCAAGCAATACTAGTCTTATGCAGTTACTGATACTCACACAACCATACGCACTCATGTATGAATATGACTTCTTTCTCTGACAGACATCTGAACTGAGAAAATATATGGAACAACGGGAACTTTTTATTGTTACTCATTTGTCACTTTTTTTTTTTTTAACTGCCCTGGAGAAAGTGAATGTGGGAATGTGTGTGTATGTGTAGATTCTAGTGTAAAACACTATAATAGAAATATCATGAACAGTAAAAGGTCTAGAAGATATTGTGTCTGAATATTTCAGATTTGGTAGATAAGAAAGCTGATCGATTTCCCTTTGAATTTCCTTCAAATTAAAATTTTTTCAAAAGTTCAAAAGCATGGCATTTCCAGCATACGGGGTTGAGTAGAAGTGGAGACAGTCTCAGGAAGGTAGTGCTTTAGAAATGGTGTTATGTTTGAGAAAATAAGATTCCAATTAGAATTCCTACACTTTCTAGTCAGTGACCTTTAGGGAGACATTTAATCTCTCTACACCTCAGCTTCCCTCTCTATAAAATGGGGATAATAAAACCTTACCCTTGTGGGATGTTGGGGCAGGAAATTCAGAGAGTAAATGATGGTCAGCTGGAGTGTTATGAGGACAGGGAATCGCTGTTTATTCTGTGGTGTCTAATACAGTACCAAGGATATGGGAAGTGTTCAAAAAATGTTGAATAAACAGTTTTTTCTGCATGTGTAATATTAACAAAATGACTAACAAGAACATGAGATGAGATTTGATTGGATTTTTCTACTCATTTTCCATTACGGTGTATTCTGTGGTGTGGAGAATATGTGTGTGTGTGTGTGTGTGTGTGTGTGTGTGTGTATACACACACATATATATTTTCTCCATATATAAATCGTGTATATATATATATATATTCTATAGATAGATATATCTATATCTATCTATCTACCTATTATCTATATATCAGTAATATTTTTTATAATGGTCTCCACCCTTCATGGGACAAAGCAGAGAAGTTGTGTACTAGGTCTTATTTTAATTAGCCTACATTTCCTACTCCTTAAAAAAAAAAAGAGCTAATAGTCACAGATAGTAAAAATATTCACTGAGGTGCAGCCACATGTACCCAAAAGCATGCCATTTGGCTCAAGGGGAATATAAAACATAGGGTAGGTCTTCTTTGCAGTCTGAGGTCAGAGAATCCTCTCCCACAAAAGGCCAACACATGGCCCACCATGCAGGGCTGCAGAGCATTCTACACTTTGACAAAGGAAACCTAATGCAAGGAGCTGGTGCCCCAGCTTTGGGCCCATCACTTGGTGACATCATCAAGTAAGTGCCAAAAATATCAAAGGCTTGTTTGAATCCTGCTGAAATCTTTCAGAAGGGGCTTATTGGTTTTTATTACCTCTAATGGCTATTGCAGCAATTGTGGGAGGTTTCCCTGATTAAAAAAAAAAGTGAAGTGAGATCACCATAAGGAAGACTGATGTTCTCAACCAGGTGACACTTTCAGGGACAATGTCCCAAGCAGTATTTGAGAGGTTTCAGAAAAGCCTGATGAAGGCAGTTTGATGAGTCTCTTGGAGGACCTGTGTTTTTGGAGACGAGAGGTTTTTAAAAGTCATACAGAAAACTTTGGCCACCCTTTCATTCCCTAGAGATGTCTCCAAATATTGGCAGATACAGCAGAACAAACTCACTTGTAAAGATGATTGTCTGTCATTATGGACTTCACAGATGAACTTTAACCCTTTCATTGCTGCCAGAGCTAAGGCAGAAGATAAAATGAAGTGGTAGGTCTCTGGAAAGGAGACACGTGTTTCCGGAGGAGGTCCTGATTGCAGTCCCACTCATCATTAGCTCTCTCACTTTGTTTTATAGAGGGGGGGGAGCATGGCGGGAGAGAGAGAGAATCCCAGGTAGGCTCTATGGCCAACACACAGCCTGACATTGGGTTCAATTTCACAACCTGAGATCATGACCTAAGCCAAAATCAAGTTGGGCATTTGATTGACTGGGCCATCCAGGCACCCCTCATCATCTCTTTTTATCTGTTTTTGCTAAATTTTGAATAGCCTTGATTGGATGGCAACAAAGTCAAGAACATTATCATTAAATAACCACCATTAAACACCATTAAACAAACCCCAAAACCTTTCTCTGCTGATGAAATTACTTTAGAAAATTAAATTTTCTTTAGTTCCCTATGTTAAATAAACCTCCTAATTTTGTTTTCTGGGGCCCATTTCCCCTAGCATGTGTCAGGAGGGGGATAAAGAAGTAGAAGGATCCATTGGGATTTCTCTCTGCCCCCACATGCCACTTCTATCTCCATTTGGGTCATCCCTTTCAAAACATTTCAAGAGAGAAAAGACCTGCTAGTTCTGGGCATCTGAGAATTTTGTAGAAAACTCTAGCCCCAGAGGACCGTTCTCTCTAGAAGCCATAGAACTAAGAGATGGCTCTTTTAGTTTTGATCTGTCATTTAGTAGTGATGCACCTTTTGGTTGACAAAAAACAGAACTTGACTTTATTGACAAATTAATATGTGTTGGGTACCTTACATGTATTTTAATTTTTAAAAAATTTTATTTATTTATTTTGAGAGAGAGAGATTGAGAGAGAGGGAGAGAGGGAGAGAGAGAGCATGAACGGGGGGAGCAGCAGGCTGAGGGAGAGGGGGAAGCAGACTGCCCATTGAGCAGGGATCCTGATGTAGGGCTAGATCCCAGGACCCTGGGATCATGACCTGAACCAAAGGCGGATGTTTAACCAACTGAGCACCCAGGCGCCCCTACATGTATTTTTTTTTTTAATTTAATTGCCACAAGATACCCATGAGGACAGTAGTTTCAAATTTATTTTGCAGATAAAGAAACAAAGATTTGGGGGCGCCTGGGTGGCTCAGTAGTTTAAGCCTCTGCCTTCAGCTCGGGTCATGATCTCAGGGTCCTGGGATTGGGCCCCACATCGGGCTCTCTGCTCGGCAGGGAGCCTGCTTCCCCCTCTCTCTCTGCCTGCCTCTCTGCCTACTTGTGATCTCTCTCTATCAAACAAATAAATAAAAATCTTAAAAAAAAAAAAAGAAACAAAGATTTGGAGTGAGTATGTGAGTTATTCAAAGTGAACATCAGTAGTATGTAAAGAAAAAGAAAACTAGGAAATAGAATTGAATTTCAAGATGAAAACAATAGTTCAATTTATGAAACTCCATCTCTTACCCTGCAGTTAAGGGGTAAGACACCCACTTCACTCCGGGGGTGTGTGGTTTCAGCAAAAGTCCCTATGATCCAACCTGGAAACCTCCTGGTGGATTGTGTTCCCCAGAGGACTTAGGACAATGCATGGAGACATTTTTGGTTGTCACAAGTTGGGTAGACCTTAATGTCTTCTAGGAGGTAAAGGTCAGGAATGCCAGTAAACATCCTGCAATGCACAGCATAGCCCTCACACCAAAGAATTATCAGAGCTAAAATGTCAATAGTGCCACAGTTGAAATACTCTGCTTAGGTAACCTTGCTTAATTAATGGAATTCCATAGGTTAATTTATGAAAGTCAGGTGGTGGTAGACTAAAGGAATCTGAAAGAGTGGAGCTTTTGCTGATAGTTTGGGTCTACAGAAGATGAAACTTTCTTACATTGTGAGCAGATGCCCTTCACCTACCTTACTTCCAGTGCTTCTCACGGTGCTTTGTACAGTAGGATGTGGATGGACAGACTGGAGGCCAGTTGGCTTTGGTGCAGGAAACTACTGAGTCAGAGTAAGGTGGCAGAAATGAAAGCCTGAGAAGAACGGTAAGACACTGGTTTGGAACATAAAATTCCAACTGGCCACCCACCATTTTGGAAGACCCAGCCTTAAAGTCTTGGGGTCAAGAGCTACATTCCATTTCATTTCTTGTCTCCCCATTATGCTAAAACCACCTTCCAACTCAAGGAGTGTTTTTCTGTGCAAGGAATGAGCTGAGTTCATGACCACCTGAGGCTTTAGTATTTAGCATTTGCTCTAGCTGGAATATTCTTTTCCCCAAGTGTTCTCATTGCTTGTTCCCTCACAGCATCTGAGTTTTACGCTAAAAATCACCTTCTCAGAAAATCCTTCCTGATCTTAAAAGAGTCTTTACCCTCTTCATACTTTTAATTCTTTCAAATTGCATTATTTTTTTTATTTATACAGCTTTCTGAGACTTAAAATTATTATTTACTTGTTTACCTATTTGCCTCTCTCACTAAAATTTAAGTTTCATAAGAGGAAAGATTTTGTTTGTCTTCATCATTGCTTTATTCTGCATTGCTGTGCCTTTAGTATTTGACAACCTTATTTTCAAATAAAAGAATGTGTGTGTGTGTGTGTGTGTGTGTGTGTGACTGAGTATTCACCTGTAAGATCATTGAGTTGCACAATTCCAGAGCACAGCAGACCTGGTTACAGCAAAAACAATCTAGAAAGATTATTTGTTACCTGAAGTCATGGAACTCTTACAGGGATTACCCATGTAAGGATCCTAAGTTTTTTCTAAAGGTTGAGAGTAATGACCAAGTTATGAAGGCAACACAGAGCCAAAAGTTTTTGTTTAATCTGTGAGCATTGGACTAGGCAGCATTTTATTTGGAGTTTAACAGAACTCTATTCAGACCATCTGTTTCAGGAACAATAAGTAAACAGAAAATATAAATTTAAAAATAATGAGGAAGATAGCACATTGGGCAATCAGTTACCCATTGAGGAAAGACAGAGTGATAGCAATGTTATGCTCAAAGTATCTCAGTTATTCCTAATTGATCAAAATACCCTGATGTTTATAGCAAACGAGAGAGTGACTCAGAATGAAATGAAGTCAGCGAAATGCCAGAAGTTTTTACATCCAAAACAGAGACATGGCCCATATGTTCAGAAATACTTTTGTCCTTAGGAAATGTTTATGAAAAAAATGGATAGGCAGTTCTTCAAAAAAGAGACTCAACTAATAGTAATACGATTCAGATAACAGGAGCATTTTTCCCACTAAGATCACTTTCCCTGTTATTTACTAATTGCTCCACCACTGGGTGTGAGAAAACATGCAAAAAGTTGCATTAATGGCATATTCATCTTACATGGAAAAAGTCCAAAAAATGAAAGATTTTCAGAAAGTTTTTCATGGTAGCATCCATATACTGTTTTTGGTAAGTAAACATGATAAATGATTAATAGTGCCATTGTCTCATAATATACTAAATATATACACAAATATTTATAAACAACTGGAAATCTAAAATCTGTACTCCATATAATCCCATAGAGTTATATTGGTACATATGATGATTTCATCATTTTTCAAAGTAAGAAAATGATGAAGTAGTTGAAAGTATGGTGTGGTTAAGACAAAGAAAGGCAGATGATTAGTACTTTGTGGTATTGTGCATGACATGGAACAGGGACTGCTGATTGCTTGGGAGAGCAGGCACAGGAGCCTTAAGTTAGGGAAATTCAGGTCCTGTCTTATGTAAACATTTTAGTGAAAGGTCTTATCACTAGGGTGATCATACATTTTATCATCAAGATGAGAAACCTTTGAGAGTAAGAGGGGGAGTTATGAGAGTCATGATGCTGGGATAACTAGTGTGCCCTGGAACTATTTCTGCACACTCTTATTGGTCATGGCATGGTGGTACCATTGTGTATGTTCTATTGGTGGGAAGCTAAGGAGACTCCAAAAGGTTTTCTAACAATCCCCGCCCCTTTATGAAATTCCTTCCTCTTGAGTGTGGGTTGGACCTAAAGACTCCCTTCCTGCAAATAGAATACAGAAAAGTGGGACGCCTGGGTGGCGCAGTTGGTTGGACGACTGCCTTCGGCTCAGGGCGTGATCCTGGAGTCCCGGGATCGAGTCCCACATCGGGCTCCCAGCTCCATGGGGAGTCTGCTTTGCTCTCTGACCTTCTCCTCGCTCATGCTCTCTCTCACTGTCTCTCTCTCTCAAATAAATAAATAAAAAAAAAAATCTTAAAAAAAAATAAAAATAAAAAAAAAATATTAAAAAAAAAGAATACAGAAAAGTGGTGGGATGTCTGTCTTGAGATAAAGTTATGAAGTGACTATGACTTTCACCTTGCTTTCCATCTCTCACTTTCTCTTGGAGTCCTTGCTCTGGGGAAGCAAGCTCCTGTGTTGTGACCTACCTTGTAGAGAAGTTCATGAAACAAGGAACTAAAGGCTTTGGTCAACAGTCACCTGAGTGAGCTTGAAAGCCATCTTTCCTCAGTTGAATCTTAAGATGACTAGAGCTTCAGCCAGTACCTAAATTGCAGTGTCATGAAAGACCTTGAGCCTGAGAGCCCAACTATACCATGCCAGATTGCTGATCTATGAAACCTGTGAGATAATGAATAGTTTCTTTATCCAGTCCCCAGTTTTGGAGTAATTTGTTGAACAGCAGGAGACAACAAATACAGAGAACTTCAGATATCAGGATATTGGTACAAGTTTGCCTTTTGGGGTCAGATAGGCTGCCTTTCTTATTCATAGTTCCGTGGAGAACAGGAACACAAGGGTGCCACAGATAGGTTGATTGAGGCCAGATGAGGAGTTTTTAGTGACCCTGGGAGTAAGTCTACCTTAATGTGTTTGCATTCCTGCTTCACTTGAAGGAAAATAGAGATTGAATTTGTTCCTTTGTACGTTTTCTCACCAATACCCCTTAAATTCAATGGAATTTAGACTTTTGGAAAATGTGAAAACAAAGAAAAAACAAGCAAATTTCATCTCATCATTATCAATCTGTGGCTTTCCTCATATTCTGAAATACTTTTTTATTTTTAAAGCCAAGACACATAGTAGAATTTGGTATGATATTTATGGAGAAATGGCCTCAAAATTATTTGAAGTTAACAGAGCAGGAAAATGAGTTTGGAAGAAAAAGAATATACCACATATCTTTTCTCTTTTTTCCTCCCCTGCCCCCTTTCTTTTTCTCTTTTTTTCCTTCCAATCTTCTATCCTACCTCCTGAGATTGTGAAACTGTTGCATTGGGGTTTTTTCCCCCTCAGGAGGAGCTCTTCAGAGGGATTTAGACAGAACATCAGGGTTATATTAGAATGGCTGGCTTGTCACCATGTAGAAAGCCTTAAATTGAATTTATCTTTGTGTTCTTTATGCCTGATGTGTTTAAGCTGCAGAGGGTGGCCCAGGGTCTCAAGGTGAAAGCATGAAACGACAACAATTAAATGAGATCCAACTGAAAAACTAGAAGCTGAAAGAATAGAAACCAGTGCTTGGGAAGGAGCCCAACTTGACTTGCCTCTCAGGATTGAACTGTGGAGATCAGGGTTATGATGTCACAGCCCGGAGATGAAAGCTTCTGATGCAGACGCCCTCTGTCCTAGTAGTGGCAAATGTTGGTCATGCAAGATGCCATATAGCTGCTTTCTTTCAACTTCCTCCCTAGGCAGATGAAGAAATGGAGCTGAGCAGGTCATGTTGGCAGCAGATTGGTTATGGAACTCAGACCATCATATTATCAGCAATGTTTTAGATGCTCACAGTAGAGGTTCAAGTCTCTGTGCTGCCAGTGATTAACTGTGTGACCTGGAAAGACATGTGCTAAGCTTCTGCTCCTTCATTAGTACAAATGAAGATGATGCTCATTCTTACTGCATAGGGTGGTTATCAGGATGGATAGCCTGGGCCCGAATGAATCCTCATCAATGCAGTGATTGATTGATTGATTGATTGATTTAATGTTATGTTAGTCATCATACAGTGATGTAGGGTTCCATGATTCATTGTTTGTGTATAACACCCAGTGCTCCATGCAATATGTGCCCTCCTTAATACCTGTCACTGGGCCAACCCATTCCCTCACCCCGTCCCCTCTAAAACCCTCAGTTTGTTCCTTGGATCCCATAGTCTCTCATGGTTCATCTCCCCCTCTGACTCCTCCCTCCCATTTTTTCCCTTTCTTATTCTAATGTCCTCCAAGCTATTTCTTATGTTCCATAAATAAGTGAAACCAAATGACAATTGACTTTCTCTGCTTGACTTATTTCACTTAGCGTAATATTTTCCAGTTCCATCTATGCTGATACAAAAGTTGGGTATTCATCTTTTCTGATGGCTGAGTAATATTCCATTGTCTATATGGACCACATCTTCTTTATTCATTTGTCTGTCAAAGGGCATCTTGATTGTTTCTACAGTTTGGCTATTGTGGACATTGGCTCTATGAACATTGGGGTGCATTCAATACATCTGTATCTTTTTGGGGGCAACACGTTGTCTGATTTAAGGCTATATTACAAAGACAGATCACCAAGACAGAATGGTACTGGCACAAAAATAGACACATAGATCAATGGAACAGAATAGAGAGCCCAGATATGGACCTTCAACTCTATGGTCAATTGATCTTTGACAAAGCAGGAAGAAATATCCAATGGAAAACAGACAGTCTCTTCAATAAATGGTGCTGGGAAAATTGGACAGTTATATACAGAAGAATGAAACTCAACCATTCCCTTGCACCATACACAAAAATAAACTCAAAATGGATGAAAAGACTTCAATGTGAGATAGGAATCCATCAAAATCCTCTAGGAGAATATAGGCAGTAACCTCTTTGGCATTGGCCACAACAACTTCTTTCAAGATACATCTCCAAAGCCAAGGGAAACAAAAGTGAAAATGAACTTTGGGATTTCATCAAGATAAAATCTTCTGCACAGCAAAGGAAAAAGTCTACAAAACAGAGAGGCAATCCATGGAATGGTAGAAGATATTTTCAAATGAAATTACAGATATAAGGGTGGTATCTAAGATCTATAAAGAAATTCCCAATCTCAACACCCCAAAAACAAATAATTAAGTCAAAAAAATGGGCAGAAGACATGAACAGACACTTCTCCAAAGAAGGCATATAAATGGCTAACAGACACATGAAAAAACGTTCGTCATCATTAAACATCAGGGAAATTCAAATCAAAACCTCACTGAGAAATCACCTTACACCAGTTAGAATGGCAAAAATCGACAGGGCAAGAAACAACAAACATTGGAGAGGTTGTAGAGAAAGGGGAGCCTGCTCATACTGTTGGTGGAAATGCAAAGTGGTACAGCCACTTTGAAAAACAATGTAGAGGTTCCTCAAAAAGTTAAAAGTAGAGTTACCCTATGATCCATCAATGCAGTGATTCTTACTGCTTGAGAATTTGCCCAGGGTTTTAGGGTTGACAGATTCAAAACTTGGGGCCAGCTTTTCTAACTTTGCCTCCAGCACTCTTTCATTCACATCAAGTTCACTGGAAGGATAGAAGGCAGTGATTCCAGAATCTGAAGGAATAGCCCCTGTCCTCAGCTGGTGAGCTATCTCCTAGGATACATGCAGGGAGTGGGGTGGGGGGGACTATGAGTACTCCCCAACAGACACTATTTTAGCAATAGAGGGCAACCGAAACAGGTTGCTTTGAAAGACCATGTAGAAGAGATTTTGGCTTTGGGACTTTGGCTTCCTACAAGGTTCTTGGGGCTATGTGACTTAATTTCAGGTGAATCTTGACAGTTCAATACTTCAGAGGGATCTGGAGGAGAACTACACATCCTTGTAGTAGTTGAGAGGTCATTAAAGCCAGAATCAAAATTGATGGTAGAGAGAAAAATAAGATCTCTTGTCCAGGCGAGACCTCTGTGTACAGCACAATGACCAATTCTTGGTCAGGATCAGCTGCATGCCCTTTCTAAGGATGGGACTTTACCAAGATCAATACACTTTCCTTTTTTTGTGTTGTTATTGTTGTTTTGTTTTGTTTGTTAAAGACTGTGTTTATTAGAGAGAGAGAGAGAGAGAGCAGAAGCAGAGGGGAAAGGGAGAAGCAGGCTCCCCCTGAGCAGGGAGCCAGATATGGGGCTCAATCCTGGGACACAGGACCATTACCTGAGCTGAAGGCAGCTTGCTTAACCGACTGAGCCACCCAGGTGCCCCAGTACACTCTCCATGTCAGTTCTGACAAATGTCTGAAGGGACCACAGAAGACATCAGTTACTGGCATGCTGTTCAGAGCCAGTCACACCTGGGCTGCAGCCCATGGCTGGCACTAATTTGCTAAGAGAATGAGGACCACGATTTCACCTGTCTGAGCCTCACTTGGTTCTTTGGTAAATTAGCGGAAATAATTAGACCCAGCCATAGGTTTGCTGAGAAGATGGAGGGTAACGATGCATGTAAAATCCTGTATGTAGAGCACAGTGCCTGGCAGGCAACAAGGGCCAGTAAGTGAGAACCAGGCGTGCATTTGGATGCTCCTCTGTGGGGTTCATTACTCAGGAGGTTAAATCAGGGAAGGCAGGTGAGAGACTTTCCATCTCACATTTGGATCAGGAAAGTCACTGTACTGTTGCTGTCCCTCCCAAAAGAAGGGTGTGAGCTGGGGAGGAGCGTCTGAGCCAGGCCCTGTGATGATGCCAGCCATTCCCATAGCCCTGTGACCACCATTCCCAAGTCTCGTTTCTCCAGGATGGCCTCATTACTTTGTTTAGTGTAAAGGACGGAGACTTCAGGGAAACACTCCGGTTTCTCTTTTATCACCTGCAAGGGGCATACAACGGAGTGGCTAGGGGCAATGAAAGCAGAGGGGAACAAAAGGAGGAACAATGGGCAGGCATCCAGTAATCCCTGTCCCCTCCCAGCCTGTTCGTGGTGGGCATTTGACACATATAAACAAAGGTTTCCTGGCCCTGATAGACAGCGGAGTGATAGAGAACCCGTGAAGAGGTCTGCATGAATTACATTCTAGATTCCTCAAGTTTTAAATGACCTGGACCAGGCTCCAGCCCGGGACAGACTGGCGTTCCTGCACACACCATTCCCAGATCCTGCCAAGCCAAGCCAAGCCCCCAGACAGGTAGGCTGGCAAACACTGGCTGCTCCGTTTCCCCTCCCCACCATGAGGCATCATTTATGTGTCTGCTGGAATGTGCCTCCTGCCACTTTCACATCTGGCTGCCTTTTACTCTTTCTTTAAAACCTACTGCTGGGAAAAGCCTGGACCCTCCCTCTCCAAAGCCGGCTTGGTTCCCACAAGAGCTGGGCTGCCCCACGACACAGCCCCATTTCACAGGTGCGCTCGCCTGTCTCTTGTGCTCACCTGGGCTCCTCGAGGGCCAGTGCTACACCTGGTACAATAGTGCCTCCACCTCCCAGCATGGTTGTTGGAACTCAGTGAACGATTGAAGAATAAGTGAATATTCCAATATCACCAATGTCCTGGCTTTTTGCATCTGTACCATATCCTTATCATTTAATTATATTGTCTTATACTGAATTTGTTCCTTCCGTTTTGACCATGTGATCCGGCTGGATTAAGAAGCCATGGTTTCATGGCTGGGCCTCAGTGTTGTGGGCCAGTAATTGCTTTACCCCTCTTCCCTGCACTAAGAATGATAATTGCTGCCATTTGCTTTGTTCTAAGCTTCCGTCTGATAGGTGCCAGCTGTATTTGCATCTCTCTACTTTTTTCAAGGTCAGTGAGATGAACATTTGAGGTATTTTATGCAAGTGAAGACTGAGGCTCTGAGAAGTTGAGAG
Organism: Neogale vison; assembly: GCF_020171115.1. Lineage (NCBI taxonomy): Eukaryota > Metazoa > Chordata > Mammalia > Carnivora > Mustelidae > Neogale > Neogale vison. The sequence continues at coordinate 84,667,123 of NC_058095.1, forward strand.
CAGACTTGGGTTCAAGTTGTTTGGGTGGGGAAAAAATAGAATTGTTCTAAAATAATTTTTGAAATTGCATCTGCTATGTATTCAGAAAGTTCTGGCCGGCTGGGACTTGGTACCCTCTTGACTGGCTTGGCTGAGTAGCCATAACACATTCAGTCATAGGACAGGGGTGAGGGGCTCTGCACCCTGCAGCACCCCTGAGGCCATCACACTCTCCCAGGTGGGTGATTTGTTAGAACGGCTGTTGCCCCTTTCATAGAGGGAGTTCCCGACTGAACCCCAGGCCCCCTTTCGTGTCTGTCCTCATCTATTACAAATGTCTCCAGGAGAAGAGCTTATAGTGGATGGCAGAGTGATTTTAATGGCTAATTGAAAAATCATGGGCTTTTAAAGCTCAGAAAGGCTTTCAAAAAGATTGATGATGGCCCATGGATGTGGTTTACCTTCTGCAGCTCTGTGTGTGACTCTTTCTTCCCTGAGGATATAAAGTGGGTCATTCACCCTCAAGTGGCCGGTCTCTCTCTCTCTCTCTGATTAAATGGCTGCATGTCATTGCATGTTGGTATATGGCTTCAGTAATTTTCCCTTCTCTTTTTAGTTGTAAACTTTGGAGATGATAGGAAGGCCTGGGATATTTTGAGCCTATTTTTCCCCCCTAGGTGGAACTGTGGCTGTAATTTATTCCACACCATGGGAAATACACCCTCTTTCCTGAAGTGGTAAAGAAACCCTTTTAAACAATGAAGTGTCATGGTGTGCACATGGATGGTGAGGTCATCAACACCTAATAAATAAAATAATAACATTTTACATTTCGTGCTGTGATTCTGCTCCGCCAAATCCTTGCTGCTATAGTGTAAGTCAGGGCTTCGGAAAGAAAGCCAATTTGAATGTGGGTGAACATCAATTAAGACGCGGGAATTCAGAGCTTTCTTGGTAATTGTCACACTGTTATGGAAAGCTCCCCAGGGTATCCTCAATTTCCATGTAGACTAGATTAGGAGTTCTCAGACTTTGGAATTTCATGCTGCCGTAAAATTTCCAAAAACGTTAGAATACTGGCATGTTTGTCTATTTTTAATTTTATTTCTTTTTTAAAAAATTAGAAATACTTTTTAAAAAAAGCCCAAGCTAAAATCAGATCAATAAATAGACCCCTCACACCTATAATCACTGCATATTTCATAAAAGAAATGAAATTTCAACAAATATTTAAAAAGCTTAGGTCTTTAATCTGTAAATAAATGACTACTTAAAATAGGCTACATTTGGCATTATGAAAAATTTCCTGCATTTTTCTTATATTATCGTGGGCTCATCTTATTATTCAAACTCCTAAGAAAAGAGAGCAAAATACATGATAGGTTAAATATGCCTAGGTAAGTAGAGAAAAAAAACCACCTGCCAATATTATAATATTGCTCTCTCTAGCTAGTGGAAGCAAAGGGACAATTTTAAATTTTTCTTTTTTGTATTCTAAAATTATTTAAAAATATTTAGTATTATTAATAATAATAAAATGACATGAACTATGTTAGATCTTCACCCCAGATTTTTCAGGGAAAGGGGTGGCTCTAAAGGATCTGTCTTGGCATATTCACACAAATGTCAGACATCACGCCCCTCTAGTGTGTGTTTGCCCTTAGCAGCAGGCGGTGGTTGGTCCCCTGCCATGTGGTGAATGAGTGTCACTGTCTTTGTCTCTGCTTATGCCTTTCCTGCTGCCACCACCTCCAATTCCAGCTCCTCCTCCTGTCTCTTGCTTTTGGCTTCCCCAGGGCCTCCTCTTGACATCTCACAGCCCGTGCTGTCTCATGCCTTTGTTGGGGTGGATTTTCACCTGCTCATCCTCCATTTGCCAGCCTGCAGCCTCCCATTCTATCTACGGATCAAATTTCTGAAAAAGGAAGATTCCGTTTGGGTCTGTTGTGTATCACGGCCCTGTCTGAGCAGAACTTTCGGTCAGGACCTCACAGAGGCTGTCACCAGCTGGCTTTGCTGCCTTCGAGGCTGGTGCCTGGCTCTGGGCCAGCTTGCTGTGGCTTGGGGCATGAGCTCTGTACTAGGCACGTCCCATTGGTTATTGATTTCATGACTTTTAAAGACCCATGAGGTAGGTGACAATATTGAGCTTACCTGAGCCCTGTGCTCTGGGGAGAACAGTCAGGATTATGCAATCCCTCCACGCTTTGGTGTTCCCAGCACCAGCCGACCACAAAAGACCACCCTGCTCTCTCATATTCTCACATAAGACCCAGCTCCACCCTTCCGTATGTGACTTTTATAAGATTTGCAAAGACTCTCTTATTTGCTTGTCTGAATAAAACCCCCAAGTTTCTCATTAATGTGTGTTCTTCCTGTTGCAATGGACTGAATAAAACCTTCCCCTTCATTGTGCATTTTATCTTCCACAAAGGAAGTATCTTCTCCATCACGATTCCTGTGTAAACTAAAATGTGCCCCACACTACACAGACAAAAACAGCCAGCATTGGGTCTCAAGAGTAGCTATGGAACAAGACTCTGAATCTGTGTCTTTTACTGAAGACGTGTGTTGTCACATCAGCATCGCTGGAATAGCTGAAGACCTTCCCAGGAAATGGCTCTCTGACAAGAGCCATGCTCCTGGCTAGGCAAGTCAACACTGCCCGGTGACAAAGGTCTTCATGTCTTCTAAACTGAAGAACAACACCTTTAAGTTGACCTTCTTTTCCTTGGTACCTCTGGGTCTGTCAGGTTTGTTAGAAGCAAACATGTGGGATTCCAGAAGCACGCTCATTATTCACCATTCTTAAAATGAGCTTTGGAGTCTTGGCAAGAAGCTGGCCACATTTAGCTGTGAACCAGGCAGCGGGTCGATGGATGGGTCATCTACCGGATGCTGTCTGGGAGATGTAGTGTGTTGCCAAATGCTCTGGTCACCATGACTGGGGGCCGAGGGAAATAGGAATGTAACACATATCATTACTACTTGTATGAGTTACACGCTGAAATAGTATTTTGGACATATCATGTTTAAATCTAAATTACTAAAATTAAAAAATAAAACAAGTAAATAGAAGTGCCTCTTTTGTTAGTGTTTCATGCCATAGCCTTGGATTATTATACACAGTTTATGTGTCTAGGAGACAATGCCCTTGGAACACGTGTGTCCTGGATAGAGCAAATTGTGTACAGCCTGTCTCCAAGTTTGTTCCAAAGACGATCGACCCTTGCAGGCAGTGAGAGCTTCCAGCATCCTGTGACTGTGGCCAGGACAGCATGGAGTGTTCTGTGAATAGGGCTCTCTCGGTCAGGGAAGATGCTTCTGTATGGCAGAAAGTCTCACCCCCAAAGATATTATGTGATCCTGTGTGAAATTTAAATACGTCATTATATATAGTCTGTATATTATGAAATTATCCAGATTTGTTTCCTTAAATGACTTTTTTTTTCTTTCCAATATTAACAAACCTTGGTGTCTCTAAAGAATCAATGAAGAATTTCATGAATTAAGTTTTGTCCATCTTGACTTCTGGCCTGAGGTTGGCCACCTTCCTGGATGGTTAAGAGCCAATACTTCCGGAGAAGGCAGGAAGGAGAACAGTGGTTGCCCCAAGAAACTTGCACGGCCTCAGCCTGTCTGGGTTTGTTAGGCAAGACAGGGATGGGGCAGGGGGAGGTCAAGTAGCAACCCTACTCCCTAGAACCCTGGGTGTTAGCACACACTTTCTTCCTGATTGAAAAAAAATACACATGCATACCTCGGAACAAATACTGTTTCTAGAAAATGCTTATTTCTTTTCTGTCTGTAAAGTGCTTGAAATTATTTTCAGCTTAAGGCCAATAAGAAGACTTTTTTTTTTTTTTAAAGAAAACACTATATAATATGAAAGCGTAATACTTTATTTTAAATCTACCTGAAACTACAAGTAGAGAAAAAGATGTTTCCAGAGTTCAAATGTGTTAAAAGCAAAATTAATTCCCTACTCTTGCTTTCCTAAGACTTCTGGCTTCACCTGAAAAGCTACATCCATTCATAATCTCCATTTAGGAGAAACAAAAGTTTTAAACCACGGGGGGCACCTGGGTGGCTCAGTGGTTAAAAACTTCTGTCTTCGGCTCAGGTCATGATCCCAGGGGCCTGGGATAGAGCCTCATATTGGGCTCTCTGCTCAGCAGGGAGCCTGCCTCCTTCTCCTCTCTCTCTCTGCCTGCCTCTCTGCCTACTTGTGATCTGTCTGTCAAATAATAAAAACCTTTAAGAAAAAAATCGTAAGCCACGTCTTTTATTTCCAAGACTCTGAGACTGCAAAATAAAATGTATTTAATACATATTTTAAATGATTTTATTTATTTTTTTGACAAGTAGGCAGAGAGGCAGACAGAGGCAGAGAGAGGGGGAAACAGGCTCCCCGCTGAGCAGAGAGCCCTATGTGGGGCTCAATTCCAGGACACTGGGATCATGACCCGAGCCAAAGGCAAAGGCTTTAACACACTGAGCCACCCAGGCACCCCCCCAAAAATGTATTTATACCAATGAATTCCAATTAAATGAGCCAGCAGCACCAATGGAGCTTAAACAGCTTGTTAAAAGACACAGTGGTCAAGACAGGCCGCATACCTGTCGGCCAATCCAACCGCCATCTCTTCTTTCTTGTTGGCTGCACTTCCTTATAAAAACAGATCCCCTGGGCTTTCATTGTCCGTGATCAGAACCCTATTCTGCCACTTAGAAAGCATGTGTGTAGGTTTAGTCCACTAACTGTCTCAGTGTGTTTGGGCTTCCAGAACACCAAGGCTGCAGAAGGTGTGGCTTATAAACAAGAGACACTTAGTTCTCACAGTTCCCGTCTGGGAAGTCCAAGATCAAGGTACCGGGAGATTTCAGTGTCTGAGAAGTCTTGGTTGGTAGATGGCCATCTTTTTGCTGTATCCTCACGTGGCAGAAGGGCCGTGGGATCTCACTGGGGCCTCTTTCATAACGGCATTCTTCCCACTCGTGAAGACCTCGTTCACCTCCCCAAGGCCCCACCTCCAAGTCACCATCACATTGGAAGTTAGGTGTCAAAATATAAATTTTGGGGGGGATGTAATCATTTAATCTATATAGTAACAAATCTGAATTTTGAGTTCCTTTGCTTTGAAATGGATATACAGACTCTTTTTTTGGAGATGTGTGTATAAGAGGTACAATTTTTTTTTTAAAGATTTTATTTATTTATTTGACAGATAGAGATCACAAGTAGGCAGAGAGGCAGGCAGAGAAAGAGGGGGAAGCAGGCTCCCTGCTGAGCAGAGAGCCCAATGCAGGACTCGATCCCAGGATCCTGGGATCATGACCTGGGCCCAAAGCAGAGGCTTTAACCCACTGAGCCACCCAGGTACCCCAAGAGGTACAATTTTAATGAGAAAGTGAGCATACATTCACCAGAATGGCTTTGTATCTACTACGGTTTGTGCTTCTTATAGCAATCAATATTTCTGTCCTTACCATTACTTGTAGGTCCATTCAGCTTTACCATTTTCTTTTCTCATGATAAGCACAGGACCTAGGCTTTCCCCACTGGCCATGGAGCCTTACTTATTCCACTCCAGACTTTCTGCTGCTTGGATTATGATGCTGTGTTTCCTTCTCAGACATGAGCAGGACCTTGCCTTCCAATGTGGAGCCTGGCCTGCTGGTGAGGTAAGGGAGGAGGCCATATCCCAGAGCTCATGTTGGTCCACTGTTTTATTTCTTATTCTGGTCCTGGGTTACCAGTGATGAATCATGAGAAAACATTCTCTCAGTGGGGGCACTACTTTAAAACATAGGAAAATACTGGAAGATCAGAAGTAAAATTCAACCTGCTGCTGGCATTATCATTTGTTTCTGCTCTCCTGAGTTTGTAGTAAGTTCCTTCAGGCCAGGGTTGATATTCCCTAGGGCTGAAAGCAGCAGGTCCTCACAGAATGCTCAGGAATGAGTTCAAGGAAGACAAATGTTGGGCTCCGAGGTCAGCTCACAAACATCTGGGCCAGTATTGAGACAGCCACGAGGAAAAAGCAGTAAGCTATTTACTTGAGTGTGAACAAGAGTCTCCAAATTAACTTCAACCATAAAGAAACTGTTTACAGAGGCATCAGAGAACACTGCGGAAAGACCCCTAGAGGCATGGCCCCAGGCAGATGCAGCTGTGTGTTGTCAGAGAGAAGCCCACATTTTGCACATGCAGCAGATCCCAGTGAATGAACACTGGAATCCGGCGCCCATGCGGACAGGTCTCAGAGGGATGCTGCAGATCCCTGAGGCACTTCCAGAGGCTCGTTTATGGACAGGAGATGAGCAATAGCTCCGTAAAAGAAGGTGAGTTGAACATTCTGTGCATAACTTGAGCACATTGCACTGTGAGTCAACATCTCTGAGCACCAGGGATGCTTCAGTATCTGATTCAATTGGGAAACTCTCGAGAAACCTTGACCACCACGTCACATGGGGGTGGAAGGAGGAAGGAAAATACCTAAGATTCTTATGGTCCACCTATATATACTTTGACATTCCAGAACTTTAACTCTTTTGTTACACTCACGACTTAGACTTTATTATTTTCAATTAAAAATTAAATGTATAGTCTGAAAAGTATCATCGAAATGACTCCTAAGATGGATCTTCGTATATTTGGCAGAAGCTATCTTTGTTCAGATAAGTGAGGTGACTGCATTCATAGGCTGGATGAGGAAGGCCCGGAGAGATCACATCACCTCCATTCCAAGAAGCAAATTGTTACACGTCAAACACAACTTCAGATCCTTTGCTTATTAAGTAATGGAATGTGCTTTCTCCGTAGGCTCCTAGAAAATGTATCAGAGTGGTAACAAAAATCTATAGGTTTTGCTTCATTCTACACTTGCACATACCCATGCTCGCACACACAAGCACACACACATGCACCCATGTACACACTCACACACACACATACACACACACAGAAAGGTCCACAGAAACACTGTGGAAAGATTCTAGGAACAGATCGAAACAAACATTAAATTAACAAGTTGCCGTCCGAGTGGTCATGTCTCTTCCGTGCCCAGCTACCACAGCAAGGTCTAGCTGACACTGCTGCTACCTTGACCTTGGTAGATCGAGTCAGGTCTCTGTGAAACAAAGTTTCTGGAACTAACTCGCTATCTGAAGTACGGATTAAATGATTTTTCTTCAACCATTAATTCTGGAGATTCATGCTGTTGTTAGGTCTTTATTGCTGTCCTTTGATGAAGCTGGCAGCAAGTGTCTCCAAGGAAGGACAAGTCCTTCTGACCTTAAAAAATTCATCTATTTAACCTCTTTTGAAAGATATCATGTCAGGAAGAATGTGATCACTGTGAAATCTTATCTCCGATTATCAGGCACACCCAGGAGTTCTTTTTTATAACTTTTTTCTTTTTCTATCAAGGTATCTATAAGTCAGTCCCAGATCTGCCGGAATGGCCTTTAAATTCAGTCTAATCTCTGTCATGCACTTGGCCATTGATGTGAGTCACTGTGACATTTTTGAGACAGCAGATTTCTCAGAAGCGCTGCAAAAGAGCCAGTTTTACAAACGCTATGACCTTGAAATAGAAAAGTCACTTCATTTTCCTGCTCCAGATATGACCACGTGACAGTCTGAAATTCAAGTAAGAAAAGGCAATGAAGTTTTGCAACTTGAATTTGTCCTTGCAAATCCCCACTGAGTGACTCACACTTATCCATGAGATTTTGTTTTGTGCCTGTGGCAATTAGCTAGAGAGTTAGACTGAGTTGATAGGGAGGATCTGATGGGTTATTTTAGTGTTTGGTGAACTTGAAGCTAAACATGAACCCCAAAGCAGTGGGTCATCCGACTTAAGCACAGAAAATGATGGAAGCTTGGGGAAAGCTGGCCTGCCCAGCAAGCACTAAGGGACATGACGGCACAGGTGGGATATTGGGAAAACTGAAGGACCATCTTGGAGCTGAGGTGAAAACGTGTTTAAAAGGTGTTTTAGCGGGGAGGCAGATGTGAAAAAAAAAAAATAGGCTCCATGAGACAGACGAGATCATTTTAGTAAAAGTAGCCCAAACCATGTGACCCACTATTGGAGGTCTCTCTTCCATACATCGAGACCAAATAATCCCACCAAATTAGCATCCATACTTGTAATGTATGTTGTTCCTGGTTCTTCTTTGTTTTTGAATCATTCTCTAGTCCCCAAACATAGGAGGAACTTAAATGGAAGAGGCAGGAGGGTGTTCGTGGGGACAGTGCTGAATCTGAGGAATCTGAAAATGAACAATTTCAAAGAAGGAAGTGGTAACTTGCCATGGTTTGGACATGGACGAATACTTTTTTTTGTCAAAAAATCCTTTCATTTATTTACTCAGTAAGGACTTCTTGACTACCTAGTCATTTTAAGGAACATGTTCGGTCCTGAAGATTGCAATCATGAGCACCAGTGGGCATGGTACCTGCCTCTTCATATGCCTAACGTTGCAAGGAAGACAAGTGCTAATGAAATGTCCCCAAAATAAATATAAAATGGGAACTGTGACAAAGCCTAGAGAACAGGTTTTATAACCTTTTAGATTTTTCAATTAAATGTATAAGCACCAGTTTGTCCTTATTTTACATTTTTTTCTTTGATTTATTCTTTAATGAATACTGAGGGTTTGCTGCCTGCTGGCCACCATTACAGGGTCTAGGGATACCACAGAGAAAAAGGCAAAATTCCTTCAGCTCAGGTCATGATTTGAGACCTAACTAAAGAGGTAAAGGATCTGTACTTGAGAAACTACAGAACACTCAAGAAAGAAATTGAAGAAGACACAAATAGATGGAAGACCATTCCATGCCCTTGGATCGGAAGAATAAACGTTAAAATGAGTCCTGGGATCCAGCTCACCGGTTGGCTCCCTGCTCAGTGGGGAGCCTGCTTCTCCCTCTGCCTCTTCCCTTCCCTCCCATTCGTGCTTTCCATCTCTTTCAAATAAATGAATAAAATCTTAAAATAAAAGGTAACTTAATTGGCGTCACAGTCCTTCTGTCTTAAGAACGAGGGTCAGGTTTTATGGGATGTGCTCCTGTTTAAGAGGAAGGAAATTGATCTCCTCAACCAGCACATGCCCTATGTTAATGGCATTCCTTTCTACTTCTGACTGATAATCTTTCTCAGCCCTTGTCTTTTTTTAAAAAAATTAATTTATTTTTATTTTTTTATTTTCAGCATAACAGTATTCCTTGTTTTTGCACCACAACCAGTGCTCCATGCAATCCGTGCCCTCTCTAATACCCACCACCTGGTTCCCCCAACCTTCCACCCCCCGCCACTTCAAACCCCTCAAATTGTTTTTCAGGGTCCATAGTCTCTCATGGTTCACCTCCCCTTCCAATTTCCCCCAACTCCCTTCTCCTCTCTAACGCCCCTTGTCCTCCCTTGTCTTTTTAAATCAGATGATGGCCATTGTGTCACAATGAGGCCAGCCCCAACCCCTAGTTCTTCTAATCCTAAAAGTCCTAAAAGTACATTATCTATACTTGTTGACCAAGTTCATTCAGAACAATGCACTTTCCTTTACGTATTCTGTATTAACTCTATAGTAACTCAGGCGAGAGGCTGGCCCAGAGTTAGGGTCAAGGCATCCAACAAACACTGGCCTTGGCTGGGCACACAGAGAACCCAGGCAGACAAACAGACAAATGGTGATGGGAAAAGGAGACGGAGATCATCAACCTGGCTTAATAGTTCTGTAGCCCTTTAGGTGTTTTAAAAAGTACTTTTTTTTTTTTCCCAATTTATTTATTTTCAGAAAAACAGTATTCATTACTTTTTTCACCACACCCAGTGCTCCATGCAAGCCGTGCCCCCTATAATACCCACCACCTGGTACCCCAACCTCCCACCCCCTCGCCACTTTTAAAAAGTACTTTTACAAATAATTTATACTTTGTCATCTCTACAATAATGTGAACTAGGTGAGGATAACAGGTATTTTGAGTTTTTAAAAGGATTGTATGTATGTATGTATGTATTTATGAGAGAGGGAGAGTAAGAATGCACACGAGTGGCAGGGAGGGGCAGAGGGAGAAGCAGACTCCCCACCTAGCAGGGAGCCCGATGTGGTCGCTGATCCCAGGACCCTGAGATTATGACCTGAGCTGAAGTCAGAACCTTGACTGATGGAGTCACCCAGGTGCTTCTAGATATTTAGATATTTTGATTTTTTTTAAAAGATTTTATTTATTTATTTGACAGAGATCACAAGCAGGCATAGAGGCAGGCAGAGAGAGAGAGAGAGGAGGAAGCAGGCTCCCCGCCGAGCAGAGTGCCCGATTCGGGACTCGATCCCAGAACCCTGAGATCATGACCCAAGCCGAAGGCAGCGGCTTAACCCACTGAGCCACCCAGGTGCCCAGATATTTTGATTTTAAGTATGAAGACACTTGGGACAGAATGAGTAGGAACAGAGAGTGCAGGTGACTTTCATGCAAATTATAGCCCAGATGCTTGTCAGAGCCCAAGCTTCTCCTTAGCCATATTGTTTCTAATTTTACTTTTTGAAAGTAGTTTCCCACCTCGGTATAACAGGAACATAAATCCATTGCTGACAATTTCAAAAATGCCAAAAGCATCAAGACATAAATTAAAATCACATGTACTTCTACTACCCAGAAATAGATAACATTCTGGTATAAATTCTTGTAGCTTTTTTTCTGTAAGTATACACACACGGGGAACACAGACTTCCCAAATTGGGAGTTAGATTGTACATCCTCTTTAATAAGCTGGGATTTTCACTTAAAACTATTTGTGAATTTTTTGTGTGATGAAATATTTTCTGTAACATCATCTATAAAAGCTATTTATTATTTTTGATGGAAGTCATTCTTCATTTGAATAATCTTTTATTATTAGGCGGTTGGGTTGTTTCCATAAATATGGTTTATAAATGGATAGTTCAATTGAAACTTGACTTGGGGAAAAAGGGAGCTTATCTTTTTTTAAGTTACTAAATTCTTTTTCCCCAAAATTGTTAGGTATAATTTTAAGGAATTATTTGATTGGGGCAGAGTTTACATATAGTATGATGCGTGGTGTTAAATGTGCAGTTTGATGAGGTTGACAAAAGCATTCATAGATCCTTGCATTGTCACAGAAAGTTCCCACTTGCTTTTTTGAAGTCAATCCTCAAATTCTTCCAGGGGCACTACAGGTCTGGTTTCTATTGACATTAAGTTTTATCAATTCTATGGCTTCTTATAAAGTGACTCTTGTACTCTCAATGTCTCTCTCCTTTTTTTTTTTTCTTTCAGCACCATGTTTTTGAGATTCATCCATGTTGTGCCAGGTATCTGTAGTTTCTTCTTCTTCTTTTTCTTTTTTAAATAATTGCTGAGTGGTATTCTAGTATATGGACATAGCAAAATTTGTTTATCTATTCTCCTGTTGGTAGACATTTTGATTGTTTCTACTTTTGGCTATATTCAATAAAGATGCTGTAGAGTTCCTGCATAGGATTTTGCATATTTGTTTGGCTGTTTTTGTTTTGTTTTATTTTTTTCAAGCATATTCAGTATATTTCAATGGGAAAATGCCTAGAAATAGAAAATTGGATCATATGGTAGTTTCTTTATAAGAAACTCCCAAATGGTTTTCCAAGGTGACTGTGCTATTTTATTTTATACCCCCATCAACAATGTATGAGAGTCCTGGTTATTCCAATTTATGAAAACATTGGTATTGTCAGTCTTTTTCAGATTAGCCATTCCAGAGTTTGCACAATGGCATTCACAGTGGTTTTCCTAATAACTATGTTGAGTACTTACTCATGGGACTATTTGTCCATCACATCTTCCTTTGTGAAGTGTCTGATCAAACTTTTAGTCCATTTTTAATTGAGGTATGTGTCTTCTAGGAGTTGTTTTTGTTCTTTGTATATTTTAGATAAAACTTGTTTGTTATATATGTTTGTGAAAGTTTCCCGTAAGCCTGTACCCTTCTTAGTCATTTACGTTTTTTTTTTTTTTTTTTTTTTGAGAACAGATGAAATCTTAGTTTTTCCCTAACAGCTAGTTAGTTTTTTGAGTTCTAGGAGAGCTTTGCCAATTGAAAGTTGAAAACATGTTTTCATCTATTTTCTTCTAGAAGCTTTACAGCTTTAGCTTCTGCAAGTGACTATATGGCCCATCACAAATTAATTATTGTGCAAGAGGGGAGGCAGAGGTTGTGCCTCATGGCTTTCACGTAGATCTCCAGCTGTTTCAGAACCAGTTGTTGGAATGATTTTCCTCTCTTCACAATTCCTTTAACACTTTGTTGAAAATTAATTTGCTATATAAGTGTGAGTCTATTCCTGGCCTCTATTCTGTTCCACAGATGTATTTGTTTATCCTTATCTCAATGCCATATTGACTTGTTACTGTTGCTTTATAGTAAGTCTTGAAATCAAGAGAATGTAGTTCTTCCAGCTTGGTTTTGCCCCAAAGATTTTCTGGTTATTCTAATTGTTTTTTGGCATGTCATATACATTTTAAAAAAGAGCTTGTCAATTTCTGTAAGAAAAAAAAGATTGTTGGGATTTTGATGGAGATCATATCAAATCTGTAGAGGAATTGAGAATTGGCACCTTAGAAATTTTGAGTGCATTTTCCAATCCACAAATGTGGTATAACTCTCCAGTTATTTAGGGATTTCTTTTTATATTCCTCTAAGACATGTTTCAGAGTTTTCAGTGTATAGGTCTTGCACCTGTTTTATGAACCATATCCCTAGCATTTTGAGGTTTTAATGTTTTTTTAATTACTGTTTTGTTTCAACTATATTTTCAAATTATTCATTATAAATACATAGAAATACCCCTGACAATTTTTATATTGACCTTGTATCCTGTGACATCACACTTATTCATTCTAGTAGTTTTGTTTTTTATAGACTTTTAAAGATTTTAACATGTAGCTTATGAATAAAAACAGTTTTATTATTATTACTAAAACTTTATGTATTTTATTTCCTTTATTGCTTTATGTGCTAAGATCTCCAGTAAAAAAATGAATAGAAGAGATGAAAGAGGACATTCTTGCCGTGTTCTCAATCTTACAGGAGCAGAGTTCAGGGTTCACTTCAAAGTGCGATATTAGCTATTGATTTTTTATAGATGCCCTTTATGAGACTGAAGGAAAACAGTTCTATTCCTAGCTTACTGAGTTATTGTTTTTAAGTCATGAATGGATGTTGAATTTTGTCAAATGTTTTCTCTGAGTCTCTTGGGATGATCTTATGGTTTTTCTTCTATAGTCTACTGAATGTTAAACCAATCTTATATTTGTGGCCTAAATTCACTTGATATCCTCTTATTTTTATACATTTCTTGGTTTGACTTAATTTGTTAAGGATTTTTGAATCTATGTTCAATGTCTTTTTGGAGAAGGGGGTCTTTTTTAGGGGTTTGCTTTAGGTATCTGGAAAATGAAGATAATGTCAGTTTCATAAAATAAACTAGAAAGTATTCCCTCCTCTCCAATTTTTGGTTATTCTTTCTTTAAATATTTTTCTGTCCTCACTTCTCTTTTCTCTCTTTCTGTGAGTCCAACTGCATGTGTATTGAAACGTTAGTGTTACTGAACTTCTGAGCCACTGAGTTTCTATACCACTTAAAAACTGTTTTCCCGGGCGCCTGGGTGGCTCAGTGGGTTAAGCCGCTGCCTTCGGCTCAGGTCATGATCTCAGGGTCCTGGGATCGAGTCCCGCATCGGGCTCTCTGCTCAGCAGGGAGTCTGCTTCCTCCTCTCTCTCTCTGCCTGCCTCTCTGCCTACTTGTGATCTCTCTCTGTCAAATAACTAAATAAAATCTTAAAAAAAAAAAAAAAAACTGTTTTCCCCTCCGTGCTCTGTTATGGGTGAGTTCTGTTGCTATCCAACAGACATGGGACTCAACTCTGTTAGGAGGGGGCACTGCCCAGCTAGTGCAAGTGTCTTTAAATGGACTTACTGAGGCTGGTTCTAGGAATGTCCAAAAAACCAGAATAAACTCCTGCTGTTGAGTGGAAGATCTGTTTCTGAGCCATATGGACAAGAAGCAGAAAGATGCTTAATTGACTAGGAACAGGGGTGAGCCCATTCCCTGTTTCCAGGACTCCTGTACTTCTGGTGTCTCAGAGTTGTATGCCTTTGGCAGAGCCTGACATGGAGGAGCAGCAACTGGCAAGGAGAAACATGGCAGACTCTCAGCCTCAGCATCACACAGCAGGTTCTAGAGGGGTGGGTTAGGAGCTGAGAGACACTTGCTTAATAATGAGCATAACCATCTTCCAACTCAGACTCTATGCAGTAGCCATAGTAATCTTTACAGTATATCCTTCCTTCCTTCTCAATGCACTTTGGATAAAAGTCCTTAGTATGCACTGTGGGCTACCTAGCATCTAGCCTCTGTTGGTCCTCACAGTCTCACATCTCTTCACTCTTTCTCTCCTCATTGCATGCTAGTTTTTCTTCTACCCTGAAACCTGCACACACATACACTCCCTCAGCCTGGAAGGCTCCTCCTTTCCTTCTTGACCTATTTAACCCCTACTCAGTCTTCCTTCAGGTTTCAACTCAGTTTTTATTTCTTTTTGTTTTGTTTTTTAAATATTATTGATTTATTTGAGAGTGAGAGACAGAGAACACGCATGAGCAGGGAGGAAGAGCAGAGGGAGAGGGAGATAGGGAGACTTCACTCTGAGCAGGGAGCCTAACAAGGGTCTCCAATCCAGGACCCTGGGATCATGACCTGAGGCAAAGGCAGATGCTTAATTGACTGAGTCACCCAGGTGCCCCCTAAATGCCGTTTCTTCAAAGAGGTCTTTCCTCATACAACATTGTAAATTAGGTTTTCTCTTAATAATCTATACAAGTTTGCTTTTAAAGCATGAATCTCAGCTTATAGCTATATTTTGTTTCTTTGTTTTATGTCTGGTTTCCTCGCTAGACTTTGAGCTAGCTCTGTACTGCAGGCACTAAGGTGGTTCTGCCCAGCCGGGGAAGCCTAGTGTCCAGTATGGCACTCACACAGTCAGCAGGGAAATCATTGATTCATGAGTGGATTATTATCTTGGTTGCTCTTTATCTCCAGCAAATTAACTGTTTAAAAACATTTTTAGGATGATAGGAAGGATTAAATGAATGAGTGACTAGAAAATAGGTAGGATCTTGGGACTGGACTGAACAGACTTCCCATTTCACTCCATTTTGCCTACCTTAGCTTTCTTAGAAATGTTCTGCAGCCTATCTGGTGGTATCCTGAGGGTCCTCTAGTTTTTGGGAAGAAATGGATGTTACTGTTGTTTTTCAGCATCTCTTTTTGACCTGACCTGATGACCTTCACAGCAGCCAAATGTAATTCTGACAGATTAGAACATTGGCTTCTTTTCAGGAACTTGCAGAAGCCTTGGAATGGAGACAGTCCAGAAATATACACATGAGCCACATTACCCAATCTCTAGAAATGTCTATTTTTAAGCAACACGAGCTTGTTTGCTCTTGTTACTAGAGAGCTGAATTTCTACATGTTGCCATCTTCTTACCAAAACCTCTTAGGGGAAAGGTAGATGAGAAATCAGTTTTCAAAGTAGAAGGGACTTTGAGACAGGAAACATGCTTAAGTGTATGAGTTTTGGAAAAAAAAAATGGATCATTAGCTTGACCCAAACTTAATTTCTCAGAAAAAGAAAGGATTTTAAGGATAGATTGATGCAATTCATCAGGCAAATCCAAACTGGATAGAAGCAAATGCAAAATGTGTCAAACCTATTATCCAGGCTTGACAATTAATTCATCAGTTCAGCAAAATTGCTAATTGCCTACAAGAGCCACACATTACTGAAGGCCTGGGAGCCCACTAAGACCAATGAGATCAGCAAGCTGCTCTCACCTGAACAGAAAAACATAAATTAGCATGGCTAAAGTTGAAATGATATGAGCTTCACAGGTGTTGGGACACAGAAGAGGGGGATTACCAGCCTGGTTGGGGGAAACTGTGTGACTGGCCTACTTCTTCCCTTGAAGAAACCAGGAAGATTTTTTTCCTTTAAGCAAAGACTAGGTTCAATTTTGGCATGGAAAAGCACATAGACTGCTGTTTCTCTTTCCCTCTGGTGATTTTGCAATAGTTAAAAAGGAGAATGTTTAGCTAGAGGGGCATGTGACTTAGTATTGCTTAGCTGGTGTGACTTCCAGAGTCATGGGCAATTTCTTTCCCTTCTTTCCAAAGCCAGAACACCTCCTGAAGCAGAGAGCTGAGAGCTGAATTTCCCTAATTTTCAGCTCTTTAAAATGAAAGCTTGGCCCACTGTTTCCATGGTAATGCCCTCCTGGAAAATAACTTGGTCAAATCTTACCTACTGGGCACAACTTCCTATGAACAGGTTTTTCTTGTTACTTCTTAAGAATAAAATTTGGATCCACAGAAAAGATGAGATCACTGGAGCCCTTATTTGTGGTCTGTGCCTGTGTTGGGGGTGGTAGAGGTAGGAGAAAGTAATAGGAGAGGTGGGGCTGGTGGGGATGAGGAAAGATAGGAGTGGAGGGAGTTGGGTGGTGGAAGGTGGTGGTGTATGGGGAGATGTGGTGGGTGTAGAGATATAGTAGGTGTGAGGGGGTGGTGGACTGTGTGGGAAGGTTGTGGGTGTTGAGGGAGGTGGGTGTAGGGGAGGTGGATATGTATGGAAGTGTTGGGTGTGTGGAGTGTGGGGAGGTAGCTGGTGTGGGGAAGTGGGTGTGTGTGGATGTGTTGGGTGTGTGGGGAGGTAGATGGTATGTGGGGAGTAGGTGTATGGAGGTAGATGGTATGGGGAGGTGGGTATCTGTGAAGATGGTGGGTTTGTGTGGAGGTGGTAGGTATATGAAGGTGGTATGTGGGGAGTCAGGTGTGCATAGAGGTGTTGGAGGTGTGGTGTGGCAGTGTGTATGTGGGGAGCTGGTAGATATGGTAGGAGGTGGATGTGTCCTTACCACTGCTTGGTGTTGGAGCTGACTGTGGAGAATTTCAGTGTGGTTCAGTTCACAGGGCATTTCATAACTATTGTTCCTTAAATAAAGGTTAAAATTTCTAATATAGCACTCCCCACAACCAAACCCATTCATGTAATTATATGAAAGACACATAGATGTTAGTCTAAATCTAAATCTAAGTCTAAAGTAACTATGCCTAGCAATGCTAACAGCATTGATTGACAAGAATATGGGCAATGGCCCTTCTCTCTCTTCAGAACACTTTATGTTTTCTTCAATGGGTATGCACTAGTTTGATAAAATCTCAGCAAACTCGAAGGGACCCTACAAGTCTTCTCATGCAGCATTTCCATTTTTCAAAAAAAAAAAAAGAAGAGGGATTTCTTGTGGCTACTCTCTCAGGGTCCCCTGATCAGGATGTCCAGGGTCCACTCACCCCAGGTCTGAGTGAGGATGCAGGAGACCCTGGGGAGTGAGAAACAGCACCTGTGACCAGCTCCCACACCCATTCAGGAGCCATCCAGGAGAGGTCCAGACACCTAATGTTGCAGTGCAGCTCACTGTGGAAACTTCTAGAGCAGAGATTTGTGTAAAGAGCTGTGGGAGTTCAGTGTGTGTATGTGTGTGTGTGGAGGGGGTGGAGAGTTCTGCCCAGTGCAGGAGGGGTATTAGGACTCTCCCCTTCCTTGCTTGCTTCTTTTTCCTTTGCTGTGTTGAGACCCATTCTCCCTGGCCTCGGGACCTCCTTCTTCAGGTTCTTTCTTGCTGACCTGGTTCCTTTTCACAAGCAGGTAGTGAGAGATGAATGGGGCTGTAAATAGCATATGGCAATGATGGGTGAGTAAGGAGCTCGACGGGTGGAGGGACCAGCACGGGCAGAGGCTGTTCCGTTTGATCTGCCTTTTACAGCTTCCCCCAGGATCCCACAAAGTCAGGAACTTTGAAATAGTTAATGAGGGGGAAAAAAAAAAAAAGACATGTTATTAAAGCAGTTCGGTAAGCCAGAGCGTTGAGGCGGCTGTGTTTCTAGTGTTGGAAGGGCCCACATTATCTTGGATATTATATTCTCTGCTCTGATAACTAAGCCATCGTTCCTGAAATGAATGCCTTTGAAAGAGGAAAAAATGCACAAAGAAAAATACACCTTTGGATTGAAATGTTCTCCTTCTGTTTCGCATTCAAGGTGCCCTCCTTCCACAGCCCTCTGCCCTGCAACTCACAGGCTCTTCTCGCATATTTGCCGAGAGAGCATCTGAACGTATCAGCACAGAACATTCCTCTTATCTTCCCCCAAGGCAACTGATTTGAGGGCCAAGGCCAACAGAGTGTCCAGGAGCTCAGATCAAGCCTCAGGCATGGCCCTGTGCTCACCAGAACACAGGAGGGCCCTGGGGCTGGCCTGGGATGCTTCTCACTACCGAGGGGACGTGCGACTCTGGGCTTCAGGCCTGGATGCCAAGCAAGAGTCTGAAGTCTGCTGTGACGGTCCAGGGGTCCTGCTCAGTGAGATTGTTTGCTGCTTGGAAGAGGGGAACTCAGATAACCATTCTGGGTTTCTTCTGCTCCAGTGTGATTTGAGGAAACTGCATTCAGGTCTGTCAGTCCCACAGCCTGAGCCAAATCAAGGTCAAAGCTCTCTTGGCTACACTACACCTTTTACGGTTGTATAGTCCTCAACTTTCCTATTTTAAATGTTATGAATTTTTTTCTAATTGTTATTAGTTAAATAAAAGGCTAAAATGATCAGAATGCCTGGGCACTTCCTTCAGGGCCTGCAGGTGAGAAATGGGGAGGCTGACCCTTGTTCTGAGGTGGTTTATGAAGGAAGACAGAAGAGATGGGAGAAGGGTCTTAAGGACCTGAGGAAGATAGGACATGGGGAACAGGGGGCTCTCCAGATCCTAGAAGCATGAGGGCAGGAGAACTTCCTCCACCCTCCCCTTCCTACCCCCGACTGTTTGGAGGGGGTCCTTCAAGCTCAGCTTAGATTTCAGTCCTGCTCCGAAACCTCTGATTTGCTCCTCTGCCCCCAGAGGGTTCAGAGTGATTTCTTTGCACTTCTGGAGCCTGTCCATTACTAGCTCTAGTAATGCCTCCATATTGCAGACTAACTGTGGCTCACATGCCCAGCTCACTTCTCCAGGGTGAGTTCTAGACTGGCTTCTTCCTGGATTCCCCTTTCTGGCAGAGAGCAGTGATCATGGTGATGGGAGTGTCATACTACTAAAAATGAAATAAGAGTCGATCCCATTCGTCGAAGATGTCTATGCGGCAGCGTGAGGTGCTGGAACTTGCAGGAACTCATTTAATCCTCACAAAAATGCTTCATGTTAGTTCTTTGTATAACTTGCTGATGATCACATAGCTGACAAGGTGCAGGGGCCCCCACCAGGGCTTCCTAGCCCATGTTCTTTGCATTGACCTAGGGGTGTTGAAGGAAACCAAGGGCTGGCAGTCCAGAGCTGACCTGGAGACTTGTATGGATCAGAGGCAAAGAGATTTATTTATTTGTTTGTTTGTTTGTTTGGCTTCACTCCATTTACTGAGATCCTAGACGCTGCCACTTTCGCTTTTAGTGTCCCAGAACCCCGGGTGCCTTGAGATGGCTAATGTGTCAGAGGACCAGCATTCACAATGGCTAGGCTGCCTTTCCTCCTGTCCCTTTGTTCTCATGAGGCCTCACAGCTGCTGTGGGTGACATCAGAAGCTAATGATCTTGGAGCAAATAGCACCAAATATGCCAGCAATTTAATTCTAGCCTCAACCATGGCCGGCTATTTAAGGAAAAGATGGATGAGCTAAGAATGATCTGGGTCAGTGCCCGGCAGTGGGGGTCATCTGCTGCAGCCTGCAATTCTTCGGGAAGCTCTAGTAGAATGATGACCCACAGGGTAGGTGCCTTCCTTTTACGAGGAAATGACACTTTGCAAGGTCCTCTGTCCCATGGATACATACTTATCTAGATCCACTGATACCCATTGAATATCTAATGCAAGGCTTTTATGTGGATGGAATTTCCTGAAGTGTTCAAATGTGTTCTTTCATTTGCTATTGACTACCCCCTCCCCCCACCCCAAGTTCTCTAGTGGTCATCCTGGTGGTCATCCTGGTGGTTTTGGTCATCTCTAGTGGTCATCTTTGCCCTTTTCTCTGAGCCTGTTCTCTCTCCAAGTCTACAAGCCCAGCCAGAACCCAACTGGAGTTTTCCTCCCTATGGGAGTGTTAGGCAATTCCACAGACCACACTGCTCTCTGCCTCAGGATGTTAAAGTGACCAGTACTGGAGGCTGCCTCTGACAGCTACTGAATTTTAGGTTTTGTGTTCAGAGGCTCTGTCTGGGGTAGACTACACTAATTCATTTCAACCCTGCTTCCTTGTTGAAGCAGGAAATATAATATAACGACTATGGGAGTGGAAGTGTAACTGAATCAATATGGGAGTGAAATGGTGACCTTAAGATGTCCCGTCCCCAGCACATCAGTTTTGGGTATTTCCCTGTGTTGTTTGCAAGTGAGGAGCATTTCCTACTGTGAACATCTACTAAATATTAAAAAGCAATACTAATCCTCAAGGTATCTTGCTAGCCCCATATGTATCAGGTGTAGAGGAAGTTGCTCTCATTTGGGTTGAGATACATTTGATATTATTTACCAACTAAAATTCCATTATGGGTCTGGCTAGCCTCCTGCATTTACACATAATTTGGAACTGAGTACACTTGCCCGCATTGACTAAAGGAGGGTCACAGTTAATTTTGTGAGTCACCCTAACCCAAAGCAGATTTAGGTCCTTAAGACATCTTCTTCCTCCTCTCCTCCTTCCTCTTCTTCTTCTTCTTCTCCTCCTCCTCCTCCTTTTTCTTCCTCTTCCTCCTCCCCCTCCGCCTTCTCTTCCTTCTCCTTCTCCTCCTTCTCTGCCTTCTCCTCCTTCTTCTTTTAAGATTTATTTTTATTTTTATTTTTTTGAGATTGACAGAAGGAGGGAGGGAGAGAGAGAGAGAGAGAGACTGGGAGGGGCAGAGGGAGAGGGAGAACCTCAGGCAGACTCTCTCTGAGCAGAGGCAGGGCTCCATCTCATGACTCTGAGACCATGACCTGAGCTGAAATCAAGAACTGGATGCTTTAGTCACCCAGGAGCCCCAAAGATATCAATCTTTTGAGCAGTTTCAGAATCACTGTCATAGAGCTTGAAGAGATTTTGGAAATCACCATGAGATAGGTTCTACCCCAATGTAATTGACATTTTTTTCTTTTTAGCCTTTACAGTGCAAAAGGGATATTGAGCTGGTATTAATGCCAGGAACTACTCCAGAGGTGCCAGGGCCTGCTCCTGGCTTAGCTGGTAATGGATCAGCCATGCTGCCCACGCGTGAGACTGCTGTCATTCCTGGAGGTGAGGCCAATGCCAGGGTTCACTTGCCTTGTACAGCAGCCACTAGCCACATGTGGTTACTGAGCGTGAAAGTGTGGCCGGTCCAAACAGATGCGCTATGAGATATAAAATAGACACTGAATTTTAAGAAATTGGTATAAAAAATAAAGTCAAATATCTTATTAATAATAGCTTAGATTGCTTACCCCTTTCACTGATAATGTTTTGCACATACGGGTTACATAAAATTATTGCTGGAATTGATTTCATCTCTTTCTTTTTGCATTTGAAAACATCACCATTAGAAAATTTTAAATTCTGCGTGTGGCTTGTTTTTGTGCCTCACATCAATTCTGATGGTCCTGATGTGGGATTGAAGTAGGTGGCCCTGCATCCAGAGGCCCCTTCTGTGTAGGTGGTCTGGCAGCTGGGAGAGAGACCCGTGCTGGGGAAGCATGTCTCTGTACAACAAGGCTTTCCCTCTAAATAGCAGGGCTTTTCCATTATCCTCTTTTGATCTCAGTTTCTGCAACTGTCCAATGGGTGATTTAGTCTAAGACTGGTTTCTATGTATTGTCCAGTCCTGAAGAATAGTCACAGATGGCTTGGATTGTTTCCAAGGGCCTCCTTCACAGGGGATCAAGCTCTGCCCTGGGGACCTGATGCCTTTGGTTCTGGTTCCCACCCACCCTACTGCTAATGTGCTGTGCAACTTGGGGCAGATCACCAAGGAGACAGCATCAATTCACCTCCGGTTCCAGCATTTTGTTATTCTAGAAGGATAAAGGAAGAGGTGTGCCATGAGTATCATTATGTGAACCGGGAATCAAATGGGAGATAGCTTTTGGCAGAACAGCATGATTGGAGTTTGGCAAGTCATTCATCTTGGCTCTCTTTTGAGTGGACTTTCCAGATTGGGTGGAAAAAGTAGAAGATATGCTTTGCTGTATGAAGCCAAGAAGGACTCTGTGGGGTCTTCTAGAAGCACAAAGTTTCTCTGGACATGAGTCTCCATTCCACACTTGGTTGCTGAGTCTGGTTGTTGGCTGGTGTAGAACAAAGGTGGGGCTCTCTAACTGTGGGAGGGAGGCTCTCAATCCCACCTGGGCATGCACTGTGGGGCCCATGACAAAGGGTGAAGCTGGGCTAGGACTTCAGCTCTGGCATGGGAATGAGGAGGGCACCAGGCTTTCTTTCCTTGGCAGCGATGCTGACCTGTCGACCTTGTGCCAGGACTGTATGGTTTCAGCCATACAGAAATATTGTGTCATTTGAAGATGGAATGCATGACCTGTTAATTGAAAGCTGCATCCTAGGAACATTTGATATCAATACAATTTACTTAACCAAATTACTGTTATTAGTGAGTAACAATGACAAAGAATTATCCAACATCCACACATTTAATTTTGGTGATTATTATTTACGCATGATTTATTACCCCCAGTGCAAAGCACAGCTGGAAGGATCACAGAGATGACTCACGATTTCCTAAGGCCAAATTTTTGTTTTGTTTTGTTTTGCCAAAATGATGGTTTTATCGAATCCTGGGATGACAGTCTGCCCCTGATACGTTGCTCACACCAAATGCATTGGAGGAAATGCAGGGGCATTGAATTATAACTTTGTTTCTAATGAGGGGTTCAACCTTCCCTTTGTTCTTAAACAAGAAGCTCTAACCAGAGATCTTGAGAAGGATACAAGTCTAATACTTTCTTTAAGACAGTAGTTGCAGACTACAAAGAGAACACAGTAACACCATGTTACATTCAAATCCCTTGAAATGATTTAATTATAGTATTTCTATCATCTCAAGGAAGGCTGCTTTTCCAGGCCCCCCGAAAATGCTCATAGCACATTCTTAAGCCTGAACAAAAAGAATTTGCATAATTGTTATATTCAGAGAGCAGTGGAGCAGAGAGGGTCACATTCTTGTCCCTGTATGTAATTCTGTACGAGACAATGTTCGTCCCATTGCTGGAGACCACCCCTTGCATGTCTGGATGGAGCTGGACAGAAGTAGGCAATATATATAGCATGATATATGTGTTTAAATAAAATTCTCTTTTATAGAAAACTCTCAAGAAGGGTATGTCTAGGGTATGTCTATACCAGACAATAAACCGAGGCACCAGTAATGAGCAATGAATATGTAGCAGTTTAGTTAAGACACATTAAAAGCAGTAACTGGTCTCCCAAATGATCATGTTCTCTGATTTTCTAAGATTTTCATTAACTGTGAGCAACCATCTGAAATGGGTGTTTTGGGGTGCCAGGAGGAGACATGCAAAACTGGTAGGAGAGATAACTTTGTGTGGCTGTCTGATGTAGAGGCCTCTGGCCAGGCCACTCTGTCTGGCAATTAGACTTTAAATGGAAAGCCCCCTACTCATAACCACAATCGAAGCCCTTGACCACAGAGAGCCTTCCAATTCACAGCAAGCTTCATTATTAATTCATCATGATGATTTTCATTTGTAGGCCCTGTAAATTCATGAGAGATTCCTCCCTGGATCGGTTGGTGTCACTTCTTTCTGTTCCCAGAGCATCTTTGACCTTTCGTGCAAATGCCACTTTTGCCTAGTTTTCAAACAAATGGATAGATTTGTTGTTTTGCTCTTGAGCAGAATGATGAGGGCAGACTCCTATCAAACAGGAGATAGATGGAAGGGGTTGAGTGCTTTAAACCTCCTCCCCATAATCTCTATGGATTCAGCCTTTGAATCACCCCAAATAAACACAAATGCTAAGTAAAAACTGTACTTATTATGCCAATGAATATTCAAGATAATTATTTTCATGCTCTTACCATCCCAATTAGATTGCCACCAGCTTCCTCCTTCTAAGCTCTTTGTGGAAATGCAGACACTTAAAAGTGCTTCAAGTAAAGGACCACTGTGCTACCTGTAAAATTCTGAAAGCCATGAGTCCGAGGGATGCTCCAAAATAAGCCATGGTTGGGTATTCAATAGTATTCATAACCTGAGAGATCCTCCTTTGTTACCATTTCCTAACTTTTCCCAGTGGAACTTTTTAAAAATAAATTTGGAAAATTTAAAAAATTAAATCTTTTTTATCCAAAAGTTAAACTGCCTTGCCCTTTAGATGTCTCAGTCTATCATGTCAAATCCTTAACTCAGTTTGTTTTATTTCTGTTCTACTTGGATTTGAACATAAATTCATCCCAGTTTTTCCTAGCAGCTTTTCTTGAAGATAACAATTTTCTGCTAAAATGCTGCAGTAGGAACTAGCAGGTTTAAGGTTTGATCTCAGTTTTATGAGACAGCATCTGTTGTACATGATGGAACATTTTGGAACATATCTAGCTTGTCCTTCTTCTAGGGATAAAGTGAGAAGGCAACATAGATGCAAGAGAGAAATTATGTTCTTGAAAGACTTTTGAGCTCTGAGGATGAATGAGATTTAAAAATCTGCAGAAAACCCTTGTCAGTGCCATTCTGTTGCCCTTAAATCTTTAGTAACCTGAACCTTTGCTCTTTGCTAATATGACAATTATTGTTTATGGTGATATTTTTGAAATGCTACAAGATTCCAAAATGCTTTCTGAATATCCAAAGAGGACTTTGGAAGGCATTCAGAACAGTTTTACTACTAAGTATATATAATCACATTCTAAACATTTAGACAAACAAGGGGTGGCATTGATTGTTAATCAAAATTCAATGACTAGAAACATGGTAGGAGAGTTTGTTCTTTATAACAAAGAACATCTCCATCCCTTTCTGTCTCATATGCACACACTGGTTGCACACATAGAGAAAAACACAAAAATCCAATATGACATAGGCATATATAACGTAGTTATATATAAAATAAAACTATTGCTTCCTTTTCCTCTATCCTTATCCTAATCAATTGATTTTCCGTGTTCATTTTAGAATGGACCTTACTTTACAAAATCTTATTATATAGATCCTAAGGACCTAATTAACCCAAATTGCATATATATATATAATGCACAATTTTATTAAATTAATTTCATTAATTTGATCAATCATTAAATATCATTAATGTAGATATAATGATAAATAGTATTAATATATCTATTAATATATTAAATAGTATATTTATAATAAATGTCATAGAAATTCCTTATCTTGCCTTTTTAGCTCTAGTACCTCAGTGAGTTCTTAGTGAGCATGTGTGTGTAAGGGATATGTGACACACTCCTTGAGTTGTATATTATAGGTTGTGTGACTCTTGAACATGGTGTTTTTTAGCTTATGAATTTCTTTTAGATAACTGTAATTTTTCTTTGCTAAGAAAATAAGTTTAGAAAATAAAGGGCTCTAAAATGTTTAATAATTTTTAAATCTAAATTTTAAATCTAACTTCTAAAATCTAAATTTGTATTCTACAGAAGCTCTTTTGATGCTGAGGGTTTTTTTTTTTAAACAAATTATAATCATCTTCACATCTGTCACTACACATGAGACAATGTTCTGCACTTAATAAAGTTTGATTGTTTTTTAGTAATTGCAAATATTTGTACAGCTCTATGCCTAGTTGTCTTATGAATTGAGAGTAACGATTTCTGATGTTTTCCAATATCTTGGATTCCTTCTTAAATGTGGTAGTCCCCACTATTTCATCCTAGACCTCATTGTACACTTATTGTACCCTTGATGCACAAACTGTGCTGATGGTGGAGGTGCTTTTTCACTTTTTGACCATCTGTTTAACATCCTGTCATTAATGACCCAGACTCTCAGTGTCTGGTGTACTCCTCTGCCCCTCGCACTAGTCTGCTCTTCACCAGGCACCTCCATATGCTTCCTCCAAAGGCTACCTGTCGTCCGTGCCTCAGCATGTGCCTCCTGAACTCCAGATCTTGTTTATTGATACTACCAAGAACCCAATAACTTGAACTAGAAAACTTCAAATGATTCTTGATTCTTTCCTCTCCCTATTTTTCCATACCAAGAATTGTGGTTTTTATCTCTTAGACAGATTTTGAATCTATCCCTTCTCCATTCTCAGTGTTGCAGAATGGGTTGCCTATTTGCCTGTGTGAGACTCCTTAAAATCTTGAAGAGGAAATCCGTACATTTTTGGGAGATGATCCAGGGCCTTGTAATTAAGCCCCATTGTTGGACTCACATACACTCTTTGTTTTTCCTTTCTTGTTGATTCTACCTCGCTGCATCTTGTCTCTGTCTTTCACTATGTGTCATGCCATTTCCACTCCAGTCCAGGTGGCTCAGTTCTACTCATTCTTATAAGATGCATCTCACATCCTTTTGGATATCATTGCCAGCCCCATATTGACCATGTTCCAATAGCTCTTTCTTTAGGCATCCAAGGTAACATGGGGTTGTTGTAGTCTAGTTATCAGTTCAAATGTTCTTCTCTTCACTAGACTGGGCTTCTTCAAGAGACAGGACTGTGCCTTAATCACCCATACAGAATAGTCATAAGATAAAGATAGAAACTCTGTAAATACTCATTGAATAAATTTGGTATATCAGAAATCTGTGCCTGAAAATATTGGTAAGCATGTCAATTACTCCATTATACCAGGAACAGAATAGGAACAGAAATCTTCTGTGGACTCCATGCTCTGTGGTTTAGATAGGACTTTCTTCTCCATGGACTAAACTTTCATTCTGAGGGAGTGAGTTCTACAGCACACCTGTGGGTAGAAGATGCCTTTGCAATTGCTCCTGGCCTGGGACTTTGCCTGTGTATTTCCCTGTCTAGTCCTACCAGAAGGGAAACAAGATGGCTTTTGAAGAAGGATCTTGTTTTGGCTAGTGGGAATGTGGAGAAAGCAACTTTAGCCAGAGAGAGAAGCATGTGTAAGAATGTGTGAAGGTTAATGAGATTAAAGGTAATATATATGGTAGGGAAGAATGAAAGATGGTGGAAGACCATCCCTGGCTGTATAAGAGACAGGATGTCTCCCTGAGTGCAACGGGAAACCAGTGAAGGATAAATCCATCACTGACAGTGACACAAGCAGTGTCTAATGATGTGTATGGTGAGTCCATTTTAGCTGTAGTTGGGTAAGCTTATGTTCTAACTCTGAAATTAAAAAGTTTAATCAAATAAAGTTCAACTATAGTTTTTTTCAGAGAAGCAATATTTGAAAAATTCTGAACTTAACAAGTCCACTTTTGTTTTATAGTTTATATTTTATTTTATATATTATATTAATATTATATTTATATTTATAAATATATTTATATTATATTTAATATATATTATATATAATATAGTTATATATAATTTATATATTATATATAATTTATATATTATATTATATTTATATTATATTATTTATATTGTATTATATTTATATTTTATATTATATTATATTTTATATTTATATTTTATTTTCTTTTGTGGGCAAACAGATATCTAAAATAAATGATTAATTCAGGGCTGATTTTATTTGGCCCCTAGTTACAACATCTAAATTTCTAACTTCTAAGTGAGTTCTGGGCGGGATTGGGGGTGGGAGGAGGGATCAACCACTCAAACCCAGGTGACCATCTGCTCAGTTATCTGTGGAGTTTCGACTTCTTTTGTTTTGTTTTGTTTGTTTGTTTTATTATGTTCAGTTAGCCACTGATTAGTACATCATTAGTTTTTGATGTAGTGTTCAATGATTCATTAGTTACATATAACACCCAGTGCTCATCACAGCATGTACCCTCCTTATTGCCCATTACCGTCTTACCCCCTACACCCACCACCACCCAACAAACAATCCTCAGTTTGTTTCTCGGGGTCCACAGTCTCTCATAGTTCATCTCCCTCTCTGATTTCTTCCCATTTGGATTTCCCTCCCTTCCACTGTGGTCCTCCATGCTGTTGCTTATGTTCCACATATAAGTGAAACCATATGATAATTGTCTTTTACTGCTTGACTTATTTGACTTAGCATAATCCACTCCAGTTCCATCTATGTTGATGCAAATGGCGGGAATTCATCCTTTCTGCTGGCTGAGTAATAATTACATTGTATATATGGACCACACCTTCTTTATCAATTCATCTGTTGAAGGGCATCTTGGCTCCTTCCATGGTTTGGGTATTGTGGATATTCTTGCTATGAACATTGGGGTGCATGTGCCCCTTCTTTTCACAACATCTGTATTTTTGGGGTAAATACCTAGTAGTACAACTGTTGGGCTGCTGGGTTGCAGGATAGCTCTATTCTTAACATCTTGAGGAACCTCCATACTATTTTCCAGAGTGGTTATACCAGCTTGCATTCCCCTTTCTCCACACCCTTGTCAACATTTGTTGTTTCCCATCTCATTTTTCCATTCTAACTGGTATAATGTGGTATCTCATTGTGGTTTTGATTTATATTTCCCTGATGGCTAGTGATGTTGAGCATTTTTTTCACGTTTGTTAGATATTTGTATGTTTTCTTTGGAGAAGTTTCTGTTCATGTATTCTGCCCATTTTTTGACTGGACTATTTGTTTTTTGAATGTTGTGGTTGAGAAGTTCTTTATAGATCTTGGATATCAGCCCTTTATCTGTAATGTCATTTGCAAATATTTTTTCCTAATCCGTGGGCTGCCTCTTAGTTTTGTTGACTGCTTACTTTGCTGTGCAGAAGACTTTGATCTTGATGAAGTCCCAAAAGTTCATTTTTGCTTTTCTTTCACTTCCTTACCTTCAACTTCTTATGTTCAGGACTTAGTGTAGTGTTAGTACCAAGGAAATTATTGCAAAGTTTTGTAATGGGACTTTCTGATCTTTAATTATTGGTGAGAAAGACATTATGGACTCTGAACAATGAGAGATGATGTCAAATGTTCTTTACCAGTTGTAAATCTCTACATTGCTCATTGTATTTGTAGTATGGTACTGTGTGAGTATGTGTGTGTACGTGCATGTTTGTGTGTACATGCTCGATCCTATATACTCATTTTGAGACTCTCAGGGCAAGCTATTGTAAAGCATACAGCTCATTAATGTTAAGTCTTAAATAGTAAATCAGCTTAGATATTGCCAACTTAGATCTTGGTCTGCTCTAGAAATAGGAAAATGAGTACACTGGGATGAACTTACACCATGAAAGACCACATGCTTCTCAAGTATGTTTCTTCCCAAAGATGTTGTGTATGGTGTAGTATGTACTGGCTCTGAAGAAAGGAATTTCTTTTGGTCAGGACAAGGTCAAAGAAACTTTTACAGTCATGAGCAGAATTCTTTGGGGTAATGCAGGAAGTAGGGCTTGAAGAAAGACATTCTCCTTTTCACCTGAAATCCGTGGAGAATGTCCTTCCTTGGCCTTAGGCACAGTCTTTCCCTGTTGTGGGGGTGGGTGGGCAGCCTCAGGCTGAATACTTAATGTGAAGTCAAATGCAGCAGTGAGCACGCACCCAGCCTTTGGACATCACATGTCTAATGCATTTGGACCTGCTTGTTTCTGTAATGAAAAAAACATGCTTCTTCTCATGGATAATAACTTTTGACTTCCTGGACAGCTCTTTTGTTTTGTTTACTTTAGCATAAAGTATTCCACCCTTTAAAAATATTACTCTCTTTTATCTGTTTTATAGTATTAAAAATACACCAATGTGTTTATATTTAAAAATGGGAAATGTCAAAAACATTTTTATAGCATCTTTTAATCTTTGT
This sequence comes from Neogale vison, assembly GCF_020171115.1. NCBI lineage: Eukaryota > Metazoa > Chordata > Mammalia > Carnivora > Mustelidae > Neogale > Neogale vison. The sequence goes on from NC_058095.1 coordinate 84,697,079, forward strand.
TTAAAGGGCTGGCGGGGAGGTGGAATAGCTTCTAGGTTATGTTCAATTTTGTCCATATCAGGGAGGGCTCGATTGAGGATTCCAAGCCTTTTGTGTCACACAGATGTTCAGGGTAAAAGAAAAAAGCATGTCATGTCTCTCTGATCATAATAGCTTGTAGTACATGTTAATACAATGTTATAATCACTAGAATTGTAATTCTTTTGCTAATAATGTTTAAAATTTTAATAATATTAAACTCTTTGAATGATGCTGTGTTCTAATACATGTTTCATTTTTGACTTTTGCTATTTGGAATGTAACTGGAAATGTTATATTCCAAGATCCTTGCTAAGGACCCCAGGACCCTTATGGGTCTACCTACCCTACCATTATGACCAAATCAGAGGCATGGAGAATTACACTCTAGGGGTGCTGAAAAGTAATTGAGTGAGGTATGTACTCCCTTTCTGTGCCAATGGTGAAAATACTGACATGTGTTCTTCAGTTTGGTGACAAGGATGAGGGATGACCCTAGCTTCAGGCTACTGATGACATGGGTAATGACTGCACAAGAGGCTTTCTGTTACTGACAACATAAACAGGCAGATATTGGAAAGAAAAAAAAATCCTATCTTTAAGAAAGCCACAAGTGTTTTGATTTTTTTCATTTGAAGGTAATGAAATGAACACTTCAAAAAGTACAATTTGCACAGAAATTGTTTTATAGGTTTTGTGTGTGTATGTTGGGAAAACATTTATGGCTATTGTTTTGTCTCTTAACTCTAGATGCACTTAATTCTAAATGCACTTCTCTCACAGAAGTTTATTAAGTAAGGTAAAAACCCATGTTAATGTGTCATGAATGCCAAATGACTGAAACAAAATGACAGGATATTACTAATTTATTATAATTTTACATACTGAGAGCCATTGAATCACTTGGAATTACAGAGGTATGCCTGCAAAACAGTCAAGTTAATATTATGGGAAGATCTAATTATCTACTGTTAAAGTCACCTCATTAATGTTTTACGCCATTATGTATGAAATGTATGTACATTTCTAAAAAGTTGAAAATAAAAAAGACATAGAAATATTCACAGGCTACTTGGCTGCTATGCAGACCATTTCCCTAGACTGTAAAACTCTTCAAGGAGAGAGGACATTTCTGCACTTCTGCATGTCCATTTACTTGTTCACTGTCAAGGCCATAGGGCAGACAATAAATGTTGCTTGAATGGAGGCATGGTTGATTATCGAAAAACATAGTGGTCAGAAATCTGAATGAACCTCTTGACTCCCCCCAAACTTAATTACTAATAGTCTTCCATATTTTTTTAAAAAGATCTTATTTATTTGAGAGAGAGAGAGCAGGAGAAGGAGGGGTGGGGCAGGGGAGAGGGATGAACAGGGTTCCTGCTGAGCAGGGAGATGGACATGGGGCTTGATTCCAGAACCCTGGGATCATGACATGAGCCAAAGGCAGATGCTTAACCAACTGAGCCACCTAGGCACCCCGAAATAGCCTACTATTGACTAGAACCTTCACCAATAACATGGGCAGTTGATTAACACTTTGTTCTGTAGGTTGCATATATTATATTCTGTATTCTTACTATGAAGTAAACTAGAGAAAAGAAAATGCTATTAAGAAAATCATAGGAAGATAAAATATACTTACAGTACTCTACGGTATTTATATATAAAAAAATTTTATGTATACGTGGACCCATACAGTTTAAGCCTGTGTTGTTTAAGGGTCAACTGTATTTGAATTAAATTTATTTTATCATTTATATCATTTTCTCCTGTGTTGGAAGTCTTCCAAGTGTCATCCTGGTGCTTGAGGACAGTGGTCTAGTGTCATTTCCCTCCTTCAAGGCCATTTCTTCTATAAAGCTTCCCAGTGAAGTTCCTGTGAAGTTTATTATACTAAAGATTATGAAAAAGTTTTCCTTTTTCATATCTATCAAAATATGTATCTATCCAAATATGTCTAGTTTTGTATTTGGACTTTCCATCTCTAATTAGGTTTGTCTTCAAAACAGTGTTTGCAGTAGCTCTGACTTGCATGGACCACAGCAAAGACATTGTGTTTGCTAATAATTTTTCCCTCAAACCCTCTTGTAGATAATGGACTGTGCTGTCCCTCTCTGTATACTATTCCCAAAGCAAATTAGGAATCATAGCTCAGTCCAGAAACAGACTGAATTACTCTAACACTCACTGTTCTAGCCCTGGTATCCCTGTGCTCACCCTTACCACTTCTGTCTCCTCTCTCATTTTGCTATGGAGGATCTGCACAAGTGTGGAAGGATGAGGGTTACCTAGATTTCACTTCATGAATGTGCTTTCTGAAATGTCTATGGCTATAGTGTCGTGGGGGTATTACTGCTGTGCTGGGCAAGACAACACCTGCTTTAACTTCCCTCAGCCTAGGAAGGTCATACTGACTGGATGTTACAAATCCCATTTACTTGCATTCCACTTGATTAAGATATTTATCAGCCTGTAGACTCCTACTGAAATTCACGCTGTTAAAATCACCTAGCTCTTTGAGTATGCAGCTAATGTGTGAATTGAAAAGTAAGTGAAAAGAACATCGATTAGGATTCAAAACAAATACCTTCATACCAGCCAGATTTCTGAACTGCCACATTCTCTAACAATGTCAAAAACTGTGAGATGTTTTAAAACCAGTTTAAAAAGGTCTACCTTTTAAGTTCATAGCTTACAGTGTTGAAATAACCTTATAAATGAGAAAATGCACAACAGTGGAACATCAAAGGCAATGCTATCCATTTATCATGACAGGTTAGGCGGCCAACACACAAGTATGCCTCTCCCGTGATGCCCATTGTAAATGATGGATGTCTATCTGCAATGGAGATCGGAAGAGCCACCACTTAGCCAGAGGCAAGAGCTTAGTATTCTAAGAATCAGATTTGCCAAACTCTGACTTTGGAATAGCCTGTTCAAATGCCAATAATTTGGATTATTTGTGAGGGGACAAGTTAGTACCAATGCACACAAAGGGTCTTTCAAGCTGTAGGCACATTTGATGTTTATGAGTCCTACATAATCTAGAGATCTCATTTGTTCCTTTGCAAAGTAGTACTGCTCAACCTCTTTTAAGACTGACTAGTTAAAAAAATGATTTAAATTACTAGCCACTCTTCATGGCTACATACTTTACTGAGGTAGGTATGGTAATTTTTTTTTTCTTTTATTTTAAGGACTGATACATCATTATGTCTAATTCCTTCTTCATTCTTTCAACTTGATGACCATATCTCTAGGACAGTTCTTATGAACATAAAATAGATTCCCCAAATATCTTTCCTTTTATTCCACTGCCCTAACTTTTGTTATTGGCTCTATAATTACTATGCACACACATGCTTACATTTCTTCTTCTTTTTTTTTCTCTTTCTTTCTCTATAACCCTCTCTCCCACACAAATCATACATATATCAAAAATATTCAAAGTAAATTGACCAAAATATTAAGAATAATATATTGAGTAGTGAGATTATGGTAATTTTTTAAATGTTTTCCTGTTTTTTTTTAAAGTCTTTCTTTCTGTATATGTATAAATGTATGTAAACACATTTTAGTCTATATTAGATAAGGATGTGAGAAAGGTTGAGAGAAAAGTTTTATTTCAAGAGACAGGTGTTTTAATTTAAAATTATATTTTACTGACATTAAATGGTCATCAATATTATGACATAGTAACAATTGATGTATCACTAAAGAGAACTTCTGCCTACTAAATTATGATACTCTATGATCATGGGACGTACCCTAATTTCAGAGATGCTAATACATACATTTTAGAATGGTTAAAATGTAAAATAATTCCAGTTTTACAATAGACTCAGAAAACAAAGGAGGAAGGAACACTGGCCAACTCATTTTGAGAGGTCAGGATAACCCCAATAGCAAACCCTGAAAATACTGCAAGATAAATTTTGGACCACATTTGTTTTAAAGATATAGAGATACAGAAATCTTTAACCAAATATTAGCAAATGGAAGACAGCATTATTATTATAAAGGAATAGCTCATAATGACCAAGAGGCATTTATCCCAGCATTGTAAGGCTGGTTTACATTTGAAATTTAATCAGTATAATTTACCACATTAAAAAGGACAAAAGAAAAAATCCATATGATTATCATAATAGATATAGAAAAACGTGACAAAAATCCAACACTCTTTTGAGTAGAAAGCAAACTTTTACCAAACTAGGAAAATAGAAAATGTCCTCAATTTCATAAAGCATATTATAATAATTCCACAAGAAACACTGTATTTAGTAGTGAAATATTGGCTGTTTTTCCCCTGGGATTTGAAACAAGACAAGGATGATTGAATATACCATTCCCACTTAACATTGGACTGGAATTCTAGCCAGGAAAATTGCAGTAAAATAAGTAAAAAGTATGAAGTTGGGAGAAGAAGTAAAAATGTTACTATTTGCCAATGACATGGATTGGGGGTTGGAAAATCTTGAGGAATCTACCAAAAACAAATCTATTACAATTAATACATAAAATTAACAAGGCCACAGCATACAAGATCAATATACAAAAGCAATTGTAATCTATATATCAGCAATGAGCAATTAGAAAATGAAATTTAAATTATGTCATTTGGAATAGCACCAAAATGATTAAATTCCTATAAATAAAAGTAGTAAAAGTGATTAAGTCCTCTCCATTTAAAATCACAAAACATTATTTAAAAAAATTTTATTTATTTCTTTAATTTCTTTTCAGTGTTCCAGAATTTATTGTTTATGCACCACATCCAGTGTTCCTTGCAGTACATGCCCTCCATAATATCCACCACTAGGCTCACCCAACCTCCCACTGCCCTCCCCTCCAAAACCCTCAGTTAGTTCCTCAGAGTCCATAGTCTCTCATGGTTTGTCTCCCTCTATAAAACATTTCTGAGAGAAGTTAAAAAAAACCTAAGTAAATGAAAGATACTATGTTTATGGAGAAACACTCAATATTGTTAAGATGTCATACTCTTCAACATAGCTATAGATTCAACACAATTTCTATAAAATTCCTATAATTTTTATAAAATTTAAGATTTTTGTTGTATTGAAAATTCCATAAAATTCTATATTCTGTAAAGTTCCTATAATTCTAGAAACAATTCCTATAGGTTTTAAGTTTTTTGTTGTTGTTAAAATTGATAATCTGATTCTAAATTTTATATATGTGGCAGTTCAAAGGATTTACACTAGCCAAAACAATCTTGCAAAATAGAACTCAGTTTAAGGAAATTATACTTCCTGATTTCAAGAACATGTTATAAAGCTACAATAATTAAGTCAATAGAGTATAGAGATGTAGCAGACAAATGTCTATGGAGCACAACGGAAAGACTAGAATTAGAGCCAAATGGATATGGTGAATTAACTTTTAACAAAGATGACAAAGCACTTCAATTTTTGCAATGCATATATACGACAAAAGTCTTGTATTCAGAAGATATAAAGAATTCTTGCAAGTCAATGATAAAAAAGAAAAACCAACAAAAATGGGCAAATATTTATTTATTTACTATTAATTAATTAATTGTAATCACCAAATTATTTAAATTCAATTTTGTTAACATACACTGTTTTATTAGTTTCAGGGGTAGAATTTAGTGATTCATCAGTTGCATATAATACCCAGTGCTCATCACATCATGTCCCCTCCTTAATGCCCATCACCCAGTCATCCCTTCCTCCCACCCGCCGCCCCTCCAAAAACCCTGTTTTTTTCTTACAGTCCAATATCTCTTATGGTTTGTCTCCTCTCTATTTTCATGTTATTTTATTTTTCTTTCCCTTCCCCTGTGTTCATCTGTTTTGTTTCTTAAATTCGACATATGAGTGAAATCATATATATATGATCCTCAAAAAGTTAAAAAGTGGGCAAGAGATTTAAAAAGACACTACACAAAAAAGATATCTCAATGCTCAGTAAGCACCTGATAATGTGCTCAATATCATTAGTCATAAGGAAAATGCAAATTAAATCACAATAAAATACCACTTTCCACATGAAACGCGCCAAAATCAAGAGATCAAAGTTGGCAAAAGAAATGAATCAGCCAGGACCTTCTATGTTGCTGGTGGTGGTGTAAATAGCACGAACACTTTTTGGAAAACTAGTCCTTTCTCACACAGCTAAACATCCATCTTTCACATGACTCAGCAATCCCAACCCTGGGTATTTTCCCAGGAGATATAAAAACACATGCCCAAAACAAGTCTTTACAAGCATGTTCATAGAAGCCTTATTCATAAAATTTTCAAGCTGGAAATATGCCAAGTGTTCATGAACATGAGAAGGGATTATCAAATTTTGGTATACCCATACAGTGCAAACTACTCAGGAAGAAAAGGAAGAATTATAGATGCATTCAATGGGGAGAATGAGTTTGAAGAAAGTTATGTTGGGTAAATGGTGTTAAAAACAGAGAACTACTGATTCCATTTATATGAAGTTCAAGAATAGGCAAAAACAACTGTAGTAATAGAAAGCAGAACCTGAGGGAGGGGGTGGGGTGGTGGGGTAATCAGTTGATGGGTGTTAAGGAGGGCACGTGTTGTGATGAGCTCTGGGTGTTACAGAGAAATGATGAATTATTGAACACTGCATCAAAAACTGATGATGTACTATGTGTTGTCTAATTGAACATAATAACAAATAAATAAAAATTAAAAAAAAAAAAAAAGAAGCAGAAAACGGTTGCTTCTGAGAGAAGGACTGACTGGAAATGAACTTTCCAGAGTGATGAAAGTGTTCTGTGTTTTGGTTTGATGGGTATATACTCTCTTGACAATCACATTGATTGTATGTGCACTTTATTTTATGTCCACTATACCTCAGTTTGGCTATTGTGGACATTTCTGCTATGAATATTAGAGGGCATGTGCCCCTTCTTTTCACTATATCTGTATGTTTGGGATAAATACCTAGTAGTGCAACTGCTGAGTCCTAGGGTAGCTCTATTTTTAACATCGTGAGGAACCTCCATACTGTATTCCAGAGCGGCTGTACCAGCTTGCATTCCCACCAACAGTGAAAGAGGGTTCCCCTTTCTCCACATCCTTGTCAACACTTGTTGTTTCCTGTCTCGTTAATATTTGCCATTCTAACTGGTGTAATGTGGTATCTCATTGTGGTTTTTATTTGTATTTCCCTGATGGCTAGTGATGTTGAGTATTTTTTTCATGTTTGTTAGCCATTTGTATGTTTTCTTTGGGTAAGTGTCTGTTTATGTCTTCTGCCCGTTTTTTAACTGGACTATTTGTTTTTTGATTGTTGAGTTTGAACCGAGATGATCTTCAATAGATGAATGGATAAAGAAGATGTGGTACATATTTACAATGCAGTATTTTTTTTATTAGTTAATAAATGCTTTATATTAGAAGAGTTTAAGATTTGCACAGAAGTTGTGAAGATAATACAGAGTTCCATATAACCCACACCCAGGTACTTTGCTAGCATAATATATTATTGATGTTTACATTAGTTTGGAATATTTTTCACAGCAAATGAACCAATATTGGTACATTATCATTATCTAAAGCCAATACTTTTTTCAAATTGCCTTGGTTTTGCCTAATGTTCTTTTTCTGTTATAGGTTCTGTTATAGGTTACCACATTACATTAAGTAGTCAGGTATCATTAGGGTCTTTTAGCTGTGATAATTCTTCAGATTTTTTTTTTTTATGACCTTGATAGTTTTGAGAACTGGTCAGGCATTGCAGTATGTTTCTTAACTGATTTATCTGGTGTTTTAGTTATGATTCAATTAGCATTAGGTTTTATGTGGCGGGGGAGCAAGAGATAAAGGGCCATTGTCATCACATCATATCAAGGTCCATGTGTTATCAACATAATTTGTCACTCTTACTTTTTTTTAAACTTCTTTTCAGCGTAACAGTATTCATTGTTTTTGCACCACACCCAGTGCTCCATGCAATACGTGCCCTCCTTAATACCCACCACCTGGCTCCCCCAACCACCCACCCCCCACCCCTTCAAAACCCTCAGGTTGTTTTTCAGAGTCCATAGTCTCTCATGGTTCACCTCCCCTTCCAATTTCCCTCAACTCCTTTCTCCTCTCCATCTCCCCATGTCCTCCATGCTATTTGTTATGTATTAACTCAGCCATCCCATTGGAAAGGATGAATTCCCACCATTTGCATCAACATGGATGGAACTAGAGGGGATTATGCAAAGTCAAATAGATCAAGCCTAGAAAGACAGTTACCATATGGTTTCCCTTATGTGTGGAACATAAGGAATAGCCAGAGGACCAGAGTGGGAGGGAGAAAAAGTGAAGGGGGAGAAGTCAGAGAGGGATGCAAACCATGAGAGACTCTTAACTCTGGGAAACAAACTGAGGCTTTCAGAAGGGAGGGGGTTGGGGGGTGGGGTAGTCAGGTAATGGGTATTGAGGAGGCATGTGTTATGATGAGCACTGGGTGTTCTATTCAAATAATGAATCAATGAACCCAACATCAGAAACTAATGATGTACTATACAGTGGCTAACTGAACACAATAAAAAAAAATAAAATGCCATTGCTTACCCCCAAAATACTATATCTCAGTTTATACATTATATCGCAATTTCCTATGTGTGTGTATATATATATATATATATAGTCTATCCATATTATGTAATCTACTTATTTATATTTATATTTGTAGACCAGTTCTGATTAAAAAAATAATGAAATAGAGTATATTTTGAGAGATTTTTAAGTACTGTTGACCTGTAATCCATAGTATCACACGGTGGGTGCAAGCACTTTGGCAGGAGGCAGACCTCAATATAAAACTTTCCCTGACTACTCATTAGCATTTTCCTTCAGGAAGTTACATAAACTTTTCCAATCATGGCTTTGCCCTCCATGGGAGTATTAATGCCCATTTTTCAAGGTTGTTGTGAGAAGGAAGCAAGAGAATATATGTGAGAACAGTGCAGGGCATACAGCTGATAACCCAACAAACAGTGGTTGTGATAGAAAGCATGGCAGTGGCAGTTTTAGGAATTGCCTTTGTACATTGTCTCTCCTTGGAATATTCTGATCCTCCTCTTTCTACTGATTTTTTTTTTTTTAAAGATTTTATTTATTCATCAGAGAGAGAGAGAGAGAGTGAGCACAGGCGGACAGAGAGGCAGGCAGAGGCAGAGGGAGAAGCAGGCTCCCCGCCGAGCAAGGAGCCGGATGTGGGACTCGATCCCAGGACACTGGGATCATGACCTGAGCCGAAGGCAGCCGCTTAACCAACTGAGCCACCCAGGAGTCCCTCTACTGATTTTTTACTCACTAAATTGCAACTCAAATATCCTTTCTTCTACTCAATCTTCTTTATATTCCCAGGTAAAATCAGGCTCAGCTTGTTTTGGGCACTCAGATTTTGCATACTTTTTAGAACACAAATCTCATTGTCTCATGATTGTCTCACCCATGTTTTCCTATTAGGTATGAGCAACTGAAGTTTAGGGATTGTGACATCTCTAGGCTCAGTGCATTGCTCATTTCTGTAGACATTCAATGTACATTTGTGAAATTGAATTGAATTAAGAAATTTAACACATGCTTCTTGGTATCTGCTGAATCACTGTGGCTATCTAGGGTTTTCTAATGTCACCTAAGGTGTTTAATTTCTTAGTTCTAGTCCTTGTGCAGTTAGAATTCATCATTTATGTGGGAATGAAAGCCTTCGTTCACTACCAAATGCAATTGTCTTCTCCAAGCATTTATGTTGTTACAAAATGTCATCTAATATTACACTCCATTTTTTTTTTTTTTTACTCACACTCCATTTTTTTTCCTCAGTGAGAAATAGACAAATTTATTTCAAGGAAATATTTTAATATATGTTGTAAGAAAGGTAAAGATGCAGGTAGTTTCTGATTCTTCTGCAATTAGATTAAAATCTATATTTAAAGTAAATAAAACAATGTTATTATAAGAGGTAATATGATTCAAGAATAATTTTAAAAAGACAAATTCAATATTGATTGCATTATCCTCAATAAGGCAGAACTCCAAATACGTGAGAGAAGTTTTTCCACAGAGTAAAACCAATTAAGGACTTCTGCTTGGTTCTCAGGTGGCTAGGTAATTGTTATAAGCACACCAGTGCATTCTGACGATGATGTTTGTCTTCTTTATTCTTTCTTATGACCAAAAAGTCTCAGACATTCCCTCCAAAACAGTTTCCATATTTTGTAAAGAAACAGGAATGTCTCTGTTCTCCATCTCTGTTTCTTCTACAGCACCTGTGCATTGTTGTCACTCAAGAACCCGCTGAATACATAAATCACAACAAGAAGAAATGGAGTGTGGGTAGGAGTAGGTAAAAATACTTACATTACACCATGTTACATCGTGTGAATACGTTGTGTTACTTCATGGTTCCATAGCCGTGATCCAATAAGGATTAATACACTGTAGCATGTTTTACTGAAGTTTTCTTTAAAGAGTTGAGAGTAGAGGTTGTACCGTAAAATGTCCACCCTAATATCCCCCAAAGAAAGAAGCAGAGGAAGACACCTTTTTACATTTTGTAGATGAAGAAACTAAGAGAGAGAAGGAACTAATGAATTGATACCGGAAGTGCATTATGAACATTCGGAGGATCACAAAAATTGGTGGAAGAGTAAGGGCAATCCAATGCATTGCCCAAAACACATGAAGTGTTATTCAATTTTTATCTAATTTCATAAAAATTCTACAGGAAGTGAAATGTTTATCATGAAAATAAATATATGAATTTTTAAATTATATTATTGGTCTATATGGACAAATCTGTGTTATCTCTCTGCACAATTATGCCCATATCTTGTCCACTATGCTCCAAATAAGAAAGTCAACCAAATTTGACTAGAAGTCAGCTCCCAATAGGAAGTCAGAGGGAGGATGAGGTAGCTAGCATGCGGCACTTCACAAATGTCCTGAAAACCCCAAGGCCTCTTCTTGGTTTAATGGAGAACAATTTCAAAGATGGCCTTATAAAATTCTTTTGACCCTTATCCTTCTCTTAGCTGAAGTGGAATTTCCCTCCCACTGGGAATGGCATCAGTGAGATGATGTGATCCTCACTGCTCTAAGTTGCATGACTCCAGGGAATGTCTTCCCCATGCAAATCAGATGACCGGCTTTTTCTTATTTTATTGGTCACTGCATGAGTTGGGTTATGTGGAAGACTGGCATGTCAGGGTCACCTGGAGAGGCTAGCGGGAGAGCTTTTAGTAATAGCAACCATGACCTTAATGCGAGAATTCAACAGAAGACGATGAAAATTAAACTGTTATTTACAAGCACAGAAGGCCTGGGAGTTGGAATTGGAGAGAGTTTGTGATTCTGTGCCAAAGTTACCACAGCATATGGGATTCCTCTGTGCAGGGCATTTGTTTCAGGTCTTAGTTTCCAGAAGAAGAAAAATATTCCTCTGAACTTAAAGAAAGCACAAGACTGAAGTTAGAGAATGGTGATTTCTTTTAATAAAAGAGCAAGTCAGAGAAATAGCTTTTAATATGAGGTTTATATTTCCTGATTAATTTCATTAGCCTCCTTGCCTCAAACATACCAAAAAAGCGTGTCATCCAATGTGAGGAAGCCATTCTCTTCCAGAGCAGGAAGGCATGCCAGCCCACATCCAACCTGGGGAATTATGTGTTGACCTACCTCAATTCCTCCTGGTGTTCCAAGTAGGAACCAAGAGAGTTTGTATACACAGTCCAAAACAGGGAGAAATTTTCTTTGCTGCTGTGAGGCAGCTGGCTTTCACCTTAGGGTAGTTGCCCAGCAAGTTCTCAGGAAACACGTAATTGCTGATCACGATGCATTTCATTGGTTGATGAAACACGTTTTGTAGTTAGTTCTATAGTTCAGTGTACTTGAGGGTGAGTAAAGGGTCAGTGACAATGCCCCTGCACCCCTAGTCCTTATGAATCACTCCTAAAATGATGGCTGGTCGGTCCCATAAGGCATCCATAAGGACATTTGGACATTTGCCTTTTGGGGAAAATTTTGCTTTTTCATCTCCTCTGAAGAGAATGAAGGAAGAGAAATACTCATGAACCCAGAAGATGGCTCATGGCAACAGCTCTGTGGATGTGAGCATTCAGGCAGTCCTGATGGCTGCAGGGCTTCTGTATGGAATTCTTGGCAAAGCACCAATTCTGCTCTGCTCATTTCATTTTCCCTCATCCCCCACCTCATTTTTGGGGGCTCAGCACTGCTTCCATGGGTTAAACAGCCACAGAGGAATTATAAAGAAGATCTTTGCAGGTTTAGAGGATTCCAGAAGGTCTGGAAGAGGAGAAGATTTCCTAACTAAGAGAACAGTCTAACTTCGTTCTGCATGAACTAGTCTTCACTTTGAACAATTTGAAAGCACATGAGAGGATGGACCCTGGGACAGGCCAGATTGATTGCTTCATGGGAGGGATGGCAAGGAACATGGTGTCCATAAGCCCGAGCAGTTGGGAAGGCCCAGCTTGCCAGCCCCAAAAGGACACTTAGCATTGGAGAAAAATCCAAGATGTCTATCTACCAAGGGGATGTCATGTCCAATGCTCTAGTCAGACTTTCTAGAAGAAAAGAGATGCAGAAGATTCTCATCAACATGAGGAGGGAACAACAGCAGGGAAGGAAGGGGTTAGCACTTGGAGAGGTTTCGATCAGTCTTAAGCCAAAGTTTAAAGACTGGAATCGATTGATCAGATAAAAAAAGCAAGAAAGCTGAATTTTCTGCAAAGAGCAGAACTTCATCAGACCTTTCTAATGTCAGTCTTGTGCTTTCTTTATGTCCAGAGGAATATTTTTCTTCTTCTGGAGACAGAGAGACCAAGGTCCTTTGGAGGCTCTGGTGAAGGACCCAAAAGGAGGAGATGAAAACCCAGGGGTAGATGTAAAATGTGAGGGGCGGCCAAATGTAATCTGTCAAGGAGAGGGTAGGGCTATCAAATGGCCTGAGGCTACTTGATGTGATAAAGATTTTGAAGCAGTGTAACTTGAAATAAAAGAATATGTCATCCTCCAAAGTTATATGCTTTTCTTTTGGGGAGCTCCTTCAGAGTTTGTCCTCTGGAACATTGTGGCAGCTACTCTTTGTAACAGTTACTCTGCTTTTGATAAAATGCCTTCTTGCAAAGGATTTTATCCACATGGATTTCTAGTCTGTCTCAAGTGAGTTCATTAAACTGTGGCTCTGCTGAGGTCTCCTTCTCTCATGCTTAGAGAGCTCATTCAGCTCATTCTGGTCACAGGATAGCTGCCATTGGTCCAGGGATCATAGTTGGTTGCTTTAAGGGCAATGTTTTATAGTTGTAGCACGCTGAGTTTGGAACTGGTATACTTTAGACTTTGACGTCTAGTTCAAGGACATTTTTGGCAGACCTTTTGGGATCTGTTTATCTGGGTTGATGTTCTGAAGCCTTTCTTTATAGCTGTGCAGACAACTTGGAAATTTCACGTTTGATTCTGCAGCCATCCCAGAGGTGTGCTGTTTCCATCAGGACTGGCCAGGTGAGCATGTTTCAACAATGAGTGCCCCATTCCATGCTATTCCCAGCTCCTTCTGGAGGTTCACAAGGGCTCAACTGTGGGTCTGTGTCATTATGGGTCATCTCCTGTCTGAGATAGGTCCCACTGAAAACTAGACTTGGCTTGATACATCGTGACTGAAACAACTCACATAAAATAAATGAATACCTACTTATTGTAAAGCATTGTGTAAGAGACAGATATGCAAAACATGTTGGAAAGGGAGGCCATTTCCACTAAGAAAAACAGCCATATTAAGTGGTTATGCAGTTATGCTAAATACTAGGTGAGTGGTACAAGTCATAAGAAGCTATTCGGTATTTTGGAAGAGAGGGAGTCACTGTGGCTGAGATATTTAGAGAATATGTATAGGGGAGGTGGGACAGTCCTGGTTTTAAAGAGTGAGTAATATGGGTAGTATCTGAATAGTATTTGATAATATGGATAATATTTGAAAAAAGTAGAGAAAGGCGGGGAAGACATTCTGGTCAGGGTTGGCGCAGAAGTACTATTGAGGCTGTGTCAAAAGACCCATTGAAACAGTCTCTCTGTTAAGAAGGAAAGATGAGGAGGGAGGGAATGGTTCTCAGAAGCCCTGGGAATCTATGGCTCCTTCAAGATGGTGGGGATTGGCCCTTGTGTCTGGCAGCTACGTGGAGCCCTTGAAGGATTTTCAGCATGTGTGTGATTTGAATATAGTGTCACACAGGACAATTTGGAGTCAGGATGCCAGGTGGGTTGCTATCCAGGAGACCTATTGGAAGTCCCTGTGAGGCCATAATTACAACATCAGCCACAGCATTACGACCTGACTAGTCACCATGGACCTGTTTCCCTTCACCCACACCCCAGCGATATTTGGGATATTTTGGGTCAAGGGTTAACCTCTTCCTTCAGGTTCCTTCTCTCTTCCCTCCACTTCCTTCCAATCTGTCTTCACCCATACCACCACCCTGGATTTTAACTTCCCCCTGGGCTACTCTGAAGGCCCCCTAGGATCTAAATTTTCCCTCTGCAGGCATGGGAGACCCAGGAGTCCGCACCTTGACTGGTAGAATTTCTGGAGCTTCAATTTTTTTTTTTTTGTTTGTTTCATTTTGAACCCGCTATAGATCAGAAATTAAAGACATTTCAAAAACTGTAACAAGATGGATAATATGATGGAAATTTGAACACTAGTGTCAATTGCAAAATAAAAATCAAGCTTGGCAATAATCAGCTACCCCATCTTTCACATTTAAGCAATATATATTCTGATACGTCTTTTTCCAGACTGATTAGATTTATTGCTGTGTATGTTCATTTTTTATTTTAATTTTTAAATGAAAGGTCATTTAACTTTGCTTCTGGTGTATTTATTTTTATAATTATCATCCATTTATGGCAGGTGTTCATGGTTTTCCTTTTTCATAATGGTAAGAAATTTCCTTTTTGAAGTATATTGAATTAAACTAAAAATTAATCAACTTAGAGAAAACTATTAAATACTAGTTCATGGTACATGGTATATGGGTGTGCCAGAATTGTGTCACACTAAAATGATTGAAGTTTATGAAACACTGCTCACCAATAACTAGGCTATGCCTTCCCCACTCTCTGCTGTTGAAGGTGGTGAAATCCTGTCCTCCATTCTGACAAAAGTAAGAAACTACTAGAAATGTTCTGGTATCTCTTGTCGGAGCTATGCATCACCCCATCCGTATACTCTGTAAGCAATTGAAGGGACTGGATCTTACTGATGTGGTGTCTATGCTGTATACTAAATGTGTTTTTGTTGAGTGAACGAATCAGCAGTTGGCATCGCCTTAAGAATATCTCTAGGAAAAAAAAAAAGACTATCTCTAGAAAGCTGAACTTTTTTTTGTTGTTGTTGGTTTGTTTATTCTAGAACTATTAGGCCATGATTATATAGATGTAGCCAAGATGTCCAGCGCTTTAGAAATTTCAAAAGAATAAGGCAACTAGGGTGCATTCAGCAAGCTTGTGGGGTTTGGATGCCCACAGTGTAACTTGCTGGAACAGGTGTGCACAGCCATGATTCAGGGCAAAATGACAGCTGCCTTGAGGAGTCAGCCTGATCAGTTCTTACCCATCTAACATTTTTCTCTCCTTTACAGAGGAAAAAAGATTCTTGGAAAAGAGACAGAGCTGGTTCTTAGTTACTACTGGAAAAAATATCACACCAAGCCCTGGATGTGAGCCACTATTTCCAATGGAAACACTGACTTGTAGCACCATGGCCTATTGTAAAATCTAGTGAAACGTGCATAAAAACCTTGCATCTGGTTTGAGATTTATCTTTGCTACCAAGTCAGTCTGTCTGCATTCTTGACTCTGGGATGGCTGCTCATCCAGGGGTGAGAGGCTACCTCAAAGGGAAAAAAGAATTATTGGAAAAATGCAGAGAATGAAATATTCTTTTGGTGTCACAACGGCTTATTTTTTAAAAGTCTGACAAAAGATAAGATAAATATGAGCTTATCGTAATGAGTTTCAGGTAGTAGCTTTCTTTTGGACAGCATTGCCCTCTCACTATGAACTTCATTAAACTGTGCTTTGGTGTGCCATAAGGGGCTGATGTGGGGAGGATACTTGAGATACCACTTTGCAGAAGCCATTGTGTTTACTGCTGCCACACTGTTAAAGTCATCTTTACTCTCCCAAGGGAGAGAGCTACTTTCATGTAAATCCTGGGAGAAGCTTTGTTATCTTTGAGGAATGGGTTTGTTTTTTCTTTATTGAAGAAACTGCTCTACAATGACTTTTTCTAAATTCACCCATAGTTCTATTCGCCATCAGTATAGGAGTTTATGGTCTGCATACAGGCAGTTTTGCTTTCCCACCTGGTATTAGCAATCTATTCTAATTGAATTTTCCTCAGTCTTGTTTCTTTTCTTTTCTTTTCTTTTCTTTTTTTTTAATTCTAATTACCATTTTACCATCCACGGTGTGTATTTCTAATTGACTGCTATGTATATTTTATCTGTTGCACTTGAATGTGGCATTCAAAGTAAGGACATTTCTTTATTCTGGTAATGAATATTGGAATCCATTTTTGAAATGCATGTATTCTTCTGATTTAAAGAATGGCGGAGTGCATGCATTCACACCTGACTTTGTTTTGAGGCTGACGAGAGTCTGGAATAACCCACCTAAAAGTCAGGTAAAGTGCTGCATACAGTCTCTCAACTTCATCTAGGAAGTGAACTTGGTGTAGGGCGAGGTTTTCGCACTGGTTGAGAATGTCAAATTTGGAAATACTTCTTGGAAGTACCAGCTATCAAATGGGGTGCTTAGAGGAGATTCCTGGCTGTGCCTGCTCTCCTGACAGGGGTTCAGGACTTGGGGACTCCCAGGAGAGAGGGCAACGTGAATGTTCACTAATGGTTTCCGTGTTGGATCATGTCGTTCCTTTTCTTCTTCTTCTCCTTGTCCACATATTTCTTCTCTTTCTTTTTCTCCTTCTCCTTCTGATATATTTTGAATCTCTTTGTTTTATGCTTCAAAGTTAAAATTTCTGTACTACTTTTCTGCTCTGCTATAAGGACTACCACAGACTTTAAGGCTTAAAACAACACCTATTTATTTACTTTTTATTGAGATACAATTGACATATATTACATTAGTTTCAGGTGTGCAACATAGTGATTTGATGTATTTATCTATTGAGAAATGATCCCTACAGTAGGTCTAGTAAACATCCATCACCACACAGAGTTACAACAAAAATTTTTTTCTTGTGATGAGAACTTTGAAAATCTACCCTCAGCACTTTTAAAATATACACTATGGTAGCAACTATAGCTGTCATGCTGTACATTACATCTCCTGGACTTATTTACTTTGTAACTGGAAGTTTGTGTCTTTTGAACCCCTTCACTCATTTTGTCTACCCTCAATCCCTGATTCTGGTCATCACCAGTCTGTTCTCTGTATCTATGAGTTAACTGTTTTTTCTCCAAGATTCCACACAAAAATGAGATAATACAGGTATTTGTCTTTCTCTGTGTGACTTATTTTACTTAACATAATGCCCTCAAAGTCCACTCTTATCATACAAATGCCAAGATTTCCTCTTTTTTGTAGATGAACAATATTCCATTGTATTTGTATACCATCTTCTCTATCCATTCATCTGTCTGTGGACTCTTGCATTGTTCCATATCTTGGCTATTGTAAATAGTGCTCCAGTGAATATGTGGGGGCAGATATCTTTTTTTTTTAAATTTTTTCAATTTATTTATTTTCAGAAAAACAGTATTCATTATTTTTGCACCACACCCAGTGCTCCATGCAAGCCGTGCCCTCTATAATACCCACCACCTGGTTCCCCAACCTCCCACCCCCCCGCCACTTCAAACCCCTCAGATTGTTTTTCAGAGTCCATAGTCTCTCGTGATGCAGATATCTTTTTGAGTCAGGTTTTTAAATCTCCTTTGGATAAATACCCGGAAGTGAAATTAATGGATCATGTAGTATTTCTATTTTTGATTTTTTGATGAACATCCATACTATTTTCCACAGTGGCTGCATCAGTTTTCATTCCCACCAACAGTGCACAAGTGTTCCCTTTTCTCCACGTCCTTTCCAATACTTGTTGAAACAACACATATATATTATCTTGTAGTTTTGTAATTCAGAAGTCTGGCATGGGTCTCGTGGAGCTAAAATTAAGATGTCAGTAAAGTCGTGTTCCTTTCTGGTGGATCTAAGATCCTTAGGATCCAGATCTAAGGATCTAAGGACCTAAGGGTCTAAGATCCTTCCTCTAGAAGCTGGAAAAAAACAAGGATCCTTGTTTTTTTCCAGCTTCTAGAGGTCACCCCCCATTCCTTGGCTCCTGTCTCCCTTTTTCCATCTCCAAAGCCAAAAATGTAGCATCTCTATGTGCCTTTCTTCCATAGCCACATTTCCTCTCATTCTCCTCTTCCACTTTTAAAATCCCCTATGATTACACTGTGTATACCCAATCCAGGACAATCTTCCCATTTTCTTAAATTGAAGTATAGCTGACACACAATGTTGCATTAGTTTCAGGTGTATAATATGGTGGCTCCACAACTCTATGTTATGTTGTGCTAACCTTGGTAAGTCTAACTACCATCCGTCACCATACAATGCTCTTACAATGCCATTGACTATATTCCCCACTGTTCCTTTCATCCCTATGATTTATTAATCTCCCTGCTTTAAGGTCAGCTGATTAGCAAACTTAATTCCATTTGTGTCCTTAATTCCTCTTTGCCATGTAAATGAACATATTCATAAGTTCTGGGAATTAGACTCTGGCCTTCTTTGGAAGAACCGTTATTCTGCCTATTGCAAATCCTAAATTAGGATAAATGCAATTCAGAATTAATATTTGATATTTCCATTTTTATTCAAAAGCTTCATCTTTCCTATGCATGAGGAGTGGGTAAACAGTAATTGTAAGGTGTAAGAAGCACATGATGCAAGTTATTCCTCTTTCTTCTCCAGTTTCCAATGAGTTTTTCAGCCATTACATGGGAAAGGAGTGACCTAATCATAGATGAATTTTGACGAATGAATACACCCATGTAACCCATATCAGAAGCAAGATATAGAACATTTCCTTTCTGCCGTATGTTTTCCTTGTGTTGCTTTGCTATCATATCTCCCCACTTCTATGAAATTACCAATCTGCTCTATGTTAGTTTTGAGTTTGTAAGAATTTCATGTAAATAGATTTACACAGTGACACCTATTTCTGACTTCTCTTACTCAGCATAATATTTTTGAGGTTCATTCATTTTGTGGTGTGTATCAGTAGTTTATTCCTTTATATTGGTGAATGGTATTCCATTATCTAGCAATTTACTTGTTTTGGATATATGGGCTGTTTCCAGTTTGGAGATAGCACAAATAATGCTGCTAAGAACATTTGTGTACAAGTCTTTGTGTGGGCAAACGTTTTACTTTTCTTGGGGAAACACTTAGGAGTGGGATGGATTATTTAACTAAAAGAAATTGAAAAACTATTTCCCAAATTTGTGTCTTTACATTGTCACCAGTAACGTGTGATATCTCCAGTTGATCTATGTTCTCACCGATAGTTGGTATTGTTAGTACTTTTTAAAGTTTGTACTTTTAAAGTTAATACTTTTTTAAAGTTTGGCCATTCTAGTGCATGTATAGTGCTACCTCATGACTTAGTTTGTACATCAGATTCATGAAATTGAGCAATATTTCATGAACTTTTGGCTATTTGTGCATATTCTTTGTGAGTATCTGTTAGAACTTTTGCCCATACAAAACACTAGGTCATTTGTCTTATTATTTGTCTTATTATTAAGTTGAATTTTGTCTCCTATATTCTGGAAATAAGCGCGTACTCTCTCTCTCTCTCTCCATATATATACGGTATGTATCATATATCTCAAATGTTCTCTGTGGTTTGCCTATTCATTTTTTCTATGGTTGTCTTTTATAGGAAAAGTATTTAATTTTTTTTAAAGATTTTATTTATTTATTTGACAGGATCACAAGTAGGCAGAGAGGCAGGCAGAGAGAGAAAGAGAGAGAGCGAGAGGAGGAAGCAGGCTCCCTGCTGAGCAGAGAGCCTGACTCGGGGCTTGATCCCAAAAACCTGGGATCATGACCTGAGCCGAAGGCAGAGGCTTTTCACCTGCTGAGCCACCCAGGCGCCCCGAAAAGTATTTAATTTTGAAGAAGGCTAATTTTCCAATTTTTCTTCTATAGTTAACTCTTCTTTATCCTATCTAATAAAAGCACAACCCAAATTTATAGGGTTTTTCTGCCTTTTTTTTTTTTAGAAATTTTATAGATAACATGGAGTTTAGCTTTATGATATATTTGAGGTATGTGCATGTTTGTGTGTGTGTATGTATGTGTATATATGTGTGTGTGTATGATATAAAATAAGGGGTGAGGTTTTTGGCTTTTGTTTCATTTTGTTTTTGCTATATAGCTTTCCATGTGTTCTAACACCATTTCTTGAAGACTATCATTTATACATTGAATTTCATTGACATTTACACCACTGCCAAAAATCAAATGGCCAGGGGCACCTGGGAGGCTCAGTGGGTTAAACCCTCTGCCTTCAGCTCCTGTCATGATCCCAGGGTCCTGGGATCAAACCCCACATTGGGCTCTCTGCTCAGCAGGGAGCCTGCTTCTCTCCCTCTCTCTCTGCCTGCCTCTCTGTCTACTTGTGATCTCTGTCTGTCAAATAAATAAATAAAATCTTTAAAAAAAAATCAAATGGCCATATGTGGCTTTTTCTTGACTCCTTAATGTCCTCACTGGAGAGTATGTCTGTCCTTACCAGTATCACTCTGTCTTGATTATTATTGCTTTATTTCAAATCATGAAATCTCTATGTCTGTATATACCTCCTCCAAAATTTTTTTTCCATTATTGTTTTGATTCTTCAAGGCTGTGTGCATTTCTAAGATCCTGCTAGGATTCTGTTTGGGATGACATTGGTTCTATAGATCAGTCTGGGGTAAATGGACATCTTGACAATATCAACTTCAAAATCATGAGCATGGTATATCTCTCCATTTATTTAGGTCTCTAATTTCTCTCAGCAATTTCTTTCATTTTTGTTTTTGGTGTCTTATTTATATTTAGTAAATGAATCTCCAAGTATTTAATATTTTTGAATATTACTTTATTGCTAAAATATAGAAATACAATGGATTTTAAAATATTGATTGTATATCATACATGATTATATGTATGTATGATTGTATATCATACAACCTAAGTAAATTTATTTATTTTTTCAAGTAATTGTTAAATAGATTCTCTAGAATTCTTCTCCATCTCTGATTATGTCATCTGCAAAAATTTTACTTCCTCCTTTCTGATCTGTATTCCTTTTATTTCCTTTTCTCATCCTTTGTAAGTGCCTAGGACCTCCAGGACCCAAGTTCAGTAGAGGTGTTGAGAGTGTGAATTCTTGTCTGTTCTTGATCTTGGCATTCCATCTTTCATCACTGAGTAAGCGTGATGCTGGCTGTAGGTTTTTCAGAAATGCCATTTTTTAAAAAAGGATTTTAATTTAAAGTAGGCTCCACACTCAATGTGGGGCTTGAACTCACGACACAGAGATCAAGATTTGCGTGCTCTACAGACTGAGCCTGCCAGGTGTCCCCAAAGATGCCATTTTTGGGTTGAGGAAGTTCTCTTCCATTTCAGTTTTCTAAGAAAGTTTTTTTTTTTTTTTCCAAATCATGAAATGGGGTTAGATTTTGTCAAATGTCTTTTCTGCTTCTAATGAGGTAATCATATAATTTCTCATCCTTCTTATTTTTCTGTTAATATGGTAGATTAAATTGATAGACTTTGTGGGGAATTTCAACTTAAGATTGGAGGAAAATAGCCTACTTCTGTTCTAAAGGAAAAATGATTTCTCCAACTTAAACTTTTTTTTCTTTTTGTATTATATGAATAGACCACCTACCTCTTAAGTGTTACAGAGCCTATGTGACCATGGCAATTTATTTCATCATTCTGAGCCTCCATTTCCATATTTCCATATTTACCTCAAAGGACTTTTGTAAGAATTAAATGGGAGAGTGCTCTTAGTGTGTTTAAAGCAATGTCTGACACACGAAGACTCATAATTATTGAATGCTTACTATGTTCCAGACATTAAAAAGACTGTAAGCATTGCATGTGTTATTTTATTGATATTATTGACTTATAGTAGAGTAGGTGGTGTTATTTGAGTTTTCACAGATGGAAAACCAAGGCACAGAGACATTCTGTAACTTGCTCAACGTCCACAGCTAACAAGGGGTGGAAGAGGAAAGGTACCCCACAAAATAAATCCAAATCCCATTCTCATAACCCCAACATGATGGTCTCTCTACCCAAACTACATACCATATAATGTATTGTCTGCCACATGCAAATAACATTAGCTATTATTGGTGCTTTGTTATCATCCACAAAGTAGATGTTTTGATATTTTATGTTGCTTCATTACGGGGGTAAGTTCAAAGCATGAGGAAATATTTCTGACAAAATTGTGTAAATTTTGCTTTAGGTTCTGAAAAAAATCAGAACAGTATCTTTAAAACATCTTAATGCCTCCTTCCTTCCTTCCTTCCTTCCTTCCTTCCTTCCTTCCTTTTGAGAAGGGTAGCCTAAAAAAAAGCCTAGTACATAAACTGTTCTATTTCTACAGTTTGATTAGCTCGAGAATTTGTGAGGTAGTTTTGAATAAACTACATCTATTCAGCTATCTATAAAATCTGCAGACTTCCTCTCTGCTCAAGAAGTTGTGTATTTAAAATGTGTTTTGATTTTTTCATAATATTCTTTTATGTAAAAAAATTATATACATACTTAGAAAACTAATGATCATTTTTGAGTATAAGCATTAAGAGAATAGGGGCCTTGAATAAATTTTAAAGATGTTTCATTGCTTAAGCAAAGATTTATGTCTTCCAACTAACCTGAAACAATTCTCACTACTTAATTTATATTATATTATATTATATTATATTATATTATATTATATTATTCTCTGACATCTTCTGAATAGCCACAGGCCTTCCCAACTATGTATACAAATGGTGAGGCTTTTCTACAGATCTGAACTGAAAAGAACTCTGAGGAAGGACTTTTAAACCAATTTCTCATTTTATCCAAGCTCTATAGTCGGCAGAGCACAGAGGCAACTTTCTTTTGTGGATAATTCTATATTTCAATCTCTCTCTGTGTTTCTGTCAACTTCTGGTCATTTTCTATCTTTCTTTGAAAGTTATTATTAGAGTGTGTGTGTGTGTGTGTTTTGTGTGTGTGTGTGTGTGTGTGCACCAGACAAATGCTACTTTGTTTCAGAGTTTTTTTCGCTACTAAATTTTTTGCTGTATCATCATCCAATTGATCTGAATTATCTACTGCTAAATTAAATTTCTTTCAAGGGAGTTATCTTTAAGATAGTATTTCTTTCAACTAACCTTTGTATCTTTTTGAGGTTATTTTTTGAAAGAAAATGTTTCTCAGGCCAAAAGAATGTGGTATAGTGATTTTTATTTCTCCTGCTAACATAAGGATCATTTGGCATGAATAAACAAAGATGAAAAATAATCAGCTAATGGAAATCCAAACATTAATTAATTTGCATTTAAGATCAAGTTTACAAAAGAATCCTTCTTCTATCGATAATGACAAGAGATTCATTTCCACCTTAATAACAAAGTAAGGGTGGAGTTCAGTGGCATAAAACAAGCCCTGTGCCAAGGGTCGAGTTTGACTCTCATCTGCCAGTAACCAGCTATGGAATATTGACAAACTCTGAAAACTTCTCTGAGCCTTAGTTTCTTAGTCCGCTAAATTAAGCAGTTTGACTAGTTGCTCTCTATGATAGACTTTAATTTCTGAAATACCATCGATCTCTGATTACAGTAGATCTCTTGGAGACAGAGAGCTTCAGTTTAAGCAGAATCTTAAATCAAATCTAGATCACTGAAAAGACACTGAATTCTTTGTTTAGAAATGTGTTTAAAAACAGTATGAAAGAATAAGGGGGTGTTTTCAACCTCTAATAATGATTTTCATTGTTGTAGGATGCTTCCATTGAGGCTTAATTTGATTAAATATTTTACAGTAGGTTTTGTTTTAAATCTCTAGTCTTTTTGTAAAGCAATTTCAAACTTTTTTTTTTTTTAGCAAACAAAAATTTCTATTCTAGTGGAAATAGAAATTTGGGAGTAATATTTATATGAAGAGATTAGAATTTCAGGAAAAGACTAAATTCCCTGATATCTTTCAGTGTTTATCTTCCATCATTATGTGATTTAGGAGTTTGGTTGTAGTGCATGAACATTAGGAAAATGATACTGTGAAGTGAGACTTTTTATATACCTGTATCTTGGAAATGTTGTGCAGTTTCTTAATTCATAATATTTTTGTATTTGCGTAATGACACGTCATGAGGCACACCTTTTATGGGACACATAAGGAAAAGTTGATAGAGTATTGAAAGGGGAGGTGAACCATGAGGGACTATGGACTCTGAAAAACAATCTGAGGGGTTTGAAGTGGCGGGGGGGTGGTGGGAGGTTGGGGTACCAGGTGGTGGGTATTATAGTGGGCATGGCTTGCATGGAGCACTGGGTGTGGTGAAAAAAAAATGAATACTATTTTTCTGAAAATAAATAAATTGAAAAAAAAAAAAAGAGCACCTGTGCTGACCTGTCCTTGGAGTTTTCAAGGTGGAAGAGAAAACGGACATGCTGAGGCAGCAGTTAGAGTGGTATTGTGTATGGGGTGAGCTGGTGCCACACTGGTGACAGGTGCAGCCTGCTGGTGGGCCCTCCTGCATCTACAGGCCACTTTGAAGACTTGGAATTGAAAGAGGAGTGCATAGTCATTACCCTTAGAAGAATACAGTGACAGAAAAAGCTGTCCTGCTTTATGAAATCAACATTTTTTTAAAAAAGATTTTTATTTATTGGACAGAGAGAGAGAGAAAGCACAAGTAGGCATAGAGGCAGGCAGAGAGAGAGAGGGGGGAAGCAGGCTCCCCGCTGAGCAGAAAGCCTGATGCGGGACTCAATCCCAGGACCCTGGGACCATGACCTGAGCTGAAGGCAGAGGCTTTAACCCACTGAGCCACCCAGGGGCTCCTGAAATCAACATTTTTAAGCCCACAATAACAATGTGAGGTAACCGGTAGTTATCAAATCGATTTACAAAATTTATTTCCTAGTTACACATGTATTGAAAGTGTTGATTATTGTTGGATTTTTAAATGACATGCATCTTTGTCTTAGCTGTGGCGTTGAATGACTCCAGGTCTGAGCCTTCACCTTTATTGGCATAGATGAACCTCAACAAGCTGTGGGTCCTGGGTTAGGACATAGGGGGGCAGCTCAGACTGCACAGCTGATGTGCCCTACATCTTATTCAGATATGACCAGATGCAGCGAGTCACTTCCCAGAAAGTTAATTGAATGTGATAGTTTTTGATGAGTTAAAATGCTAAGGCTGTACTTTGAGGAGAACTATTTTATAATTTATGAGCAGCACTGCATCTTTCTCTTTCTTATTTTTCTGCCGCAATCTGGTGTGTGTGTGTGTATGTGTGTGTGTGTGTGTGTGAGAGAGAGAGAGAGAGGAGAGAGGAAGATTCATTTCCTATTTAGGTGTCTGTGAATGGACCACAACATAAGGTCTTGCTTCCTGACAGGTTTTCTCTTGTCCTCTCATCTGTATATGTCACTCTTTCTGCCTGCTGTATTTCCAAATCAGAAAATGGTCATGATCGCCTAGCCTAGCTTGGAAGTCTTCTTCACTCTGAAACTCACCAGTATTGTTGTTGCTGTTGTTGTTTTTAATTTAATTTAATTTTTTAGTAATTTCCCAGTATCTGGAATATGTAAGCCTCCATTTGTATTTGGCTTCCCCCGGCGTCCTTCCCACCCTGTATTCTTCATTCACTAGTCAGTTATTTATTAAACACTCACTATATCAGATTTTTTTGTTTTTATTTTTCTAGTGTCCCACTCTTAGCTCGGTAACTGCATTTGTCATATTACATCTTTCCCACTATATCAGATTCTTGAAGGGAAGAACAATGCTGGGTTCACCTCTCAAGTGATGCCTTGTAAGTTCATGGAACATACTAGGTATGTTTTTCTCCATCTGAATTCGATAATAATGCTAAACTCTTTTAAAGCTTAGGTTCTCTGACATTATTTCAATAACAAAAGTTTAGAGCATGCAGAAAAACATAGTAAGTAATACTATATTTAGAAAATACTACATACAAGTAAGTAAAAATAAAAAACAGTAACTTTTTAAAAAGATGGATTTATTTATTTGAGAGAGAGTGAGAAAGAGCATGTGGGGGAGCAGCAGAGGGAGAGGAAGAGAGCATCCCAAGCAGACTCCAGGCTGGAGCATGGAGCCAATGTCACTCTCAATCTCATAACCCATGAGCCCAATATCAAGATGACCTGAGCCCAAGTCAAGAGTCAGACACTTAGAAAATTGAGCCACCCAGGTACCCCATAAACATATCTTGATGGGATCTTTCATCGAACTTTGTCAGATCTGAAGTGTTCTACTACTTTTCTTATGGATTTTTACTATATTTTACTATATATTCTACAATTTTATTTAAAGAAAATATTATAGGTTATAATATAGTCGAAGGCTCCCATACCATTTCTCTTCCTCACAACCAAGGAAACAACTATCTGAATTTATTGTTTAATATTCCCATGTAGGATTTTATTTCCACATAGGATTTTAGGCTTCTATTCTTTGTGAATGTATTTTTTTTAAACAATACCTAGTATTGTGTTACATATCTGTAAATGTATAAAATGGTGTCATATTCTCTGTATACTTTTGCAACTTGATTTTCTCAATCAATGTTACAGTTTTGAAATAGTTCATGTTGATAGATGTTGCGCTAGCTAGCTCATTCATTTTAATTACAGAATAAGATTCCATCATTGAGCAAATCCACAGTGCATTAATCAATGATCTGGTGATGGGCATTTAGATCTTCTCCAATGTATTTGCTATTTCAAACAATGTGGCAATTAACATTCTTGTGCATGCTTGTTTGCACGTATATGAAGTACAGTTGCTGGGTCAAAAGGGTATGTGCATCTTCAATTCTTTAGTTATTACAAAAGTGCTGTTAAATAAAATAAAATAAAAAAATAAAATCTCATACTTTTAGTCTTTTAACTGTTAAGCCCATTTTTATAGTAATACTCCGTGTATTTGGTTACATCTCTGCCATGTAATCCTGTTTTTTTCCCCTCCCCTCCCCTTTTCCCTGCTTCTGTCATTTTACCATTACCCCTACCTTTTCTTTATTAATTGGAATTTATATATGCATTATATTTCTATTCTTCTAGTAGCTACCCTTATAACTTTAACATATGTGCTTGAAATAAAAAGTCTAAAGTCCTTCAATAGCCATATTGTTGAGGAAGATAGTGAACAGTCAAGGATCCAACAACACATTACCTTTGAGGCATCATTTCTGCCTCTCATGTTATTTTTCTCCCAGTATTTGGCCACTTGATTTGTTTTTTTAATGCACACAAAACAGTGATGCATTCCATTTAACCATATGTTTGTGAATCTCATTTCTTGAATGCCAGTCTTTCATTCTGGTTTCAGTTTTCTTTTTCACTAGTATGTGTCACTAATAGATCTTTCAATTAAGGTATGTTTGTAGTGAAATGGTATAGGTTTTTGTTTATCTAAGATTTTTTTTTTAATCCTTAATCTGGAAAAATTGTTGGCTGGGTACAGAATTCTAGGTTCTGGTTATGTTCTTCAGCACTTTGAAGACATTTTTCTCCTGTTTTCTGTCTTTTCCTTCTGCTGTTGTAATGTTGGTTGTCATCACAAATTTCTTTTTCCTTTTTTTTTTTTTTTTTTACAAATTTCTATTTTTTGAAGACAGTCTATTTTCTCTTTGATTATCTTTAGGAACACTTCTTTGTGTTTGATGTGCTTCTGTGATTATGTCTAGTGGTAAATTTACGTATCCTGATTTGAATCTTCCCTGATTTTTCAAATTGAGGAGTTATGATATTCTTAAATTCTGGAAATACTTTAGCCATACTGTCTTTGAATATTTTTTCTTTGTGAAATCTTTTGAGGAAACATTAGACTTTATAGCCTTAGACTCACTTTACATCTCTTTCATGATGCTTTTGTTACATATCAATAGATGCAAGGGACAATTATCATATGGTTTCACTCATATGTGGAATATAAGAAATAGAGCAGAGGATCATAGTGGAAGGAAGGAAAAACTGAATGGGAAGAAATCAGAGAGTGAGCCAAACTGTAAGAGACTCTTGACTCTGGGAATTAAACTGAGGTTTATAGAAAGGCAAGTGGATGGGGGTTATGGGGTAACTGTGTGATAGGCATAAAGGAAGGCATATGTTGTGATGAGAACTGGGTGTTATATGGAACTAATGAATCATTGAACACTACACCAAAAACTAATGATGTACTATAGGTGGGGTAATTGAAATTAACTTAAAAAAATCAATAGATGCAAAATGTAAATATTGCAAGTTATGAAGAATAGACTTGATAAATATCAATGCCCTTAGTATCTGGTTTAAAATATAAAAATGACAATTATCTTTGAAAGTCCTTGTAAGTCTATTCCTAATCCCTTCCCCATGTCAGGTAACTATTACCCTGCAAAATGTGTACAGCATCCTCATGCTTTTCTTTATGGTATTACCAAAAATATTTGAGTCCTTAAACAGAACATATGTTAGTTTGTCAAAGTGTCAAACTTTGTATACATGGCAATTTATGCCAGTTATTCTATGACTTGGCTTTTATGCTTAACATTGTTTCATTCATAATTTTAATTTTTTGTTTTTGCTAGGCCTTTTTAAAAACTGAGCTCTAATTGACATATAATATTATATTAGTTTCAGGTGTGCAACATAATGATTCTCTATTTGTATATATTATAAGATGAACAAAGTAATAAGTCTACTTACATCCATGACCACATAGTTACAACATTTTTTTTTCTTGTGATGAGAACTTTTAAGATGTACTCTGTTAGCATTTTCCAAATATACAGTGAAGTATGATGTTGTATAATCAGCAAGTAATAAGTCTACTTACAACCATGACCACATAGTTACAACATTTTTTTTTCTTGTGATGAGAACTTTTAAGATGTACTCTGTTAGCATTTTCCAAATATACAGTGAAGTATGATGTTGTATAATCACCATGCTGTACATTACATGTCATGATTCATTTATTTCATAACTGGAAGTTTGTACCTCTTGATCCCTTTCACCCATTTTGCCCATCTCCTCACCTCCTCCTCTGGCAACCACCAATCATATCTCTGAATCTATGAGTTCATTTTTTTTTTTTTTTTACTTTTTAGATACTACATGCAAATGATATCATATGGTATTTGTATTTCTATGACTTATTTTACTTAGCATAAAACTTATGTTTTATGTTTATAAAACATAAAACTTGGGTCCACCCATATTATTGCAAATGACAAGATTTCATTCTTTTTTATGACTGAATAATAGTCCATTGTGTCTACATCTTCTTTACTCATTTATCCATTGATGGACACTGAGGTTGTTTTTATGTCTTGGCTATTGTAAATAATGCTGCAATGAACGTGAAGGTGCAGGTAGCTCTTTCAGTTAGTGTTTTTGCTTCCTTTGGATAGATAGAAGTAGAGTTGTTGGATCATAGAGTAGTTTTATTTTTAATTTTTTGAGGAAACTCCATCTTATTTTCCATAGTGGCTGGACCAGTTTACATAATTGACATTCTCACCAATGCACAAGGGCTCTCTTTTGTGTACATCTTTGCCAATACTTTACTTGTTATTTCTTGCTCTTTAAGAATAGCCATTCTAACAGGTGTGAGGTGAGGTATTGTGGTTTTGATTTGCATTTCCCTGATGACTAGTGATGTTGAGTACCTTTTCATGTACTTTGTTGGCCTTCTGTATGCCTTTTTTGGAAAATCTCTATTCAGATCATCTGCCTATTTTTTAAGCATTTTTTTTTTTTGCTACTGAGCTGTGTAAGTTCTTTTTTTTTAAAAAAAATATTTCATTTTATTTATTTGACACAGAGAGAGAGAGTTCCAGGGGAGCAACAGGCAGATGGAGAAGCAGGCTCTTCACTGAGTAAGGAGTCCAACGCTGGGCTTGACCCCAGGACTCTGGGATCATAATCTAAGCTGACGACAGACACATAACCAAATGAACCACCCAGGCATTCTTGTATAAATTCCAAATATATTTTAGATATTATTCGCTTATTATATATGATTTGCAAATATTTTCTCCCATTAAATAGATTGTCTTCTTATTTTGTTTCATTGAAGAATGTATTTTTCACTTTATCCACATTTAATTGTTCTTCAGGAAAACAAGCTTTGGCTATTAGGCTACAATGCATAGGGATAATTCTGAATTTCATTTCAAGTCATTAAATATTTTCCAGTTTGAAACTGTATATTTCAGATATAGTCAAAACACATTCTCTGCTAGTTATTGTTCAGAGTTTGCCTACTATAGAGATAAGACAGGTCTTATGAAATAGGCTTTTCCACCCTTATCACCTGTGGTATCCCTACTATCATGTGATTGTTTTAGTACTTAGAAAAGTATAAAAAGAAAACAGTGTGAAAGTTTTTTTTTTTTTTTTTTTCAGACGAGGGACTTGTGTAATGAGTTCTTGTCTTATCTGACCCACCCCTCTTGAGAGTTTCCTGAAGTTCTGTCTTCTAACAATCAGTATGAAGTTCTTGACATTTTCAATGGCAGTGTGGCTTTGATGCAGACAATATGCTGAAGCGTCAGGTTAGCTTGAGAGACTTTTGGAGATACCATGCTGCATTGTACACAGAAGTTGTGAGAAAGAAGGAGGAACAGAAAGAAAGAAATGACTCGGGGCTGCTGGAAATGTGGAAGAACAGAGGCAACCATCTAGCGTGCTTTGAAATAGATTTGTGCGTGTTACATGTACCACTGGCTTTGTTTCAGGTACTAGACTTATTCAATTCTTGAATGATTGACTGCTGGATGAATAAATGAAGATCAGGGTGCTCATTCACCCAAGGTAGGAGCCTGAGTGAAATGATTTGAATAGAGACTGTTCAGAGAAGTGGGAGAGCGGTATGACCTCAGTAGAAGATCAGATTAAGGACAGTGGGGTGACCTGATGGAGGCCTTCCAGTGTCAGGTGGGAGAATTTGAACTTTCTCAAGGAACCAGTGAGGAAGCTCTAAAATTGCCCAAGTGGAGGAAGTTAGACTGAAGTCAAACCCATAATCAAAGGAGGCAGTAATTTTGGGAAAGCATGGTGATATGGTGATAAGCTGGGGGTAGTGATTTAAAATGATCTAGAGGAGATCAGTAAAAAGAAGAGGAAATTGATACTTATATTTCTAAGGAACAGTTTAAAATATTGAAATATTCAATATTGAACATATATATATATATATATAAATAAAATACCTCCATACTGTCTTCTATGGTGATATATATATACATATATATATGTCTATATATGCATATATATGGAAAGGAATACATAAATGTGTATATATACACACATATATATATAGAAAGGAAAGAATATATATAAAGAATATATATATATAGAATATATATATATAATATATAAAGAAAGGAAAGAATGAGCAAAAATTATTCATAATTTAAGTTTGAATGTTTGACTATTCATTTCCAGGTAAAAAACAAGGCAGGTCTTCAATGTACAAAAATTAACATTTCTTCCTCTTGTTCAAAGCAATAAGATGTTTGGAACATTCCACTGGAAAAGAAAAAAACTGGATACAGTGGTGGCTGCTCCATCAACCTGGGGCTTCCTGAGGGATATGGATAGCTGGGCCAGTCAACAGTCTTAGTTTCAAGCAACAGAAATAAATTTTGCCTGGTTCAAGAAAATTATTTAGAATACATTAAATTCATTTCTGGACTTTCTATTCTGTTCCATTGATCTATATGTCTGTCTTTATGCCAGTACTATACCATTTTAATTACCTGAGCTTTGAAATATATCTTGAAAACAGAAAGTATGCATTTTTGTTCTTTTTCAAGAATGATAAAGGAAGGAAGGAAGGAAGGAGGAAAGAAAGAAAAAAAGAAGGAAAGAAAGAAGTAATTCTGTGAGTTGATGGATTTGTTAAATAACCTATAGTGGTTATCATCATGCAATATATATATATATATACACACACACACATATATATATATATATATATATATATATGCCCAATCATCATATCACATTATACACCTTAAACATCCACAGTATTATATGTCAATTAAAGCTCAATAAAGCTGTAAGAAAAAAAATGATCTGGCTATCTGGTGAACAAAAGTAGTCAGTAAATGCTGTCAAGGATGTGGTGAAATTGGACCTCTTGTGCACTGTTGGTGGGATGTGAATTAGTGCAATCACTATAGAAGACAGTATGGAGGTCCCCCCCAAATGAAAAGTAGAACTTCCACGTGATCCAGCAATCCCACTTCTGGCTATCCATCCAAAGGAAATGAAATAAGTATCTTGAGGAGGCATCTGCACCCCTATGTTCATTGCAGCATCACTCACAACAGCCAAACTCTGGAAGCAATGTAACTGTGCATTGGTGGTTGAATGGATCAAGAAAATATGGTATATACATTCAGTGGAATATTATTCAGCTTGAAAAAAACAAAGAATACCTGCTGTATGCAATACGGACATTATGCTAAGTGAAATAAGCCAGCCACAGAAATGTGAATACTGCTTGATTGTACTTATAACAGATGTCTAAAATTAGTCGGAATCACAGAATCTTGGAGTTGAGTGGTGGTTGGTAGGGACTGGTGGGAAGGGAAAATAGGGAGTTGTTAATCAGCAGGCATGGAGTTTCTGTTTTGCAAAATGAGTAAGTTCTGGAGATTTGTGAACAACATCGTGCCTGAAATTAACAATACTGTATGCTACACTTAAAAATTTGTTAAGAAGGTAGGTGTCATATTAAGTGTTCTTACCACAATAAAAAAATATATATATTGGGTAGCTCACAGGTTTTTCTAGAAGAGCCAGAGAAGTAGGCTAACAGGTGACACAATTGAAAATAAGGAACACAGTTGTGCCACACACTTTGTGCAGATACTGTGGCTGGCCCTGCAGACACCTCCAGCCTGAACCTGGGCAGGGTGGGGGGATGCTGGCAGGACCATGGCCCAGAGGTCCCTTGCAGTGACTGCACAGCCCCTTCTTCACTGTTTCCTCATTCGGGTCAAGAAAGGGCAGGACTCTATGCCTTACACCATATACCTACAGCCTAAGTGCATGGAAGGCTAGAGATGTGAGCTGTCAGCACGTGAAACATTTTGGATTGTACTCTAGGAGGCAGGTGTTGTCTCAGGTGGAGGGCTCCCTAGGACAAAGGGAATATTATAGAAAAGGTCACTAACTAATGCCCAATTACTACTGCCCAGAGACTGAGGTGTGCCAGGGAGGCCAGGACTTTAGGAAGAAGCATCTGTAGGGTCTGTGATTCTGGGAAACCCATTGACAACAGAGGAGTGTGGCGAGGAGCTGGCAAAGGTTTGTGTCATAATAATTATGTTACAAAAAGAACTGTAGCCTAGTTTTGTAACCAGGTTGGGACCAAAGAATTGGGTTTCAGTTTGTGTCAGTCTTTTATTGGCTCACTGAGGCATAAAGACAAAAGAGCCTGTCCTTTCCTCTGTACTTAACATTCCCCTGCAGTCCTATTGTTTCCTCCTCCAAAGGTGTCTCCTTTGCGATCTCTCTGACCTCCTAACCACTGACCAGCATTCCCCAAACACCCACCAGCTTTTCCTCAGCCTTGGACCTTCTCCAAGAAAACCGTCTCAAGAAAACTCCTCTGTGTTCCGCTCCATCCCTTGGCGTCCACCTCTACTGGTACCTTCTCTGAACAAGTTCCCTGTCTTTTCCTTTCTCCTCTCACCCCAGAAGTGGGTGTGTTGCCCAAGGTCCACCTCAGGCCACCCCAGACCATCCCCAAGCTTTCTTCTTCAGGGTTTTGTTTCGCCCTAGCTTCAAATGCAATGTCCATGAGGAGAAAGCTGAAATCTGTGTCTACATCTATTCTTGACCTTTCAATGAAGTTCTAATTAATACCAAGTTAATATATTTAGAAATTACTCCAATATTGCAACCTCAAGTGTTTCAAATTCATAAGTGTCATTTTATCCCCCAATGAACTCCTGTGCATTAGTTAGGGTTCAGAATTCTGCAGAGAAGCAGAGCCAGTATAAGTATAATCTATAATTTTGTATCTATCTGTCACCTACCTATCATCTTCATCTATCATCTCTCTGTCATTGAGAGAGAGAGAAAGAAAGAGAGATTAATTTTTAAGGAATTGGTTTACATGACTGCGGGGGCTGGCAAGCCTGAAATCCTTAGGGCAGACCAGCAGGCTGGAAGCTCGGGGAGGGTTTCTGTGCTCCAGTCTTTATGTAGTATTCCTCCTCAGCAAATCTCAGTCAATGTTCTTTAAGGCCACCAACTTTATGGAGAGTAATCTGCTTTACTCAAAGTTCACTGGTTGTAAATATTAATTATATTTAAAAAATACCTTTGTAACAGCATCCAGAAGGATGGCCGAATAACTAGGCACCATAGCCAAGACAAGACGGTACATATAATCAACTGTCACATTTTTTTACAGGCTTGCTCTTAATGGTATCACCAAATGCAAAACCCAGAGATTCTTCCAAGTTCTCCTAATTCCTGTTTTTGGAGTCAGACAAACTTGGGACTGAGTCTCAGTTCTGCCATCATTATCTGTGTGAACTTGGATGACTGATTCAATCTTTCAAGACCCAATTTTCTCACAGATAAAATGGGAATAATAACAGTGTCTGTACATCTCATAGTATTGAAATGGGAGAAGATGTACAAATTCCTGAATACAGAGAGCTTCACATGCACCATAATACTCCCTCAGGAAATGGTAGTTGGGCCACCTCAGTGAGTCCTTAAAGTTGTAACACTGAGCTGGCAGCACTTTCTGCTTTTGGAAGATGAGGAACTGAGAGGAGAGGGACTTGCCCTGATTTGAAGAGGCAGCAAATGTCAGAGTTGAAATCTGAGATCTCTCTGAAACTTTTCACCCCACTGAGTGCTAGGTACTCCAAAGTGTTTAAGAAGGAGGAAGCATGGATGAGCCCAGGTGTGGTGTCCTTACACCACCCTTGAATGAGCCTGGAGCAGATGTGATACCTGTCATTGGGCAGGGGTCCCACTGAAAACCAGGCTTTCCAAACCTCTCAATTCACTGAATTGCTCCTTTCCCCTTATGCTTAGGGAAAACAAGTAACACAGAAATATATTGGATAAAATACATTTCTTTTATTAACATTCATGGAGGACAGTCTTTTCAATTTTATTAAAATTTATTTCAATAAATAAAATTAATATAAAAATAAAATTCATTCAATTTTATTGAATTTATTAGTTATTATTGAATATATTCCTATAATATAAATAAATTTATTTTTATTTATTATTATTGAATATATTATTATTGCTACAAAATAAGATTTTATGTATACTCTGTGAGTGTTGGTAAGCTCATGAACACAAGCTTGCATTGTGTTTGTTGTACTTTAGGGAGAGAGAACTCACAAGAGCAATTCGGTGCATATTTAAAAAGTTTTAATCCAGTGAAGATGGAAACAAGGCATGCCTTTCTTTTAAGATGGCTTCTTCCTCATGTGACCTATGAAAATACCTCCAGACCCAAAAAGTGGTGCTTCTAACTTGTCTCGCTGTGGTGTGATTTTATTGCTGCCTATCTACATGACTCTGTGGTCTTTTTCAGGGTCCATTTTCCCCACTGATGTGTGACCTTCTTACAGGCAAGGCTAGGGCTCGCATACCTTTGTAACTGCCTTACTTAGGCATGTGGTATACACTCAAAAAGTATTGAAAGAATGTAAGAAAGAAAAAGACAAGGGGAAAACAAGAAAGTACAAGAAAGGAAGGAAGAAAAGAACAGAAGGCAGAAAAGGAAAAAGGAATCAACCCACATACCCGGTTCCCAAGCATTCATACTGAGTTCTACTACACTTTCTTCAAGCCTGCTGTGCCCACCAAATAATGACACTCAATCAAAAAGTCACATTCTTTCTGAAGGGCCACTTCTCTTTCCGGTAAGATATGAGCATGGCATGTTAAGTAGAGAGAGTATTTTGTCTTTGTTATTAATTATAGCTTCTTTCCAGCTCATGAAGCTGGTTCGTAGCCTATAGAACACGAGGAAATGGAGCTTGAAAGTTTGCCAGCAGACAACTTAGCTTTCTAAATAAAAGCTGAGGCCCCAAGAGTATAGAAGCCCCGAAGTCTATTCATAGTGTGGAGAAGGAAAGCTCTGTGCTCTTTCTATATGTACCGCATGAATACAAGCTATGTGGCATGCCCAACTGCCGCTTAGTAGCAAAAAATACTTTAAGGGTACAAAGATCCAACTTGATCACCCATTGATTTGGAAGCACTGGCTGTAACAATATGTATTCTCTGCGGGTTAGGTGCTATGTCATTGCTTCACTTGATTTAATGCTCAACACAATGATATGATGAAAGTGCCGATTATCTTCATTTTGGCAGCGAGGGATCTGAGACCCAGACCACTCTAAGAGCTTGTTCTATGGACATAAAGGGAAGATCTCGAACTGGGATACTTACTGTCTTGTTCCAAAGAGCATTCTTTTAACCACCTAACTACCTCCTTTTCTTTTGAAAGGAGGAAGTATTTAAGACATGATCACTTGGATTTTCCTAGGTGCAAGGGGAAAAAAGTACCAGAAATATCCTTTTCTTATAGGTGGTCACTTGGGATAACTATTTCCAGAGCCTGCCGAATTCTATCACTTGTACTGGGCTTTAAGTACCTGCTTCCAACTCTCTGCTAAAAGCTTCTACTTCATGCTTTGGAACCATAGGTACTAGGAGAATGTGTCTGGTCATTTTTTTCCTCCTAAAATTCAAGAAAGAAATAAAAAAATTATGTAATTTTGCTCTTAGAATCCTTAAACATTTTTCAGCAGCTGTGTCTAATTCAATTCAACCTACATTTGTTGCAGTGTCCATTCTAATAATAATAATAGTGCCTCTATTTCTGTTTAAGTTTTGCTGATTTTTTAAAGCACTTTCACCAACAGTGTAGGCAAGGCACTGTTGGGAGTGTGCGGGGCTCTCTTTGTTAGGTACTGGAAAACCAATGATGAGAAAGGCTCAGCCTCTAGTCGATATAAGGGCTGCTCCAGGAAAGGGATGGCTGCTTCTCTAGGCTCAAGAAAGAAACTTTTTAGCAGGGATGTTCTAATAGCCTTTGGCCATTGCACAGGCTGCTGGAGAAAGAAGGCATGTTCTGCATTGCTTCCAAAGAGTCGAAGCAGCAGATTTTCATCAGGGAGATCTTTCTGCCAAGCAGTTTTGTTCAACACAGAAAAAGCAGCCTTATGACATTGGGAGCTCCCCACCTAAGAAGATGAGCAGGCTGAATGACCCGGGGCGACTAGGGAGGGGATACCAGCAGGACTGATCTCAAATGCTCTCTTTAACTAAGGGCATGTGATCTGCAGCCAGATGATCTAAGTTCTAATTTTGGCTGTAGCCCTTGCTGGTCCTGTAAACTTGGGGAAAAGAATAGTCCCTCTCTCATCTGGCTGCTGCAAGGGTTGTTGGGTTAACGTAAACTGCTAGAGCAGTCTCCGGTGTTTAGTGAGTCATTAATGAGTGTTCGTAATTATTATCAAGACATCCTTCCAGCTCTATTTGTTTGTGATTGTGCTGGGATGGCCTGCTGCAATTGCCAGTAATGGGCCATCATTATAGGACCTTTGAGAAATATTATCGATGGGAACTTTTAAATAGGCGTATGTATGAACAATAAAATAACCTGGGACAAGTGGGAGATGCAAACAAGTAGAGGACACGTTTCCTGAACTCAGGGTTTGCAGTCTGGTTGGGAAGATGTGGCACATGAAACGATAACCAACGGTTGAAAACAGTGTGTGATAGGATGCCTCTGGTGGCAGGGGGTCAGATGGGGGTGGAAACCACTTCTGATCAGGCAAGGATTTCAGGTTAGACCCAGAGGTTTTTGTCAAATACTGGTATATCACAAATGACTCAACATCTTACAGCTTACAGCAATACCTATTTATTATTCATGGTTGGATCTGTGGGTCAGTTTTGACTCAGTTGGGCTCAGCTGCCCTGCAGAGCCCCCCCCCCATAGGTTCAGGACTGCTCTGCATGTGCCTCATCTCAAGACCCAGGCTGAGTGGATGCTTGGGTGGCTCAGTTGGTTAAGCAACTGCCCTCGGCTCAGATCATGATCCCAGGGTCCTGGGATAGAGCCCTGCATCAGGCTCCCCGCTCTGTGGAGAGTCTGCTTCTCCCTCTGCCTGCCACTCCTCCTGCTTGGGCTCTCTCTCTCTCTCAATCTCTATCAAATAAATAAATAAAATCTTAAAAAAAAATCCAGGTTGAGGAATCAGCTCCCAAATGGGGTGAACACTCCTCGTGGTGATGCTTAGCAGTGCAATACAAAAAGTGATGATTCTTAAGGCTTTGGTTTGGAGCTGGCCCCATGACCCTGGCACCCCTCTTCCATGGCCAACGAAGGCCACATTGACGAGCTCACCTACTCAGCCTGCTCTACCCACAGTGAACCCTGGCAAGAGTAGGAAAGAAGCTAAAATTGTGAGAAAACAGATCTGTCTACACAGATGACTTTCAAATATGAACAATAACCATTCAGGGTTTGATTAGATTGTATGTCTTAAAGGAAACAATCCCAGCAGGTAACTCTGTACCAATAACATGCAATGGATATAGGTGATTTTCACATCCTCAGTTAAAATCGGAATCATGACAAATTCCTCAGCCACTGCAAAATTTTAAACAACTATTTTTTGGCAACAGGTCACCTGCTTTACCTGGGGCCGGGATAAGATGCTGAAGAGAACTGCTCCTTCCCATCAAGGCACTCAATGCTTTCATGAGGGAGACAAATGGCAAGGGCTGTAATTAGATCAGAACTGAGGTCTCTACCTTTTACCACTTGGTTGTTGGAAATAGACTGTTACCAAATGCGGCACTAAAGGCCAGTGGTGAATTGAGCAATCATGAGCACACTGTAATTTGCGAAAGCCAGGGTGCTCACTGTGGTTGACTGCATGATAAGACCCCTGGGGAGAGATTGGGGGATACTAGGCATTGTGGAAAACAGATATTCAGTATTGGAATTTCTTCCAGAACTCTGGTTCATGGAGAGCATTCTCTTTATACCCGTACCTCTGAAATGAAAGATGCTAGGAGTTCACCTTCTGGTCTTCCAATTTATGGTTATATGACATCTCTATGAGCCCCAGGTAGCCCTGGGAACTTGAACTATGGTCAGGAGAATCATCATACTGGCTTTGCCTCCAACCTGAGGAGGAGGATGGGCTCCTTTGGTGGGGGGTGGAGTAACTTTATAAGTAAGGTATTAACTAGTGGTTATTATTTGCCAAACATTCTGTTAGTGCCTCTGGTTTTTTTCCACAGTGTTATACATGCATCCAGTCCTTTACTCCTACAAATGTCTTATGGAATAAGTGTTACTACTCCCTTTGAAGAGGCTTGGAGAGGCTTATTGTCTTGGTCAGTGTTCCTGTAGAAGTTGAGCTCTTAACCCCCACTTCTCCTTTTTCCTTTATTTAAATTGGTGGTTCTTAATTTTGGAGTGATCCTTGACTTTTTTGAAAATCTGACATTAGCTCCTACCTTCTCTCCTCAACAATATGTAAACACACAAACATGCACAATTTTCAGAAAATGACAAGGGATTCACCGATTTATTTAAAAAAAATTTATGGAAGGTAGACTAAATATGTGTAATAAAAATAATGCAGACTTTCCTAGTAGAGAAACACTGTGTTGTGATTGAGAGCTGATGGGTAGGATTAACTTAGAAACCATCGATAGCTGTCTGGCAGAAAAGGTGAGGTCCTATGCCATGTTCTTTAAAACCAACTGTGTGAATGATATAATTCACACATGCACACACACACACACACCCATGCATGTGCATGGGAGCGTGCACACACACACACACACACGCACACACGCACACACGTGCATGCTTGTATCCCATATACTCCCAAAGCCACATTCTTGGACTGGCTAATGTTTAGAGTGATTTTAGAGGACTCCCACTCACCTTTGGATATGGAGATACTCAGCCTGAGAGATCTCATTTTGCTTGATATGACAGACCATAAAGTAAAGGTGGTAGAAATTGTTATGAGGACATCTTATTTGAAAAGATGCCAGTTCCTCCCCCATTGAGTCTGAGTCATATGTGTTAAGAAAATCCCTTTTCAAGGCATTTTTGGCCAAATTCAAATAGGTCAGAGTCCCAGAAAGATTAATTAACTGCAGGAACTCTTTCTTGGCTGATGGGAGCACAGAACCTATTATTCCCTTAATAAAGCAGTTTCCTCAGTAATCATGGGAGCTTGGACAGGCTCAGGGAAAAACAAAAGGACATTTTTAATTAAAGTGTCATATGATCTTCTTTCCTAATATCTGTATTGCCCTAGAAATTGTATCTTCATCTTGAGAGGGACTTAGCTTAAAGCTTTCTGTGCCATTTATGTACAATGAATATTTACTTCAGTCTTATCAAAGTAGCTGTACAAAATGCATTTTATTTCTTCTTATTGGGTCATGTTTAGTGTGGTTACCTATCATTATAATTTGTATGGCAACAAACAAATTGTAATGATAAAGATGGGCAATACTCCCACCTGGTAAAAATTCAGTAAATGACAAGTGGGAATAAATCAAACATCCTCATGGAATCTGCCTGTATTCTAGAAAGAGATTTTTCATAGTTGTGTCTCTGGTGTCAAAGAAGAAAATGGAAACATTATGAAAAAGATGACCCAGCAGTTGTGTCAATAGTATTGTATTGTACTTAGAGATAAGATAGAAGAATCAATCAATGAGTAAATCAATTCATCAAAGAGTCATTTCATATTTACAGACTACCTATTACATGACAGTCACTGTCCTGGGTCCTAGGGACATGGCAGTAGGTATTTCATATTAAACACACAAGGATGAATCATCTTGTTTTACTGAAATTTGTCCATAGGATGCTATGGAACATAACCCAAATTTGGGTGAATACATATTACATCCTCAAGAAATGGCTTCCTGAGGACCCAACTTATATCATAGTATCTAGAGAAGAAGTTGAAATTACTCAGGCAAAAACAGGGAGGAAGAAAAAAGAGAGAAAGAATTTCTAGGCACAAAGACTAGCATTTATAAAGGTCTTGAGATTGGGGAGGAAAAAAAGGCAGAAGTGCAGAAAAGTCCAAGAACAGTGGCTTACAATGAGTGAAAGGGGTGAGTGGGTGGTGATGGGCCTGGAGAGGCAGAGTCCTGGGGCCCTGAGAAGGCTTTTGAACCTGGGTCTGACATGGAAGGGTTTTGAACAGGGGATAGGATATGATATGATAAGACAGTCACATTGCAACGATCATCTAGGTGTCAGTGTGGACAAGATGAGAGTGTTTGACAGAAGACAAACTCCAGCCGGAGATGTCCATGTCTCAGTGAGACATGATATTGCTTTAGGTGACCATGGTGACACCAGCCTGGGGAAGTGGATGCCATCAAGGGATGCTAAAGATGCAGAGTTGGCAAATTGAGAATTGTGGATGCAGGGATGTGAGCTGCTTGGCTCACAGAATTATGTGTGTTCAAGGAAAAAAAGAGGAGCTGCAAAGCCAAATGTGGCGTAGTAGGCACAGAAGGTATTTATGAATTCTCAGTCCTCAGTATTGTGCTTTGCAGTTTATGTGCATCGTTTGTTTACTTATTACAACTATTCCATGGCTAAATTCTTGTTGGAAAACTTTCCTAATCTAATTAAGTGTCATTATTTCTGTTCGACCTCTGGAGAGGAGGAAGAAAAGAGGTCCAGTGTTTTGTTCAAGGCTATTAAATGCCTATTGTGTGTGACAATCTCAGCTGTTCTCATGGAGGCAAGCTCAGGACTGAGAGAGCATGACTATTGCTTTTAAGAAGTGCCTCCCTTCGTAGGAGAGATGGAATCCAGGGACCTGAAACAGTGGAGGGCACTTCAAATACAACATAATGCAAGTGAGAACAGGCTGCGTAGACTTAGTGCTCTACTGGAAGCTAAGAGAAGGCACGGGATTGACTATAGACATGGGGCTGTCTGCGCAGGACTTTGCTGGAGAAGATGAGATGTAAGCTAGGTTTCTTTTTAAAACAAACTTTTAACTTTAGAATTGTTTGAGATTTACAGAAAAATTGCAAAGACAGTGCAGAGAACTTCTGTATGACCCCTTATTGTTCACATTCTTTTTTTTTTTTAAGATTTTGTTTATTACACACACACACACACACACACAGAGCAAGCACAAGCAAGGGGAGGAGTAGAAGCAGAAGTAGGCTCCTTGGGGAGTAGGAGGCCTGATGTGGGACTGGATCCCAGGACCCTGGGATCATGACCTGAGCCGAAGGCAGACGCTTAACACCTGAGCCACCCAGGTGACCCATTCACATTCTACATTATTACTAAAGTACATTTGTCACAATGGACAAACCAAGACACTGTTATTAAGTAAAGTCCAGACTTTATACGGACTTCATTAGTTTTGAAGAAATTATGACAGAAATTTCAACAGAAATTATGACTAAGTGTAATGAGGACTAGTCCACATTACATTTAGTCATAATTTCTGTTGAGGCTCCTCCCAGCAGTGACAGTTTCTCAGCTTCCCGGATTTTGATGACGTTGATAGTTTTGAGGAGCACCTGTCTAACTTCTTTCCATTTTTGCTTTGCTAAAATCTTGCTGCCTTGGGGAGACCGGCTTGTACCACAGTTCGGGAGAAGACCCTCAATGACAGATTCCTACAGCACTCTGTACTTTCTGTGGAGCCCATTCTCCCAGTTTGTTCATGAAGTTGCTCGCTCTTTTTTTTTTTTTTTTTCCTCTGTTCATCCATTCAATCAATCAATCAATAAATAAATAAATAATTTTAATTATATAGTATGCCAGTGTTCGGGGTGCTAGAGATACAGCCATGAACCAGACATGGGGAAGCCAGAGCAGTAAACACCTTAAGTGTGATATATGGTATCTCTGGAGTTGGTAAATACTACGGAGAAAACAATCAAATAGAGGTCAATAGGGTGTGGCTGGTGTGGGGAGAATTTGAAATTGAAATGGGACGATCAGAGAAAACCTCACACAGCAAAGACTTGAAGGAGGTGAAGGGAAAGCCCACGCAGATTGACCTAGGGGAAGAGCACTCCAGGTGAGAACGTCCTCGATGAGCTCCAGAATGGCAAGACAGCCGAGTTGGAAATGTCTATTAAACATACATTTCTAGAGATCAAATAGGCAATTTCTATTGCCTTGGATTCAGGGTTGGGACTTTATACTGGGGATACAAAATTGGGAGGGTCAGCTTCAGGTGGTCTTTGAAGACCTGAAATTAGAGGAGGTCCCAGAAAGAGAGATGTTCAGTGTCTATCTTCTAGGGCACAGGCATTCTCCAGATTGGGGAGAGGACAGGGAACCTACACAGGAGGGCAAGGAAATCCAGGAGGAAAACCCAGCAGGTGTGGTATCCTGGGAGCCAAGTGAAGGCTGAGGGAGTGGCCAATACTATTCATGAGGGCTGCTAGGACTATCACTTAAATAGGGTTTATAGCGTACCTGCCACTGTTCTGAGTCTTGCATACGTGAACGCATTGCATCATTGTAATCCCCGCATCAGGTATGTTATTTTATTACGTCTTTCTCACAGATGGGGAATGAGGCCCAGAGGTAAATAAACTCACCCATTCACATAGCTTACCAGCCCTGGAGCTAGGATTTGAACCCAGACTATATGGTCTCAGAGTTTCTGACCTTTAACACAACATGGTGCTCACCCAAATGCTGCATGTGGAAAAGCCCATGACCAAGAATGGCCCAGTGGATTAAGCAATGTGGATGTCCTTGGGGAGCTTGGAAGGACAGCTTCAAGTGAGCTGGGGAGGAGAGAGAGGGATGTGGGCATCTATGGGAACAGAGGAGAGACAACAGTAACAGAACACATAGAAAGACACTTGGGAGTAGTGTGGCTGTAAAGGGAGAGCTGAGGAATGGGAGGCTGTCCACAGGGATATGTAGGGTCAAAGAGGAGTTTATTTTGTTTAGTGGGAGAAATTTATGGTACTCATGTGGGCTAGAAGGAATAAAAAGGTAGACAAGACAAAAAAAGAATGTTGCCGTAGAGAGAGGAGAATGTCCATTCTACATTTGTGACTGAGTATTATTTGGGCAGTTGCTTAATTTCTGTGTTCCCTGTTGAAGCATGATGAAATGAAGTGCTAGTAAGTCTTTTTTTA
The DNA here is from genome assembly GCF_020171115.1 of Neogale vison. Classification (NCBI taxonomy): domain Eukaryota; kingdom Metazoa; phylum Chordata; class Mammalia; order Carnivora; family Mustelidae; genus Neogale; species Neogale vison. The sequence goes on from NC_058095.1 coordinate 84,741,651, forward strand.
AAAAAATATTTTATTTATTTATTTGACAGATAGATCACAGGTAGACAGAGAGGCAGGCAGAGAGAGAGCAGGGGAAACAGGCTCCCTGCTGAGCAGAGAGCCCGATGTGGGGCTCGATCCCAGGACCCTGGGATCATGACCTGAGCTGAAGGCAGAGGCTTTAACCCAATGAGCCACCCAGGCGCCCCATAGTGAGGGAGTCTTATTTTTCTGGACCCCACTGTCCTCATTCTTTGGTGATGAATGAATGATGCTGTTCACAAGGCTAAAGTGCAGTCTCTGGTGCTCCCACACTCCCCATCGTCTCTGACCCAGAGTGACTGGACCCCAGGAAGTGACTGGACTCCAGGAAGTGACTACACCCAGGAAGGTCTCTGTTCCATGGCTGCCTGCCCACAGACCCAGCCCTCTGCCCACTCCCTCCACTCAAGGTCTGAGTCCCGAACCCCTAGACCTGATGAAGGAGAAATGAAGAGAGAAGCAACATGGCATCTGACACACTCCAGCTTCCCCCAAAGCCTTCAAACATCTCTCCCTAGGGCCGCTGCTTCCGATTTCCTTCCTCTGCCTCCGAAACCTCTGTCTATCTGGGGACAAGGCTCCTACCTCCTGCTCCACCATCCACTCAGGCCCTCACTCCCTTCCTTCCGCCCTTTGCTTACTGGCCTTGTGGGGGAGCCAGGCTGGGCCTCCTTTATCCCATCACACTGTGGGAACGCTGCAGAGAGCCCCGGAGCCCAGGGCAGTTTTGGATGCAGGATGCATGGCTGGGGCTTCAGTTGAGCTGCTTTCCCGATCGAGGGCTGTGTTTCCCGGGACGGAATCTGAGGCTCTGCGAAAATGCAGCACCATTTCCCCCAAGCCCAGGGGGATTCACAGAGCTCCAAAGTGAAGCTGGGGAGACGAATAACTTACCTGCAAGGCTGGCTCTCCTTTGCGAGGCAACCACAATTGTTTTCAAGGCAACTGTTTCAGTGTGACGCAGTGTTCTTCTCCCACCTCCAGTTTGAGGGCAGAAGTCACGCGTGTTTGTAAAAGAATGTCTCGCATATTTTCGAGGTGCCACACATCCACCCACTCGCACCCACCCGCCCATGGGGACATGCTGTTCTCACTCTTTCTCTTTCACTCACGCACACTCACGTGCTCTTGACACACCTTTCCCCTCCCCCACCCCTATCCAGACTGCCCCTCCAGAGGGGCAGATGCACGGAGTAAGCAGTGAGGGCTCTGCGCCCATCTGGGCCTGACCTGCCTACACTGCTTGCCTAAAATACTTGTGAGTATATATACAGCATGCTACGGAACTAATTTTCGAAGCAAGTGTGGGGGCTCCAGGGCACTCCGCCATTTCCTCTTGTCCCTAAAGCTGTTAAACTAAATTATAGGGCTGGGAGAAGGGAGAAACCAGCTGTGCTTCAGCTGCAGGCCCCAGTTGTTGTGACAAAGTGAAAAGTGTGGGCACCAACAGATCATTAACTGTGTAGCCAGAAATAGGCTGATGATTGGACCGCATGGGCTGAGGGGAGGAGAGAGGGGGACCCCCATCTAAGGCAAGTGCTGGGTCCAGCCCGGTAGGCCATCAAAGCTTTTCAGTGGCAAGTGTGCCTAACCCACTGCCTCATGGTCTCTGTATTTCATTACACTGGCAAGAGTTTTATTTTTTCCTAAATCTTTCTTAAAATTGACAAGGGTTTTTGTCTCTGTTTTGGTTTTGTTTTTAAAATTTCCCCACAGTTTCCTGTTGTGCTGCCTCTTTGGCTGAGTTCAGCGTTCCTGTTGACTATAATTACTGGGAGGCTTGTGACAAGGGTTGAGAAATCTAAGTTGACATTCAAGGTGCATTACACTTGAATAAACCCAGAGACAGAATATCGCACATGAGCTTGGAGTTGCCCCTGTGTTTTGTCTAGATTAACAAATTTAGACGGCTTTTGGTTTGCATAGCATTAATAACCATGGGGGCAATCTCTGGAAACTGTAAACACTGCTCATAAATAGTCGCTAACGTGTGAGGTTGAATAAACATTACCTCAGTGGTTTGAGAAGAATCGACCAGCATGGAACCAAAGTGTGCTTTGAAGTAAGACCTTCCTCATTTTAAAGAAGTGTAGAGAGAACAGGATCCGGACACTAAACAGTCAGTTTCTGGATTGCTTAGCTATCCACAAGTGACCATAAACAGTTGACATAGTCACACATGCTTCAGTTTCTCTCTCATTCCCTCTAAAATGGCCACAGTGGTCTAGACTACTGATGCACTCACTCTTGTGTTGGAAGAGAGACTCAATATCATTTTTTAAAAAAATTTCTGTAGTCAAGTCACATGAATGTAGATATTTTGACCTTGAAGTATCCATAGACACCTTCAATTCAGCATCATTTTACAAATGGCAAACTTCAGGCCCAGGGAGCTATGTGTAGTTGATTAGGCTCTCTGCAAGAGACAGCTGAGGCAGAATTTCTTGAGGCTTCTGTAGTCCAAGTCTGTGAACTTCACCATCATGACCCCCCTTGGCCTGTTGGCTACTGGCACATTTTCCTGGCAGATATGGACTGGCCCCGCCACAGATGAGGGTCAGTGAAGAGATGTTTGTCCGTGAAGATATATGAGAATTTTAAGTCTTGAAGGTGACTTAAAATTTGCAAAGAAGCAAATGTTTTAATCATAGAACTTTATTTTTTCCTTAGAATGTTCTTTGCACATGTTCTAACCCGTTGTTAAGTAAAGGAAAGCTGAAGATGTAGGCAGGTAGCTCCCAGTGATGGGGTGGGGGAAACTCACTAGCCATTAATGGTATTAATGGTAATATAAATAGTATTAATAATATTTGGTCAGTGCTCACGTGAGCCAGGATTTTATGTCACATGGTTATATGCCTTAGTCCTCATAATACGTCTTTGAGGTAAGCACTCTTATGATCCCTTTTTCATATTTGAGAAAACAAAGTTTTCTCAGACTTTGTTTTGGGGAGGTTGTTTATTTGCCCAAGGTCACACAAGTTGTGGTGTCACCAGAATTTTCTTTTAACCTGGAGCTGTTGACAACCGAAGTTGCTCGCTCTTGTCTTTGATTCAGTCATCACGATGCCAGGACTTTGAAGATATCACGCAGATCCTTAGATGGCATGGTACCAAAAATTCTTTGTTTGGAAACACTCAGATGATTCGCTGAAAGCTTTTGCTTCCTTCTTCTTGCTTCAGTGAAGTAAACACTGAACACTCAGCAAGGGGCCATGAGGTTTGCCAGTGGGCATCTGTGCCTCGGGTATCACTCCATGTCTCATTTGGCTGGTCAGCAGGAGGGAGCACGGTGCCTTGATGAAGCTCTCTGCGGAGAAATGGTCTGGTTTGCTGAAGCTGGAAGCCCCCAGGTGGAAATAAATGTTTTGATGAAAAGCTGATTGTCAACATCCAGGCTCACTTTTTTTTTTTTTTTTTAAAGATTTTATTTGTTTATTTGACAGAGAGAGATCACAAGTAGGCAAAGAGGCAGGCAGAGAGAGAGTGGGAAGCAGGCTCCCTGCTGAGCAGAGAGTCCAATGCGGAACTCGATCCCAGGACCCTGAGATCATGACCTGAGCTGAAGGCAGAGGCTTTAACCCACTGAGCCACCCAGGCGCCCCCAGGCTCATTTTTGATAGAATTCTAACTTTCAGGGCCGTGATCATGGCATACTGTCGATGATGTGACTGAAGCCTAACTCAAATACTGTTTTTCCAATGAGGCTTCACCAGTCCTGTCTCTCGGTGGAAGGTCATGCCTCTGTAGTGCTGAGCCAGTGACTCTCACAGCCCTCCTCAGGCCCTGCTGGGGTCCTAGCCATTGCCCTGCAGTGGCAGGCTCAAAGCGACTTCCCTGCCAGGCAGACTGGATTAGCCACTCACGAGCCATGGGGTCTTGAGGGGCTGGTTTAGTTTATGGATTTCATTATTTCCGTTTCACAGATAATGGTAGTAAAATATTGTTTGGAGAGTTGGAATGAAGGGTGGACATAAAGGTGTGTTAGATGGTAGCGTGATGTCTGGGAGACATCCCACAATTATTAATGGGTTTATTTTAACATATTAAATAAATGTAGCTACAGGTTACATGCATCTAGAGAATAGAGGACCTTTATCTTATATTGTGTCACCTTCCACTTGATAGCTGTTCCTAAAATTAGAAACACTAATATATATGTGCATATATACACACATATATCTTATACTAACCTTAAAACCAAATACGTATAGTATGTGTATATTTGATTCATTATTCTAATGTGGACTTCAACTTGGTGGAATTCCAACGTGGAAAATCTAATGCGTGGAATTCAAAGCTCAGCTGCGATTTTCATCATGCACTCATCCCCAGCCCGCTAGTGATTTGAGGACTAATCTTAACTATGGTTTCGTGGTTCTGTTGATGGGAAGGCAGAGTCAGATCTTTGCGTAAACTGCAAGAGGAAGCCAGGGCTCCTCATTCGGGTCTCGGCTCCTTCCTGCGGGCGCCTGGCATTGTAAGTCGAGTGCAAGCATGTCTATAGTCACACCAATGTACCTCGACAGAGATTATTTATTACTTACTCTCCAACTACTTATTTGTTCCTGTGTCACAAAATCTGCCTGTCAAAGAAGGCTCAGAACCTGATCTCACAGGCTGACTTTGAGCCGAAGGAACAATCCTCATTTGTTCATGGAGAAACAAGGCGGGTGATTGACCCGACCACGGTCCCCCGTGGGAAATGAATGGTGTGAGCCGGGGTGGGGTGTTGGGGGCTGAAGGCCCGAACCAGGAAATGTCTCACACCTTCCCACTTCAGAACACTTTGGCACGCACCTAATTTTTCTGTCATGCCTTTTGTTCTAGTGAGGCTTTAGCTGTGAAGAAGATTATATAGACAGCCCTAGCACCAAACATTTATTTAAAGGGAAATTGTACCAGCTGCCATTTCTATGTCAGTGAGATGGATTCTTTGGGGACCTTTCCCCTTCTGAGTCTGACAAGGCAGACAAAGATAACAGCCTGCCAGGACTTCATTCACTATGGAGGCGTCACTCCTAAATCCCAGGAATGTGCTCCTAACTCCTCCTCTCTCTGCTGCTTGCCTTTGTTTTTTCAAATGAGCAGATCTTGGGTGGGCAAGGGATCTTACTGGGGGATCCTCTTAGCATTCCCTTCCTCAAAGCCCTGGGATATTTTACTTCTTATACCTGGTGCCCAGCACTTAAAGCACATAAGAAATAAAGCTTTCAGATTGAAGTTGAAAGAGAATACCAGAAATGGCATTTGGAAGCAATGAAATATGGCACTTGACAGATGAGACAGGCAATACTGCAGCGTTAGCCATAGATTTCAGGAGCAAATTTCAGGGTTGCATGGGCCATTAAGAGCAAAACAAAAACCATAATTGCCCTTAATCTCTATTCATTCTGCATGTGCAAATCTTGTTCAAAGGGAGATTTTGAGGGGGAAGATCAAGAGAAAAATAGGCACGAATCTTTGGACAGTGCCAGATTTGATCTTCCTTCTTTGAAGATCTGAGATGGAACCCGAGGTGCGAGCTCTCCTTGAGGAGCTGATGTTGGGTGACAGGGCTTTAAAAGACTTGACTTCATTGCATTGTCTCTGCCAGTCCCATCTGCGTCCACAATCCCCTTTTGTGTAGGTGACATATTTCTGCTGGATTTTTGGCTCAGAAGCTGAGCAAGATGATCATGCCTACATATGTGCTTTCACTTAACTTTCCATAAAAAAACCAACCAGCTCTGCTTAAATTACAGTGAAATTACTTGTGTGCCTAAGGGGTTACAGGTTTGGAGTGGAAGCTGGAGGGAAGAGAATGACCAATTTAATCTGGTTGCAGAACCAGGAAAAGTATTCCCCTAGTAATGTAGGGTTCGCTTCCTCAGTTCCCTGAAGAATACAGATCCTTACCAATTCTCCGTTGCCTTACTCATGTTAATATTATTTTAAAAATGCGAAACAGTTTTATGTAATGCTGCAGGTTTTTAGTGAAACAAATTTAGTATTTTCTAGGTAATAGAAAACAAACTATACTAGCCTACATAGACAAGACTGTGAAGTATTCATATCCTGATATACCTAGATTTCATGATCCCACTTAAGAACACGTTGGATAATTAGACTTTTCTTTAGTATAACTTGTGCCTTGCGTAGGGTCTGATATATTATAATTTGTGCTGACACCATCTTAGGCAAACATTTTGCAATACAATCATCCTTAACCCATCAAGATTTTGTTCTTTCCACATTTACGGAAAATTGGATTGAGATTATTGATGGTATGAACAAGGCACTCCAGGAATTTTCTAGCATCTCCACTTCTTCTTCGTCTATCTCCTTGTGTCCTATATTTTTTCCCAAGTGAATCACATTTATTCTCCCAATGACATTTCTCTTGACCATAGCTCCGCTTTTAGATTTTAAGCTCTCCTGATTCTAATTATTATAGCCAGATTCCTCTTTCTCTACATAAGTTTAAATCAATTTGTTCAATTTTTCCCCGTGATTTTTCTAAAAACCAGATTGGATCCTAATGTTTGGTCTCAATGTGAGTGAAAAGTTTGAATGGATGTTAGTGCCATGAGTCTTTCTCTCTTTGGAATTGAAAATCAAGAACAAGGAGGAGGAACACTATTCTCCGTAATCATTTCTGATCTGATTGGTGTTGGAGGGAAAATAGTTTTCTGATAATTTGATTTAGGTTTAGTTAGGCACAGGCTCATTTCCACGGGCTCTTATATTCAGTCTGAAGCGTTAGCTAGCGTCCTTCTCTTTCTAATGGGTAAGCACTGGGCCGACAAGTTCACTTTTGGATTCTCCACCGACCTTCAGTTCTGAAATCTTTGCATCTCACTCCTCAGTAATGGATAGGCCAGTGAGGAATTCTGACTTCTGTACATGATGCCACTTTGATCAGTTAAACTTTAAAGGGTGGTTTCTTCAAAAGATGTTGAAAGCTGCTTTAAGTCGAGTGACCTCATAGCAAATACTAAGCTGCTACTTTTCATCAAATTTCCTCTTCAAGGAGCATATGTTACTCTTCAAAACTTTCCTTTATTCAAATTGTCACACCAAACCAGATGATCACTCCATTAGAAAAACAGAACCTATCACAATTACCATCTCCTTTATAAAGTTAAAAATTGTGCTCAGATTATTGTTCCATGAGAAATTAAAATTCAGACACACTGTGACTTAAACTATTACACTGATTTGGTCACCCCACCCAACATTGTTGTCGTTGTTGTTTTCAAACAAACTCAGGGCAGAAAGAAATTGGAAACTCCTTAAAACCTCACTGAAGGTAGCTTCATGCTTCCATAATGATTTCTTAGCTGGGAAATGACTTGGTTTTTTTGTTTGTTTGGTTGGTTTTTTCTTGGTAGTTTTTTGAAAAATAATGGGAATACTAAATAAAAGCAAAATATGCTGTGATGAAGAACAAAAACTTAGCTTTGTTACAAATAATTATTTTAAGAAATATGAGGTTAGACAGAGATAATGTAAAATTAAGTAAACAATAAGAAAACAGGAAGATATTTATCTGATCTCTCCATGGGGAAAAAAAAAAACTTTCTAAAATAAGAAGCAAAAAGAGGAATCCTAGAGGAAAAGACTAGTAGATTTCTTGCATAAGACTTTAAAACTCTTGGGCGCCTGGGTGGCTCAGTGGGTTAAGCTGCTGCCTTCGGCTCAGGTCATGATCTCAGGGTCCTGGGATCGAGTCCAGCATAGGGCTCTCTGCTCAGCAGGGAGCCTGCTTCCTCCTCTCTCTCTGCCTGCCTCTCTGCCTACTTGTAATCTCTCTCTGTCAAATAAATAAATAAAATCTTTAAAAAAAAAAAAGACTTTAAAACTCTTCATATACATTTGTGCATTGAAAAATCCATTGACAAAATTTCTAAAAATTAAAAAGAGAAAGGTATTTGCAGTAAACCTAATGATACAGGGTTACTCTTAATATATGAAAAACTAATGGGTCACCTGGGTGACACAGTTGATTTAGTGTCCAACTCTTGGTTTTGGCTCAGGTTGTGATCTCAGGGATTAATGGGATGGAGCCCCAAATCTGGCTCTGTGCTGAGCACGGAGTTTGCTTGAGATTCTCTCTCTCCCTCTCCCTCTGTCCCTCCCACCACCCACAGGTGTGCACACAGTCTCTCTCTCTTCCAAATAAATAAGTAAATCTTTAAAAAAATATATATATATACACACAGATATATATACTTACATATGACTCATGTAAGTCAATAGTTGGAATGTATAGTCAATTTGTCATTTGTATAGGACTATACAAATAAAAAGGAAGAAATTGAATTGTCTCATAAACCATAAATAATATTCAATCATGGTAGTAATCAAAAAAGTGCAAAAAACTCCAAGTTAAACTAGTAGCAATAAATTAAAAGAAACACGAATTGCTGGCAATTAGGCATTTTTCCAGGAAAATATATTGCTGGTAGAACTATAAATTGATATGGCCTATTTGAAAGACATTTTAGTCCTATGCATTAGGGACATGCCATACAGTTTTATTTCATTTCATTGTGATGTTTTTATACTAGCAGAAAATTAAGAATAATCACATCATCAAGTAAATGTTTGTGGGTTATAGGATATATAACTATCCTGTCACTGACAATTCTAGCAATAAAGGAAAATGCTCATGTTAATTGTAAAAAAAAAAAAAAAGAAGAAGAATATAAAGTTACATATTTAGTATGCCCAAATTGTAAAATGCATAAAGGAGCACCAAAATATGAAGGGGATTATTTTTGTATTTTTATTCTCTATACTTTTCTGTATTTCCACTACTGTGAAGTTCTTAAAGTACAATTTCTAGTAGTTGGTTAGAGATCCCATGCTGCTTTTTACATGTGAGTGCAAACCTGGGGAGTTGTCCCATTTTCACCAGGGAAATTGTTAGTATATATGTGAATAAAATCACACTGTATGTGTCATTAGCATATCTAGCATATATGCTATATAATAATACACATATACTATAAAATATAAACATGTTAGTATATTAATGTTAATCTATTACGTGTTATTTGCTTGTTATGGTCTTAGTATATCAATAGGTTGACACTGTTATGTTATATAATATGAACATACATATACATACGTATACATACACACATATGCATATACTTACACATACATACATATACATATACATATATGCATTTTAGTTTATGTAAAACGACAGTGGATCCCACATTCTCCTTCCCCTCCTGGACACAGGCCACAAGGACGGTTTTCTCAAACTGATGTCAATCAAATCCAAGGGTTTCTGAGACTTTTTGAGGCACTTGTACTTTAAGCAGCTTGTACTACAACAAAGCTCCAGAGCAACGGGGACTTTTGGACAGTGCGCTGGTGTCCTTCGTAATACAGTATGCCTTTTATAGGGTGTTAAGAGTTGCTGTGTGAATGGACATTGTCACCCTTAACTTCAGTGCTCAGATTAGTTAAGTATGTTGCTTTTGAAAAAAAAAGATTTAAGCTGATCTCCAAGAGAGGACAGACACACGAGAGAATCAAAGGGCTCTTTCAGATTTGTAAGCCTAATATCAAAGAATTTAGAAGTCTAACCCAGCCTTACAGGTGTCCTTTGCTTTGATCACTAATTAAAATGTGACTTCTATCCTCAGTGTCACTGTTGGAGGACTTGACAAAACAAAGTACGTCAGGTACCTGACAATTTCTTATAATGCCCTGAAAGACAGGTGTTCATTCCTGCAAAAGCTTTGAAGCTAAAAATAAAATAAAACAAAATTTAAATTAAAGGATATTCCCAAGCACATAGTAATCATCTTAAGACATACACTTCAGGGATTTTTTTTTTTTTCCCCACCCAGATGATGGTGGTGTGGGGGGGGGGTTGGTGTTAAAGACGGGCAAACCCTGGCTAGAAAGGAATGCAGAAAATGGGGGAAAGTAAAGCCTTGTAAGTCATTTGAGATCAATCGTCAGAGAATGTGTCTCAACGGTGTCATTATCAGATTAATATTTGAGTTCCAATTTAAGCTGGAATTATTTGGATAACAAAAATCAAAAGAAAAGTTTTTACAAACAATTTTGCCTTGGAGCAAAAGAAACGTATCAGGGATGGGATGTGTGTGTGTGTGTGTGTGTGTGTGATTTTTTTTTTCACCACACCTCTCATAAGCTATAAGCTTGGGTTGCTCCATAAAGAATTATGGACATCCTTACCTTCGCAGCCCTGGTTTGTTTCTCCTGGTTAAAATCAGATAAAAACAACTTTTTGCTAATATCATTTGAGTTTCAGGTGGGTCACAGACTTCCTGGCAAAATAATCTCAGAGGACTTCTAATCATTGCAAAAAGCATGACTTATTTGCTATGTCGCTCCAAACTGAAAATAAGAAGAAATGTGTCTTTGGGAACAAACGTGATCTTTTGGTTAACCAATTGCTTCTTTTTATTTCCTCAGTAGCATTTAGGGGAGCCAAAAGGCTCTATTGTGAGTTTGTTAACAAAATGGTCAGAACTTCTAAGCAGCTTACAAAGCAGAATAGTAAATAAGAACAGTTGGCAAAATACATAGACTAAAAACCTGTATATAGAGGGCTCAAAGAGAAGCTGGGATGCATTCATTATACTTATGAAATAAGTGGAATGAAGCACAGTATATATGTTGTGGTGAGCGCTGTGTCTTTTAGTGAAGACGGAATTCCTGAGAAGGTGAGATTCTGGGGGGCCCCTGAGAGGGAAGAGTTTCATGCTGGTGCAGGTCCTAGAGGCTCACTGTTGCCAGGTGCGTTCTTACTGAGGGGACCCACTGAGGGCAAGCTGTGGGGTGAATAAGCCATGTAGTATCCAAAGGGGTCTGAGGATAGTTGAAAAGACCTAGCAGATAGTAAAGGGCTTAATGGAGGGAAGCTCTCACAGGATTAATAAACTCAGTAATTTTGGTTAGAGAAATGACTTTGGTCAAAGCACAGATCATTCAGTGGAAGAACTTCTGGGAAAAGCAGGAGGTCAGGGAGAAGGATTTTTAGTGAGGCCATTAAAAAAATCATCTTGCAGATGAACACTGACAGGGAAAGATGTTCACCATAGGTTTATATCATATTCTTATTTTTATAAAAAATGCACACATTTATAAAGAGAACAGAAGCTACAACAGAGAGATGAGGACAAGGAAAGAAATTCACAATATGTAGACATAATATTCCCATTTTAATAAAGAGAACCCTTACATTGGAAAAGGAAAGGAAAACTAAGCTGAAGAGTGCAACTATGCATACAAACTATGCTTTTTATTCCCTGAACATAACGGTTTATCTTCCACTAGCTTTTCTCTTATGTTAACTTACAGAGGTTGGTTCTTTTGAATACGTTTAGAGTTGAAGCAATTAAATTTCCCACTTATATGGAGATTTTATTAAGAATTTTTTTTCTCTGCCACGCCCCCAACCCTCCTCCTCACACAGCGTCACCCTGTACCCTTTAGTTCTGCTTCCTTCAGCGTCTTGCTTGTACAAAGGGAACAGGGTTTGTCCGAAGCTCTAGGACACACAAAACGTGATCTCAGGCCCCCCAAGTCCTTCTTACTCTAGCTCACGCTGCCATGTTGCCATCTTCTGGACCTCTAGAATCCACAGACCTAACGGCCTCATAAAGCTTTTAGTGAAACATTTCTGTCTGGCAGCTGTCCATCTTGTCTATGTTATTCTAGCTAGTGCCCAGTTGTGTGGTGAGGTCATTCCTGGGGATAGTGGTTAGAGAGGAAAGGTAATAATATTCCTTGATCTGGGACGCCTGGGTGGCTCAGTTGGTTAAGCAACTGCCTTCGGCTCAGGTCATGATCCCAGCGTCCTGGGATCGAGTCCCACATCGGGCTCCTTGCTCGGCAGGGAGCCTGCGTCTCTCTCTGCCTGCCTCTCTGCCTGCCTGTGCTCACTCTCTCTCCCTCTCTCTCTGACAAATAAATAAATAAAATCTTAAAAAAAAATAATATTCCTTGATCTAATTTACTGAATGTTTTCTATGTGTCAGGCACTATACACTGAATTGCGTATTATTTGTTTCACCTCAGTTATCTCTCCACAATCCTATGAAATAACTATTTTATGCTCATTTATTAATAAGAAAATTTAGTGTAAGAATTTGAGTAAGTTCACACAACTAGAATGTAGCCAGCATGGGATCACAGTTCTTTGTCTTCAGCTTGGTTTATAGGAGGGCACACAAGTTAGGGAATGCATTTTTTTGCTCTCCCAATATTTCTAATAAATGCAAACTTCTTGAGGTGTAATAACCCTTCAATAATATATTTTGAGTGAATCAATGAAGTTTCAGGAATTACCATAATTTTATAGCAATGTTCAAAGACTTGTTTGGCGATCCTATAGTGAGTTGGGATGCTCTCTGGAACTGAGTGTGGAAACTGTCCCTCTGAGATTGAGATCCACGGAAATGAGGTATGGAGGATGGAGTGAGGCATTTGCTTGCTTTCTTCAAAATATTTTGATATTTTGTCCTAAATATTGAGTTGATTTCACTAAGCAGATACATTTGAACACCATATTTGCCCATTGTCCTGGGATGATAAAGACAATGTTACAATTGAGAATAGGTAGTTGCTCCACCTGCCAAGAAGAAATTTTTCGGATTCACTTTCTCTCACTCTTATCTTTGCTACAGTTCAAATATGATCATCAAAACTCTACCCAAGTGAGGGACACCTGGGTGGCTCAGTTGATGAATGTCTGCCTTTGGTTCAAGTTGTGATCCTGGGGCCCTGGGACTGAGCCCCACATTGAGTTCCCTGCTCAGTAGGGACTTTGTTTCTCTCTCTTTGGCTCCCTCCCCCATTTGTGCTCTCTCCTGTGGGAGCTCTCTTTCTCTCTGAAATAAATAAATAAAATAAGATAAGAAAAGCTATGCCAAAAACAAACAAACAAAAAACAAAAACCAACCAAACAAACAAACAAAAACCAACCCAACTATACCAAAGTGAAGTTCAAGGGTGTTCTAGTAAGGTGGTGTCATAAAAGTACTGGGAAAAGGCCATAGACAAAACATGAAAACTGAGTCCACTGATGGGTCCAACTAAAAAAATTCAGCTCAAGATTGGTGGCTTTAGGATTCCAGCTCTGGCAACAAGGCCGTGTCTCAAAGGTCTTGATGAAAGTCTTGATGAGATATCATGAATTCTAAAGATTGATTCAACCTTATTTGTACATAGGGGAGGGACAGAAGGTCCCCAGAGGTGGTGACACCTGAGCAAAGTTGCAGGACCACATTAGATTGCCAATCTATACTTTACTGTGCAGAGGATTATTTTCCCTCTCTTTTCATTTTCCCCCACCACTTTCTGGTTTTGTTTCTTGTAGAAAAGGCCACTCAGCAGATAGGAATGTTCACTTGACAGATTGTCTTCCTATTCGCCCAGGTGCTCTCCAGAATGGCCTGAGATCCCCTTAGTTGCAGGATGCATTGCTGTTCCCACAAATACTGAGAATTTAGTATTTTTATTGGCAAGGAAGGTGGCAATGATAGCACATAATGAATTTCTGAAATGTCTGAAAGGCCTTTTTTTCTTCTAGTTGATGAACTCTAGGCAGGTATGTAGTTTAAGCACATGGAAAGATTTGACATCACTGTTGCCAGAGCTTTTATTGGATAGAGGAAAATATTAGAATTCTTAGTTGTGTCACTGTTTTCTCCAGGTATTATATGTCTACCTGTAAGCAGAAGTGGTTGGCTTGCTGGACTTCCTTATAGATGGGTCATGGTATGTATTTAACAAGTTAAAACCTGGTAGAGTTTCTAACTGGGGAAAATATGCACATTTATCCAAGGTGAACTCAGGTTGCCATTAATTTGCTGATTTACAGGGTGATTAAATGCAAAAAAAAAAAATGAACAGAAAAAATTGCAAACAGCTTGAGAAAATGTCCTTTATCCTTCCCAGAATACTCTGATTTTTAGTATTGTTAACATCTAAACATTTCAGTACAGATCATATGTTTTAACAAACAGCTTAAATCAAATACATTTTTTAAAACTCTCACTCGTAGCTATTGACTAGGTAAATTTAACTCATTGTGGTAACTGAGAAAGCAACCTGGTTATGATCAAGTTGTCAGCATTTCATTCATTTAAAAACACAAATAGACCAGGGGAAACTTTTCTGACCCCGTTCCCCCATCACCCAATCTCACTCCTGATTGGTTGTTCTTGCTCTAGAGTAAAAAATCGAAAGCTTAAGGTCTGTTTTCAGATTTCGAAAGATAATAGTCTGTGTTGATTATTTTTCTTCTCTTTACATCCAGATTTTTTTGCTTTAATAATTTATATTAGTTTGAATGCATCTGATTGATCATCAGAATAGTCCTCCAATCTATTTCATTTAGGGATAAAAATACCCAATGACACACTTACATTTTGAAGGCCTTCCAAATTCAAATTAGATTTTTTAAAAGTTTGGATTCAGTGAAAAAAAAAAAAACCAACAACTCTTCTAATCTGATCGTCAAAAATACGCTAAAGGAAACAACTGGCTGACTAAGATTTTTCATGTCCTTACTGATTTGTTTTGGGCAGGTGGTCTTAAAGACAAGAAGAAGGTGGGGCTAAAGTTAGTTGGCTCTTTGATGAATCATTTTTTACTGTGGGCATCTTGTCTAAAAACACAAGGATTTTCTTTTCTTTTCTTTTTTTTTTTAAAGCACAAAACCTAGCTCCTAACTTGATTGATCTGTCCCCATATCGTGCTATAAAACAGAAGGATATGCCCTGTTCCTAATTCACTTATTCAGTAAGTATGTGTGAGATACTTCCTGGATGTTGGAGGCTGTGCTGCATTTGGGCAAACAGGATAGGACATAGTCCCTGCTCTGGAGTAAAAGAGGTAAACGGGCTCTGGCATCAATCAGCTACTACTTATGGGCACGTCTGGACTGCCCACTGCTGTGCTTGGGAGCAATGCACGAACAAGCCAGGTGGAGCTGGGCTCTAGCGAAGCCCGGAGCCCAGCAGCTGTCCTAAAAGGATGCCAGGCATCAGGCAGACCGCGCACATGGTTCCAACAGTGTTGATGGTAGGGAACCTTGCCTTGTCTGGGTATTTATCAAGGAAGAATTGTTAAAGCTGATTTTTGAAGTGAGAGTTACAGTCAGAAGGAAGGAGTGTTCCAGGCAGAGGAAACAGTTGATGCAGGCACAGTGAGGGGAGGTGAGAAAGAAGAAGGAGCCTGGTATGCTTGGTGTGGTGAGGGTGGCAGAAGGGCTGGGTGACGCTGGGGCAACAGGAAGTCCTCCAGAAATACTGTGTCGCAGGAGTGCTCCTCGGGACAGCTGGTTTGCAGATCAGCCTCACCATCAGTTGTCTGAGCAAGTACTACCTAGGCTCCCAAACCGACAGACCCAAGCTTAAAGCCTCAGTATGTCTCTGTGTAAACTCATTACCGTCAGGGACTTCCTGTTATACCTCCAGCTTTTTCATTAGTGTTACAACCGAGTACCAACATCAAATAGAAGGTCAGGAAATACCAGCCTCCCAATTCGGACTCAGGGTTCCAATGTTTTGAGACTTTTTAAGGGAGCCTAAATTTTAGTCCTATTTTGGCCCCTCTTTGGTTCTTTTAGCAAACAAGGCATTTTGAGATTGTTCAAGCTTTTATAGGCAAGATTGGAAAAAGTCCAGAAAAGCGGCACATCTTCTTTTGGGAGGTGGGAAAGGCAATCAACAAAGGCGGACCTCAGTGTGTAAGGGTGAACTTGTGGAAAAAAATGTAAAAAAAAACCTCAGATCAGTAGGGTCATTTTGGATGTCCTTTCTGTAGTTGAGCAATAGGGCCCCTATCAGAGCTGAAGTTAGTAATTATTTGCATTGGGCCAGTTGTTTGAAATGAAATGAAGGTTTGGGTTTATTTAAGAGAAAGATAACAATTTGGGGAAGAATTAGTGTGACTTAAGATCTTGCTGGATGAAAACAGTACACCCAGATCTTAGCATCATGGGCAGATATCTTATTTTACTCTCCTCCCATTCCCAAAGAAAAAATAAATAAAGCACATTCTCGGGATCTTTTGGATTACAAGCTAGGTATAATTAATATGTCTGTTGAATTTCCTGTGTGGGTGGCACTGTATAACAGTTCAGAAAATAATGTTTCTTTCAACACTTTGAACATCATCAGTCATTTGATTCAACTCTTTTGCACGAGATCAGCCTTTGGTCTCTGGTCTTGTTTTTTCAGTTCTAGGAAAACTGCTTTCAAGCATTGCTGCACATATATTTGGAATGACGTTGTCCATGGGTGTCTTTCTAAATTCTTTGGATCTGTACATACTAGTGAGATTTGTAGTGTTTAAATGTTTCTGGCATATAATGATCTGTCCCTCAAACTGGAACTCTCTGAGTAGATAACTCTTTTAAAGTTTGTGTTTTTGCTTCAGTTTTCTTTGATGCAAACCAGAGTACCTCTCACACCTCAGTTGAGATTTGATAGTACATTTATTATATTTACCTTGGCACTTAATTTACCTGTGTAGGTGGTTAGCGGTCACTGATTCTTTGGAGGTCCAGGCTACAGTATAATGTGGTTGCCACAAATTGGCAAAAAATATGACAACAGACTATTAAATATGGCACAAATACAGCTTAGTTGGAAAGGTAAAACAAGTAACCTGGAAAGTAAATGAACTTAAGATCAGACCCACTTGACTCCAAATACTGATTGTGCCATTTATTATCTATTTCCCTTATGTTGATCATATGAAATGTTCTAAGTCTCAGTTTATTTGCCTGTAAAATGGATATAGTAACTTCGATAAAGGTTGTGTTGAGGAGTAGCAATAAATGGCAGACCAATGACTTGCCTCATCTCTGTCTGTTTAGTACTAGGCACTTAATAAATGGCAGTATTGTTATATTTGGTAGTAATAATAGTAGACATCATATATACCCAAATATCTTCACAATCAGAGCTATCATCTTCAGAGAGTAGATTAATATAAGCATGCAAGCAAAGTGTTGCTGTAAGGATTTTAAATTAAGCAAGAATGGAAGCTGGAGAGCTACTGAAATAAAAGCAAGCAGAATCTGGGACCCATAAAAGAATCATACATGAAGATGCATTTCAACTGGATTCATAGAGGGTTTTTCCAAAGAATAGATGCATTGTAGGATGAGTGGTGCTGCCTCATGAGGCGCTATGCTCCCAGTCTGACTGTGTCTAAGCAGAAGCTGACTGGTTACTGATCAGTGCTGGTGGCAAGATTTTTCCTTTGGGTATGAATATGGATGATTAATTATAAAATGGCTTTTTTAAGATTTATGACTCTATGATAGGGATCTGTATGTGGTGGTGTGGATTAGGAGGGCAGGAAGACCTTTAAGTCCGAACATCAGAAAGAATTTCTCACAAGTACGTTTTTTTTTCTCTTCCCAAACACTCAGTTCTGGTGACTAGGGGAAAAAGAAACTAGTAGCTGAGGTTCATTGATTTTCAGTTTAGATTCACACATTCTGTAGAGTTGGTAAAGTCCACAAAAGTGATCATATCCGACCTTTTGCCCAGTTCCAGAATTGCCTAGCACCACTGTGAAAGTGGTCGTTTAGGCTGTTTGGTCCTTTCCAGGGGCAAGAATCTCACTCAACAAGGTTGGCCATGATGGTGTGGTAAAACTCTAACTTTCTGCAAACTCTTTAATGGGTTGAGTGAGAATACATGAGCTTTCCTATTCCTGGGGGGATAAATCAGGTTTCTGGGCCAAGGATCCAATCTGGGACCTTGGCAAACTTACCAAGTTAATGGCCACTTGGGAGACCTTTGGCTGGTGCACCCAAGGGGGACACAACAATAGGCCATATTACCTAGTGAGATTAAAGCTTCTTTGTATAACTTCCCCAATTACAGCACTCCTGGTCACGACCTTTATGTAACCACACAACATGGTGCTTTTGGTAAAGTAGGGTTTGTGTAAAGATATTTTACACAAAAATTACATTATTTCCTAGTACATGAAGGACTTTTCTTTTCGGTCTGTATGAAAAATTTTAAACGTAACTAGGCTAAGTATAATCTTGTTTCAGATCCTTCATACTATTTTTTAGGAATCCTGATTCTGTCTCCTAGCCCAGGATTTGCCAAAATAGAACCTGTGAACCAAATCTGGGCAGCCACATTTTTTTTTTTTTTTGAGCAGAGTTACACCCATTTGTTTATACATTATCTAAGACTGTTTTTGTAATACAATAGTAGGGTTGATTAATCAGCACAGAGACTGTGTGGATTCCCCCCCAAACCTAAAATATTTGCTAACTGGTCTCTTACAGAACAAGTTTGTTAGCCAATAACCTCACCTATTATTATCTCTCTTTCCCAATTGCATGTCATCTGAAAGTTAGAAGAGCACTTTACAAGTGTTTGATTATGTTGTTTATAAAAAAAAAATTGGGTGTAACAGGGCCAAGCGAATGTCAATATAAGATTTATTAATTGAAATATTGTAGATACAACCATCACTGTACTTTTGTTGTAGCCAAGACTAGTGGTCACTGGTATTCATGTAATTCATGCTTTCCTTGACTTCTTCTGCCTACTGTTAGACCTCATTTCCCAATCTGTGCAGTCTGGTGTGGCCCTGAAACTAAGTTCTGGCCAGTGGAATGAGAGTTGTAGTCGTGTGAGTCACGGCAAGGCATGTTGGACAGACACCTCTCATGTTCAATCCTAGATATCTCTCCTTGTCCACTGACTTCATGGAGAAGACTCTGGATACCTATGGGGGCCTGGGTGGCTCAGTCACTTAAGTGTCTGCCTTCTGCTCAGGTCATGATCCCGGGGTCCTAAGATTGAGCGCCGAGTCGGACTCCCTGTTCAGTGAGAAGTCTGCTTCTTGCTCACCCTCTGTTGCTCTCTCTTTAGCAAATAAATAAATAAAATCTTGAAAAAGAAGAGTTTGGAGATGTAAAGGAGGCACATCTATAAGATGGAGGGAGCCTTGATCCAGAAATGATAAGTCAGAGTCCCTCTACTGACTCAAACTGAACGTAGTATGAGGGAGAAATAAACATGCATTATATCCAGCCAGTGCAATCTGAGGGTTGTTATAGCATGCAGATTGCTCTAAGACCATGATCAAACTAGTTTTTATCCCTCTTGTGTACAAGAATATCATATGAGACTTGTCAGATGTCTTTTACAAACTGAAATAGATATGTTCATAATATTTCCTTAATCTAAGGTGAATATTGGTAAAAGTAAATACTACTTATTTTTTATATTCAATTGATTTAAACTAAAAAGAAAAAAAAAAGCCAAAACCAGTTCACCCATTTCTCCCACCAGCAAATAACATACTCCTACCAGTAAATACATCTAAACCAACTCCTTGATTATATCTTCTTTGCAAATACTTATATGTTTTCACCAATTATCTGTTCATTCTTCAGCTCCTTAATTTTTTTTAATGATCAAGATGATTGATAACATCATTCCCTTATTTGAAAATTTGGATACTTACAAATTTTCTGAAATCTTTCTGGTGTCTGTTTGTGATTCTCACTTGCCTCTTATTTCATTCATATCACTTGAATCTTTTGGGAAATGGCTGGCCTTTTCTGGAGAGTTGACTAAACCTGAGAAGCAGCCTTGTACTATTTCTTTACATGTTCCTTAACCTTTTTCTCTCTTCTAACTTTTTTCAGTGCAGCAGACCTAGCTTACTCACATGGACACCAACAAACTTCATGCAGCCCCAAGTGTGTCTTCATATTGGGCCTGCCTGGATTTCTGTCAAGGACCTTCCTAGAGAGAAATGGAAATTTCCCTGTCTCTCCCTTACTGTCTTTCCTCTAAATTTCAATAACTTTTCCATTATATCAAATTACAAAATTTTGACTGGCAAATAAATAAATAAGATATTTTTCAATGATTTATACCATTTTTATACCTCCAGAGAACTTACAAAGGCGGGAAAAACCTCAATAAACATGTGTAAAATGGCTTTGAGGTTATTTCTCAAAAGTTGTTGAAAGCTTTCCTCGAGCTGAATTAGCTAAGGAATAGGGTGTGAATTCAAACATGGGAAGGGACAACACTTCCCTGATTTAAAAAAGGGAGGGTGGCTTTGAAATGTTATATGATACTCACCATCACTTTGGAGAAACCTGACTGAGGAAGTCTGATTAGCTTCTGTGGCTTTAGTCCACTCTATGTCCATCAGACTGAGTGAATGCTGCCATGAGGAGGAGGCTCTTCTGTGCCAAAATAGTCTGTTCAAAGGGAAGACCCTGGAATTTCTTCTGTTTGCCACTGGCACATGAACTAGAGTGGACGAGAGGCCAGCTTTGATCTTCAAAGTGTAGAGCTTATGGAAAAAATTAAGTTACTTGGAGTTCACATGTTTCACAAGATTGACCCATCTAACATACAGAATAGTGAGGGAGACCAGAAGGGCCTGGTGTGGGCATTAAGAGCTGTCAGATTTGAAATCACTTCACTTCTGAAGGTATACAACCTGATTAAATATGACTAGGTGACAAATTGAGTGACTTTGAACATTCAAGAGAGGCAGCCTGATGTGGGGGAAGAAACAGAGGACACAGGGTCTAACTCAATGGCACCACCCAAGCTGGGCCTGTTTTCTAATCTCAGTGGGTGACTCAGAATCCTTACCCCCTTTTGGGGATGTCATGAGGATTTAATGAGATAATGGCTATAGAATCAATTTGAGATCTTTGAATTTTAAACAAGTGAAATCATCCCCCCTCCTTTAAGAAGGGGATTAAATAAATGGTTTTCATTTTCCTAGAACTGTTCAAAGTATGTCTTGCGATTTCACCTCTTCCTTCTATCTGGTCTCACACTTCCATTGATCTGTTATGTAAGTGCCCATCATATTTGCCACATCAATCAATCCTATGCCTAGATTAATGTCAATCAGGCTCTGTGATTCAAGTTTCCATTGACTTTATAAGGGTCAATTTAATAAGCTTTCCAAATATGGGGAAATCTCAAAGTGGTTAGGTTATGAGATATAACTTGGCAAGTCCTATTTCCCTCTTTCCCTGCAAATACCCAAATGGTCACTTTCTCTCTGGTGATACATCTGGTCATCACTATGCATTTCAAGAGTGTTTGTGCACCTGAGCAGACATCTCAGTGGGGTTATGACTAGAGTTGATTTTCTCTATGCCATGATTAGGGTCTATACCCCCAACACCAATTATGTGACCTGTCCAGTGTATAGGTGAAATGCCTCTGCAAAGATCAGTCCATGAGAAAGAAGAACATGTGAATTTGGTCATTCCTTCAGCAAACAGGCATTAAGAACAATAGAATGGTGGGCATGCTGCTGGGTCCCTTCTCTCCTTTGGCTTACAGACTAGAGGTAGGTCCCTACATTCCTGAAGTAGATACCAGTGTGATAAAGTTATAAAGGGAAAATTCATGGCCCAGGATATTTCCATCAACTGTATTTAAAAAAAAAACAAGACATCAATATCTGTATCATTTTCATATGTAAAAATCCATATAGTATTATTATTTTTTATTATTCATAAGACATAGTTTTGCTTCCATATTCACATAGCACTGACAGTATTACTGTAAAGAGCAAGAATTTTGCGCTGTTGAGGGAAAGAGAGTAATCAGACACCATTTAGTTCATTGTAATTGTTGCTCATCATTCCTCTTCTTAAAAAAAAAAAAAAAAAAAAAAAGATCTGCCATAGCTGGGTTCTATTTTATTCTAGTCATATTCAGCCATGGTTGACTGTGTTGAAACAAGGCCAGACTGAACATTGATACCAGGTGCCTGTCCTAGCAGAATCCAATATCACACCTGCAGATAGAGTGTAAGATTACATCATGTGTCGTCCTGAGCACCACAAATGACTCTATACTTCATCTCAAATAACATTATAATTTACACTTGGAGACTTCAGACTATGTGGCCTTGGCCAAATGAAAGTTCTTGCAGCCAAACACATCAAACTCAATATATTTTACTGCGCCAATGGGATTGTTTTTTGAGAAAGTTGAACAAAATTAAATCTATCAATGGCATTTCAAATAAAAAGTACCTGTCCTGGAAAGGTGGGCTTATAAACATTTGGCTGTCAATTAAGAAGATACCACAGCATTTTGTGCTGGAAACCAGAGACAAATGAAAGGACTCCAGTGTGCTATGTGAATTAAATAAGAGTTCACAGAGGAAAGGAGGAACAATGAGATCTTTTGTTTTATGAAAATGTCATAGCTAGAAAGGTATAAATTTAAAGTCAGGGAATCACTTCAGGCAAAAATGAAAATTTTTCCCAATTCAAACATTTTCCCGACCCCGGGACATAACCTACAGTAAACTTCTCTGAAGTTTTGGAAATATTGTGTGGCTATTTCAACACCTACTCACTCCATGCATTCGAATTTTCACCTTTGCACTTTGGTGCCTGACGGAGTTCTCTTAGAAAGCAGTCATCGTCACCTGCTCACACTTTGATCCACTGGCTGGAAAGCAGCTGGTCCTCTTTGTTCAGAAAGCCATCACAAATGTTTATATGAATAGAGGAAGAGAAGAATGTCTTCATTCCCTTTCTTTCCCCACTAACTTCTTCAAAGGATTGGAGGCGCTTTCCACCTGGCTATTGGGTTTCTATGACTTTTGGATTTGTTCTATGGTTTTCTTATTTTCTATGGAATTGCCCCAGTATTTTGAGTCTTTTAGACAGATTTATATTATGTTTAAAACTAGTAGCCAATAATCTCTGTGGTCTGGGTATGATTGTAGGGGTTCCGGAGAGATCTTTACCATCTGCATCCCCTGCCCCCACCCTGCCTCCTGCCCAGAATAATTCCCTCTTAATTCTGTCTTAATTTTATAGTGTTTTCCTGATACTTTAGGGACTCTTTTAGAGTCCTAAAGTTTCCTATATATTGTCACATGAATCCTAAGGATGAAGGCCATAGGAAGTGAGGAGGTTATTTGCAGTGAGAATTCTGCAATGAGAATCTCAAGATACTTGAAGCATCCTGGACTCTTGGGGAGAAGAATGTGCTACAAGGGCATTTGAAAACAACAATAGGAGAAGTAAAGAATCACCAGAGAAACTTGATTTATGTCACTGTTCTGTGCTCTAAGACCACAAGCTCCTGGGGAAAGTATTTTATCATATAAATATGTATAAATCAGAAAGATATGAAAGTAGAGAGGATCTTTCTACCTGTTAGTGAGGAATGTCTTTGCCTTGTACACAGAACAAGACTCATTTTCTCATCAGGTCTTTGTGGTCAATTTTTACCTGAACAATGATTTTCTATGAAATTATTTTTATTGATCCTGTATTGGGGAAGGATATGTATCAGGCAATCTTGGTATGGCAACAAGTAGTCCACAAGTTGCTATGGTCTGCAATGACGTTTATTTCTTCTTGTCACTTCATGTGGGTGATTACAGTTGGCTGTGGTTGCCATAGTGCTACTTGGCTCTGTTTAGCTTTGCATCATATACCTTTTTATTCTTGGACCTGGGCTGAAGGAACAGTATCCTTTTGGGACAAGCCATCCTCATAGATGAAGAAAGACAAGGAAGCTGGCGGAGATCTGCAATACTTCTGCACACAATCTCATTTGTCCCAACCTCATTTATTCAATAAAACCACATGGCCAAGCCATATAGTTGCATGGGGAGATGTATTCTGCTTATATGGAGGCATAGTGAACCACAGAACAACAAGGAAGGTAATAAACAATTGGGAACGGTAACACAGTGTTGCATGTCTGTTGTCATGTGGCTTCTTGCTCAGTTTTATAGAAATCCCAAGTAAAATAACCTTCACAGATTCAGAAGTGTTGGTGCATATAACGCCAAACAAGACTCTTACAGTTCTTGGAATTTTTATCTCTAAATATTTCTAGTCTGAACACTGTGTGCTATTTTCCAGTGTGTCCTTTGTCATTCATACTTTGGCTTTCGACTATGAGTTGGAGTTCTGCTCAGAGCTGGGCTAGACTAAAGAAAATGATTTTTTCTGCACTTAATTGTCTTCTTCTCTTTAAATTTCACTTTATTATTAAATATGTGATGATAAAAATGTCCATATTTTCCTCACTGTGGGCTCCATAAAAACAAACAGTTAAGGAATTAAATATCAACATTTTTCACAAGTAGTGATAGTAATTTACATGCTGCTTTTATCCCAAAGGATGTTCTAGTGCTGTTCAGTCTCCCCTAGTAATCAGTTCTCTAACACCCTAAGTGATTAGGTCATTAAAGAGTTCCTGGCACTTTACCTAAAGGCTTTGGGGTGCTAATCCTGGTTTTCTGGTCAGATTCCAACTAGGGTAATGACTTGCTGACTTCTTAAATTACTCCTGTAATATTGGCCAATCGGGGTGTTCTCCTTGCTTTCTGTCCCATGTGGTTTCACTAAGTGGCTTGCTTGTTAGAGAGATGTGCCATCTTCCTTTGTAAATGAGATGGGGATAATTTCAAAACACTTCTAAAAACTTCTGCTTTGTTGTGAGTCTGTCGTGAATCTTGATGTGGTCTTTCTCTTAATGAAGACTTCAAATATAACTAAATGCAGGTGTTGACATTTCCCCCTGTAATTTGCTTGGATGGTTTGTCCCTGCATGAGCTCACCCCACAAAGGATATCCAGCTAGAAGACCCTCTCTGGGTGCTGCCACTGAATGAGGAGTAAAGAGGTCCTGAGGAAACTTTTTGGCATCTTCCTCCCTGGCTGCTCAGACAGATTTCATATAATCTCTCTTGGAAAGATCGGTTGAACTGAGGATTATGGAGAAGTTTTGGATGTTCACCAAGAGCTACTAAAAGACATTTCTTATTTTTTAATGTGTAAGGACAAATTTTATTATTTATCCATAAAGTATATAATATATATTATCCACATATAACATAAAATATATTTCACTAATATAGACTATTTAGAAAAATGGGCATTTATGTGCACATATTTTAAGAGTACAAATAACTTGAATCCTTATTTTTTATGAATAGAATAGGAAGTGATTTGTACAAAAATTTAAACAAATAATTGCTAAATGGATGTTTAGTGACCATGTACGTATTTGACTTCCTAGGAATTACACAGCTTTCCAATATTTTTGTCAATAAAATCCATTTTAATTAGTGCGTGTCCTATTGATACCAAATTAGAAAGATTTTTGCTTCCTGACTAGACTGCATTAAGTAATAATTAACTTCTTTAATTTTTGTTTTTAGCAAAGACCACACATGGATAATAATGAGTCATTAATTATCTTGCACTGACTGTTAGACTGTAACCTCTTTGAGGGCAGAGATAATGCCTTTTCTTATTTCTATCCTCAGTGATGAGCATAGTGGCTAACACATTACAGATGCTCACAGAATTATGGAAGGAAGGAAGGGAAGGAGATAGGAAGAGAGAAGGAAGGAAGGAAGGAAGGAAAGAAGGAAGGAAAGAAAGAAGAAGGGAACAAAAAGGAATTAGAGAAGGGGGCAGGAAGGAAAGTAGGAAGGCGAGAGGGAAGGAAGAGTGAGTGTATTACTATCCTGAATGGACATGATTCCAGTCCCAAACAGAGCTTAGGTATTTACTTATCCTCTTATCTTTAAGGGTGTATGTGTGTGTGTGTGTGTGTGTTTAACTTGTAGATTGGCAGTGCACTTAGTTATGTTTATTAAATGTAGGTAGTGGTTTTATTCCTTTACTGCCACAGTCTGAATATTGCCCTTGCTCTTTCTCTGTGTGATCTCCCTCCAGATCACCCTGTTCGTTCTGATGAGAATGTCAGTGGATGAATTTGTATGTCCTTAGAAAGAAGATGAAAGTTCATTCTTATGAAATACAAATAACCATAATGGACAGCAGGTACTTCTCATTAATTAATAACTCTCAAGGAGGGCTACAGATCAATCATTAAGATGATCATTTTTGTCAGGAACCCTCAACATCCAACTGATACAGGATCAATGACTCCATACAAGAAGTTAACTAAGTCAGTTTCTTAAGCAAACAGTTTATTAGTCATCATTTTATTCATTATCAGTTTTTTTTTTTGAAGTACACAACAAGGTTTAATATGCTGTAATTACTAAGGTTTTGCTTTTTCGGTCTTTTAAAAGCTAAGGAGAATGCCTTGTTTGTTGCAGACTAAAATTATTGTGATTGTGTTCTGGGAAGGAGAATCTGAGTGGCTGAGAGGGGGCAGGTTGATTGGTTTTTGTCCATAGATTTGAATGAGCACTAACAAGACTTTTAGGAGACTTGAGGCCCACGTGTTTTGGACTCCTCTGTTGGGCCACCTCCATGCTGCAAGAAGCTGGCCTTTCTTTCTGGTGCATTTTCTTGCAAGAAAAACAACAATAACAGCCTGAGCAGAAGACACACATTCCAGATATTACTTTCTCAACTGCTCAAGAGCAGTTCCATACCAGTATGACCAGCAATGTGGGATCCAGAGATCCAGAAGCTGGTCAGGGGATACAACTTTAAATGCCCTGATTTGGAGTATTTATTTAGAAGTTGTTTGAGAGAAATAGTTAACACAGATGAGAGCATGATGTAACCTTTAGTTCTCCTAAGGGTATTCGTACCTTTTTAGGTTCTATAAACAATTTTTCCCCAAATGGGGTTATGAAGGTTTGGCAATAAAATGTAGCTCACCTTGACCATTCTCTTACACCGTACACAAAGATAAACTCAAAATGGATAGAAGACCTCAAAGTGAGACAGGAATCCATCAGAATCCTAGAGGAGAACATAGGCAGTAACCTCTTCAATATCAGCCACAGCAACTTCTTTCAAGATATGTCTGTCTCCAAAGGCAAAGGAAACAAAAGTGAAAATGAACTTTTGGGACTTCATCAAAATCAAAAGCTTCTGCACAGCAAAGGAAACAGTCAACAAAACAAAGAGGCAACCCACGGAATCAGAGAAGATATTTGCAAATGACAGTACAGACAAAAGGTTGATATCCAGGATCTATAAAGAACTCCTCAAATTCAACACACACACAAAACAGATAATCATATCAAAAAATGGGCAGAAGATATGAACAGACACTTCTCCAATGAAGACATACAAATGGCTATCAGACACATGAAAAATTGTTCATCATCACTAGCCATCAGGGAGATTCAAATTAAAACCACATTGAGATATCACCTTACACCAGTTAGAATGGCCAAAATTAGCAAGACAGGAAACAACATGTGTTGGAGGGGATGTGGGGAAAGGGGAACCCTCTTACACTGTTGGTGGGAATGCAAGTTGGTGCAGCCACTTTGGAGAAGAGTGTGGAGATTCCTCAAGAAATTAAAAATAGAGCTTCCCTATGACCCTGCAATTGCATTACTGGGTATTTACCCCAAAGATACCGATGTAGTGAAAAGAAGGGCCATCTGTACCCCAATGTTTATAGCAGCAATGGTCACAGTTGCCAAACTGTGGAAAGAACCAAGATGCCCTTCAACAGATGGATGGATAAGGAAGATGTGGTCCATATACACTATGGAGTATTATGCCTCCATCAGAAAGGAAGAATACCAAACTTTTGTAGCAACATGGACAGGACTGGAAGAGATTATGCTGAGTGAAATAAGTCAAGCAGAGAGAGTCAATTATCATATGGTTTCACTTATTTGTGGAGCATAAGAAATAACATGGAGGACAAGGGGAGTTAGAGAGGAGAAGGGAGTTGGGGGAAATTGGAAGGGGAGGTGAACCAGGAGAGACTATGGACTTTGAAAAACAATCTGAGGGGTTTGAAGCGGCGGGGGTTGGGAGGTTGGGGGAACCAGGTGGTGGGATTAGAGAGGGCACGGATTGCATGGAGCACTGGGTGTGGTGTGAAAACAAGGAATACTGTTATGCTGAAAATAAAAAAAAGAAAAAAAATGTAGCTCACCTTTTTCCAAATATTTCACTGAGGAACTCCGAGGGGAGGAGCTTAGGGAGAACTGCCTTATTTGGTCCCTGTGGAATTGATTTTCTGGAATTCTGCTTTAGAGTTATGCTCTTGGCATATGCTAACAGAAGCTTATGAAAGAGACTAATGAACCACATAGTGTTTTTTGTACAAACATTAAAAATGTAGTTAAAATTTTTTGTTGTTTTACCTTGTATCTTTTTTATGAGGACATGGGAAGGTATGCAGGAGGATTTTCCTTAGCAACTGTTTGTCTTAATCTTACCGTCTGTCATAACTATGTAACTGGTTATCTCTCTATATGAACTGCCTGATTGAGGTTTATAGACCAAAAGGTTCTTTCTGCTAGAAAGGTGCGAGCTCAAGTGAAACTGAGGTGGCCAGTGAATTTGAAAAGGCCAAGAAAGGAGTGCCTGGGTGGCTTAGTGGGTTAAGTGTCTGCCTTCGGTTCAGGTCATGATCCCGGGGTTCTGGGATCGAGCCCCGCATCGAGCTCCCTGCTCAGTGGGAAGCCTACTTCTCCCTCTCCCACTTCCCCTGCTTGTGTTCCCTCTCTCACTGTATCTCTCTCTCTGCCAAATAAATAAATAAAATCTTCCTTTGAAAAAGAGGCCAAGAAAACACAAATCTAGAGGCTAATATGGATTGTCCAATGAACTTAACTTCTATTAATATGATTGTGGAGACTGAGGTTGGGGAACCAGTGAAAACTCTAATGGCAAAATTGGGGGATTCATCAGTGATAGTGACATGGAAGCCTAAAAGTTGGTAGAGCTGAATGAAATGAATCACAGATAAAGGGTTTTTATGTGATGGTTGAGAAATAACTTTCTGAATCTGGTAATAATGATTAGAAGTTGTCCTTTGTCTTCTTATGAGCCCTGTAAATAGGAGCCCCTGACATGAACCAAAGAATGTACTCTGATCCATCTATCAAGTTTAACTAATGTATCACTCTGTGCTCAATATTTTAAGCCAGAGAGCTCTGATTCATTCTCCTGCATACTTCCCTGCCTTTGCCCCTGACCCATTCTAGGCGGTCCACATGGAAAGGACATCTTGTCCCCTTCCTCTCTGGCATTAGTACCTCTGCCTTGGTCCATCATCTCTTCAGTGGATTATTGCAATAGCTACAAAAGCCTCCAAACTCATCTCCTTCCTCTTGCTTCTCCATAATTCCACCAACTTCACATTGTCATCACATTGATCCTCCTAAAACATGCTTTGCTTTGCTGATACCCCACACCAGCTCTCTATTGTCCAGAAGAAAAGGGGTCAGCTTCTGAGTGGGGCACCTAACACCTTTGTCATCTGGCCCAGGCTGACTTCACTGGTACCTCACACCATCCTGTCATCATTCCTTCACAAACCTCCATCGTGGTTATACCAAACATCCTCCATTCCCTGCCTTCCTGAATGAGTCCTGCCCTTTTTATCCATTAACAGGAAAGCAGAGTCTCTTCTCTTTAGTGAAGACTTTTCCAACCTCCCTCTAGCCTGAGCCCAAATGAGTCATCTGCATCATGGTAGTGTCTCATTGTTCCATTCATGCTGTGACTTTAGCTCTTACTGCTTTTTTCCCATGACTCTCCCTTTCACTGATGTAAACCCTCCAAGGGTAGGGAGTGAATATTATTCATCTATTTATTTCTAGGCCTGATTTATCTCGTATATAGTTGTTTTTGGCAAAAACACATCAATGCTTTGAAAAGAAGCATGTTCTTCATTGACCAAGGTGCATCTGGAGAAAGAACAAATGATCTAGATTTAACCTCTAGGATTTGTTCTTTAATTCACTTTAAAAGCTCACCTGCTCTTGTTTTGGACACCCTTTGTATATATTGTTCTACAGAAGATCACACAGAGGCTCTTTAGAGGAGGATGAAAGACATTTTACTGACCAGCTTCAATGAGGTGGTGTGGCAAAAACAACCACCTGACCCCCCAAACCTGGCCTCCTCTTAATTATGGTATGAGGCGTTCCAGTTAGATATGTGGCTTCCCAGCTAACAACTGCATTTTCTGGGCACCCTTACATGTTAGTCTGCCCACTGGCTCTAGATTCTAGGCAATGGGGACAGACGTGATGTGGGCAAATACTAGAAAAGGAGCTTGTCTTCTCTTCCTTAGTTCCTCTTGTTGTGGGCTGTACAGGTGGTAGGTGGAGCACCCACCTTTGATCAGGATATTGCAACCTAACATCCTGAGAATACACACTGAGAGCACTGAGACAGAGATAGTCTGGGTTTCTATACCACCAAATGCAATAATCCAATGAAGAGATGGCTGATGAAGATTTTGAACTGAGATAGGAATGATGATACTAAGGATTCTGATCCTTTCTCTCTCTTTTTATAATAGCCTTGGTGCTGTCAGCTGTGGACAGCTCACTTGTGGGTTTTACCATTTTGTCGAAGCCAATCTATTTGGGTGACTTTGTTATAGCAGGCTCACTAAAATGTATTTAATTACTACCAGTGGGCTCGTGCATTATTAAGCTTCATCAGTAGGCATTTTCAACAAATATGTTTTTAAATGGAGAATTGTCAACTTACTTTAGTGGTATGAGGAAAAAGACTATATAATCTAATATAGTATAATTTTAATTGGAATTTATTTAATAATTAAAAATAAGTAAATAATAAAAATTTGAAAAATCAAAAATTAAATAATTAAATAAGTATATTAGGATTTCATTTAATATAGTATAATTTTAAATGGAAAATTGTCAACTTACTTTAGTGGTATGAAGAAAAAGACTATATAATCTGAAACTAGTCATTTCAATTCTTTCTTCTCATGATTTACCTTCTCTTCAGGAGGCTGGTAATATTATTCTGGTCTATCTTTTATCATATTGGTTCAGGCATATATACAGAGCTTCCTTTCATTTCCTATTATGTAAATCAGATCCATAAGATTTTGCTAAACTTCCAGGATAATAGAAAGGAGTAACTTACACTATGAATAATGCACAGCTTGCTGCTAGATACTCTCAGGTATCAACCCATCTTAGAGGGTCCCCTGCAGGCATTCTTTTGGTAGAGCTCCATGCTTACCTTTTGTGGCAGAGGCCCAATCACCTCTCCTGCCCTCCCACTGAGGAGTACCTTAGAACACATCTAGACTATGAGGCCCACAAGAGACAGTTTGGAAATATCTTCCAAGATTAAGATGAAGATTCCACTTCTGGTCTCAGCTTCTACTCTTTCCAGGAGGATCAGGGCTGAGATGGCCAACACTCTTGAGAGTTAACTCTAGTTATTTCAAGAGAAATAACTAGAAATAACTTGTCCCTAGCCCAGGGGACAAGGCCACCGCAGGGGACAGTAATCAGAATGGGGTCATCTTCCCTGCTATTGGATTTAATTTTTCCAATTTAATAGATGAGTAGGTGGAGATCAGGGAATTTCAACAACTTATCCTAAATCACATGCCTTTTAAGTTTCAGAACCATTATTTGAACTTAGCACTTATATGGGGGTTTTCCATATGTCAACCCAATGATCTGCATCAAGCTGTCTGTTCACATCCATCAGGAATTTTGTTACAGTAGAGATAAGTTCCTGTATCCTGCATTGAGAGGCATCCTTTAAGTAGTTTGGGGATGAGTCTTAAGTCTTTGAATTTTGTTTTTAATAAGCTACCCAGATGATTCCAATATACTGCAGTATTTGCAGTATTTGGGATCTACTGCTTTATGCTGCACAAGGCATATTGGTCTCGGACTTTTTCTAGTATTTTTCCCTTTGCTCATTTACTCTCATAGCCCCATACAAAATGATTCAAAATGAGAGCAGTATGTCTCAAAATAAAATGAAATTCAATACCCATTGAGACAATGCTTAGGAAATTAACTGTAAGAATGTATTTCACTTAAGGTAGAATCTGCACCAGAGTTTGAAGGGTGCCTTTCCATCCCTCCATTATTACTTATTGAGTGATGCTTTGTGACCAGGTATTATAGGGAATACCATAGAAGAATAATCTTACACTCAGATTGCTTGAGATATCTATGAAGGAGATCAAATTATACGTATGAAACAATTTATGAGTGAAACAAAAATAAGTAGATAGTAAATCCTGGGTTAGAGCAACAGATACAGGTAAAACAGAAGTAGTGAGAAGTGAAAAATTCCAGGGAACAGAAGAGGTAGGGAAGGTTAATGGAGATAATGCTTGAATTAAGTCTTCAAGAATGAGTTCAGTTTGGAAAGTCAGAGATAGGATGGAAAATCCATGTAGCAGGAGTAGAATAAGCAAAAGCGCACCCTGTCACAAAGCAACCTGCAGTGTTACAGATGTTGTTATTTGTAATAGATACTAATTCCCTGAGCCATTAAAAATATAAACAGAACCTCTGAGAATATGTCACATTCATGTGACATACAAAAGTGTGTACATGAGGGGGGCCTGAATAGGAGGTTTGGCTAGGGAGGCAATGGGAAGCATTGTCTCTGGGTGAGCAGGAAGGGTGGACCACACTTTAGGACCCCAAGGAACTGGGTGTCAGTTGCTGGAATACATGTCTGCAGAGACAGAGTGAGATGGGCAGGTAGAGGAAAGCTCTGCGTTAGGGCACCATGGTTCACAGAGGACGTGCCCCAGGAGGGCTGTTCCTGATGAATTGGTGGTTCTGATGACTTTCCTAAACTTTGGACCCAATGACATGTTCTTCTCTGCCCTGTAGGTCAGGTTGGTTTTGGAAATGAAACATTTATTTTATTCTCCCTTGAAAACAAACTTTACATCATTGATCTGCCGCTAAAAAATGTTTGTGCTAAATTCCTGCTTCTAAGCCAGTGCCTATGACTCAGATGGTGTGCATTTCAAAATTCTCTCAGCATAATTTCACATAAAAAAGAAACATCTTAGATTGGGCCAACTCTGTTAAAACCAACTGCCTTGTATCACTAATATGTAGCTGGATTGATTCATGGTGTACATCTTCAAAGACCTGGATAATCATCTTTGTTTGCAAATTCCTTATTAACATGGAGATAAATGTTATCATAAATTGAACTTTTATATTATGGGCTAAATTTTTTGGTCTTTAAAGTTCATTTCCAGAATATTCGATAGCATGACTGTAAGAGCCGTATGGCACTTTCCCAGTTGGACACAGTTCGAGATTTTTTCGTCTCCTTTTTCTTTAAGCGAGATGATAAACACTTAATAAGAAGATGGAACTTATGGAAGGAAGCCAGAAGAGAATAGCATTCTACCAATGGAATTCCACTTCAGATGCTGTGCTGGAAAGAAATCCTCATCTCGAGCTCCTTTTGCCTTTTGATGATGGCTTTAAAAACTGTGAAAACAGAGAAAGCCAAGTGTGTGGTCTTTGGCAATTTCGTAATAGTCTGTGCAGGAGACAGAGGGGGTGGTTTGTTGGAAAAAATGATTAGCTTTTTCTTTACGATGACAGAAAACAGTTGCAATTCAAAAATGCCAAAGGTTCTGCAGCCCTCCCTTTTGGCAAATTGTTAGGTAATCACTCCTTCCAGGTGGTGCTTTCAATAAAGACCTTGGAAAGTCACGCCCCCAGAGATGTCCTCAGGGCAGAGCCATTGTCAACTGGGAGAGACTTGTAGAATCTGGGGAGAGCAGGGTGAGAGGAAAGACTGGATTTTTCTTCAGAGGAATCCACTCCCGATCTCTCTGCGTTCAAGTGCCTTTTTGACTAATGAGCGTCTGATCTGGCCCTGAGTTTCTCAAGCGCAGCCAGAGAATCTCTATTTGGATTGCATTATTATTATTGTTGTTGTTTACTTTAAGTTTTCCCAGGAAACATCAGGCCCTCTAAAATTAAGATATATCTCCATATACAATCGATTACAATGCAATTGATATGAATCAACCAATTACCTTGCTTTTGTATACCAACCAACTCCCTCTACTTAAAAAAGTTTCCCCAAGACTGCATTTTATCATGTCATTTTGGTAGCTGTTTGATGAAGCTGCCCTGGAACTGGACCCCTGACTCAGCTGTGTCCCTCACGGTCACGCATGCATTCCCTCAGGCTCTTTCTGTGTTTCAGTTACTTTATTTGTAGCCCAGAGTAGAAATGTAACAGACACCTTGTGCGGTGTGGGACTTAGCCCTGTTTTGATGGAAAAGCTGTATCTATTGGGTCATTTTGAATTTCCTTCTTGAGCTAGATAAAGAGCATACAGAGGGATGAAGGGCAACCCACGTCCTTGACAGCTCATGGTCCAGTGAAGGACAGACGTTGGAATATGATGTTTTTAGTAGATGATGGAAAACATTAAGCCAGGTTATGCACAACAGTAAGGCAGTTGTGGCATTTGGAGTGATGTATTTTCTCTGCATAAGGCTGTTCCCACAGTCAAAGGACACGTGTTGAAGCCTGCTTATGTGCATGGCCCTGAAGGAGCTGAATAACATGGGGGTAGATGAGCAGCCTTGATGACTCTGCCTCATGGCCTCACAACATGGGCACCACCCGGCTCAATCTGCTCAGATGGACAAGACCCTTTTCTGTTGCAGAATTCACAACTGCTTTATGCTTTGTTTCCTGAAAGGAGAAAACTTCCAAAACTGGACGTTCTCTACCCATTCTAAGACTCCTCCAGTTTGAAAGAGTTCTGGAAAGTGAATTTTGCTAAAGCTTACTTTTGGATGCCTGTTATTTAAAATGCCCGTTTTCTGCACCTTCAAGATTCTGGTCAGATGATTTAGGCCAAGTCCTCAGTAGCCCTAGAAAATGTGCAACAAATGAAACCCTTTGTCCCTTAGCCTCTCTAGGACTTACTATTCTTCACGAGTTGAAATTCTGGGTTCTCTGGCTCTGACAGTTTCTTTTGCTGTGATGGACAAGAAAGAAGAGTGGGGATCAGGAACTGAGGAGAAAAACCACATCCATGTAGCTTGTTTAGACAAAGGGAGTGCAGTTAATTCAGAGAAGAATAGTTCTCCTGAGAGATTCCTTCCCACCACTCCCTGCACCATTGAGAACTTGGTGTTTTAGTACAAGTGAGGTCCTATGTTAGGGAGACACTTCAAAAGAAAATGATAAGGCAGGGATAGTAACTGGAGACATGGGCTATGCAAAAAAATAGTAGCTTTGCCCCTTGCCTCTCTTACTTGGACGGTTGACTTGAGGGGGTGAGATGTGGCCACCTGGCCATGGTGGTACAGAGAGAGTGGTGCTGGAGGGCACATGGCTGGTGACATCATTCGGCATCCATTAGGACAGCAAGGTGCCATGTAGCATGAAACCCTGGAGGAAAGGCACTTTGTCTTTGGGAAGTATTATTTCGATTTGTCAGATGAGTCTGCTTTCAGAGTGCTTCTAGACTTCTTCCTCATCAAAGCCTTCCTTGATCCCAGCCACATGATGATATTTTTTTGTCTTTGGCACTTTTTTCTTGCTGTATCCACCTTTCCCTATCTAGTGGTACAGCGACAGACAGATTGCAGGAAGGCACGTGGCAGTGTCCGCCACAGGTCTCCTGTGGTCCCAAGGTACAGACAGTACTTATAAGAAGTGACCCACAAATGCAGGTTGAGTTGAGCCATTGCCCGTCCCTAGGTGTTCAGGATTCAGGCCAGACAGAGGGATTAAAGGACTGGGAGAAATCACGCCGCCTCCCTCTTCTACAATATTTTCATCAAATAGGAGTGCATTGAAAAAGGACATGAAAGGCAACTTACAAAGTGAAAAGTGATAACAAAAAGCTAAAATGTGCTCTACGGGGCATGTTTGGAATATAGAAGAGGGCATCTTGTCTACATGCTCTGGTTAACTGCTAGATGCAGGGATAGGGGAATGTTTTTTTAAATCACCAGTTTCTTTTAATAACCCTCTTGACAATTTTTCCCTCTTGGTGCCACTGCACTTCCACCAACACCATAGGGCTCTGAAGGCTACTATTTTGATGCCACCAGGAGCCAAACACACAACGCAAACAGGAGGGAGACTTCCGATGAAGAAACTGCCTGGGGAGCAGGGGCATTGGTGGCTGTCACCAGCACATGAAGCCCCAGCAGAGCCTGACCACTGCAGATGTTCAGCGAATACGCAGTGTCTGTTACTGTGCCTGGATGTGGTTTGGCATGACGCTGGTCCCACATTTGTTTCAGTGTCTCTTCTTGATCTTGCCCTTGTCTTGTTCTTGGGCTATTTTTGTAACCAAGTGATGACATGACTAAGATTTATCCTTTCAATAAATTTACTCAAGTCATTTCCCAAGGCACCAGCAAGCTTTTGGGTAGCCCTGGCTGTATGGCTAGTGGCAGGGCTTCCTAGCAATGATATCTGACATTCGAGTCAAGTGTATGCAAAATCTGGAAGCCCAGACCCTGTGCTTTTCTCTCCCTGGTGATGGTTCATGCTCAGCTTCTGGAAGAGCCTGATGCAGTCCTGCTTGTTTATGCTTCCTCATCTCCTAGCAATTTCTGCTCTCAGAAAAATTTCAATCATGTACTTTGAAATTACATGTTGTTTATATAAAATTACACAAAATTATATATTTGCTAAAAACATTAAAAAAATCCAGCTAATAGAGGAAGAAAAGTCTAAAACTGTGTCTTTGACCATTACATTGGTATGGTAGAGGTGTTTTTGAAACAGCGGTGGGTTAAGGAACAATTCTGGCCCCTCCAGTGCATTTTCTGAAATCCGTTGAACAATTTATTTCTTACTCTGCATATGTGCAAGTGTAGACCTATCCAGGACTCTCCAGTGTTATGGCTTCTTTCATGAGTAAAGTTTTAGTGTGGTCAAGGAATAGAAAAAGAGCTACTGGTATAAGCCCTGACACAAAGCGTAGTATTTTGGGTATAGTATATATTAGATTTCATAGCAAAATAAGTGCATTCTCCAATGCCATGTTTCTTGCCTTTGGAGCCACTGACTACTTTACTGCTCATGATAAAAGTTTCATTTTTGTAATTTTTACTGTCACTCTATTTAAGACTGATAATTCCACACAGTAATGTTGCTATTTAATAGAATCATTCTATAAAACAGTTCTTTATACATTATTGTGCCCAGTACCATCTTTCTGATTTCCAAGGCTTAAATTATTATTGATTTTTTAAGATTTGATGTTGAATTCTATTATATTCTCATGTTTAATGCAAGAGAGTGAAATCATGATCATTAAAAATAAAAAAAATTGAATGACTTGAGGTCTATAAACTACAATCTAACCTACAGTAAAAAGAATTTTAAATGAAAGCAAATTGACAGAAGTTAATTTCACCTTTTCCAAGTCTAGGTGGTACAATGGCCTCTGGATCTCGGTTTTCAGGGGACATCTTGCTTGAACTCGCTGTTAACACCGGTGAGTTGTGTGTGGTGGTTTCTGGCTCTACAGTGATCTGTTTCAGTGCACCACTGGAAGGTGTTAGAAATCCAAATACGTTGTATCTGAGTTCCTGTGCTAAACTCAGATCCATGGGTCATCTGAACTTTGTTTTTTTAGGGTATCTTTAATTGTAGTGTGAGACTTTCCTCTGGGCAGTAGAAACTCCAAACATCCATAAACAGCTTCTTACATCAAATTCTTAGTTTTGAATTCTAGAGATATCTTTCCACATCAAAGTTTGGGGCAGCATTGGCCATAGACCCACAGCACTCAGACCCTACAGGGGCTTTGTAGAAAGAGTAGTGAAGGAGTGTAATGCCTGGGAGAGAGGGTTGAAGACAGGCCTGAGAAGAAGCCACATTAGCTTCCTCTTTTAGATGGTTCCCTTCTCGGGCCCAATCTCCTTGCCCCTTCCCCATCATGGTATCTCCTTGAGGCTGGACTCCACCTAATCTCAATTGTGTCTGGACTCTGGTTTCCCTTTATGCTCAAAATTAATGTTAAGTGCTGCTCAGGTAGCTTAGAAAGGGCTTTTAGAAACTTGGAAGAGTACAACTTGAATTTAGCTACTGGGCACATTTAAGATGCATTTTCAAATGCAAGAAATCATTATCTTTTCCCAATTTATTTAAAAATGTAACAAAAACTGCTTTTAGGCTATGAGTTTAGAAGAACTACAACCATTCTTTTTTTCTGCAGAGAATAAGGGAATGTGGGATTGGAACCCATAAATTTGGAGGTAGTGTGGGGCCATGCAATGATTGCAGACACTGGAGCTTGACTTTGGTGGATCAGATGTGGTTTATACCCACTTGTTTTTCAAGATAATTTTCCTATTGCATAGGAGACCAGCTCTATTTCCTTGGTTATAAAATGATTATATTCTTGGTGTAATGAAACAAAACATCTCTCTTTTCCATACTTGGATTATTAATGCAAATCACATCTTTTTAATTTTGATCAAACAGCTTTACCTCCGAATTTGAACAGATGACCTAATACATCTGTGGGAAGGAAGCTCTAAAGTAGCAGTTTTCAAAGTAAGAATTACGTCTGACATCATAACCCAACACCCAAGTTTTACTTATGTGAAACTTATATTTACTAAGTATTATTCTATTTTCTATTTTATTCTATTCAAATGCATTGGAGAAACATTGCCTATAAGCCATTAATTTGATTTCATGGCCTACTAATAGTCCATGATACATAATTTGAACCAAAAGAACATCCAAAAGATGTTCTTTTTCTAACTATATTCTTGGTTGAACCAATTAGTCCTAGAGAATTTGTAGGGGCATGAATAGCAGAGGCCTATAAACATGGGCTATTCTGGCTACTCCTCTTTAAGTTCAACCACAGTTATGTATTTTGAGTCATAGCAAGAGACATAAAGGCCCTGATGCCTCCCTTCTACTCAAGAAATTGTCTCTGTGGAAGCTTTGGTGATGAGCAGGAGAAAACTGTTTTCCAGAGGAACCCATGAGTGTCACATACATTTATGAGATAGTTACTGTGGCTACACTACTTCTTCAAATGAGAAAGGCTCCCTGCCTGCAGGTGTGGAGTCATAGAGCCACTTGGGTCCCTGGGTCTGTCCATACACTGATGTGGAACAGCAGAAAGTCTCTGTTGCTGTCTCCATGTGAAAACCTGAATTTTGGTCTGTTTGTTTCCTGGCTCTCTGCCTTTCCCCCTGTGCTTCAGCTAGCTAGAATTGGCCTATGGGGAGAGGGGACCCCTGACTTTTGCTCTGATTACCAACACTTGGCCTCAGAGAATTTTATGTTGCTTTGTGTGACCCTGTCCGCTCCCATCACTGAATTTTTGAAATTATGCTAACATTAGTTTCTTTTTTCTTTATTATGTTTTGTTAGCCATCATACAGTACATCATTAGTTTTTGATTAGTTCCATGATTCATTGTTTGTATATAACACCCAGTGCTTTATGCAATATGTGCTCTCCTTATTACCCATCACTGGGCTAACCCATCCCTCCAACCCCCTCAGTTTGTTTCATGGAGCTCATAGCCTCATGGCTCATCTCCCTTTCTGATGTCCCCCCTTCATTTGACCCCTCCTTCTCCTAATGTCCTCCATGCTATTCCTTATGCTCCATAAATATGTAAAACCATATAATTGTCTTTCTCTGCTTGACTTATTTCACTTAGTATAATCTCCTCCAGTTTGGTCCATGTTGATGCAAAAGTTGGGTATTCATCCTTTCTGATGGCTGAGTAATATTTCATTGCATATATGCATCACATCTTTATCCATTTGTCTGTTGAAGGACATCTTGGCTTTTTCCATGGTTTGGCTATTGTGGACATTGCTACTATGAACTTTGGGGTGCATGTGGCCCTTCCTTTTACAACATCTGTATCTTTCGGGTAAATACCTAGTAGTGCAATTGCTGGGTCATAGGATAGCTCTATTTTTAAATTTCTTTTTTTTTTTTTTCCAATTTATTTATTTTCAGAAAAACAATATTCATTATTTTTTCACCACACCCAGTGCTCCATGCAAGCTGTGCCCTCTATAATACCCACCACCTGGTACCCCAACCTCCCACCCCCCCGCCACTTCAAACCCCTCAGACTGTTTTTCAGAGTCCATAGTCTCTCATGGTTCATCTCCCCTTCCAATTTACCCAAAAGCACATACCCTCCCCAATGTCCATAACCTTCACCCCTTCTCCCAACCCCCCTCCCCCCAGCAACCCACAGTTTGTTTCGTGAGATTAAGAGTCACTTATGGTTTGTCTCCCTCCCTATCCCATCTTGTTTCATGGATTCTTCTCCTACCCACTTAAGCCCCCATGTTGCATCACCACTCCCTCATATCAGGGAGATCATATGATAGTTGTCTTTCTCCGCTTGACTTATTTCGCTAAGCATGATACGCTCTAGTTCCATCCATGTTGTCGCAAATGGCAAGATTTCGTTTCTTTTGATGGCTGCATAGTATTCCATTGTGTATATATACCACATCTTCTTGATCCATTCATCTGTTGATGGACATCTAGGTTCTTTCCATAGTTTGGCTATTGTGGACATTGCTGCTATAAACATTCGGGTGCACGTGCCCCTTTGGATCACTACGTTTGTATCTTTCGGGTAAATTCCCAGTAGTGCAATTGCTGGGTC
Organism: Neogale vison; assembly: GCF_020171115.1. Lineage (NCBI taxonomy): Eukaryota > Metazoa > Chordata > Mammalia > Carnivora > Mustelidae > Neogale > Neogale vison. The sequence goes on from NC_058095.1 coordinate 84,782,059, forward strand.
ATAGGGCAGTTCTATTTTCAACATTTTGAGGAATCTCCATGCTGTTTTCCAGAGTGGTTGCACCAGCTTGCATTCCCACCAACAGTGTAGGAGGGTTCCCCTTTCTCCGCATCCTCGCCAGCATCTGTCATTTCCTGACTTGTTGATTTTAGCCATTCTGACTGGTGTGAGGTGATATCTCATTGTGGTTTTGATTTGTATTTCCCTGATGCCGAGTGATATGGAGCACTTTCTCATGTGTCTGTTGGCCATCTGGATGTCTTCTTGGCAGAAACGTCTGTTCATGTCCTCTGCCCATTTCTTGATTGGATTATTTGTTCTTTGGGTGTTGAGTTTGTTAAGTTCTTTATAGATTTTGGACACTAGTCCTTTATCTGATATGTCGTTTGCAAATATCTTCTCCCATTCTGTCTGTTGTCTTTTGGTTTTGTTAACTGTTTCCTTTGCTGTGCAAAAGCTTTTGATTTTGATGAAATCCCAAAAGTTCATTTTTGCCCTTGCTTCCCTTGCCTTTGGCGATGTTCCTAGGAAGATGTTGCTGCGGCTGAGGTCGAAGAGGTTGCTGCCTGTGTTCTCCTCAAGGATTTTGATGGATTCCTTTCTCACATTGAGGTCCTTAATCCATTTTGAATCTATTTTTGTGTGTGGTGTAAGGAAATGGTCCAATTTCATTTTTCTGCACGTGGCTGTCCAATTTTCCCAACACCATTTATTGAAGAGGCTGTCTTTTTTCCATTGGACATTCTTTCCTGCTTTGTCGAAGATTAGTTGACCATAGAGTTGAGGGTCTATTTCTGGGCTCTCTATTCTGTTCCATTGGTCTATGTGTCTGTTTTTGTGCCAGTACCATGCTGTCTTGATGATGACAGCTTTGTAATAGAGCTTGAAGTCCGGAATTGTGATGCCACCAACTTTGGCTTTGTTTTTCAATATCCCTTTGGCTATTCGAGGTCTTTTCTGGTTCCATATAAATTTTTAAATTATTTGTTCCATTTCTTTGAAAAAGATGGATGGTACTTTGATAGGAATTGCATTCAATGTGTAGATTGCTTTAGGTAGCATAGACATTTTCACAATATTTATTCTTCCAATCCAGGAGCATGGAACATTTTTCCATTTCTTTGTGTCTTCCTCAATTTCTTTCATGAGTACTTTATAGTTTTCTGAGTATAGATTCTTAGCCTCTTTGGTTAGGTTTATTCCTAGGTATCTTATGGTTTGGGGTGCAATTGTAAATGGGATTGACTCCTTAATTTCTCTTTCTTCTGTCTTGTTGTTGGTGTAGAGAAGTGCAACTGATTTCTGTGCATTGATCTTATATCCTGACATTTTACTGAATTCCTGTATAAGTTCTAGCAGTTTTGGAGTGGAGTCTTTTGGGTTTTCCACATAGAGTATCATATCATCTGCGAAGAGTGATAATTTGAATTCTTCTTTGCCGATTTGGATGCCTTTAATTTCCTTTTGTTGTCTGATTGCTGAGGCTAGGACTTCTAGTACTATATTGAATAGCAGTGGTGATAATGGACATCCCTGCCGTGTTCCTGACCTTAGTGGAAAAGCTTTCAGTTTTTCTCCATTGAGAATGATATTTGCAGTGGGTTTTTCATAGATGGCTTTGATGATATTGAGGTATGTGCCCTCTATCCCTACACTTTGAAGGGTTTTGATCAGGAAGGGATGCTGTACTTTGTCAAATGCTTTTTCAGCATCTATTGAGAGTATCATATGGTTCTTGTTCTTTCTTTTATTGATGTGTTGTATCACATTGACAGATTTGCGGATGTTGAACCAACCTTGCAGCCCTGGAATAAATCCCACTTGGTCGTGGTGAATAATCCTTTTAATGTACTGTTGAATCCTATTGGCTAGTATTTTGGTGAGAATTTTTGCATCTGTGTTCATCAAGGATATTGGTCTATAGCTCTCTTTATTGATGGGATCCTTGTCTGGTTTTGGGATCAAGGTGATGCTGGCCTCATAAAATGAGTTTGGGAGTTTTCCTTCCATTTCTATTTTTTGGAACAGTTTCAGGAGAATAGGAATTAGTTCCTCTTTAAATGTTTGGTAGAATTCCCCTGGGAAGCTGTCTGGCCCTGGGCTTTTGTTTGTTTGGAGATTTTTGATGACTGTTTCAATCTCCTTACTGGTTATGGGTCTGTTCAGGCTTTCTATTTCTTCCTGGTTCAATTTTGGTAGTTTATATGTTTCTAGGAATGCATCCATTTCTTCCAGATTGTCAAATTTGTTGGCGTAGAGTTGCTCATAGTATGTTCTTATAATAGTTTGTATTTCTTTGGTGTTAGTTGTGATCTCTCCTCTTTCATTCATGATTTTATTTATTTGGGTCCTTTCTCTTTTCTTTTTGATAAGTCTGGCCAAGGGTTTATCAATTTTATTAATTCTTTCAAAGAACCAACTCCTAGTTTGGTTGATTTGTTCTATTGTTTTTTGGTTTCTATTTCATTGATTTCTGCTCTGATCTTTATGATTTCTCTTCTCCTGCTGGGCTTAGGGTTTCTTTCTTGTTCTTTCTCCAGCTCCTTTAGGTGTAGGGTTAGGTTGTGTACCTGAGACCTCTCTTGTTTCTTGAGAAAAGCTTGTACTGCTATATATTTTCCTCTCAGGACTGCCTTTGTTGTGTCCCACAGATTTTGAACCGTTGTATTTTCATTATCATTTGTTTCCATGATTTTTTTCAGTTCTTCTTTAATTTCCCGGTTGACCCATTCATTCTTTAGAAGGATGTTGTTTAGTCTCCATGTATTTGTGTTCTTTCCAAACTTCCTCTTGTGGTTGAGTTCTAGCTTCAGAGCATTGTGGTCTGAAAATATGCAGGGAAGGATCCCAATCTTTTGATACCGGTTGAGTCCTGATTTAGGACCGAGGATGTGATCTATTCTGGAGAATGTTCCATGTGCACTAGAGAAGAATGTGTATTCTGTTGCTTTGGGATGAAATGTTCTGAATATATCTGTGATGTCCATCTTATCCAGTGTATCATTTAAGGCCTTTATTTCCCTGTTGATCTTTTGCTTGGATGATCTGTCCATTTCAGTGAGGGGAGTGTTAAAGTCCCCTACTATTATTGTATTATTGTTGATGTGTTTCTTTGATTTTGTTATTAATTGGTTTATATAGTTTGCTGCGCCCACGTTGGGGGCATAGATATTTAAAATTGTTAGATCTTCTTGTTGGACAGACCCTTTGAGTATGTTATAGTGTCCTTCCTCATCTCTTATTATAGTCTTTGGCTTAAAATCGAATTGATCTGATATAAGGATTGCCACTCCTGCTTTTTTCTGATGTCCATTAGCATGGTAAATTCTTTTCCACCCCCTCACTTTAAGTCTGGAGGTGTCTTCGGGTTTAAAATGAGTTTCTTGGAGGCAACATATAGATGGGTTTTGTTTTTTTATCCATTCTGATACCCTGTGTCTTTTGATTGGGGCATTTAGCCCATTAACATTCAGGGTAACTATTGAGAGATATGATTTTAGTGCCATTGTATTGCCTGTAAGGTGACTGTTACTGTATATTGTCTCTGTTCCTTTCTGATCTACCACTTGTAGGCTCTCTCTTTGCTTAGAGGACCCCTTTCAGTATTTCCTGTAGAGCTGGTTTGGTGTTTGCAAATTCTTTCAGTTTTTGTTTGTCCTGGAAGCTTTTAATCTCTCCTTCTATTTTCAATGATAGCCTAGCTGGATATAGTATTCTTGGCTGCATGTTTTTCTCGTTTAGTGCTCTGAAAATGTCATGCCAGCTCTTTCTGGCCTGCCAGGTCTCTGTGGATAAGTCAGCTGCCAATCTAATACTTTTACCATTGTATGTTACAGACTTCTTTTCCCGGGCTGCTTTCAGGATTTTCTCTTTGTCACTAAGGCTTGTAAATTTTACTATTAGGTGACGGGGTGTGGGCCTATTCTTATTGATTTTGAGGGGCGTTCTCTGAACCTCCTGAATTTTGATACTCGTTCCCTTTGCCATATTGGGGAAATTCTCCCCAATAATTCTCTCCAGTATACCTTCTGCTCCCCTCTCTCTTTCTTCTTCTTCTGGAATCCCAATTATTCTAATGTTGTTTCGTCTTATGGTGTCACTTATCTCTCGAATTCTCCCCTCATGGTCTAGTAGCTGTTTGTCCCTCTTTTGCTCAGCTTCTTTATTCTCTGTCATTTGGTCTTCTATATCGCTAATTCTTTCTTCTGCCTCATTTATCCTAGCAGTGAGAGCCTCCATTTTTGATTGAACTTCATTAATAGCTTTTTTGATTTCAACTTGGTTAGATTTTAGTTCTTTTATTTCTCCAGAAAGGGCTTTTATATCTCTGGAGAGGGTTTCTCTAATATCTTCCATGCCTTTTTCAAGCCCAGCTATAACCTTGAGAATTGTCATTTTGAACTCTAGATCTGACATATTACCAATGTCTGTATTGATCAGGTCCCTAGCCTTCGGTACTGCCTCTTGTTCTTTTTTTTGTTGTGAATTTTTCCGCCTTGTCATTTTGTCCAGCTAAGAGTATATGAAGGAGCAAGTAAAATACTAAAAGGGTGGCAACAATCCCAGGAAAATATGCTTTAACCAAATCAGAAGAGATCCCAAATCGTGAGGGGGGATTTCTCCCCCCTCACGATTGGGTGAGGGATCTCCTCTGATTGGGATCTCCTTTGCTTGGGATCTCCCAGTCTCTTCTGATTGGGATCTCCCAATCTCTTCTGATTGGGATCTCTTCTGATTTGGGGATAAAAAGAGGTTCAAAAAGAAAGAAAGAAAAAAAAGAAAAAAAGAATTAAAAAAAAGAGATTGAATTAAAAATTCAATCAAGAATTTAAAAAAGAATTAAGAAAAAAAAGATTGAAGAGATTAGGATCTCTTCTGATTTGGGGATAAAAAAAGGTTCAAAAAGAAAGAAAGAAAAAAAAAAAGAATTAAAAAAAAGAAAATGAATAAACAAAAGTATAAAAAAGAAAAATATATATATATTAGATAATCTAGTTAAAAAACGTTAAAAGAGAAAAGGGTAAAAGTTATAAAAAATTTTAGCAGAAGAAGAGAAAAAAAATGAAAAAGAAAAAAATTAAATTAACTGCAAGACTGAAAAATCATAGGCAGAAAGCCATGAGTTCCGTGGTTTGTTTTCTCCTCCTCTGGAATTCTGCTGCTCTCTCCTTGGTATTGAAACTGCACTCCTTGGTAGGTGAACTTGGTCTTGCCTGGATTTCTTGTTGATCTTCTGGGGGAGGGGCCTGGTGTAGTGATTCTCAAGTGTCTTTGCCCCAGGCGGAATTACACCGCCCTTTCCAGGGGCCGGGCTGAGTGATCCGCTCGGCTTTGCTTTCAGGAGCTTTTGTTCCCTGAGCGCTTTCCGTAGAGTTCCGGAGGACGGGAATACAAATGGCGGTCTCCTGGTCTCCGGCCCGGAGGAGCCGTGAGCCCGGGGCCCCGCTCCCTTGTGCGCCCTCAGCGAACAGCTCCCAGTAACTCGCGTCTGCCCAACCTCCGGCCGCGCTCCGAGCTCACCGAGCTTGCGGCCGGTTCAAGGCATCTCCGAGCTGCAAGCTCACTGTCGGCTCTGTCTCTGCAGCCGGCTTTCCCGTTCCAATATCCGCAAGCTCTGCGACACTCAGACACCCCCGATCCTTCTGTGACCCCGCAGGACCTGAGGTCACGCCGACCCTGTGTGGGCTTCGCCCCGGTTTAGCCTCCGGAGCGATGTCCCTCAGCGGAACAGACTTTTAAAAGTCCTGATTTTGTGCTCCGTTGCTCCGCCCCTTGCCGGGAGCCGGCCCCTCCCCCCGGGGTCTATCTTCCCGTCGCTTTGGATTCACTTCTCCGCCAGTCCTAAGTGGTTGTTTTTCTGTTTCTAGAATTGCTGTTCTTCTTCTCCTCGATCTGCCGATGGATTTGCAGGTGTTTGCAATCTTTAGATAAGCTCTCTAGCTGATCTCCTGCTAGCTGAGGTAGTCTCAGCCTGCTACTTCTCCGCCATCTTGACTCCTCCCCCTATTTTTAAATTTCTGAGTAACCTCCACACTGTTTTCCAAAGTGACCACATCACTTTGCATTCTCACGAACAGTGTAAGAGGATTCCCCTTTCTCCACATCCTCTCCAACATTTATTGTTTCTTGCCTTGTCAATTTTTGCCATTCTAACTGGTGTAAGGTGGTATCTTGATCTAGTTTTGATTTGAATTTCCCTAATGACTAATGATGATGAATAATTTTTTCATGTGTTTGTTAGCTATTTGTATGTCTTCTTTGGAGAAGTGTCTGTTCATGACTTCTGCCCATTTTGTGACTTGATTATTTGTTTTTTGGGTGTTGAATTGGAACAAAATAGAGAGTCCAGATATGGACCCTCAACACTATGGTCAACTAATCATCAACAAAACAGGAAAAAATACCCAATGGAAAAAAGACAGTCTCTTCAATAAATGGTGCTGGGAAAATTGGTTAGCTATATACAGAAGAGTGAAACTCAACCATTCAGTTATACTACACACAAAGATAAACTCTAAATGGATGAAAGAGCTCAATGTGAGACAGAAATCCATCAAAGTCCTAGAAGAGACAGTAACCTCTTTGACATCAACCACAGCAACTTCTTTCAAAACACATATCCAAAGGCAAAGTAAACAAAAGCAAAAATAAACTTTTGAGACTTCATCAAGATAAAAGACTTCTGTACAGCAAAGGAAATAGTCAACAACAAAGAGGCAACCCATGGAATGGGAGAAGATATTTGCAAATGACACTACAGATGAGGGGCTGATATCCAAGATCTATAAAGGACAGCTAACATTAATTTCTAAAGCCATTATTTTTTTCTTTTGCATTGGGATAAAACGTTTTACTCTGATGAACACTACACAGGGACCACAAGTGCATCTTTTCTGCATTCTCCAAGAATCACTACCATGAATAGTTTTCCTCCCAGCACAGGTGCGAACATGCCCATGGATGCTTTGGAGTGTGTAATTGGGTCTCTTGGAACATCCCTTGATTTGTTTTCACAACACACAGTCTCTTCCACATCACAACAATCCCTAGCCCTGTGTGCGTGTGTTTCATCAGACCCGCAGAGAATGGATGGTCCTTCAGGTCAATGTAGTGTTCTTTGAGAAAGTCTTCAGAAGTCTGCATGAATTTCAGACCAACATGGTGGGATCCCTTCTGCTGAAAGTGCTTGATGGTCTTTCTCATAAGACCCAATGGGCTTTATCAGGTTTGGTGGTGATGAAGATGCCCTGACTGCTAGCTGCAGGTCTAGCAGTCTGCTCCAGCTGCAGTGGCTCCAACTCCAGCTGCTGCGGCTCCAACTCCAGCTGCTGCTGCCCACAGCAGAAATATGCTTGGGCCCCATATGGTTCCAGATACCCACTGACATCATGGGTCATCTCTGCTCATGGCTCCCAAAGGACAAGCAGTGATTTTGCCATCAATAAGGGAAGGTTGTACAGTTAATACATATTTGTCCTATCATTTCTGTCAAGAAAATAAAAAAGAACAATCAGTGATATGGTTGTAAGTTTAAATTAGGATTTCTGTAGGAGCTGTTTCCCAGCCCCACTTAAAAAGTGTTTTCTAATAACCAAGGATGTTTTTCTATATTTCCATTGATTATCTGATAGCTGTCAATAATGTCAAAGCAGCATTCTTGTTCTCAGGAACAATTTTTTGGTTGTTGTATATAAGCATACACAAGAATATGTATTGTTTTGACCATGGGAGGTAGGTAAGGAGGTAATGGAATGATAAAGGGGGAAAATGTTGGGTTAACTTTCATGCTAATTAGGACAAAGACCATCATTATTGTCATCATCACCATCACAACCATCATCATCATCATCATCTTCAATAACTTACACTGATCAGGGGCGCCTGGGTGGCTCAGTGGGTTAAGCCGCTGCCTTCGGCTCAGGTCATGATCGCAGGGTCCTGGGATCGAGCCCCGCATCAGGCTCTCTGCTCAGCCGGGAGCCTGCTTCCTCCTCTCTCTCTCTGCCTGCCTCTCTGCCTGCTTGTGATCTCTCTCTGTCAAATAAATAAATAAAATCTTAAAAAAAAAAATAACTTACACTGATCATCTTTCTATTATAGAAATTTGGCCCAATCTAAGATGAAATAAATGATTTTGAATGCCTTGGTTGCCAAAAAGTTTTCAATGAGTCCACTTTGGTTCATTTTAAGTTTTCAAGCTACCCGACAGTACCATCAGTTTTTTTTTTTTTTAATTTGTTTGTTTGTTTTTTAATAATACCAAAACAAACAAAATTGTTTTTATTGCTTTATTTTCAATGTTTTATGTGTTGGCTTTATGTCAAACCTGTGGTATCTTCTTCCCTGATGTCTGCCTCATAGTTCGTCAGGATCCATTTACAGTCCATGGGGTTATCAGCAGGGTACTGGGGGCCCTGCTTCGTTTCGCTTATGCTCCCTTTGGACAGCTTTTTCTTCTGAAAACTTGACCCTGACATCACCTTTGCTCAGAGGGTAGCTGCTGTGTTTGTGAAGCCATGTGAATGAGAGGACAGTAATTCAGGTCTAGCCCAGGGGGTAAAGGAGAAAATACTTGTCGATCAGCGTGGCACTGACCTTTTGATATAAATGCAGGTGGAAGTGCTGGGGTAAGTCTCTGGAGGTCCCTAATGCGGACTTGAACTTCTCAGAGGAGCAGCTCTGTGGGAAGGGGGACTGGGAAATCCTCTAGTCTAGGCTCAGTGGCTGCTTACTGATCAGTATGGAAGTGTTTCAGTACTCCAGCATATACTCCTGGTACAGACTTCCTACCGCCTACTGGCTGCATGGCTCAGCCTGGATCAAGCCCGTTGCAATCACGGCTTTGTTTCTGGCATCAATACAGGCAAAGACATTTTTCATGCCTAAGTATGCTAAAAGCTAGCACTACTGCTGGGAGGTACGTTAAGCCAATTCTGATTCCGGGATTAGTTTTTAGGTTTCCTCCCATATGACATAGACTGATATGGTTGTTATTTTTCTGAGCTGTGTCCAGTCTCAAGTGGGAGGGATGGACAACCAAAGAAAACATTAAAATCTTTGACCTGCCCTTTAACGATGGTCTCACTGATGTGATATTGATTCTGGGTTAACAAAAAAGCCTGTTTTCTTCAACCTCTTTCAAGTTTCAGTTATCTCATTATTGAAATGAAGTCATGGAGGATCTTACCAGAATATTTTTTGGTGAACTGCAAAATTCTTTTAGCAAAATGGCCCTTTCATTTTGAAGGAGACTCACCAAAAATGAAGAGAAATCTTCTGAGGGGGTCCTATGTATGAATCAGTACTTAGACCCAGTGCCTGAAGGAACTGGTCTGGTTGTAGGATCACACATCCTTCCCAGAGTCGGGCCACCAGGGCAGCCCCAGCATGGGGTTGAGGACAGCCCTGCTGACTCTGTTAACTTTCTCTCATCAGCCTTGTTTTAGTTACAAGCTGAGCAGGGCTCTCCCACAGCAGCAGCTGAGACTTTCTGGCCTGCTGTCTATCTCCTGGCTGCTTGGCTTGGAAAGTGGCGGCTGTCATTTCTTCATTTACCTACAACATTGGCCCTGAGCTTGTGCTACAGAACAGGAGAAGGACATCCCGAAGCATAGCCAGAGAGGGCATTCAGTGTAGCACCTAAATCCCACCTCCAGGGCAAGAGAGGAAACATTTACATTTAATGGGAGATGTGTGACACAGGTTTTTACTAGCGTTGCTTAATAGTATCATTTTAAACTTCCCATTGTGCAAAACTGTCAAGTATAACAAAACTAGAGAGAATAGACTAATGGACCCTTGTGAACCCAGCACCCAGCTCTTGCTGTCCGTGAATTAGCAGCTAATCTTGTCTTGCATATTCCTCAACCAAGACAAACACTCAACACACTGATATTTTCCAAGGAGCTGATTCTATTTAGTGATGATTTGGTGGAGTGAGTCTATCTCATTGAAAATCCAGAAAGGTGTCTCTGCCTTTGAGTGAGGCTGTCACGTGAGGGACATAGAGAACATGTGGATTAGAGGACCACAGAAAGAACAAATTATGGGTAAATCAAGATTTTAATTTTTGTATGACAAGGACTTCCAAACAATGTCATTGTGTTGAGTATGAACTTGAGGGAAAAATGAGATGGAGGAACAAAGATGACTCTGGAAAAATAAAATGTAATAAAAAAGAGAGAGAGAGAGAGAGAGAGAGAGAGAGAAAGAAAATATACACAATAATACAAATAAAAAGACGGTGGAATTACAAGGCATCCATAGCCACAGATGCACGGACATATTGGAGTATAATTTCATAACAGCCAATTAGAAGACAGCAGGTAAAGATAAATTCTCTGGGAACAATGAATTTAAGCTCCATGGACTAAATCTATAAACACAGAATGTTTTTATCTCCTGGAGGCTGGCCATAACCATAATCTCCAGGGATTAATGTTTCCCTAAACTTATTGGTCTCTTTTCTGTGTAACATCCCATCGAGTATTTGGTTTGAATATTCTATTTCCGAGTTTGTTGTTGCAGGACTGCTTTTCAATTTAATTTGTGTGATGCTGATATTTTCAGAAAAAATTTATTTTCTTAAAGTAAAGTTTGTTCTTTAGGGCACTTTTTCTCCATCTTTAGGATGTCTTGTTTTCCCCTATGACAGCATATCCATAATTAAGGGAACAGTATAGTCTCACTAATAATGCTTTTCTTCATTCAATAAATAGTCACTTAATGTCTATCCTGCTTAGGATGCTGGTGAAGGTAGAGGAGTCTATAAGCTTCTTTGTTATCTGAGGAGGTTTCAGGCAGCTCTGGGGGCGGGTGGCTGTCGGTCAAGGCAGCATGGGATCAGTGGAGCCATTGCAATGACATTGGTGCTCAGAGAAAGGAATGGCTTCCTTGGCTGTAGTTGGTGGTGTTCAGGGCGCTGAAGGCACATAATCTGAGCAGACATCTGGCAGAGAGGCAGTGGATAGTAGGAATCTACTGTTGCAGGAGCTCTACTGAATCCGAATTCTGGCTCTGTGCTTATTGATCATGTAAATCTTGGACACATTATCTTCTCTTTGGTTTCGTTTTCTTGTCTAGGATGCTCACAGTTGTACCCACCTCTGAGAGAGCTTGTTAGGGAAAGCCTGATGAGACTTGGGTAAGTTGTCACCAGTGTCATCGCTATATTTTGGCACAATGGGACCACTAGCCTTGAAGCCAGGGGGAGGACTCAGAACTGGTAAGGAGATGCCTGGCTATCTCAGGAGGGGCAGGGGAGTGCAGGCTACCAGGGAGCTTGGAGGTCGGTAGTGCTGCTTTTGGGGGTGATGACCAAGCTATGTCCTAAAGGACATGGGAAACATGATTCAGACAGAAGGAGGACACTGGGTCCAAAGAACCTTGCAATCAGTGAAAACGGATTGGCTTGCAGAGTGGAGCACAAGGTCCTGAAGCACTAAAGGAGGCAGGCAGGAAGCAGTGCTGTCCTGAGGGGACCTAGCATCTCTATGTCAGGGAACAAAGAAACCTTGGCTGGCTGCGCTTGAATCCCAGACTTGTAGACCTTGCAAGTCATCTGTTCTTCCTTTCACAGATGGAAAGGTTGGAGAGTGGAGTGCCAAACCCAAGGCCACACAGCTGGTTAGGAGAAAGTCCAGCATTTGAACCTGGTTTTCTGCCTTCTAGCTTCCACCGTCTTCCTTATACCATGGCTTTTTTAAGGTAAAGAAATAATGTGGACCTACAAAGCACCTATCCCCTGCAAAGTAGCTGGCTATTCCCTTTTGGACAAAGAAGGAAAGAATCCAGGCTGAGGGATAAATTCTTCAGCTCTGTCATTGCACATAGTGACTAAGGCTGTTGTTACTTTATATCCAACCTTCTTGTAAGGTCAGGGAATGACAACACATTATTCACTCTTTGATGTTTGCTAAGCAAATATAAAGTTTGTATGTTGGCAGGCACCCAGTTTTCAGTTTGAGAACTTTCCAGTTGCAGTCTCTGGAGTTGCGGATGAGGTTAAGAGATAGATGGGTTAAGAAAGCGATGTATCACACATATGCAGAAAGAATTGCTTTTTAATTGCATTGAAAAATGCTTTTGTTCTAATGTGCATTGGTTAATGCCTTCCACTGCATTTGTAAAGCGGATGTAAACGTAAGTCCCGATAATAGAGCAGTCTTTAAAATAGGTGTGTATTCTTGGTTTGAAGTATTTATTTCTAGCATATCGTTTGAGTTGCATTGTATCAAAAGATCTGTCTACTCATTGTTTTGTTAGTTTGTATTTTTTTTCCTTTTATTTTCTGCTTCACAGTGGAATTTTGAATTGATCTAAACCTGAGAATTTACTAAACATGAAGCTAAGAAGAAATTTTGCTTGGTACTGCGATCCTTTAAGGGGGCAAGGAGAAAAGAAGTGAGGAAAAAGGGCTTCTTAGGTTTCTTAGGCTGTGACTCAGCCGAGAGAATGCGTGAATTACTCAATTTCTCTTTGCCTATAAGTTTTCTCATTTGTGAAACAATTTTAATAATACCTGGGACTGTTGCCTGTGAAATAATTTTATCCCCTCAGGGAAAAAAAATGAGCTATCAAAGTATGATATATGATTAGGTAGTACATAGCTTTTGATTTACATTGGTATGCCAAGTTTAGCAATATGTTTTTGGCTGGCTTTCTGAAAGAAATAATTTGATTTTCATAATTACTTGGGCTTACCAGCCCATGATGACCACAATGGCTATGTCACTCAAAAGAACACAAATTCTTCTCTAGGCTTTTATTGTTCTAGGCAACTAAATATGTAGATGATTGTGTTCAGCTTCACTTTTTTAAAAATTTTTTTTTGGTCTTGTCTCATCAGATATGCATTCCAAGAAATTACCTTAAGATTTGTTTCACCGTTAAAGTGACATTCCCAGCTGTGCTCCAATCAACTGGATAAAAGCAGAGAACCCATCAGAAGTTGTTCCTGGTTGACTATCACCTTTCAAAGTATGTGTATGTGGGAAAAAGCCCTCATCCCTCTCCGACTATTGTTAAAAATAAGTAATGATGTATTATAAGATGCTTTTCATGCCAGAGGGTTCCGAAACATTTTGCAATTGCACATATAAACAGGAATTACTTCACCAGCCACTGAAATGTGGCCACCTCTTGGACAAAATGTGGCAGCTGTTTAATAATGCATAGCAACATTCCAAAACAGTCAAGGCCTGGAAGTGAGGGGCAAGCTTGTGTCCAACTAAAATCACCTGGGAAATTTCCTGGGCTGAGTTGTACTGGGTTGGGAGGGATCTTTTGTAACCACAAGAGGCCAGGACATTAGTCTTATGTCTCCCTAGGAAATTCAGCCCCATTCTGTTTAGTGCTGGCTCATGGTCACCTGTTAATCATCCAGATCCCAGACCACAAAATGATGGACGTTCCTCTGAAGTGTGGCCAGTTTTCCACACTGGCTGATGGAGGAGGCTGGGCGGTATAGAGAGGTGGCCTTGGATAAAGATCCTGGTGACCCAGCCCCTGCAACAATATTTGGAACTCTTAATGGCCCAGGGTGATAGAAGAGAAAGTTTTGTCTAGTTCTTCTTGGTCACTATAAAATCCGTTCTCTGACTGAAGAGGCATTTACCGCAAACTAGTCGACACTGTGTCACAGCTTTGAGAATACCCAAACACGCCAGAGTATGGCAAAGAAGACCCAGAAGAGTCTCTTTTTTTATTTTTTTATTTTTTTTAAAGATTTTATTTATTTATTTGAGAGAGAGAGTGTGAGAGAGAGAATGAGCGAGGAGAAGGTCAGAGAGCGAAGCAGACTCCCCATGGAGCTGGGAGCCTGATGTGGGACTCGATCCCGGGACTCCAGGATCACGCCCTGAGCCGAAGGCAGTCGTCCAACCAACTGCGCCACCCAGGCGTCCGAGTCTCTTTTTTTAGACTACTGTTTCATTGGCAAAAATAGCTTCTCCTTTAGGCAGAAGAAGAGCTCAGTTTACAAGTAGATGAATCTTATCTAGATTGTTTTAATTTAGGGAAAATACTTTTATGGCTAAAAGAGTGGAGTGAACCCAGCTTAGCAAAACCTATGAGAGGCAGTGAGGGCAGTCTCACGGGCAATTATAGCTGTACACATATCCATGAGAAAAGAAGAGATCTCGCATGAATAACCTAATGATTAGGTTATTAGTTGATTCTTTGGAAAGATCAATAAAGGTTAGAAACTTTAGCTAGATGAGTAAAAAGAAGGTGGCAATCATGAGAGGCAGAGAGTTGTTTTATTCCTGGGGCTTGATTGTACCAGGCTGGTCTCTTGGCTCATCTCAAAGTGAGGACCTCTGTAGGACCCTCGTAGAAGATGGAAAGTGGTGGAGGAGGGTACAAAGTCATTCTCGTGAAGCTGTGTGACACAGGTCAGATAAAACAGTACATTTTCCACACCCTAGTTATTCTTCTGTGAACAAGAGAAGGGCGTCACAAACATCGAAGGTGATCTTAAGGTGGAAGAGAGAAGTCTGGGGCTAGGCTGGAGGGTGGAGGATTCAGTAAAATCAGGAGCAACCAGTGGTGGTAGGATGACCTTTAGAAAATGATTGTCTCACCAAATTCTTGGCTCAGAGCTCTTGCTGGTGAATCCATCCCTTTTCTTGCCCTGAATCACTCCCTGGGACCAGCAGTCTTGTCTTCTCAAAATGCTGAGAAATGGAGTCAGGGCTGTTGTTCCAATTCACCATATCCTGGTAACACTTCTGATTCTCCATGGAAAATTCCACTTTCCTAACTAGGTCCAAATTAAATATTGACTTTACTAATTTTAAGTCATTCTGCCCATAGACAAATGTGCTTTCCTAAGGATATTTTGAAGAAATATTTGAGCAATCACAAAGATGCCACTCCTACTACATGACAATTCATGAACACGAGCAAAAGACATATGCCTGCAGTAACTTTCTCTGGGTGGATGGACAAAGTCCTGGGTCCCAGAAACAGCATTCCTGACCAACCCTCAACAAACAAAATGCTGGGCCTTTATGGGTGTGTCAAACTGTGTCTGTTTTGTTAAAGAGATCCTCTTTCTCTCACCTGCAACATAGGATCCTTCTTCAGGTTCTGATGCTTTGTATCATCCTCCTCAGCCCTGCTTGGGAAGCACAACATTTCTCCCTGTGCCATCAATAGAGACTCCTGGTTTCTTCCTTATCCCATCCACACCCCATCCAGTTTCTATAGTGCCAGTGACTGATTTCTGCAGATGCAGCATTGTGGTACAGTTCCAGAAGGGCTCCCTGCTGACCACAGAGTAGACACCACAAGCCAGCGTCTGCCATTTGAGAAGCATCCTGGGGAGGACCTACCTTTCTAGACCCACATCCTGATCATCAGCCCCCTCCCCAACACCATGTGCCCAAGCCACGCAAGGCTCGTGGTTTCCTGACCTTGCAGAATTTTCCTTCTATGCTTCCAAGCCTTTGTACAATCACTGCTCCGATGGATGTCTTGACTACAGTTTCATGTGGGACCCTGAGCCAGAGCCACCTGGCTAAGCTGTTTCCAGGTTCCTGGCCCATGGCATTGGGATAAATGAACGTCATTTTTAAGCTGCTAATTGGGGGAAATCTGTTATCGGGCAATGGATTCCCCTCTCTGGCTTGCTACTGTCATGAGATCAGTATTCCTACAAGCAGCCTACCCCTGTGTAGCTCAGAGGAGGCAAGCCCATGAGCCCAACAACCGTGACAGAACGGCCCTCGCCGCACTTGACACCGTGAGCTTCGTGCCAGCCTCCTTCAAACCAGTGTCTACACGTCTTCAACAAATGGGTACTTAGAGGCATTGTTGTGCTCTCATCAAGTTTAGGAAGGGACAGCGTGCAAAGGAAAAGAGACAGGACCTGCAACAAATGTGACATGAGGTGGAGAAAGCAGAAACAGCTGAGGGCCTTGCTGAGCGAAATGCATCTGTAGTCTCTGAGCCGACCTTTCTGCTTCTCTCTGTCAGAAAGGGACAGCAGCACAGAGAGGACAATGGATATTTTGAGAAGAGGATGGCTGTTCTGCAAGTCCTCACAAAGAGTAGAATGTGTTCATGTTCCTGTGGTTTGTGTGGTAGCCATCGACCAAGAGGTCAGGACCCTGTGAGGTTGGATGGGAGCCATGGCTTGGGTTTTCTGCCTGTTGCCTTGCCGTTGCTGCATGTCAGTTGTAGCTGTCTGTGAGGCCATTTCAGGAGGAACAATGGAGGAAGGCAGCAAAATCTCCTGGTGTATAACCTCTTCTCTGTGATCTGCGAGCCCACAACCTTGCATGGGAATGTGGCCCCAGGTGTACTGTTTCCCCTTTCTTCTCTCTCTGCTCCCTTTCTCCTGCCACCATGACCAGGGTCCCCCAGGTCTGACAGTTACTGGGGACCTGCTCTGTATGTTTTCACTGTTCACACCTTTCCTGAGCTATGAAAACTTGTGTATCTTTATGCATCCTCCCTTACACCCTACTCAACGTGTTTTCTCACACGGGAGCGTTATTACTATAAGCCTATCCTCATGGAATGAAAAGATTCTCAGACATCTGGGTGGCTCAGTTGGGTAAGCATCTGCCCTCAGCTCAGGTCAAGATCTTGGGGTCCTAGGACTGAGCCCCACATTAGGCTCCCTGCTCAGCAAAGAGACCGATTTTCCTTCTCCTCCTCACTTGTGCTCTCTCCCACTGTCTCTGTATCTCTCTCTCAAATAAATGAATAAAATCTTAAAAAAAAAAAAAGATTCTCTACGGTGTGTAAGGAAATCTGGATTTTATTCTGAGGACAACGGGAAGACCTTGGCAGATGGCATAATAGGGATATTGCTCCAGTATGTTAGCGGAGTAGGGACTGGAGGGGGTTGAGACTGGTATTTGGGGGGCCAATCAGTAAGTGGGAGAAAATAATTCCAAGAGACATGCTGGGTCTGATCTAAAGCATTGGCTAGAAGCGGTGGTACCTGGTAGCTGCCTACTCTTCCCTTGCAGTGTGACTGAAGTTGATGTGATTGGGACATTCCTCTGTGACTGATTTGGTCATCTTTTGTGAACTGCATGCCAAATTGCAGATGCTGCATGGGGAATGGGGTGTGAAAGGTGAGCAGGCCCTGGTTCTGCCCTCAAGGGGCTCATGGTGACTTGCTGTGAGACATTCCTGCCAGCATGGGCAAAGCAAGCTTTCTTGAATGGTAATTATGTGTTTCATGCAAGCTTAGTAAGATAGTAGACACATGAGGTAAAAGCAGGATAATTACTTAAAATTGAGACAAGACATTTCTTTGTATCCTGTAGATATTAACATTTAGTGACCCAGACAGCATCTTTTAAGACCTTCTCTCTGAGTCATTTATAATATACTAAGCTTAGTTGAGGCAAGAAAACAAAAAAAAGTCAAATAGTATTATCTTCAGTTCAACCAACCCACCTCTATGGTCTCTTCCAGAAATCATTTTTTCCCACACTTAGTGCAAGAACAGTAAGCACGTGTGCAGTATTTTTAATATTCAGGATAGTTTATACTTATTAATGACTAAAACCACCACCACCACCAAAACCCCTAAAACAAAAAAAAAAAACCCAGTGAACTTAGGTATTTTATTCTCAGCAATCATTGATTTTACCAAAGGGGGAAAAAGAGAATTTGTTTTGTTTCTTGGATAGGAGCACTTGATCTCTTTTTCTGTGAGTTTTATAGAATTTCCCTTTTTCAACTTCATCGTGTCTGCAGATACCATCTTTCTGGGGTGGCTTGGCCGCGAAGGGGCGCTGAGGGAGCTGCTGGCATGGCTGGCATGGGTGACAATATTTGTGGCAATGAAGAACTCTCTCTTGACCTGGGCCAAGAGGGAGACCTGTGTGTGCTGGCCGGGGCACCCTGGGCCTGCCTGTCCCAGCTCTCCAGGCCTGGCTGGCTCCTGCAAGCTGTGTCTCAGCGGGGCAGGAGCTGGGAAGGGCTCTCAGCCATGACTCAGCACCTCTCACAGACCCACCCCTTGCCACAGACCTAGCTCCCTAATGGGTTGTCTGACTGACTAAATAAAAAACATGAAACACTTTCTCTTTCTCTGTTCCTCTCACAGGAGAGGCATGTGGAGGTGGGTGTGGCCATAATGATGACAGTAGATTTTAGTACTGATAGCAGGGAAAGTGAGAGAACCAAGGGATTTTATCAAAGCTCTGGTCTGTAGTTCTGCTTACTGGTATACACAGCTGCTCCTGGATGAGCACTAAAGGAGCCTTGGAAGCTGACTTCTGGCCACTTTTCCAAGCTCAGCTTCCATTAACTTTCTACAAGAGCCTTCCTTGTCCCCTTAGCTTCGCCTTTCACATCCACAGCTTTTGGCCACGTCACTCCTCAGCCTCAGAAGGCTCTTTCCCTTCTCTCCTCATTGGTTAGAATCCTTCTACCACCTCATGGACTCCGAGGGTTATCACAGTGAATTCCAGCAAAGTGTTTAACATGAGACTTGGCCTATAGGGTAAGACTTGACTCTCCCTGGGCCCAGCAGTTAAGGGTAGTCAGGGAAAAGGCCCAGTCAGCAGGAAATCACACAGAATAATAAGCTGCTCCAAAAAAAAAGTGCATTCTCACCCTTCTGCATTCAGAATCATTTCTGTTGTTCTACATCAGTAAGGTATAAAGATGACTGACAAAACTGAAGTTGTTTCTTAGATAGATGAAATGTACTTTGTGGGTCCCTGTATTTTCTTTCTTTCTCTCTTTTTTTTTTTTTTTTTGGTAAGTAGTTTTTATTTTTTGAAAATTGTCCAGTCTTTAGAAACATTTGTCTTCATTGTGTTTCTGTTAGGTTTGAATTAGTGTATGTCCTCACTCACTGTAAATCCCTTGATTCTTTCAGGTTCTGAGGACTTGAAAGCCAGACTCTAATTACCTTCCTGGGATCACACTCTAAATGTGGGTTCTTGGAATTCTGTCTTTTTGAAGCTTAAAACTGAAGATCTCCAATGACAGGAAACATAATAATTTTAAATACTCTGTCTCAATGTGTTTTTATAGATTTAGATATCTTATGTAAATTGTAAGTTATTTTGATAGGTAGCTATACATATTCTTTAACATTCAGGTCATGAGCCTAAATGCCATAGAAGTGGCTGCTTTTCTTCATTTTATGGGTGGGTGGGTGGGGGGATATTTTGAGGTAAGAAAAGTGGTGAATTCAAAGAAGTTGCAGGTGATGAAACTTTTCTTAAATTTGAGAAGGGACGGAGTGAGCCAGGTTTAACAAAGTCAGACTTGTTCTACAGAGAAAAAAAGAGTCTATAGAAATGACAGGGAAACCAATAGGTAAGTTCTGGAAAGATAAGGGAAGATGCCCTGGTACTAATATTTTTCTTCTTCTTCTTCTTCTTTTTTTTTTCTTTCCTTGCTTAAAGGAAGGGAGGGAAAGCAAAGGCTAAAATGACTTGCTTCCTTTAGAAACACTGCTCATCCATCCACCTGACATCATGAGATGAAATCTCCATGCCTGTTTTGGGGGTGGTAATTCAACCCCAAGTGTGAGAACCGAAACCCTCATCCACTTTCTGAGGTCACCAAGAACTATTGTGCAACTCACTTGCTCTCCCGCCATTTTCAAGTAGTTGTCTTTCTAACAACAACCTCCATAAATCAGTCATAGCGCTGGGATGTCCTCAGGCATCAGAATTAAGTGTGAGCTTTCCCATCTTTGAGAATCAATCAAAATCACCCAGGAGGATCAGATGGCAAGATGATAAAATCACAGTCGAAGGGCTGGGGCGAACAAAAATTCTGAGGCTAGGGGAGGCCCCTGGTTCCCCTTTGTGAATGTCCTTTCTCTACAGAAGCTGGGAGTTTGTTTTCACTTCCTCTTTTTCTAGTAGGTTGTCATTCTGTGCGTGTGAGTGTTGACCTTCCCCAGTGTCATCTCCAAACCACCTCTGCATCAGGACACCAGAGACAGTTTTGGCTTTAGAAGAAGGATGCTGACTGTGATTTGTTTGTTGGTTAGGTTAAGAGTCATCTTACTTTCCTTAGACAGTGACAGTGGATGAAAGGTGGATAACTTAGTTCAACAACTGGAGCTGTGTTTCTTACAGGTGGGAGAGGGTGTTTGAATAGGATGTCTGAAAGAGATGTATTTTTCTCAAATGAATGAATTGATATTTTTGTTTGATTCCTTTGGGGTCATGGAGATAAACTCAGGTTGCCCCTTCTTTATCTGAATGGAGCTACCGGTGTGTGTCAATATGAGAGATGAGCCATGGTCACTAATCTGGTCTCACTTTACATTCATTTTTTGGGTGGTGTTCCCCTCCTGTTTCTCTCAGTGAAAAAATGTTTTGGTGGAGAGATGTATAAGAAAGTGTTGTTATGACTAATATTCTTTTATTTCTGGTTCTACATTATGGGAGATATGATGTTTTTAGTCTATGTTAAACTTTTCCCTTGAGGTTTTCTTTATTCAGGCATTTACTCATTTGGAAACTGTTAGTGTAAAGTACAGGGAATTTGGAATCAAATCTGTTTCTCTCATTATTAAAAGGGCAGGTTGGCTAGCCTTTCTGATGCTCAGTTTCCCCCTCAATGAAGTGGGAAGAATAATATCGACAGGGCAAGATCTTTACGGGTTTAAAGACAGTGTGTGCATAGCCCTTGGAACAGTATCTGATGGACTGTGGGCAGTTGGTGAGTGGAGCAGTCAGATTAATGTTCTGATGCTCATAGGGCACTGGCAACACTAGACACTACTGCCCTGACTTTGTTACCACAGTAATAATGCTAGTGGTGATATGCATACCTTTTTCTTTGCCCTTCACCATCACTCATTTGACTATTTTTACCCAGGATCAAAAGGGAGACACTGAGCTCTCCCTGCTTTTAAAGTGTAAACTGAGAGTGCTGTGATTTTTAACATAGTTGAGGTGTTTTGTAAATGGAATACTTAAAATAAAGATTCCTTATGATTTGGGTCATGGAAATTCAATAATTTGTGGCTGCCTACAAGACAGTGTGCTGTAATGCCCTTATTCAAATAGATTTAAAAGCTATTCCCTCTCTGACAGAGGTGAATCATTTGCAATGGCAATTATTATTGCTTCCAAAGAAATGACTGCATTGTTGCTGAAAATAATCAGGCTACATTTCTCGGTAAGTTGGTAAACAATGAAGGTCACCAGAAAATGTTAACAATGAGGAGCTTTCAACACCCACATCATTTTAGTGTCTGACATTTTCTTTCTGGTGACTTCACTGGCAATCTTTGTATCAGTGACATTTAACTTCTGTAACTCATAGAATAAGCTTTCCCAACTAGGTCTTTCATATCAGGCCCAGTACATATTGATCACATATAAGAAATCAGAACACCAGTTCCCTTATTCTCATTTTGATGGCATAATAATAAAAAATGGATGAGATCATGGGTTATAGGTTATAGGTGAGGGTGAGCAATTAAATTAGTGCACTCTTGAGAATTGGGTCTTCTCTTTGATTGGGTCTTCTCAGATGAGAAGCATTTGTTCAGAATAGGAGACATTTGGCCTCTATCTAATCCTAGGAAATGGATGAGGATTTGAGTGAGAATAGGACATAACGGGGAGCAGAAGCAGATGCCGACCAGGCTTGGAAGGTAGGGTGGGAGTGGGAACAAGGACTCTAAATAAGCTAATTCTGAAAAGGGACAGGGAGTTCCTGCAAAGACTCCAGTGTGAAGTTACAAAGAGAATCACCAACTGATTATAAGGCAGTACACTCACATTAGAAATTGGACACAGTTAGGCTCTTTGGTGAAAAGGGCCGCTGGCAGGGGTGGAGGTAACAGCATAGGACCTACACCCCTCCTGTACCATTTCCAACACTGCCTCCTCCAGTGCAATGTGGCAAGGTTTGGAGCACATGTTTATTACGGGAATGGTTCAGGGATAAAATGATACCAAAAGTAGCCCAAGTTCCAGTTGAACAAAGAATGCAGTATTAAAATCTTTTATAAAGAGTTCTTTCTAGATCCTTTGAAATAAAATTCCTGGGGCTTCTAGGTTTCCAGAGTTAATATATTAAGAGTCTTTCTAGTTCTCTAGTTTCAATAAATTATGTAATATCAAAATTCTAATAAATTTTTGTATATTTTTAAAGATTGGAGGGTCTCTCTCTCTCTCTCTCTCTTTCACCTTGAAGATTGGTAAGTCCCTTATCTGTGCAGAATAAATTATGAGACAGTATCTAGAAGTGGTCATTCCGGTTAAACAGTGCTTTAAGAACAGGGTGTTGAACAAACTAGCTTCTCTCTTAACAGCTTTTCAAAGGTGTGTGGTTCCAGGTATAAAGGTGTGTGGCCAGTGAGTTGCTGGGGATGGAAGCTATGGATGCTTCTCTGAAAATATCATCCCTGGTGGACTATAGGACCTCACCATTATCAACTCAGATGGCTTCTTTGTGACAAATCTGAAATGTGTTTTGGGATGTTGGTATGTGTCACCGAGTTGAGCTCTTACTAGGGCAGATCTCATCAAAATCTTCCCTGTATTTGAAAGTAACTGATAGCATAATTCCATCCTAATTGACAGCATCCAAACAAAGATCACATACAATAGTGACTGAATCGACTCCCACCCTTAGTATTCCAGATGGTTCCTGTAGCTCAGGCTCACTTCTCACTTATGTGCATTAGTGATGGGCAAGTACAAAGAAAGCATTGTGTGCTTGATGTATCATAAACAGAGGACTTCGTAAAGGACTCATTTTCCTAGTAAAGGAACAAGGGGAAAAGTTTCAATTCTGTTTCTTACCCCTAAATTACAGAATAATGAATTGGAAATGGTCCTAAGCCTATAATCAGAAGCGCTAGACCCAAGTCTCAGTTTTGCGAGGCAATAGGAAGTGACCTCTTGGGGCCTACAGCATATTGCTTAACCTGCTAGACCCAGGGTGCATCCAGGGTGACTCCTGACATGGTGCCAGCACTTTTGCAAACATTATGTCATTTAGTGCTAAAGCCACCAACTCCTTAGTTCCTTCTGCATAAACTAGACTGATGAAGACCAGCTAAGTTAAGATGTAAAACATAGATTTTATAAAAGACTAAAATAAGAAGTTGCTGTGGCTGATATCAAAGAGATTACTGCCTATGTTCTCCTCTAAGATTCTGATAGATTCCTGTCTCACGTTGAGGTCTTTTATCCATTTTGAGTTGATCTTTGTGTACGGTGTAAGAGAATGGTCGAGTTTCATTCTTCTACATATAGCTGTCCAGTTTTCCCAGCACCATTTATTGAAGAGACTGTCTTTTTTCCACTGTATATTTTTTCCTGTTTTGTTGAAGATTAATTGACCATAGAGTTGAGGGTCCATATCTGGGCTCTCTACTCTGTTCCACTGGTCTATGTGTCTGTTTTTATGCCAGTACCATGCTGTCTTGGTGATCACAGCTTTGTAATAAAGCTTGAAATCAGGTAAGGTGATGCCGCCAGCTTTATTTTTGTTTTTCAACATTTCCTTAGCGATTCGGGGTCTCTTCTGATTCCATACAAATTTTAGGATTATTTGCTCCAGCTCTTTGAAGAATGCCATTGGAATTTTGATCGGAATGGCATTAAAAGTATAGATTGCTCTAGGCAGTATAGACATTTTAACAATGTTTATTCTTCCGATCCAAGAGCATGGAATGGTCTTCCATTTATTTGTGTCTTCTTCAGTTACTTTCATGAGTGTTCCTTAGTTCCTCAAGTACAGATCCTTTACCTCTTTAGTTAGGTTTATTCCCAGGTATCTTATGGTTCTTGGTGCTATAGTAAATGGAATCGATTCTCTAATTTCCCTTTCTGTATTTTCATTGTTAGTGTATAAGAAAGCCACTAATTTCTGCACATTGACTTTGTATCCTGCCACGTTGCTGAATTGCTGTATGAGTTCTAGTAGTTTGGGGGTGGAGTCTTTTGGGTTTTCCATATAAAGAATCATGTCATCTGCAAAGAGAGAGAGTTTGACTTCTTCATTACCAATTTGGATACCTTTTATTTCTCTCTGTTGTCTGATTGCTGTTGCTAGGACTTCTAATACTATGTTGAACAAGAGTGGTGAAAGTGGGCATCCTTGTCTTGTTCCTGATCTCAATGGGAAGGCTGCAAGCTTTTTCCCATTGAGGATGATATTTGCTGTGGGTCTTTCATAGATAGATTTGATGAGGTTCAGGAATGTTCCCTCTATCCCTATACTTTGAAGCGTTTTAATCAGGAACGGATGCTGATTTTGTCAAATGCTTTTTCTGCATCAATTGAGAGGACCATGTGGTTCTTCTCTCTTCTCATATTAATTTGTTGTATCACATTGATTGATTTGCGAATGTTGAACCATCCTTGTAGCCCAGGGATGAATCCCACCTGATCATGGTGGATAATCTTTTTAATGTGCTATTGGATCCTGTTGGCTAGGATCTTGTTGAGAATCTTAGCATCCATATTCATCAGTGATATTGGTCTGAAATTCTCCTTTTTGGTAGGGTCCTTGCCTGGTTTGGGGATCAGGGTAATGCTGGCTTCATAGAAAGAGTCTGGAAGTTTTCCTTCTGCTTCAATTTTTTGAAACAGCTTCAGGAGAATAGGTGTTATTTCTTCTTTGAAGGTTTGGTAGAATTCCCCAGGGAATCCGTCAGGTCCTGGGCTCTTGTTTTTTGGGAGGTTTTTGATCACTGATTCAATCTCGTTATTAGATATCGGTCTATTCAGGTTGTCGATTTCTTCCTGGTTCAATTTTGGTAGTTTATATTTTTCCAGGAATGCATCCATTTCATCTAGGTTGCTAAGCTTATTGGCATATAACTGTTCGTAATAACTTCTGATGATTGTTTCTATTTCCTTGGTGTTAGTTGTGATCTCTCCCTTTTCATTCATAATTTTATGAATTTGGGCTTTCTCTCTTTTCTTTTGGATTAGTGTAGCCAGTGGCTTGTCGATCTTATTGATTCTTTCAAAAAACCAGCTTCTAGCTTCATTGATACATTCTACTGTATCTCTGGTTTCTCCCTCATTGATGTCAGCTCTAATCTTGATGATTTCCCTTCTTATGTGTGGAGTTGGTTTGATTTGTTGTTGATCCTTCAGTTCTTTAAGGTGTAGAGACAGCTGGTGTGTTCTGGATTTTTCAATTTTTTTGAGCGAGGCTTGGATGGCTATATATTTTCCCCTTAGGACCGCCTTTGCTGTATCCCATAGGTTTTGGACCGAAGTGTCTTCATTCTCATTGGTCTCCATGAATTGTTTCAGTTCTTCTTTGATCTCCTGGTTGATCCAAGCATTCTTAAGCAAGGTGGTCTTTAGTTTCCAGGTGTTTGAGTTCCTTCAGAACTTTTCCTTGTGATTGAGCTCCAGTTTCAAAGCATTGTGATCTGAGAATATGCAGGGAATAATCTCAGTCTTTTGGTATCAGTTGAGTCCTGATTTGTGACCCAGTATGTGGTCTATTCTGGAAAAGGTTCCATGTGCACTTGAGAATAATGAGTATTCTGTTGTTTTAGGGTGGAATGTTCTGTATATATCTATGAGGTCCATCTGGTCCAATGTGTCATTCAATGCTCTTATTTCTTTATTGATTTTCTGCTTCGATGATCTGTCTAATTCTGTAAGAGGCGTGTTAAGATCTCCTACGATTAGTGTATTCATATCAATATGACTCTTTATCTTGATTAGCAGTTTTCTTAAGTAATTGGCTGCTCCCATATTGGGAGCATAGATATTTACAATTGTTAGATCATCTTGGTGGATAGTCCCTTTAAGGATTATGTAGTGTCCTTCTGTATCTCTGACTACAGTCTTTAGTTTGAAGTCTAATTTATCTGAGAATCGCTACCCCAGCCTTCTTTTGAGTCCCATTGGCATGAAAGATGCTTCTCCACCCCTTCACTTTCAGTCTGCGTGTATCTTTAGGTTCAAAATGGGTCTTTTGTAGACAGCATATGGATGGGTCCTGTCGTTTTATCCAATCTGCAACCCTGTGCCGTTTTATGGGTGCATTTAGGCCATTCACATTGAGAGTGATTATTGATAGAGAAGGTGTTTCTTCTGGAAGGGAGAGCAGGAGGCAGGGTCTTCAACGGTAGAAGGAAGGTATAATGAGAGGAAACCAAAGGATAGCACATCTCCTCAGGTGCTTGAAGTTGAGTGGTGATGGGGGCCAGCTCTGGAACCTGCTGAGGTGTGGTCAGGGCTCCCCAGTACTGAGAGCAGAAGAATCCAGTTGTGGAGGAGAATAGTGGCCCTGGTTTCCAGGAGCAGGATTGGAACCCAAGACTTACCATGAGTTCATTAGTCATGGAGAGTCCAAGCTGTGACAAGAGACCTTGAAGATCAGTAGATACCATTAATATATTCCTGAGGACCAACACAAGGTCAGAGGGAACCGGTCCTCCCAACATGAAGATTTGCCAGTCATCTCTCATTCCTTATACCTGGGTACCATCTTAGGGTATTGAGTAGGAAGGAGTAGCTGATAGGAATGCAGCCATTTTAATCTGTAAGAAGCTGGGTATTGCTTGAAAAAGAATGTTGCAATGATCTGATTCTATGCCAGGCTAATAACAATGCTTTATATTTTCAGGCACAGTTAAGTTTAAATGCACTGTGAGTTAAATGATGCAAATTCATCACAACTGTTGCTCCCAGATAATGAGTTCGTAGATGGCATATCATCAGACAAGAGGCTGTGTCCCCTTTAGGTCCATCCAAATCACACCTTGGGACAGTCTTCTTTGATATCTGTCCCTACATGACCTAGACCTTGTGGTCTGTTTAAAGCTTCCATTAATATTAAAATGTCATATGCTAAATGAATCGGCATCTCAGAAATATTTTGGATAAACCAGAGGTCTAACTCAGAAACCTTTCTGAGTAGTCAGTAAATTCAGTTTGGTACACTAAATGTTTTTCTGCAAATCCTCATATCCTTTCCTATGGCATATTTAGCTCCTTCCTTTGTTTCTCTCTCACTTGGTCCCCACCAGTAATCATCTCAGACTTTATATGGAATGTCCTGCTTTTCCAGTGTCAACTTCTTTTTGGAGGCTCTGAAATGAGAATGACTCACCGACACGAACATGTCTCAAACACTGGTATTATGGCCTTCGCCACCTTCCAATGAGCTCCTACCCCATACCTTCAGTGGCTGAGCTGTCACTGTCTGACCCTGATACAAAGTTCAGCTCCTCTGTGCTCTGGTGTCAGGCTGCACCAAACAACTGAAATTAGAGAGAAGTTCAGCTTGCTCCCATTTGGCCCAGAGTATGGATGAGATCTACAGATTTGGTCTCAGAACTAGAAAAGGTCTGAGCTGGTCAGCTGGGAAGAAAGGCCTGGGGCATGGCCCTCTGTCTTACTCCATCCCATTATGTACAGTCTCTGATATCACAGCATGTAGACAGCAATAAACTATTGCCACACATGCCATTGGTAGCTCTTAATAGACATTCTGGGAAATATTGTTCAAGAAACACTGTTGTACTATGGAATTATTTTACACAGGTAACTTGTAGGACCAAAGTTTTTTTTTTTTTTAATTATTTTTTTAATGTCATAAAATTTCCATGACTTCAGCACCTGGGAAAGCCATAGAGGCCAACTGGGCATCCCATTAGACAGTCCTAAAGGAGAGCAGATGGAAATTCTGAGAGTCAAGTAAGAACAGATGGGAGCTCTGCAGGTGAAACTTGAACTTGAATATTCCAAAGTTCACGTTGCTGAACATAAAACCCCATTAAGCATGTTCCAAGAAAGAGTTAAACTGACAGGCTGCATGCTGACCTCCCCCCTTACGAATTTCCAGTGCACTTAGCTGTCAACGTTTTCTGCAGCAGGGGTTAAATAAGCACTTCCTTCCATGCTGCCCGCTCATTTGCAAATGGCCAATTTGTAAGCTGTGCTTTCTCTTACCTGGGACTGAATGAAGGTGGCAGTGCTATAAACAGGGAGAAAGGATTTGGCCTCTTTTTCTTTTTTAGCTAGTTGTTTGCCTCTCCCCTATAATTTTTCCCTTCTCCATTTAGACAGTGGTGCACCCACGGAAGCCATGCTGGCCAGCAAGCTGACCCATACACTGGCCAGTCAGAAGCCTTCTGGTGTTTGGAAAAGATGTCACTTCATCCCACAAATGTCCTCTTGTGTGAAAGAGGCCAAGCTGTCTGACACAGCCATAATCGGAGCAAGACGGGACTGGCATACGGCGTGCTATTAACTGGGGCTGGATGACTCCACCACCTGCTGTTTCTTCAGATGGTAGAGAACTCTGCAAGGCACAGGACACAACTCAGTGCTAAATTCATCCAAGTCTTTTGTGAGGCAGCCGAGCAACCCAAAGGAAAGCTTTTCCTCTGAGGAAGGAGGTGGCTCCATAGTTTGGTGACTTGCCTTTTCATGTCAAACTAAAAGAGAGAACCCGTGGAGAGCTGGGGGTCATAGCCTTTAACAGATGCCATTGTGCTGTGATGGGTCTCCCCTGTTGATGGGCCCAGCACTGGCTGTGTGGGATTCAACACCAGACTTTTCTGGGGGAAAGATGATATACATTGGGGTTTTTTAATTAATTAATTTATTTTTTGAGATTAAAATAATCATATTAATTTTATATGTCAGGTCCCTTTTACATCATGGCACATCTCCTGAAACTTTATTTGAAAATATTTACAAATATCCAATTTTAAAATATTTCTAACATCTGCAAACAAAACCCCAAACCCATTAGAAATGACTATCTTGATCCTCTTGCCTCCAGTTCTGGGTAAATACAAGTCTAACTTTACTCTGTTTGGGTTTGCCTATTCTCACCATTTCTTATAAATGAAATGATATGTGATCTTTTGTGTTCGTGTTCTCTCATTTAATGTTAGAGCTTCAAAGTTCATCTGTGTTGTAGGATATATTGGTACTTCATTCCAATTTAGGACCCAAATAATATTCCATTGTATGAAAATACCACATATTATTTATCCATTCACCATTTGGTGGACATTTGAGTTTCTACCTTTTGGATAATATTTCTGTGAACCTTGGTGTACACATTTTTTGTGGACATACATTTTTGTCCTACTTCCATATATCTTTAGGAGTGGAATTACTGGGTTATAAAGTAAATTTATAACTAACATTTTGTGGAACTGGCAAAATGTGTTCCAAATTGGCACCATTTTACATCCGCACTAGCAATGTTTATTGGTCCCAGTTTCTTCACATCATAGTCAGCGTCTGTTATGCCTATCTTTTTTTTAAATTTAAATTCAATTAGCCAATATATAAGTACATCATTTATTTCAGATATACTGTTCAATGATTCATCAGTTGTATATAACACCCTGTGCTCATCACATCCTGTGCCCTCCTTAATGCCCATTACCCAGTTACCCCATCCACCCCACCTCCCCTTCTACAGCCCTCAGTTTGTTTCCCAGAGTCAAGAGTCTCTCATGGTTCATCTTTCTCTTTGTTTCTTTCCATTCAGTTTTCCTTCCCTTCCCCTATGGACATCTGTGCTATTTCTTATATTCCTTATATGAGTGAAACCATATGATAATTGTCTTTCTCTGCTTGACTTATCTCATTTAACATAATACTCTCCAGTTTCATCCACATCAATGTAAATGGTAGGTATTCATCCTTTCTGATGGCTGAGTAATATTCCATTGTATATATGAACCACATCTTCTTTATCCATTCATCTTTCAAAGGACATCTCATCTCCTTCCACAGTTTGGCTGTTGTGGACGTTGCTGCTATGAACATTAGAGTACACATGCCCCTTTTTTTCACTACATTCATATCTTTGGGGTAAACACCTAGTGGTACAATTGCTGGGTCATGGGGTAGCTCTATTTTTAACTTTTTGAGGAAACTCCACACTGTTGTCCAGAGTGGATATACCAACTTGCCTTCCCACCAACAGTGTAAGAGGGTTCCACTTTCTCCACATCCACACCAACATTTGTTGTTTCCTGTCTTGTTAATTTCTGCCATTCTAACTGGTGTAAGGTGGTATCTCAATTTTTACTTCCCTGATGACAAGTGATGTTGAACATTTTTTCATGTGTCTGTTGGCCATTTGTATGTCTTCTTTTGGAATATGTTCATGTATTCTGCCCTTTTCTTGACTGGATTATTTTTTGGGGGGGGTGTTGAATTTGAGAAGTTCTTTATAGATCTTGGATACCAGTCCTTTATCTGATATGTCATTTACAAATATCATCTCCCATGCCATAGGTTGCCTTCTAGTTTTATTGGCTATTTCCTTTGCTGGGCAGAAGACTTTTTTTCTCAAACATTTCCCTATAATTCATTTTTGCTTTTGCTTCCCTTGCCTTTA
The DNA here is from genome assembly GCF_020171115.1 of Neogale vison. Taxonomy (NCBI): domain Eukaryota; kingdom Metazoa; phylum Chordata; class Mammalia; order Carnivora; family Mustelidae; genus Neogale; species Neogale vison. Next base: position 84,812,368 of record NC_058095.1, read on the forward strand.
AAGGTGTTTCTTGCAAGAAGTTGCTATAAAGAGGTCGAAGAGGTTGCAAGCTGTGTTCTCCTATAGAATTTTGATGGATTCCTGTCTCACATTTAGGCCTTTCATCCATTTTGAGTTTATCATTGTGTACAGTGTAAGAGAATGGTCCAGTTTCATTCTTCTGCATGTGTCTGTCCAGTTTTCCTAGCACCATTTATTGAAGAGACTGTCTTTTTTCCATTGGATATTCTTTCCTGCTTTGTCAAAGATCAGTTGGCTATGGAGTTGAGGGTCCATTTCTGGGTTCCCTATTCTGTTCCATTGATCTATGTGTCTGTTTTTGTGCCTGTACCATGCTGTCTTGATGATCACAGATTTGTAATATAGCTTAAAGTCAGGCATTGTGATGTCCCTAGCTTTGGTTTACTTTTAACATTCCCCTGGCTATTGTGTGTCTTTTCTAGTTCCATACCAGTCATAAGATTGTTTGTTACATCTCTGTGAAAAATTCAATGGTATTTTGATAGGGATTGCATTGAATGTGTATTGTTCTGGATAGCATAGACATTTTAGCAATACTTATTCTTCCAATTAATATGGAAAGTTTTCCGTCTTTTTATGTCTTCCTCAATTTCTTTCATTAGCGTTCTGTAATTTTAAGAGTACATATCCTTAACCTCTATGGTTAGGTTTATTCCTAGGTACCTTATGGGTTTTGGAGCAATCATAATTAGGATTGACTCCTTAATATCTCTCTTTTTAGTCACATTGTTACTATATAGAAATGCAACTGATTTCTGTGCATTGATTTTATATATGGCCACATTGCTGAATTGTATAAATTCTAACAATTTTGGGATGGAGTTTTTTGGGTTTTCCACATAAAGTATAATGTCATCTGAGAAGTGTGAGAATTTGACTTCTCCTTTGTCAATTTGAATTCCTTTTATTTCTTTTTGTTGTCTGATTGCCGAGGCTGGGACTTCTAATACTACATTGAACAGCAATGGTGAGAGTGGGCATTTCTGTTATGTTCCTGACCTTATTTCCCCATTGAGAATGATATTACCATAGGGTTTTTATAGATGGCTTTACGATATGGAGGTAGCTTCCCTCTATCGCTACACTGTGGAGAGGTTTTTTTTTTTTTTCCCAAGATTTTATTTATTTTTTGCCAGAGAGAGAGAGAGAGCAGCAGAGGCAGAGGGAGAAGCAGGCTCCCCGCCAAACACTGTGGAGAGTTTTAATAAAGAAAGAATGTTGTATTTTGTCAAATGTTTTTTCTGTATAAATTGAGAGGATCATGTGGTTATGGTCTTTTCTTTTATTCGTGTTGTCTATCATGCTGACAGATTTCTGAATTTCAAACCACCACTTGGTTGTGGTGAATAATGCTTTTAATGTACTGCTGGATTCTATTGGATAGTATCTTGGTGAGTATTTTAGCATCAATGTTCAGAAAGGATATTGGTCTGTAATTCTCCTTTTTGATGGGGTCTTTTTCTGGTATTGGGATCATGGTAATGCTGGCCTCATAGAACAAGTTTGGAAGTTCTCCTTCCATTTCTGTTTTTTGAAACAGCTGTATTAGAATAAGTATTATTTCTTCTTTAAATGTTTGGTAGAATTCCCCTGGGAAACCATCTGGCCCTGGACTCCTGATTTTTTGGGTGATTTTTGATTGTTGCTTCAATTTCCCTCCTGGTTATTGGTCTGTTCAGATTTTCTTCCTGTTTCAGTTTTGGTAGTCTATAAAGTTTCCAGGAATGCAACCATTTCTTCCAGATTGTCTAATTTGTTGGTATATGGTTGCTCATAATACATTCTTAAAGTTGTCTGTATTTCCTTGGTGTTGGTTGTGATCTCTCTCTTCTCATTCATGATTTTATTAATTTGGGTCCTTTCTCTTCTCTTTTGGATAAATTGTCTTTTTTTGTTTATTATTTTTACATCATTCCTTGTGAGTGGAACAATAGCTCATTAAGGTTTTGATTCATATTTCCTTGACAACTAATGGTATTGAGCTGGAAAGATAAAACTTATTTAAAGATTCAGATTAAAAACAAAAAAGTAAAAATTCACTCAGTTGCTTGAGGTTCTAAATACAGTTTTAAAAATGTGTGGTGTGTTTCACATATAGATACTTCCCAAGGAGTGACATTAAACATATCTAGCCATTGTGATGGCATTACCAACTGTGATAGAGTCTGGTTCTATGGAAAATGATGCTGGCTTTGCACAACCTGTATGACAACACCAATAGACATAAGTGGAGCCTCAGCTTTGCTGCTACATGTGTCCACAGAGATGTGCTACTCTGAGTACTGGATTTAAAAGTTCAGTGTTTTGGATGGTCTCTTTAGAGCTAGGATTGATCAAGTATCCACGATTAATAAAATAGTCACTATTAATAAATAAAATAGGGAAAATAACGCCTCACCCCAAGTGCTTAGTAAATAGGAGCTGATACTCTACTACTGTTTTGCATCCTTTATACTAGAACACGGTAACAAAGTGTTTCATTTTTCAATGACTTTTTCTATTTCTATGTTGATAAGACCTCTGTTTTTGAGATGTACCTAGCTTACTTTGAGCACTGAATGTATAATAAACAGCTTTAAGTGTCAGGTTGAGAGTTGCTGGTTAAAATACAGGATACCTACTTATTTTTGACTTTTGGACAGATAACAGAAAATTGTCTAGTACATGTCATAAAGATTGCAAAAGATATTCTATTATTAAAAAAAGTTATCTGTTGTTTATCTGAAATTCAAATCCAAGTGGATTTTATTTGCTAAATATGGTAACTCCAACCAGATTAGAAGAAGCAATGCTTACTTTTGGAGTGATTGACATATTTTAGGAAGGCATGCCACTAACATATAGAACTTTCAAACACTGAAAGCACAGCTAAAGCAGTGAAAGAGTCGGTTAAGTGTTGACCTGAAAGCTGAACTATGGGATTTTATATTCCACTATGCGTCAGGGACTCTCTGTGCTTTTTACCATTAAGTAGTTTAATTTTATTTGTAACTAAACCATTGAGAACCATGTAGCACTTGTGGAGGTCATAAATGACTGGCTTCTACAAAGTCTGAATGAAATAGCTGAACCTCACAGTCTCATTGTTGAAAGTAGTGGATGTGGCAGAGTTGGGGTTAAGATTCAGGTTATTTTGAATCCAGAATCCTTGCTCCAGATATCCAGGGATAGACATATCAGAAACCTGAGATTAAGTGACCACATAAGAGGTAGAAAATGAGTTTAGGTCACACCATGCTCTTTGAAGAATGGAGGACTTACAGTATTAGTGATGGATATGATTAGGTGGATTAAAAACAATAATTATTGTTTTTAGCTTTTCATATCTCTTTTATAATTCCAAGTAACCCCTGGAGGCCAAGGAAATTCTTATTGCAAGATCAAAAAAGTCCAAGTTTACTAAAAACTTATTTTGGAAGACATTTATAACAATGTTTGCCCCAAAGGCATGATGATTCAATTAGGCATTTTCCTTGATGTGTTGGGTACAAATATCATTACTATTTACTGAAGATTCACATCAGAACAAATAACAAATAATTGGGTCTCTGAAAGAAAAGTATTCTGGTTTCTTAAATGTGCTTATTTGGGCACCCTGTAATCTGGCCGGGCAATGGTGGTTAAAAATGGTATGGCCAGAGGACAATAAAACATTTGGACATGGGCAGCAAAGACATGGAAAGGTAGAAGAAAACAGCCCCTCTTGAAGTGGAAGCTGGAAACACAGCCATCATTAAGATCCCACAAAAATCCCACCAGGGGATTTTGAGGGGAAAATCTAAGATAAAGAACATTTTATTGAAGTTGAGAGAAGCAGGGTGACTTAGAACAAACAATGATTTTAGGTTCAAACTTTTCATATCACAAATGTAGTTGGTGTTCCAGTGCTATAGCTTCTGGTGAAAAGAACCTTTGATTTGTAGGGTTTCAAAGTACAAGACACAAGTTCCTACCTCCAGAAGTTTAGCATCATTTTTTTCCTTATGTCTAGAAATCCTTGACTTGATGTGGTCAGATACTTGAGGCTGAAGGATTTCATTTCTTCATCTCTTCTTTTGCTCCTGTTCTGGGTGCATTTATAAAAGGGCTGCTGGTGGTGACTATTAACTTCTCACTAAACATTTTTCATTTTAAATGTACTTTCAGCATCAGAATGAGATATATTTTTAATTTATAGGAAAGAGAGGAATGATTTTAGAGCAGAGATGTTCAAGGTTAACATTTCTGTGGTAGAGCTAGCTTGGTAAAGTATTCTCTCTCTCTTTCAACTCCACTTGTACCTAATTCTGGTAAGCACTCCCCCCACTCCCACTCAGCTTCATTACCTTTGTTCCTCTGCAGAAATATTTTGCATTTTTATTTATCACAGAACCCCAAATTTTGGAAAAATAAGTGTGCTCAATTTCTGGAAAACTATGGGTCTCTCCAGATGGAGAAATGGAGAAGTTTCATTCTTTAAGTCAATAACTTCTTAGCTCACACCTCAAGATGGGTATCAGGAAAGGAATGGAGAGCCCTTGAAAAACCTTCTGTAAAGTGATGGGTACTTGCAAGTCTTTTCAGGTGTTTTTTTTTTTTTTAATATATTCATTTATTTGAAAGAGAGAGAGAGCATACATGTGCAGGGAGAGGGGTAGAGGAGAATAATTTTTTTTTAAAGATTTTATTTATTTATTTGAGAGAGAGAGACAGTGAGAGAGAGCACGAGCGAGGAGAAGGTCAGAGAGCGAAGCAGACTCCCCATGGAGCTGGGAGCCTGATGCGGGACTCGATCCCGGGACTCCAGGATCACGCCCTGAGCCGAAGGCAGTCGTCCAACCAACTGAGCCACCCAGGCGTCCCTAGAGGAGAATAATCTTAAGCAAACTCCTCACTGAGCACAGAGTCCAACATGGGGCTCCATCTCACAACACTGAGATCATGATCTAAGCTGAAACCAAGAGTTGAACACTCGACTGACTGAGTTACCCAGGCTCACCTAGTCCCTTCAGTTTTAAGGATGAGCACTTCATGTGAGTAATAGTTCTTACAGTGCATTAAAAGCTTTTAAATTTTTCTTCCCTCCTCTATAGGCCAAATCAAAGAACATTTCACATGTCTCAGGCTCTTGTTACCTCTGCTCATTAGGAAAAGGCTGTTTTTTTTTTTTTTTTTTTTTGAATTCTAGTGATGGTCCGCATACCTAAACAATTTTGACAGTTTTCAGCTGCTGCTGCTTCTGCAAGCCAGGAAAACTGAAACTCTTAAAGACACCCTCCCACCTCTGCCACACACACACACACACACATACACACACGCTGATATGTTGAAAATACCAAGGCTTTTCTCAGACAAGGAGAGATCTCGAGTCAAGGGCTTATTTTAAAACATGAATGGCTATAATTTGTAGTATATTGCATACAGTGAACCAAAGGTTTTATTTTAAAATCTTAAAATGTCTTTCTTCCAACAAACTCAAAATGATTTCATTATTTCTCATATCACTATAAGGTTGGTAGAGCAAATACTATCATTTTTATTTCACAGTTGGGGAAACTTGCCAAGAAGGTAGTGGCTTCCTCTCATCCTGTGGTTGACTGCAGTGCCAAGACCTCTATTTCTAATCTACTGGTGGTTTCCTGGAGAATCTGCTGCTTCTCTTAGAGTTAAGTTATATCTTTCTTTCAAGTCCCCCAATTCTACATAATTCTACACATTCTGAACAAATATCTGACCAGGCATTTATTGTTTTATAAAAAAATTACACAGTAATGACCTATTGAATTCTAAGCTTCTTACTTTTTATTCTGTCACAAAATCTAGCTGTTTTACAGTTGGAACATGTACAGTCTGAGGCTTCAGACATTGTAATTCTTCAGAGTTTTATCATTGAGATCTTCCTTCCATTGGTAGGAAGTATTTGTGAGGAGAAGGACTTAGTAATGACTTGTGGATGTCCATTCTGGAAACCATTTATGCTTTTCTGCCTTGTGAGATTTTACCTCAGCATACAGTTGATTCAATGGAACTACTGTGTCATGCTGATTAACAGCTAGCTGTTTTTCTCTCTTTCCCTTTCTGAATTAGTGATTCATGATTTATTTTGGTCTTGTGAAGACAAATTCTCAGATTGTGATGACATACACAAACTATTTCACTGAATTCAGTTAAAATAAGGGAAAATAATTCCCCAAGAAAAAACAGGACAGTTGAATTCCATCAAGCACCTATTTTTATTTATGTGATCATGGATAGCTGGTTTGATTGTGCTTGTCTCTTTCAGATAGGCATTCTCAATGTCACAAAGAATGGTGATTTAATTATAAAAGTGTATCCTGTGTCCCCATCTTTTTTTCCCTACAAAATGTGTTTGTCATGAAAGGGAACTTAATTTTTGCATGATTAAATTACCAAACACTTAAATTAAACATTTTAATCAGGATTTATCTCTTACAAAAAACATTCTGTTTCCTTAACACTGCAGTGGATATTTCACTAAGCATCATAAAGAGTTTACTTTACAATTTAAAAATAAAAAGCAGTAATTTGCCTTTGCTCTGGAAGGGTTTTGTAGTTGTGGCTTTCTAGTGGCTGCTGAAGTCAAAGGTCATTGACTCTCTAGATGCTGAGAGTGAAGCTTTTGGCCTCTGTTTCCTGGTTTGTGGATGAGATGAGGAAGGATGGAAAGAAGGGGTAGGTGTGATGTGGAGCTGACAAACTTCTCTGCCCAAGGATATCTTGATATCACTTTTTGACAAAGATTTTAGGAGTGTGCATTTTGATTTTAAAATGAGGGTATTATTTACTCATGGGGCATATGAGGGAACAACTGGTGTGACAGACATTTGGAAAATGTTTAAAGTTAATGGATGCATTGAGTATCTGGAAATTAAGGAGAGAGGACCCAAGAAGGCTGTTTCATTTTTATGTCCATGTAAAAAATTATTCCAAAACTAAGTGGCTTAAGACAATAGCAACATTTATTTTGTTCATGGATCTACAGTTTTGACAGGGCATAGTAGCAGTGGTCATCTCTGTTCTACTTGGTATTATCCTGGGTGGTTCAAAGACTGGGATGAAATCCTCTGAAGACACATTCATTCTCCTGTAGTTGGCCAGAGCACAGATACATGGGTCTTGGTAAAGCTTGGGCTTCCTTATGATGTGGTAACTGGGTCCTAAGGGCAATAGTCCTGAGAGAACTTGAGAGGAGGGCTGAGTGGTAACCACACCACTTTTTGACTTAGTCTCACAAACCATGTAACATTACTTCCTTTGGGTTCTATCCCAAGAAGGTTGCAACCTGTCTAGGTTCAAGGAGAGCAGAAATTGATTCCATCTCTTCATGGGGAGTGACAAGTTTCTGGAGGAACAGATAGAATGAGAAATGTGACTTGTCATTTTTGGAAAATGACCAATTTTCTTCCAGAAAGTCCATGAGAGAAGCACCAGGTGGGCTGGTAGGAAGACTGAGGCAGATGCTGCTCCTACTTTGTCTGCACCCTGGTGCACCCTAGAAGAGAGGAATGGGGAAGTGAGAGTTTTTCCTCTATAGCTTTGAATTAGAATACAATTCAAGGGTGTTTTTGTATTATTGTAAATTTGATAACAAGATTTTTAGGCATTATCAAATCTAAGCATCCCAACAACAACCTTGCGAGGTAGGAAAGCCAAGCACTAGACTCTCTGTTTTGAGGAGGAGGAAGCTGAGGACTGGAAAAAGGTGAATGAAATTCCCATTACCTCAGGGTTAGCAAGTGGGGCTCAGACCCACATTTTCAGAGTTCAGATCCTATGTGCTTTTTGTTCTAACCATGTCAAACCTAAAAACAGAAGGAAAAAAGCAGATAAATGATCAAGTGGGGGTATTTTGGGATCGAAGTAAGATGGAAGGAGATAAGAGATTACAGAGGACTGACTGGGTTGAAATATTCAGGTTTTTTTTTTTTTCTTTGCCACTTACAGTGTTTTGTGTACAATGGTGATGTATTTGCAAACTGGGCACTTGTTTATTTAAAAAAAAAAAAACAGTTCACTAAGAGCCTATTATGTACCCAATACTAGGCAGGTATAAGTATAAATTGTGTGATTATCACTTCAAAGTTACACCTCATTAGGAGAAATAGACACATAGAAAATAATGTGATATGGTCTTCTAAATCATACTGACAAAATGCTAGGTATTGTATTAAGCTCCCTTCCCATATCAAAAGTTCATGAATGATTTTAGAAAAAATATGCTTGAAAATTATATAATTAGAGCACAGGAACATTTAATAGAGGTCATGAGTAATCTAGAAGTGTTGAGAGATTTCAGAAAGAAAGCACATGGAAGTTGACAGGAAAAAAGTAAAATATAAGATATATCCCAAAGTAGAAGGAAAAGAAAATGTAATAGTTGACTCCAACATTTGTCCAGAGTTAAAATTGAAATGCTCTCTAAAATGGGGCTTCAGATATGAGATATTCTCATAGTGGACTTGAGGTCCAGAGGAGCAAAGAATATACTGGGGGAAGATCCCCAATCACTTATCTTGATAAGTGAACAAGAATCCTTATTTGGACTTTAGTCAGGGGAAACCCTCATCCATAATATAAATAGACACTAGGAATCACCAGTATTTGATTGTTAAAAAAAGCCACTTAATAACTTAGTGCACCCATGCACACACAGACACACACACACAGACACACACAAAAATACCAATTAAAACAAAATTGGCAGAGCCAATTAAAGCAAAACAAATAAACAAAAAAACTTAAAATACAACCATAGAGATATTCAGGGACTCACTCCCTCCATTAAACTACATGTGATATGAAAACAAGAGAATTGGGTGTCTTAAAATTCTAAATATGATCATCAGAAATTAAAAAAAACACAACTCATTAAATATATTGAATGCAGAGTAAATATAAGTGAGATTAAATTATCAAAGTGGGCAGTTGAGGCTACAGATTATCTACCACAAGAAGTTGGAGAGTTGTCATGTATGGGGGGGAGTTAGAAGACATGGAACATGATCTATAAATTTACACAGTACACATTTGGGCGCCTGGGTGGCTCAGTGGGTTAGGCCGCTGCCTTTGGCTCAGGTCATGATCTCAGGGTCCTGGGATCGAGTCCCGCATCGGGCTCTCTGCTCAGCAGGGAGCCTGCTTCCCTCTCTCTCTCTCTGCCTGCCTCTCCGTCTACATGTGATTTCTCTCTGTCAAATAAATAAATAAAATCTTAAAAAAAAAATTTACACTGTACACAAAAATAAACTCAAAATGGATAAAAGACCTCAATGTGAGACAGGAATCCATCAGAATCCTAGAGGAGAATATAGGCAGTAACCTCTTCAATATCAGCCACAGCAACTTCTTTAAGATATGTCTCCAAAGGCAAAGGAAACAAAAGTGAAAATGAACCTTTGGGACTTCATCAAAATCAAAAGCTTCTGCACAGCAAAGGAAACAGTCAACAAAACAAAGAGGCAACCCATGGAATCAGAGAAGATATTTGCAAATGACAGTACAGACAAAAGGTTGATATCCAGGATCTATAAAGAACTCCTCAAATTCAACACACACACAAAACAGATAATCATATCAAAAAATGGGCAGAAGATATGAACAGACACTTCTCCAATGAAGACATACAAATGGCTATCAGACACATGAAAAATTGTTCATCATCACTAGCCATCAGGGAGATTCAAATTAAAACCACATTGAGATATCACCTTACACCAGTTAGAATGGCCAAAATTAGCAAGACAGGAAACAACATGTGTTGGAGAGGATGTGGAGAAAGGGGAACCCTCTTACACTGTTGGTGGGAATGCAAGTTGGTGCAGCCACTTTGGAGAAGAGTGTGGAGATTCCTCAAGAAATTAAAAATAGAGCTTCCCTATGACCCTGCAATTGCATTACTGGGTATTTACCCCAAAGATACCGATGTAGTGAAAAGAAGGGCCATCTGTACCCCAATGTTTATAGCAGCAATGGTCACAGTCGCCAAACTGTGGAAAGAACCAAGATGCCCTTCAGTGCACGGATGGATAAGGAAGATGTGGTCCATATACACTATGGAGTATTATGCCTCTATCAGAAAGGATGAATACCCAACTTTTGTAGCAACATGGACAGGACTGGAAGAGATTATGCTGAGTGAAATAAGTCAAGCAGAGAGAGTCAATTATCATATGGTTTTACTGATTTGTGGAGCATAACAAATAGCATGGAGGACAAGGGGAGTTAGAGAGGAGAAGGGAGTTGAGGGAAATTGGAAGGGGTGGTGAACCATGAGAGACTACGGACTCTGAAAAACAATCAGGGTTCTGAAGGGGCAGGGGGTCGGAGGTTTGGGGAACCAGGTGGTGGGTATTGGAGAGGGCACGGATTGCATGGAGCACTGGGTGTGGTGTGAAAACAATGAATACTGTTATGCTGAAAATAAATTTAAAAAATTTAAAAATACAACAAAACACCCAGCTATTGGTTCCAGAAGAGAACAAACAGAATGAAGAGTAGAAAATTTCTAAAAGCCAAATAAGGTCATGGCTCTTGAGACAAAGGGAACCAGGAGCAAATAAGATGAGCAAAGCAAGATACGCACGTAGACATGGTCTAGTGAAATTACAAACACCAAAGAGATACCTTAAAAGTTTTTCATGAAGAGTAGTTGGATAACTGAAAATTAAAGAGAATCAAATGAACATCAGTCTTCTCATCGCTGATACCAGAGAATAATGATTCTACCAATGAAGCAATATCTTCAAAGTAATTTGGTAAAACAACTCAGAATACAGAATTATCACATACCTAGTTACTTGTTTACCTGATTGTGAAGGCTAAATAAAAACAATTTTAAATACTAAAAAGCCTTATGAGACTTACAAGCTATAGACATTTTATAAAATAATTATTTAAGAAGATATGTAAACATGATTAAGAAAAATATGAGGATGATGTGGGCTGTAAATCAACACAAAACAGGGGCGCCTGGGTGGCTCAGTGGGTTAAGCCTCCGCCTTCGGCTCAGGTCTTTGTCTCAGGGTCCTGGGATGGAGCCCCGCATCGGACTTCAACTCAGTGGGGAGCCTCCTTCTCCCTCTCTCTCTGTCTGTCTGCCTACTTGTGATCATTCTCTCTGTCAAATAAATAATAAAAACAAAACAAAACAAAACAAGCAAAAAACAGTGGCACACCAAGAAATCAGTCTAAGTTCTAGCTGAATTTAAATACTTGTCTATGAATGATTAAAAGAAAGCAAGCCTCTCCTCTTTCAGCAAAAATTCAGAAATTAAATTGCATAGATTTGGGGAAATTGTGGAAAGTGAGAAAAAAAAAAAAGGTGTGTGAAAGTCCTGAGGTTTTTATCCTGTCTGAGGAAGAGTATTAATGTGGAGTACTTCCAGGAATCTGCAGAACAGTCTGTTTCAATACATGTGTTAACATTTTGAAGCAGCTATTTAAAAATATAAACAAAATGAATATTCCAAAATGTTAGGAAACTTGGGAGTAAGACTGATCAATTCAATGACAGCAACATTTAAGCAGTCAAGGAAAAATATAATAAGGAAACATGATGGATAGAAAATAATATCTCCCTCCTTAACCCCCCAAAACTGTGGCAATAAAATCCTAGCATGTGAGTAATCATTTAAATATGACAAGTCCATTAAAAAGGAAGAGGGATCCTGTGCTGCGTATCTTTTACAACTTGTTTTAGTTCATTGGATATTATGTTTTTGGCTTATGTCTTTGTTGATTGATAATAGTAAAATTTGGGTTACTAATATTAATTGCTCGAAGGAATACATTGTATGAGTAAATAACATTTTATTCATTCATTGCCCTCATGTAGAGACAGTTATGTTTTTAGGGTTTTTTTTTCACTGTTATAAACAATAATTCAATAAAAACTCTTACATATTTTTGTGTTACCAAGGAGAGTTATTCTGGATGAAATCAGGCAGTGGAATTAAATCTCCAAAGATGATCATCACTGATTTTATGAGGCATAGCCTAACTGTTCCCCAAACTGTTACATAATCGTTTAATTTATGTAAATGGTATATTCAAATTTTAAAAATGTACAGAAGTATGCATAGGGGTGATACATACACACTTCAAAACAGTCCGTATCTGTGAGGAAGAAGGGAAGGAAAAGATGTGAGGATCTTTGGGCTGGATCTATAATATTTTATTTCTTTAAAGGGATCTAATGTTATCATGATAAATTGTTAACCGTTAAAAGTGAATGCGGGGCAGAGCATGCTTTATGTCACTTTTTCACCTATATTTGAAAAACTTTGTAATGACATGTATTAGAAATTAACATTCCCTATGTTTTGGCTTGAATAAAAAAGGGTATGGCGAGAAAAGTTTCAAGTCTAACTGACTATGGGAAGATAAGTAACGCTCTCTTGGGAGATAAGAGGGGGAGGAGGATGTCCAAAGGGAGGGACTGTGTGAACAAGGGCAAGGACCCAGGAAAAAGCAGGACATCTCCAGGCTCAGGCTGCATATTGGCAAGAGCTGGTCGGGAATTTAGATGCAAGGACTGGGTTTAGGACAGATGATTAGAGGGCCTGAAATTCTGGACTGAGCTACTAAATGTCTTGGATTTTTTCTCATGGGCAGTGGAGAGCCATAGAAGGCTCGAAACAAAAAGATCTGGGTTTTAGAAAGAACAAAAGTAGCCGTTTGAAGGTTAAATTGAGGTGGAAATTGTTTAGTCAGGCAGGCACTTTAGAGCTGTACAGTGGGAGTGCCTGGGTGGCTCAGTGGGGTTAAGCCTCTGCCTTCGGCTCCGGGGTCCTGGGATCGAGCCCCGCATTGGGCTCTCTGTTCAGCGGGGAGCCTGCTTCCTTCTCTCTCCCTGCCTGTCTCTCTGACTACTTGTGATCTCTATCAAATAAATAAATAAAATCTTTCAGAAAAAAAAAAAAAAAGGAACTGTACAATGATGCAGGTTTGGGAGGGTGAAGGACTTGAATAAGCAGTGGCAGGAGGGACCAGCCCTGGTGATTAACTGAGTATGGGCATGGACACCACTGGGAAATCACAGAACTGTCCTCCCAGTTTTGATGATAGAGAAGGGTGGTGTCATTAGTTAAGAAACACGGAAAAGAGATGAAGCTTTGGAGTAAAGAGAAAGAGATTTCTCTGACGTTTTTGTTTTTAATTTTTTTTTAAATTTTTTTGCAAATTTTCTGAAAACTTTTGAAATGTTTTGAAATTTGGAATGCCGGTGTCATTTGGAGACGTCAGTAAGCCACAGGGAAGACTTTTGGTTTTCAAATGCTTGTGACACGTGTTTTGCATCAAGTATTTTATTTATCCTGCAACAACTCACAGCATGCCTGCTGTAACAGGGACTTGGATTAAGTCACGTGTGTAGAGGTTTGAGGTTCAAAACCAGCTCTGTCTAACTCCCAAGGAAAGGGAGCAGAACTAGCTAGCACGTGCTGGGTGCCTTCTAGGGTGTGGTTGGTTTTGAACATAAATGACTCACTTACTTCATTCCCCAAATAGCTTAGATTCTACCGTTATCCCCACTTTACAGATGAAAAAACTCTGACCTTACGTGCACTATGTAAATTGTGGTCACTTAATGTACCCAAAGATGGGGTTCTGGCTAAAGTCTCAGGCTCTGGGATCTTACTGCTTGGTTAGCTGCAAACCTTTTGGTGTTCTTTGAGTCCTACGCCTCTCCTTTCAGCCTCAGTTGATAGCTGCACCTTCTCAGTAGTAATGGGGTCATACACATGCATAATACACAGGAGAATGCTCATCATGTAGTAAAGTTCTTAATACAACTTCATTATCTCCTATTATTAAGCAAGGTCACACATCAGATACGATCATTCTCTTCATAGTGGCAGTGATAGACCCATAGACGCGCCCAGCCAGGGAGGGGTGGAGCTCCTCCTGAAATGTAAGTTCTCCAATACCCCAATCCTGTAGTTTTCTCTCATGTGTCTTTGCCTTTCTTTAAGACTTCCAGAAATATTTGATGCATGCTAGAGAGCTTTCTCTCAAAAATGCGTGGACCCAAAGTGTGTCAGTGTTGGAAAGAGGAGGGATCTTCATTTATCTGGAAAATTCACCTATCACCCACTTTATTCACCCACTCTGTGCAATGAAAATATGACTGCCCTTGGACTGGTTTAAACCACATTCTTGTGCCCTCTGTTACTCTGCCCAGGATCTGCCATCGGCTGTTGAGAGTCATGTTTCTAAGTGGCCTCCCTGAGGCACCAAACATTGGATCCATATCTTGAAAGCTATGAAGTTGTACAGCCCTGAGAGAACACTTTCTTTTTCTGGAGAGGAGAGTATCATTTTCAACACAGTGCTGTGAAACTTGTGATAGAAAAAAATTTTTTTCTGTGACATCAGATGGCAGCTGGAAATTACCCTGGGAGAGGAGTAATGTGCCCTGACGCTGCTTTGAGGATAATCTCCCCAAGAGGTATCGGACCACACATGTAAGGTGATTACACTCCAGTTAAATTCCTTCCTCCTTCCTTCTGTGTAAAAGCTCTGCTGTTTCTCTTTCATCCTCTGGAGGATATCTTCCTTCTGTGAAGTGGATGGTGGCCCCTGCCCACTCCTGTCTCTCATGATAAGCTCATTTTTCTCTCAGATTGCACCTCTCAGCTCCATATTATGACAGTTGGCTTTCTTCTCAGTTTAGAGGCAGCAAAACTCAACACTTGCCCAAGAGAAAATGCTAAGCATTAAATGAAGCATCATACATTTACCTCTTCCATGATAAAAGGACCAACAGGAGCTGCCTTCCCTTCACTGAATAACTGGAAAATGACAGAGAAAGAATTTTCTCTTCTTTCTCCCTCTTGCATTTGGAGCTCAAGGCTTAGATTTTGGGAGAGATAGACTCAGGTGAAACTCTTTTCCCCTGGACTGAATGGTGAAGAAATTATTTACTGAAAGCCTGCACAAATATGACTATTTTCAGAATGTTCTATATTAAACAAAAATCAGCTTCATAATTTTAGAGAGGAGATGATTCAGAGAGCATAGTCTTTCTGTGTTCATACACCACCACCCAAAGTGATTTTTTAAAAAAAGAATTAAATAGTTAAATTGACTGCTTTTCTGAATCCTGGCATTACTGTGATATTACTTCTGGACCCACTGACTTCCTTCTCATGTCTGTGTCAACATTTCTCTCTGTGGTTTTCAGCCTTCTTCATCCACTTTCCTTCATGTTCCTAGGGGACCTCTCTAGCTGTCATGTATGGTTGACCTTGAACTGATGCCCACAATGCTAATTTGTAATGACTAAGCTTTGCAGTACAGTTGGCCAGTCCAAGGATCCTATGACATCAGTTAGTGATTTTCAAGTACTTGAATTTTCAGGCTCATAACAAATATAGTAACTATCTTAAAATGGTACAAATGATTGTGCAACACTTTGTTAACCATGTCTGACTATTTTGGGTTCTGCATTCAATATATTCATTCAACAAATATTTGAGCACTAACTTGTCCCCAGAAACATGTTGAAGGTAAGCATAGTGGGCATTGTTTCTCCACATGGAGCTTGCAGTCTATTGGTGACCAAATAGCCCCCCCGCAAGAAGCATGGTCACAAGTGCCATGAAGGAGACACATAACGTGCTATAAGAGCATGTTACAGGGGTGGATAGAGTGTAAGAGGGCGTGTCTAGAGAGGTCAACCTGAGGAAGTGGCACTAAGTTGAGATTTGAAGGGAATCTGGGAGTTGTCAGGTAAGGGGAGGACATTTCAGGTTCAGGGAAGAGCAAGGGAAAGGACTGGGGTTGGAGGGAAGTACAACCAACTTGGGACCTGGAGGACAGGCTGGTGGGTGAAATGCTAAGCGGAAAGAAGAGGGTGGCCACTAAAAGCAGGATTGTTCAGAATCCTGACAGCTTCAGGAAGGATTTTTGAACTTCATCCTGAGGGCAAAAAGAAGCTTTCCCCTGGTTTACTGAGCTCTTAGCGTTGGAGCCTCAGGTGCTCAATAAAGTAAAACCAGACAGTATGTCCAGGCAGAAAAATAACTTGCCAGTGGCAGAGCCATAATGGAGGAAAAGTGTGTCCTTTCAGAAGTTTTCCCAACAGAAGAGGTGGAGCTGAAGAGAGCTTTGGTGTCCTGAGGCCTTCAATCATTCCACACACTCAGGCTTCACATCCATCTACTCCAATGTATGTTTCTGGTCCTTTCAGTTTGGGTGTGTAAATAAATGGGCTAATGGCACAGAGTCTTTCTTGGTCCCTGTTTCTTGTTCCACCCCTGGTCACAGCCCACCTAGGTTCCTAGTCTGGGAGTCTCTCAGGGGGTCATTCTTATTCTGGATGGAGATGTATGAGTAACAGCAGACATTTGTTTTCTCCTCTCTCCATTCATTTCCCTTAACTTTTCCGTTTTATCTTTCATCTCTTTTCATGTTTGGCACCCAAAACCCTTACAACATTTTTGATTGAACAACCTTTTTTTGAGTAAGAAACATATATGTTTGACTGTGTAGAGATGTGGGGGACTAAAAAATATTATAGACCTAAGGTAAAAAAAAAAAAAAAAAAAAAAAAAAAAAAGAGGTAGAAATATAGAAGTTTCAGAAGAGAATGGGGTCCCTGGTTGTGACCATAGGTTATACAAAGTTCTCAAAGTTTCTCTTAAAGTTCTTGAAGAACTTTATAGATTAAAGTTCATCAAATCAAAAAAACAAAACAAAACAAAAGCTTTTACTCTTTAAAGCGCTGTTAAGAACATACCAAATGAGGCTAGAGACTGGGAGAACATATCATAGAGCATAGCTGACAAAGGACTTGTTTGTCAAGTCCTTACAAGTCCTTACAACTTGTCCTTACAAGTAAGGACAAGTCCTTACAACTCAGTAAGAAGAATATGAAAAATCTAGTAAAAACATGAGCAGAAATTTGGAGCCAATACTTTGTCAAAGAAGTGAGGCCTTATGTCATCAGTCATTAAGGAGATGTTCATGAAAACCACAAGGAGATACCATTACATGCCAACTAGAATGGCTAAAAGGAAAGACGTTGACCATACCAATGATTGGGGAGCAACTAGAACTCTCACGAACAGCTGGTAGGAATGCAAAACTATATGTCAACTTTTAGAAAACAATTTGACAGTTTCATGATAAGTTAAACATACACCCGCCATATGACCCAGTTGTCCCACTCCAGGGAATTCTCCAAGAAAAATGAAAGGAGATCCCCATACGAAGGCTTGGATATGAGTGTTCGTAGCAGCCTTATTTGTCATAGCCAACTTTGCAGACAGTGGCCATGTAGTCATCTGAGTCAAGTGACATGTGCCGCTACTGAGATACACTCTAAAATCCATACCAAAAAGAAATGTTTACCATGTATGATTTCATATGTAAAATTCTAGGAAATATAAACAAATACGGATCCAGAGAAATAGAAAGAAGATCAGTAATTTCCTGGGGACAGGAGTCTGGGTAGGTAACAGAGGGCATGAGGGAAATTGTAAAGGCATAAGGAATGTTATCTTGAGTGTGATGATGCTGTCATACATGAAAAATTCATCTAGTTGGACACTTAGATATGTGTAATTTCTCATTCATTAATTCTGCCTAGATAAAGAATGCCAAAAAGTATGGACGCTCTCCTTGACTTCAGGAGTTTTCTGTTGTGAAACGCCTGGGTAGTTCAGTCATTTAAGTGGCTGACTCTTGGTTTTAGCTCAGGTTGTGATCTCAGGGTCCCGAGATCCAGCCGCACCTCAGGCTCTGTGGTCAGCAGAGTCTGTCCCTCTCCCTCCCTCTTTGCTCCTCCCCCCAGTCCGGTTCTCCTGTGCTCTTCCAATCTCTCTCTCTCTCTCATTCTCTGTCTCTCTCTCAAATAAATAAATACAAACATAATCTTAAAAAAAAAAACAAAAAAACAGTTTTCTGTTCTGATGGATGTGATCAGTTTTTGTTGACCTGATTTAGGAAGTAAGGTCTTTAGAATTATTTTAGCCTCTTTTGGGATCTCTAGTATGTCCTGGGATGACTATACTGCTCCTGAGACCATTTTGGGCTACAAAGTAATCAGTAGAGACCCATGAGCTCATGCTTTGGCATTTAGGAATGAGCAAAACCTCAGTGGGCATATAGAGAAATGAGTTGAAAGGTATCTCGGTCAAAAATAAATGAAATCCTGCTAAGTTGAACTATATGCCAAATATTATACTAGGTTTTCTGCATGCATTTCATCTTCCTAATAACCCTATGGTTCTTATCCTTGTTTTGTAGCAAGAAAATGGAATCAGGGAAGATAAACCAATTGCTCTTCAAACCTCATTCAGACATGTAGGGTTTGCCTCTTTGAGGCTTGTGGTAATCTCTGATAACACTCAACTTCACAAGCTATTTTTCCTATTATGAAGTCTGTCTGTTATAGGTATTTGCACAGTGTTAGCCTTGGTGGAGATGATGTCCAGCTCATCACGGTGTCTTGAACAAAAGACAATATTAAATGATTTCATCATCCTGGAAAAGAAACCACTCCGGCTGATGAGCTATTTACTTCCATTTATTTTTAAAATTGATATACAGTAAAATTCACCCTTTTTGGTGTAGAGTTGTGATGGTTAATTTTATGTGTCAACCTAACTGGATCATGAGGTGCTCAGAATTTGGCTAACTGTTATTTCTGGGTGCTCTGAGAGGGTGTTTCTGATTCAAATTAACCTTTGAATTGGTGAATTTGGTAAACCATTTTGCCCTACTCAATGTGAGTGGGCATCATGCGGTCCCTCGAGGGTCTGAATAGAACAACAACAAAAAAAAATTGAAAAAGGAAGAATTCTGTCCTTCATGCCTGAATACTTGGGGTGGGATATCCATCTTTCCTGTCCTCAGTGTTCCTGGTTCTCAGACTTTTGGACTCAGATTGAATTACACCACCTGCCTTTCTGGATCTCCAGCTTGTAAATGGCAGATCATGGGACTTCTCAGCCTTCATAATTGCATGAACCCATTCCTATAATTAATCTTTTCATCCATCTATCTATCATCATCTATCTATCATCTCCCTGGGCTAATGCAAAAGCTTTATTAGTTTTGACAAATGCACAGAGTTGTGTAACCACCACCATACTCAAGAGAGAGAACAATTCCTTCACCCTCAAATTCCTTTACACCCCTTTTAGGAAGCCACTTCTCTCATCCCAAACCCCCTTTTCTTCATTCTTATAATTTTATATTTTCTCAAAAGTCATATAGATGGAGTCATACAGGATCTAGCCTCCAAGTTGGCTTTTTTCTCCTAGACTATAGACATTCAAAATTCATCAGATTGTTGTGAATTCACTATTTGTTCCTTTCCATTGATGAGTATTCTGTTGTAGGCATGAACCATGGCATGCCTGTCCACTCCCTAGCTGAGGCACAGATGGCTTGTTTCTGTTTTGGGATGATTATGAATATAGCTGCTATAAACATTAGCATACAGGTTTTTATGTGAACAGAAATTTTCATGTACTTGGAGAATATATCTGGGAGGCACTTCCTGGACCCCTGATGCTCTGTCCATTTTTTTCCCCAGCATTTTTCTTGGTTTTATTTCTATTAATATATCCTCAATTTTACTCTTTTCTCTGTCATTTCCATTCTGCCATTGAACCCAGTCCATTAGTGTTTATTCAGATATTTTATTTTTTTATTTTAGAATTTTCCTTTTTTTATTTTTTAAACATAGTTTTTCTATTTCCTTTTGAGATTTTCTATTTTTTCATTCATTTCAACACTCTGTATTTTTACCTCATGGAGATGATTATAACAGTTGCTTTAATACCTTTGTCTGATAATTCCAAAATCTGGGCATCTGTTGACTTTTTTTTTTCCCCTGCTAGAACTTTGTCAGATTTTTCTGGTTCTCTAGATGCTGCACAATTTTGGAGCACTTCCTGGGCATTTGAATATTGCATTGTGAGACTCGGTTTACTTCTATCTTCCGGAGATTGTTGATTATTTATTTTAGCAGTCAGTCACCCCTTTTAGTTGAGACTACAAGTTTTGTCTCACCTTCCTTGGGCTTTGGCTCAAACCCAGGTTCAGTTTGCAAAACTTTTTCTATGATATTTGGGTTTGCCCCATACAGGCTCCCATCAGGGGTTAGTCTGGGATGGGGTGGTGACTTGTATTGTATTTGGCTTTTAAAACTTTTGCTATGCATCTGGGGGGTCTGGTCTGTGTGCAGGAAGCTTGGAGGAGACTGGGGCAACTGTGGAATCATGCACAGAATTTGCAGACACTTTTAACAGCCCTTCCATCCCAGGGGTATCTTCATACTCTTGGATTCTCAGGGTGTTTTGTCAGTTCCTGCTTCCAGAAAGTTGGGTTCCTTTCTGAGCTTTTGCTCTCGTCTCTTGCTCAGATTTGGGTGTCTCAGACTACCCTCAGAGCAAAGTGGGGAAAGAAAAGAGAAAGGAAAAAAAAAATTAGCATTTCCCCCAAGCACTTCAAACCACAGGGATCCCTTTTCCTGTTTCCTTTGCCCAGAGATATGGGTTTTCTTTTTGGATTTCAGGATGGCCATCCCAGCATTTGTGACTACTAGGGTAGTGAAACTCTGGGATGGACACCACCCTGGGACCTGGGCCTAGAGAAGAGAGAGAGGAAAAGGAGAAATCCAACAGTCCCCACAGTAAGTGGGCATCTTGATGCAGGGAGGCCAAGAAGGTTCAGACAGATGCTGGCAGTGTTTCAAGGAACCTTATAATCCAAGTAAAAAATAATTTTTTCCAAGGGTTGCTTGATTTTAAAAGCAAGGAGATAGAGAATTTGCTGAGTGTGAACACAAGTTAGAGCAGCAGAGTAAATGTACATGAATGGTACATACAAAATGCACAGGGTGAGACTTTCACTTATGTAAAGAAAGCATCTTTAAAACTTTTTTTTTTTTTTGAGCTAGCATTTCTGAACTTGTCACCTCCCTTTTCTGTGGAGGCTAGGAACCAAAACTTGGTAGGTTAAGTGATGGAAGATGCACACCCAATTGGATAATAAATACCAGATTATTAAGAGTACATGAATTACATATTTAATGCGTGTGCAGGCTAAGGCCAAGGGTGGGATAAACGCTTCATGGGTAAATAAAGTAGACTTAAAATAACTGACACCTTCCAAACTACCTGGGGAGGAAGCCAAAGGAAATGGTCTTTCAGGAGCTTGCAAGATAGAACTGAGGTCTGGTGCATTGAAGGAAATTTGGATTTCTAGGGGGTGAGCTTTCTCATGCAAGAGACCCTCACTGTATTCACTTGAGGAAACACAGGCACTCTATGGGAAGGAACTCTTCAGCAGTTCCTATGTTGGGGTTGTGGCTCTTCCACACAAACTAATGGAAACTTCTACCCTTTCTTCAGAAAATACATATATGCAGAACCCACACATGCTCGCTGTCTCTCACACCCTCACACTTGTGTTTCTAATCCAAGGGGGTCAGCCTTGGGTTGTCAGGTTTGTGAAAGCAGGTTATTTGCCTGCATCAAGTGTTGTATCTGGCACATAGTAGATGCACAATGAATGTTCACTAAAAACATGAAGAAATGAACTTATTAAACAAATGTATTGAATGTCTGTGTCAGGAATAGATCTTGGTGCTGAGGACATACCAGTGAGCCAAACAGATTAGAAAAAAAAAATCCTTGCCCCCGTGACTTTTGGGAAAACACAATAAACAAGATAAACAAGGTAAACAATTTGAGGCTATAGGGTATAAGATGGTAAAAGTAGTCTGGAGGATGTAAAACAGAGAAGGGGAACACCTGTCAAACCTTGGGGGAAATGACAATTTTAAGTAGTTTGGCCAGAGAAGACCTCATTCAAGGACCAATCTGAAGGAAGTAAAGATGTAACCATTAGCTTCTCAATGAATGGTGATCAGATAGAACTGGGCTAGTTAGATGAATGTGATGGGAGAACTGAGTTTTCCTGGGGTAACCTGCTGATGGGTTCTGAATTTGATATCAAAGCCACCAGATAGATGCCAGAAAAAGTTCCACTAAATGTTGGAGAGAAAGTGTGCCTGTGTGGTGGGCGATGGGTGGGAGCTGCCTTGAACCTTAGGCATCTCGAATCCTAACGGAGCTGAACTTTAGGAGCCTCGAGTCCTGAATAACAGTGAACTTAGCTGTTGCCTCAGGGTGGGGTTTGATTCCCCGGGACAGCTTTAGTGGGTGAACGGGGAAAGTCTGTGAATAGGATTAAATACCAGATCCAGAAATTGTATGTACTTCGTTGACTCACCCAAAAATATGTCTCATGTCAGCTGTTCCGACTGACTGTTATGTCAGAGTTCTTTCACTTTCTCTTCACCACATTGAAGGATCAGGATGGAAAATGGACAACGATTGTGTAATATGTGCAATGTCATAGGAATGGTAAACAGAGACCTGTGGGATTGAATGAACTCTTGGATAATCAATTTAGGTGAAATTTTTAGCAATAAAAATATAATTAGTTTCACCTGGATGTGTGTTTCCTTTTACCTAAGGAACAAAACCATTTGGGTTTGAAAATCTGAAAAGGTTTGACAGGTGCTTTTAAACAACAATAGAACCAGAAGACAGAAGGGCTCGAGTATCACCATGTTTTACTGTACGACTCGTAAACCTGGGACATGTCAAAAATGATGTGCAAAGTTGTCTTTACAAGAGTTTTATGCCATGATCTACAGCTTTCAACATCTTTGGCTGAGACTTGGCACTGTCAATTGAATTCAAGCAAGTTGAGTTTTATTGAGAAGGAATAAGTAAGAATGTAGTAGCCCTAAGTACCTAAATAATTAAACACGTTGTTGGAGCAAAAAATGAATATTTGGCTGTCTTTGCTAAGTTTAGATTTCTAATAATCTGTTCAACTAAAGCATTTATTTAAGAAACACTTATCAAGCACTAGGATGTGCAGGGTTCTGTTTGGATATTGAGAGATGAGGAAGTTGATTATATGACTTTAAAAGCATTTCTTTGAGGGGTGCCTGGGTGGCTCAGTGGGTTAAGCCACTGCCTTCAGCTCAGGTCATGATCTCAGGGTCCTGGGATCAAGCCCCGCATCTGGCTCTCTGCTCAGCGGGGAGACTGCTTCCCTTGCCTCTCTGCCTACTTGTAATTTCTCTCTCTGCCAAATAAATAAATAAAATCTTAAACAAAAATAAAAAAAACATTTCTTAGAGATTCTTTTTCCCAATAACTTGATCTCGTGAAAAAAAAGCTGCCACCTTTATAGTCTCATTCACGAATGTAGAGGTTTTTAAACTTTCTTGATTCACAGCACTCAGCGTCTCAGTTAACTTTTTTCAGGGCACATTCCAAAACTAAAAGAAATGCACAACAGTTTTGTTTTTTAAGTAGTTCAGTCCAAATAATAAATATTTATGTACTAAAAGTAACTATTTGTAAAAATACTGCACATAAATCAAAAGAAATACTAACATTTTTACTTCATTCTTAAACAGTCACAGTCAGTTGCTAATGGGACTGTTTGCCTGTTGGGCAAATGCACAACTGCTCAGACCTTGGAATCACATTGGATTCTGCCTCTCTAATGTCCTATCTATACTGATTTTCATATGGTACTTGTTTTTTCAACACAGCATCAGTAGAAATCTAGCTCCACAGAACTGCGACATTATTGAAAGACAGATGGTATTATTTAATGCCGAGACTGGAAACTACACATGTGGTTTTTGCCACATCCAACCAGGTCTGTATGATGGCTGCACTTGCCTTAAACTGGAACGTCACCTCCACTCATCCCTTTGGTGGTGAGAAGGTGCAAAGCCAGCCCAGATTTAAGGGGCTGGGACAAAAAGTTCACCTGCCGATGGGAAGCAGCAGAGAATTGTAACCGTCTGCTCGGCACAGCAGCTAAGTCCATTTTATTCCATATTTATTCCATATTTCCTTTCTTTTCTGTTCATCAACTCTGGGAAGTTGGGTGGGGCCCATTTGTGGACTGAATATTCATTTCAAGGTGGAGGAAACTTCCTAACCCTATGAGCTGACCAAGAAAGAAAAGAAAAAGACAGAGAATGCCCATAGAAGAGTTTATTACAATAAGTCATTAGAACTTAAATTTTCTAGTTGTATATAAGTTATATCCTGCATGGTTCACTTCTCTGCAATGCCCCATTTATACCTAATGGTTATTTCCTAACATAAGACAGTATCCTAACATACAAATCAGGAATGCTTTTCTGCTTCAATATAAGAGAATCAAATTAGAGTGACTTGGATAAAGAGGAGCTTTTCTCACCAAATAAGCAGTCCAGAGGTAAGTAGCTGCTAGAATTTTTTCAGCAGCTTAGTGACATCAAGGTCAATGAAGATTTAATTTTTCTGTTTTTTTTTTCCCTTGTGGTTGCCTCATGGTTTCCTCATGGTTGCTCCGTATTCAGCCACCATGTCCACAGCACAGCAGAAAGAAGGTGCTAGAGTAAGGGAAAGAACAAAGGACTCCAACAGCAAAGCAAAAGCTTCTCATGGACTCAGGGAGAACTGCTTATGTCCCGTCAGCCAGAACTTAAACCCAGGACCCATCCCAGCTAGGATGTGGCTTTGAAGGAAGGGAGCTATGAAGAGAAGTTGGGTGTTACAGGCACCTCCCTAAGATGGTCCCAATGATCCCACCTCTTCTTGCTCACACCTATGTGTAGTCCCTTTCTTTCAGTGTGTGTTATACCTACTGACTCACTTCTAACAGGAAAACTATGGCAAGAGGAAATGACATGTCTCTTCCAAGATTAGGTTTCATGGAGACTGACTTCTGTCTTGCTTCTCTTTCTTTCTCTTGTTCTCCATTTGAATTGTTTGACTTGGGTGACTAGTTGCCACATGGTGAGGGAATGCTTGAAAAAGGTCCATGGGAGTGAGTATGGACATGGAGCTAGGACATGTGAGGAGCCAGGACTGGACTTTCCAAACCCAAATGGAGACCCCGGTTGACTGCAGTGGGGGCTAACAGCTTCACTTCTTCCTTCTGAAAGAACTTGAGCCAGTCACAACCAAGTAAGTGACATCTGATTCCTGTGTACAGAAGCTGTGAGGTAATAAATGTTTGCCATTTTAAGTGGCTACCTTCTAAGCTGATGTGTTACACAGCGATTGATAATTAATACCTTGGTTCAATTAATTAGCCATGTCGGTTACACCTACAATGTGATAATATTAACAAGAACAAAAACTCCAAAAAACTTCTTGATAAGAAGCTTATTAGAGGCTTCTTGGAACCTGAAGTAAATTAAGTGCACAAATCCTCCTTGTCTTCAAAGATAGTTATCTCTTCAAAGAATACTTGACTAATAAAGCATCATATAATTTTTTATGGAGATTATGTTGCTAGCACCTAGTAGAAATGCTTGTCTAAATGTTTCATAGGCACTTTCTCTACTTCTAATGCCAACTGCCCATGTCCAGATCCTGATTTCTGCATGTGCAGGTCTCTGAGTCTTCAGGATGTCTTGCCACAGGTGGAAATAACTCTGACCATCTTCTGGTCATGGGATTTTTGTAACAATATATGATCTTTCTTTTTTCGGATAGCTTATTCTTCTAGTATGTCAGTGACTGCTGTTTTTCTTTAAATAATCAGTTAATTATTTTTACTTGAGTACAGTTGACACAGAATGTTACATTAGTTTCAGGTGGACAACATAACAACTCAATATCTGTACATGTTGTGTACGCTGTTCTGGCCTCAAGGTTTTATGTATCTCAATTTCTTTCAAAGTTCTCTGTGATATAGGCCAAACTTTTTTTTTTTTAAGATTTTTCTTTTTTCTTTCTTTTTCTTTTTTTTTTTTTTTTTTGGTAATTTATTTGACACAGAGGTAGAGAGTACAAGTAGGCAGAGAAGCAGGCAGAGGGAGAGGAAGAAGCAGGCTCTCTGCTGAGCAGGGTTCAATCTCAGGACCCTGAGATCATGACCTCAGCTGAAGGCAGCAGCTTAATCCACTGAGCCACCCAGGTGCCCAGGGTCAATCTTAATATCCAAAAATAGGTTCATTTTTCTCCAACATACATAGGGCGGGCTGATTTCCTTCTTCTGTCTAACTATGCTCTCTCATTCTTGCTTTCAGGTTTTTGACCTTTTTATACCATCACGTGAATTTTCCCTATACACCACTCTCTCCCCACCCACACCCCCCAATCTCACCCAAATCTTCTGAACGCACCTCTAAGTCTCCACTGACCACATCAGTCCATGTCAGTCTGTCCTCTAGCACCCATTTGGCCCTCAGCTATCTTGCCTATACATTGCAGGGGCAGAGTAAATACTTCAGGAATTAAATTTAAGGATTTTCTTGGGGTTCTGAAAATTCTCTCTTTTGAATAATATTTTTTTTTGTTTATTCATAGTAGGGAGCGGGGGTGAGTGGTATTATCACCTATAATGTACCAGGTATTTCCTATATTATAACAACTTGTATAAAGTTATAATCATAACAACTTTTATAACAACTTATATAACAGACTACAGCAATGACAAAGGCATTATTTTATGCACTGTACAAATGAAAACGATCTGGTGTATGAAGGTTAAATAACTTGCTTAAAATCATGTGAGTGAGCAAAGATCGGAACTCAGGTGGTGTGAATCCCAAATCCTTGCTCTTCCCTCAAAACCAGACTTCCTCCTTTTCGATACGGAGATGTGCTAATGCCTTCCACAAAAGAAACCAAAATTGGGAATTAATTATCTCTGCCCTTTCCTGTTAATCCTTGAGCAAATCCTTTGCACTTAGGATCAAAAGTAGTTGCAATAATTCTCTTGTTGGACTTCTGCCTCCGTTAGTTTAAGAACCTTTTATTATTGGCTTCAGAGTCCCTTGTAAGGTGCTCCTTGAATTAATCTTTGGCATACCTAATTTCTAGTTTGAATTGGGCATTTTAGCCTGTGTGGGTTTCACTGTTTATACTTGGAAATTTTTTTTTCCTTTAAAAAAATCATCAGCCCTTTTGTTAATTGAAATCTTAAACTAACATATGCTCATCTCATAAGTGATTTCCTGTCAGCATCTCTTTGACATGCTTTGGAAAATCTAATAATATTAAATATTATTTAAATACAATTTTATTACTGCTCAAAAAAACTGTTCAAAAATTATAAGAGAATCAGGCTTGTCAATCTGAAATCTGTTCACAACTTTTGCTTGGCTTTCTTACTGCAGAGCAAGTCACTGAATTGTAAACAAGATGACCAGTTTGATTGAGATGTGTGTCTTTGTGTCCGGACATAAGGACAGTCCCATTATATACTGCATTTCATTAAGTGGGAAAGGAGAAAGTTAAGGGAATGTCGTATTTTCTTCTTCTTTTATTTAAAAAAAAAAAAAGATTTTATTTATTTATTTAACAGAGAGTGTGAGAGAGACAACACAAGCAGGGGGAGGAGCAGAAGGAGAGGGAGAAGCAGGCTCCCCACCAAGCAGGGAGCCTGATGTGGGGGCTGATCCCAAGACCCTAGGATCATGACCTGAGCTGAAGGAAGATGCTTAACTATCTGAGCCACTCAGACACCTCTGAATGCCGTAATTTCAAGTAGGTCATGAGAATTGATAGGTAGGGAAAAGGGATAAGAAAAATTTAACTAACCATAATTGGATTAAGTGAGTTTTAAGAAATTTGACTATTGAATAACCAAAACACCCTGAACCTTTCACTCTAAGATGTGTGGCAAGCAGAAGCTTAGAAAAGTCAAACCACTGAGAAGAATTTAAAAAAGTCCTAAGTTAAGTGGATACTGTAAAGCACAAAATACTTTTAGGGAACTCCAGGGAATGTATGGTAATATGACATTTAGAAAGCATTAACCTCTAGTTTGTTTTCATTGAAATTCACTTTTGAAAATTAATTGACGGGGTACCTGAGCAGCTCAGTTGGTTACATTTCTGCCTTTGGCTCAGGTCATGATCCCAGGATCCTGGGATTGAGTCCTGCTTTGGGCTCGTTGCTCAGTGGAGAGCCTGCTTCACCCTTTCCACTCCCCCTATTTGTGTTCTCTCTCTTGTAAATAAATAAATAAAATCTGTTAAAAAAAAACTAATTGACAATTATCCCAAGGAAAGGGTGGAGTTGGGAGTTAAGAAAAGAATTAATATTTAGCTGAGGCCTACTGTGGGGGCAATACATAATGCATGTTATCAAGACAAAGTGAAACTGGAGGGCTTGGGCTGCCTGGGTAGACACGTGGCTGCAAGATCATTGTAGCCACACAATGGTGGACGAGTTTCTTAACCTTTCTTCATCATAGTTTCCTCATCTGTGAAAGGGGATAATAATAGAACGTGCCTAATCAAGATCTCAGAAAGATCAACACAGTCAGTAAGTGTAAGGCTTTAAGAGCAGTTCCAGGCACAGAGTGAGTGAGCACTCAGCAAATATTAGCTATTATTGACAATTGTTGCATCAAACATTGTCACGTAGGTATTATCTAAACTCAAACTTAACTGATAGTTTGGAGAGTCAAGATTTGTCTGATGCCAAAGCTCACATACTTGTTTACATAAAGTTCATGGAAAACAGTTTGACAATTTTAAAGTACAATTTTTATAAATTTTTTTGGGGTGGAATTTAATTAATTAATTTTATTAATATATAATGCATTATTTGTCCCAGGTGTACAGGTCTGTGAATCATCAAGATTACACATTTCACAGCTCTCATCATAACACATACCCTCCCCAGTGTCCATAATCCAACCACCCTCTCCCTATCCCCCCCCACAACACTTAGTTTGTTTTGTGAGATTAAGAGTCTCGTATGGTTTTTCTCCCTCCTGATCCCATCTTGTTTCATTTTTTCCTTCCCTAGCTCCTAACCCCTCTGCCTTGCCTCTGAAATTCCTCATATTACAGAGGTCATATGATAATTGTTTTTCTCTGATTGACTTATTTTGCTCAGCATAATACTCTCTAGTTCCAGCCATGTCATTGCAAATGGCAAGATTTCATTTTTTGATGGCTGCATAGTATTCCATTGTGTATATATACCACCTCTTCTTTATCCATTCATCTGTTGATGGATATCTAGGTTCATTCCATAGTTTGGCTATTGTGGACATTGCTTCTATAGATATTTGGGTGCACGTGCCCCTTTGGATCACTACATTTGTATCTTTAGGGTAAATACCCAGTAGAGTGATTGCTGTGTCATAGGGTAGCTCTATTTTCAACTTTTTGAAAAAACTCTATGCTGTTTTCCAAAGTGGCTGCACCAGCTTGCATTCCCACCAATAGGGTAGGAGGGTTCCCCTTTCTCCACATCCTTGCCAACATCTGTCGTTTCCTGACTTATTAATATTTGCCATTCTGATGGGTGTGAAGTGGTATCTCATTGCAGTTTTGATTTGTATTTCCCTGATGCCGAGTGATGTGGAGCACTTTTTCACGTCTGTTGGCCATCTGGATGTCTTCTTTGGAGAAATGTCTGCTCATGTCTTCTGCCCATTTCTTGACTGGATTATTTGTTCTTTGGGTGTTGAGTTTGGTAAGTTCTTTATAGATTTTGGATACTAATCCTTTATCTGATATGTCATTTGTGAATATCTTCTCCCATTCTGTCAGTTGTCTTTTTTTTTTCTTTTGTTGACTGCTTCCTTTGGTGTGCAAACGCTTTTGATCTTGGTGAAGTTCCAATAGTTCATTTTTGCCCTTGCTTCCCTTGCCTTTGGCAATGTTTCTAGGAAGAAGTTGCTGTGGCTAAGGTCAAAGAAGTTGCTGCCTGTGTTCTCCTCAAGGATTTTGATGGATTCCTTTCTCACATTGAGGTCTTTCATCCATTTTGAGTCTATTTTTATGTGTGGTATAAGGAAATGGTCCAGTTTCATTCTTTTGCATATGACTGTCCAATTTTCCCAACACCGTTTGTTTAAGAGACTTTTTTTCCATTGGACATTCTTTCCTCCTTTGTCAAAGTTTAGTTGACCATAGAATTGAGGCTCTATTTCTGGGCTCTCTATTCTGTTACATTGATCTATGTGTCTGTTTTTATGTCAGTATCATACTGTCTTGATGATTACAGCTTTGTAATAGAGCTTGAAGTCTGGAATTCTGATGCCTCCAATTTTGGCTTTCTTTTTCAACATTCCTCTGACTCTTTGGGATCTATTCTGGCTCCATATAAATTTTAGGATTATTTGTTCCATTTCTTTGAAAACAAAATTGGTGGTATTTTGTTAGGGATTGCATTAAATGTGTAGATTGCTTTAGGTAGCATAGATGTTTTCACAGTATTTGTTCTTCCAATCCATGAGCATGGAACATTTTTCCACTTCTTTGCGTCTCCCTCAATTTCTTTCATGAGTACTTTATAGCTTTCTGAGTACGGATTCTTTGCCACTTTGGTTAGGTTTATTCCTAGGTATCTTATGGTTTGGGTGCAATTGTAAATGGGATCAACTCCTTAATTTCTCTTTTTTCTGTCTTGCTGTTGGTATATAGAATGCAACTGATTTCTGTGCGTTGATTTTATATCCTGACACTTTACTGGATTCCTGTATGAGTTCTAGCAGTTTTGGAGTGGAGTCTTTTGGGTTTTCCACATAAAGTACCATATCATCTGCAAAGAGTGAGAGTTTGACTACTTCTTTGCAGATTCGGATGCCTTTTATTTATTTATTTATTTTTGTCTGATTGCTGAGGCTAGGACTCTAGTACTGTGTTGAATAACAGTGGTGATAATGGACATCCCTGCCATTTTCCTGACCTTAGGGGAAAAGCTCTCAGTTTTTCCCCATTGAGAATGATGTTTTCTATGGGTTTTTCATAGATGGCTTTGATGATACTGAAGTATGTTCCCTCTCTGCCTACAGTCTGAAGAGTTTTGACCAAGAAAGGATGTTATACTTTGTCAAATGCTTTTTAAGCATCTATTGAGAGTATCACATGGTTCTTGTTTTATTTTATTAATGTATTGTACCACATTGGCTGATTTGCGGATGTTGAACCAACCTTGCAGCCCAGGAATAACCCCCATTTTGCCGTGGTGAATAATCCTCCTAATATACTGTTGGATCCTATTGGCTAGTATTTTGGTGAGAATTTTCACATCTGTGTTCATTAAGAATATTGGGCTATAATTCTCCTTTTTGATGGGGGTCTTTGTTTGGTTTTGGGATCAAGATAATGCTGGCCTCATAAAATGAGTTTGGAAGTTTTCCTTCCTTTTCTATTTTTTGGAAGTTTCAGGAGAATAGGTATTAATTCTTCTTTAAATGTTTGGTAGGATTCCCCTGAGAAGCCATCTGGCCCTGGACTCTTGTTTGT
Organism: Neogale vison; assembly: GCF_020171115.1. NCBI lineage: Eukaryota > Metazoa > Chordata > Mammalia > Carnivora > Mustelidae > Neogale > Neogale vison. The sequence continues at coordinate 84,843,653 of NC_058095.1, forward strand.
TGAGAGATTTTTGAGGGCTGCTTCAATCTCCTTACTGGTTATGGGTTTGCTAGGTTTTCTATGTCTTCCTGGTTCAATTGTGATAGTTTACATGTTTCTGGGAATGCATCCATTTCTTTCAGATTGTCAAATTTGCTGGCGTATAGTTGCTCATAATATGTTCTTATAATTGTTTATATTTCTTTGATGTTGGTTGTGATCTCTCCTCTTTAATTTATGATTTTATTTATTTGGGTCCTTCCTCTTTTCTTTTTGATAAGTCTGGCCAGGGATTTACCAGTCTTATTAATTCTCTCAAAGAACCTGCTCCTTGTTTCATTGATTTTTTTCTACTGTTCTTTCGGTTTCTATTTCACTGATTTCTGCTCTGATCTTTATTATTTCTCTTCTCCTGCTGGGTTTAGGCTTTCTTTGCTATTCTATCTCCAGCTCCTTTAGGTGTAGGTTTAGGTTGTGTACTTGAGACCTTTCTTGTTTCCTTGTTGATCTTTTGCTTGGATGATCTGTCCATTTCAGTGAGGGGGGTGTTAAAGTCCTCTATTTGAATGATATGAATTTAGTGCCATTGTATGCCTGTAAGGTGACTGTTTCTGTATACTGTCTCTGTTCTTTTCTGGTCTACTACTTTTAGGCTCTCTATTTGCTTAGAGGACCCCTTTCAATATTTCCTGTAGGGTTGGTTTGGTGTTTGCAAAGTCTTTTAATTTTTATTTGTCCTGAAAGCTTTTTATCTCTCCTTCTATTTTCAATGAAGCTGGATATAGTATTCTTGGATGCATATTTTTCTTGTTTAGTGCTCTGAATATATCATGCCAGTTCTTTCTGGCCTGCCACATCTCTGTGAATAAGTCTGGGGTCAATCTAATCTTTCTACCATTGTATGTTATAGACTTATTGTCCCAAGCTGCTTTTAGGATTTTCTCTTTGTCCCTAAGACTTGTAAGTTTTTTCATTTGATGACAGGGTGTGGACCTATTTTTATTGTTTTTGAGGGGGTTCTCCGTGCCTTCTGTATTTTGATGTTTGTTCCATTTGCCATTTTACAGAAATTCTCTACTACAATTTGCTCTAATATACCTTCTGCCCCCTCTCTCTTTCTTCTTCTGGGATCTCAATTATTCTAATGTTGTTTTGTCTTATTATATAAGTTATCTCTTGAATTCTCCATTCGTGGTCCAGTAGCTGTTTGTCTCTCTTTTGCTCAGCTTCTTTATTCTCTGTCATTTGGTCTTCTATATCATTAATTCTCTCTTCTGCTTCATTTATCCTAGCAGTAAGAGCCTCCATTTTTTATTGCATCTCATTAATACATTTTTTGATTTCAACTTGGTTAGATTTTAGTTCTTTTATTTCTCCAGAAAATGGTTTTATTTCTCCAGAAAGGGATTCTCTAATATCTTCCATGCCTTTTTTGAGCCCAGCTAGCACCTTGAGAATCATCATTCTGAACTCCAGTTCTGACATATTACCAATGTCCATATTGATTAGGTCCCTAGCTATCAGTACTGCCTCTTGTTTTTGTTTTTTGTTTTTTTGTGGTGTGTTTTTCCACCTTATCCTTTTATCCAGATATGAATATATCAATGAGAGAATAAAATACTAAGAGGGTGGCAAAGACCCCAGAAAAATATATGCTAACCAAATCAGAAGATACCCGAAATTGGGGGGAAAAGAAAGGAACCATATATATATATATATATATATATATATATATATATATGGCTGGTGAGTAGAACAGAACCACCCACTTGATGTTAAGTTTATTCTGGTCTCTTAGAAAAAAACTATCTCCCAAAATTTTAAAGAAAGAAGAACATATATATATACAAAAATAAGGGAAACATGATGAAGGGATAGAATAAAAAAGGGATGGAAAAAGGGATAATAAAAAATAAATAAAATAAAAATTAAAAAATAAATAAATAAAGATAAAAATAAATAAATAAATAAATAATGAATGAATTTAAAAGGGATGGGGAAAAAAGGAATTGATAAGATAAGTTGGTTGGAAAGAGAAAAGAAAAAGAGGAGAGAATGTGATCAGGCTGGAGACTAGAACAAAGCCATGTGTTAGATTTAGGCTATATTTTGATCTATTAGAAGAAATTATATCCCAAAATTTTAAAGAAAAATAACCTATATGTATACAAAAAAATAAGGTTAAATACAATGAAAGGATAAAGTATGACAATAACAATGAAAATGTAAAAAGATTTTTTTAAAAAAGATATTGTTAAGATAAAATAATTTTAAAAAGTTAGAAGAGGAAAACTTAAAAATTAGAATAAGAATAAAATAAAATTTTAAAAAATGTAACTTTGCAAAACTAAAGGATCATGGGAAAAAAGCCATGAATTCTATGCATTGCTTTCCCCTAGCTCTGGAGTTCTGCAGTTCTCGTTCATTGGTGAACTTGGTTTTGTTTGGATGTTCTTGCTGATCTTGTGAGGGAGGTGTCTCTTGCAGTGATTCTCAAATGTCTTTGCCCAAGGCAGAATTTCACCACTCTTGCCAGAGGCCAGGCTAAGTATCTGCTCAGGATTGCTCTCTGTAGCTTTTGTTCCCTGAACACTTTCTGTAGAGCTTTGGAGGATGGGAATGAAAATGGCAGCCTCCCAATCTCTGGCCCTGTAGGAGCCAAGTAGGGTCCCACTCCTCAGTGTGCCCTCCAGAGAAAAGCAGTCAATTCCTCCTGCCTCCCTGGTCTCCAGACGCACTCCAAGCTCACCCAGCGTATGGCCAAGCATTTCCATCTGTGTTTCATGGTCCCATTTGGAGATTGCTGCCATGCATTCCCATGCCACTTCTCCCAGAGGAGGAAGGAGAGGCTCTCTGCAGATCTGCCCCATTGTGGGGTCTCTGCTCGAAGAGCAGTGGCCTGATTGTGCCTTGGATCATGGTTTAAGGTAACCCCAAGCTGAAAGCCCCCTCCTCAGCTCTGTCTCTGTAGTCTGCTTCCCTGCTCCAATACCTGACTGCTCTGCCACACTCAGACACCCCTGATCTTTCTGTGACCCTGTGGGTACTGAGACCACACTGTCCCCATGAGGATTCTACCCCCACTGAGCCTCTAGAGTGATGTCCCTCAGTGAAGCAGACTTCTTAATGGTCTGATTTTGTGCTCCATAGCTCCACTGCTTGCTGGGAGCCAGCCCCTCTCCCCACGGTCTAACTACCCATCACTTCTCTGCATGCCTTACCTTCCAGAAAATGGTGGACTTTCTGTTCCTAGAGTTGCTACTCTTCTTCTCTTCTATCTCCTATTGAGTTTGTAGATGTTCAGAATGGTTTGATAACTATCTAGCTGAACTCCTGGGACGTGCAGTCTGCTGCTCCTCCACCATCTTGCTTCCTCCAGAACCAATTTTCATATTTTAATGGAAAATTATTTTCATTTGACTACATGATTAAAAACTTAATTCTTCTAAATATTTCAAGAACTTATCAAGTCAAAGATTAACCCAAAGATTGATGGAACAGAAACCCAAAAGTTTCACCTCTGTTGATAAAGAAATGCAGTGTTTAGTTCAACAGAAATCAGGTGCATGAGTAGCAGATATTCTGAATGTGTGTGTTGGAAAATGAGATGAGAGTTGTAAACTTACATTTATAAAGTGATAACAATACATCATAGAAGCCAATTAAAATTCAATCATTTCCTCTTTTGTTTCCGAGCATGCCAATCTAGACATTTTTATCATTATCAGATTTGTTTTCAAGATGATGTGGAGACAGAGGTGCCTGGGTGGCTCGTCAGTTAAGCATCTGCCTTCAGCTCAGTCATAATCCCAGGGTCCTGGTGTGGAGTTCCATGTTGGACTACCTGATCTGTGGGAATTTGTTTCTCTCTCTCCCTCTGCCCCTCCCACCTGCTCATGCTCTCTCTCTTTCTCACCGCCCCGAACTCTGTGAAATAAATAAATATAATCTTAAAAAAAAAAAAAAAAGGATGATGTGGAGACAGATGGGATGGGTAATACACTGAGGTCAGAGTCGATTTTCAAAGTTCTCAATTAACCTGAAATTATTGACTGGATGAAATTAGATTAAAAAATTGCTCAGGTTTATGGGGCGCCTGGGTGGCTCAGTGGGTTAAAGCCTCTGCCTTCGGCTCAGGTCATGATCCCAGGGTCCTGGGATTGAGCCCTGCATTGGGCTCTCTGCTTGGCGGGGAGCCTGCTTCCTCCTCTCTCTCTGCCTGCTTCTCTGCCTACTTGTGATCTTTGTCTGTCAAATAAATAAATAAAAAATCTTTAAAAAATAAAATAAAAAAATTAAAAATTGCTCAGTTTTAAAGCAGAGAATGTGGCTTAGGAGCATATAAAAAGTAGATCTCAGGAAACACTGGGTCAGCATGAAGTCTTCACAAAATCTGATCAGAAAGCAGAGGCTCTAACATACCTTAGACTGGTCAAATATTATCTCTAAGTTTCCTTTTTTATAAAGTGGCCCAGAACAGGCTTTGTATAATGAGATTCTAAACTTGATGGAAAATCAATCTACTTCAGGTGCTGAAATATCCAACAATTGTGGACAAATTGTGGGACACAAGAATAATAGACTCTTGGAGTTAGAAGCAATCTCAAATATCTTTTGCTTCAGCTCTCTACCGTGGTTTTTTTTTTTTTTTTTTTTTCCTGACCTCATTTTGGAGCTTCTATAAAAAAACAAAACAAAACAAAAAACCCCTTTGATCTCTAGCAATAGAAAACTTACTATTACACACAAAGAAGTTGTAGTTTTCAGATGACTTAATGGCTAGAAAAATGCTTTCTTAGGTTGAGCAAAATCTATATATTTTTTAAAAGACCTTATTTATTTATTTATTTGGCACACACACATAGAGAGAGAGAGGACAGAAACAGGGGAGCAGGAGATGGAGAAGCAGGCTTCCCACTGATCAGGGCACCTGACACGGGACTCAATCCCAGAACCCTGGGATCATGATCTGAGCTAAAGGGAAAAGCTTAACTGATTGAGCCACCCAAGCACCCCACAAAAACTATATTCAGTAACATCATTCATCTCTCTTATTTCAATCCTCTAAAGGCATGCTCAGTTTCTAATATCTCTTTTAGATTTGATCATGATGAACTTCCTACAATTTTCTTCAAGTTGATTATTCTTATTCTTTCCAAACTTTATTCACAGGTCATCTCGTTTTGAGACCCTATTCAATTTCCATCTTGTTGACATCCCTTTTAAAGTCTACTTTTTTTTTCTTTTAAAGATTTTATTTATTTATTTGACAGAGAGAGATCGCAAGTAGGCAGAGAGGCAGGCAGAGAGAGAGAGAGGAGGAAGCAGGCTCCCTGCCAAGCAGAGAGCCTGATGCAGGACTCGATCCCAGGACCCCGAGATCATGACCTGAGCCAAAGGCAGAGGTTTAACCCACTGAGCCACCTAGGTGTCCCTAAAGTCTACTTTTTCAGATCTGAATACAGTTCTTGAAAGTGGTCTCCACTGATAAGGTCAGACTACTACAAGGCTGTCACTCTAGAACATGTTGCTCAAAACTCTGAAGACTGACCTCAGGAACTATTGACTCTTATCAAAGTTAATGGTAATTTCAATCCCTTAAGGTTTTTTTTTTATATATATATATAATTAGTTTTGTTTCCATGCTCCTGTATTTGTAAAATTTTCTTTACTTTCTTCCTTTTCCTTCCTTTTCTTTTTTTGCTGAAGCTATGTACTGTGCAGTATTTATTTCTATTTTATTCCATTATTATATTCCATCTGGTTCAATTTGTCCCATTTCTCAAGACTGCTAAGATAATTTGGGATTTTGTCTCTGATATTGTTTTCATTTTCTATTCTCATCTGTAATCTGCAAGTTTGTTTGTGTGTTTCTTACAGGAGAGTGAACTATCACAGGTTGCTGACTCACTTCCCTGAGCCCAGCCCAATACAGAGGAGGGGGAGACTGATGGTTCTACCAAGTAACATTAGAAACTTGACAAAAGCTGAGCCCTGGTATGAGAAGATCAAAATCAGCCCGAGCTAGTTCCCACTGAGGCAAAGTAAGTTCAGCCGGTACATTTTAAGTTCCCTGGGTCGACCACCGCCTACCTATCAGCACTGCAAAATGGAAACAGTAGTTGGAGGTGAGACTGGGGTCACGGTGTATGGGAGTGCCATCTGGCTCAGGCAGAGCCACGGGCTCCTATGCATTTTCCTCTTCCCTCACCCATCTGTGTCCTGTGGGTTGCGCGACTACTGAGAAACAAAGAGATAGTACTGAAATAAGGTGGAGTCAGCATGGAAGTTTAGACTGTAGCATAAGAGGCTTCCCCTTTCTGGAGAATTCCTTCCTTCTCAAAATCATCAGAAGTGCATCAACAGCAGCCTGGAATTTATCTCCTTCCTCCAGGTACACATTACCTTAAGAGATGCCTAACACCCTCAGGAAATACATGCTCATAGGGGATAATAATGAAATATTTTAGGATTAAAATATCTATAAAGAAAGACAACAAATAGAACAAACTTAGTTATTAAGCAGAATTAAGAAATCAGAGAGAACAAGAACAGAAACTAAAGATAATGAATACCTTAAAAGAGATAAGAGATTATATGAGGAACATGAAGCAAGAATTAAAAAAAAACAAACCAGAAATAAGAATCATTTAGAACCATTGAGTATAAACATATAGTAGTTGAAATAAAGAACATTGTAGATGAGTCAAATGTAAGAATGAGTGAAACTTAAAAATGAATTAATTGGCTGGGTACTTTGTGAAGGAATTCTTCCAGCAAGTATCAGAAAGGGATAAAGAAAGGCAAAATATAAAAGGATTGCTAAAAAAAAAATGGAGAAAAGACATAAAAATGTAATATAATAGGGGTCATGAAAATGAGAAAAAAATTGAAATTACAGGAACAGATTATTTCCTACTATAACAGAAAGCTGGAGGACCTAAGATTGTAAATATTGTTAGAATGCCATAAACCAAGAAAAGCCCACACTTAGATACATTGAAATGAAATGTGAGACTATCAAAGACAATACGTAGTTTCTAAAAACTTCCAGAGATAAAAAGCAACTCTGGTATTACAAAGAAATAAGGATAAGGTTGATCTCCAACTTCTGTGAGAAAAGCAATGTTAAAGTGTTTAAAATGCTAAAAGATATTAACATCTAATTAGAGTTTTATATTAGCTAAACTATCAATTTAAATGCACAGTCTTAGATAAACAAGGCATCAGAAATTTTGCCAACTACCCTTTTTGAGAATCCTCCTGAGGATCGATAGATAGATCGATCTATATATATATTTTTTTCCATGAGGGCACTATTAGATAGGAAGTAAAGTAGTTAAGGTTACTTTAAAAATAAAAACAACCCAAAGATATACCCTGAATAATTTTTGAAACAATATCAATATGGCTGGGGTGAGTAGAAGGATTGAGTTGGGGAGGGGGATATTGTTGAAGCAAGGGGGGGACTGGAGCTACTAAGTTATCACCTTGTCAAGGTATGAGGTGGTGGGTGGAGCTTTAGTTATTGAAATGCCTAAGAAACTGATAGGGGAAAATGAGTAAAGGATGACAAATAATGAAACAGGAAGTAAGATGGCTAAGGGATCAAAAGGTAAGGATATATAGTTGGATAAAAAACAAAATTTAATCCTTATACAAAAAATATTCAATAAGGTTTAAGGGATAGAAAAGATGATCAGATCAATACAAATGAAAAGTAGTATGTTATATATTAATAAAAAGCAACCATTTTTAAGAAAGTGTGATAAACATGAATATGTGTGAATTAAAAAATTACCTTAGAGAAATGAAAGAACTATGGTCCTTTACATAAGAATTTAAATTAAATTAAATTAAATTAAAATAGATAAATTAACAATTAGGATTAGATATGTCAATTAGAAAAAATAAACAGATAGCAGAGTTGAATGACTAATCAATATAAATTATTTTCTTCAAATAGAGAACATACCTTCTTAAGCCTCAACAATTTCCAGAGAACCAAGATCAGACATACTATATAGTCTGATTATAAATGTAGTAAAATAAAGACTCGATAATCAAAATAGCTGAGAAGTCTCATATGTTGAAAACTTGAAAGAATCTGAATACTTGAAGAAGAGATTATAAGGGAAATTTCAAAATAAAACAAATAACACAGCTGTGACACAGCTATTGTAGTTCTTAGAAGGAGATTTATATCTTTAAATCCATTTTCCCCAGAATATAAGGAATAATAAAAACATATTCAATTAGCTTATAATCATGTTTTCATCCAAGTCACGGGTGACAATGTTGAAGGAGAGTGAGCTTAAGATCATGGGTCTTAATATTTCAAAGATCTCCCTCTGTTAAATCAGTCTCCTAATTGGTAATCCTGGAGCAGGTATTCCATTTTGATATAAATACATTAACTCAGGCAATAATTTTTTTTATACCACAGTAAAGACATCGTGGGTACTTCTGTCAAAGGACACTTAAATACAGATTTATGCTGTCTGTAGCATTCTCTCTCTCTCTCTCTTTTTTATTTCTTTTCAGCATAACAGAATTCATTGTTTATGCACCACAGCCAGTGCTCCATGCAATATGTGCCCTCCATAATACCCACTGTTCTCTTTTATGTTCCATGAAATTAAAACAAAACAAACAAAAAAACAAAAACAAAAAAAAGGAAGAGGAAGAGGGGAGGAAGAAAGGTGAGGAGAATTTCTACCACATGATTATTGTGACTCCTTCCTGACTCCCAATGACTATATCTTTACTTTAAAATTATTGACACATTATTTGTTTACTAATGTGTTCAAAATATTTCCTAAGCTGAACATAAAGCTTACCAGCCTCTGTAGTTTGGATTACCAACTTTATTTCTTTATTTGAACATTTCAACAGTTACCCATCCCCAGTCTTGCTTTTACTTATATTTTCCACAATTCTTCCAAATTTCACAATCTAAAATTTCAGTGGCTGGTAGTAAGGTGGAAGCAAGGAACAAGGGTGACAGCTGTTGAAAATCAATCATGTTAGATTTCTAAGATGATGTCTTTGGATGATTAGTTATGATCATGATATGAAGAAAATCTCAGAACTGTACTTTTTTTCTTTCCTGATCCTGAAAACTCAATGGCCAAGAAAGCCAATGGGCAAGATCCAGAAAGATGTTGGAAATGAACTATTTAAACTGTTTAGGAAGAAAATAATTCTTTTTGTGTATAATAAAACATTGTTCTTACGCAGCACACATAATCACCTACTCCCACAGCTCACTGTCTGTCCTGTGTTTTTCCAAGCAAGGGGCACTTTTCATTCATTTATTGTATGAACTCATATGAGGGCTGAAATGTTAAATTGCTGAAATTTAACCTTTCTTAAGCCTTGGCATTTAAGCTTTTTTAAGCTATGAAATGGCAATGACAATGTAACAGCATGTACATTGTCGTCCAGCATTGGACGTCCAGTAGAGAACAAAAAGAAGAAGCTCTGCTCTTAGGACACTTTCCTTCTATGCAGGGACAGTATGATGGATGAAAGTCTCCTAAGCCTAGAAAGTTTTGAGTGAATATATTATTCAATTATGGACATTTTTGAAAGTAAAATTTGGGGGCACTGTTAACAATTATGTTGAGGCAATAGAACTGTCGAAGGCAAACCCATATGTGTGGTCTCCCAAATTAGAGAGGATAGGATGGGACACCTGGTTGGCTCAGCTGGTAGTTGGTTACGTCTCCGACTCATGATTTCCTCTCAGGTCATGATCTCAGGGTCATGGGATTGAGCCCCATGTCAGTTTCTGTACTCATCATGGACAGAGTCTGCCTGGGATTCTTTCTCTTTCCCCCTTAAACCCCCACCCCCTGCTTTTTATTTTTTCTCTCTCAAATAAATAAATAAATAAAACATTTTTTTTTTTTAGAAGAAAGTCTAGGATAGGTTTGTAGTAGTAATAACAGTGACAGTAGATGGTACCTTTTCTTGAAACCTATATGTGCTAAGCACCCTAACAATCACAAGGCACATCATTTCTTTCATAGCCTGTAAAATGGAATATTGAGGCTTTCAGAGATTTCCAAGCTGTCAGTGCAGGAGTGAGATTTGAACCCATTACAATACAAAGCCAGTGCTCAGAACCAGTGGGTCCACTAAGTAGGAGACTCTCTAGAAGCTTGAAAGAAGCTTCTGAACACTTAGGGAAACAGATATTTTACAGAGTGACTGTTCATCTTCTAAAAGGCGTCATGCCAAGAAGTGATACCAGATGAAAATGTGAATAAGCCTGAGAAGGGGTGAAAGACCTGGAGACTGGGTTGGTGACAAATGACTCGGTGAGGTCAGGGATACTTATAGATACTGAACAATTTTTCTGAGCCCATGCTATGAACGATGGCCATGATACTTTCTCATGCAGCTTGGACCATTGGTCTTTAGTCTTAACTTGTATTTTTAATTTTTGTACATACTTGATAAGTAACTGGTTCCTAAAAGTTGTTGACAGACTTAGAGGATTGAAATCATTTCATTACACTACTTTCCAATTGTTCACCTGTCAGCCCTCACATCATTTGTCCTGGGCACTTGCTATGTACTGTGAGCTCTTTGGGGCTAATGATGTAAAAAGAATTTGAACTTTCAACAGTAAATAATCTGCTAGATAACAGCAGCTGCCTGGATAGAGACCATCTTTGGTGCCATGAACATCCTCCCTCCTGCCAAACATTTTTGTCCTGTGGCGCACCATCCCTAACTCACTTTAAAGTCCTGGAAATGCTCCCTGACTAAGCAGTTTTGGTCTTAATGTTCTAATCTCTCATGTGGCAAATGTGTTTCTCTGACTGATGTGTGTTTATATGTGTATATGTATAAAAATGAGAAGTTGGCAAGAAATGGAAATGGACTTCTATAGATAGACTGTCCCTGTTAGTGCTAATATTTATGCATTCATCTTGCCTCACTCTGTATTACTGAGACTCTATATGTAGAGAAAATCCCCTTCTGAAATTATAAACAGCATCTTCACACTTACTATATGGTGTGATGGAGCTAATAATACCTCAATAAATTGTCCTAGAAGATTATGAGTTTCCGATCTCTGTTTTGTGGCATTCAACATAGAATCAACTGAAATAATTTTACTGCATTTGTAATTAAGCCCTCAGAAAAAGGAAAGAGAATGTATATTTTATGACACAGTTTTACGTGGCAAGATACATGTCAATGTAACTTTTCTCTTTGCTAAATGTAAAATGGTCCCCAAAAGTAATTTCACTAGGTCACAAAACTCTTCTTTCTTTTTAAATAAATGCAGTTTCTTTTACAATAGATGAGAAAGAAATTCATTGGCTTCAGGTTATGTGAGGTGAGGAAATCAGGGGAAGCTCTCCTATTTGAAAGGATAAGAATGTTCACAATGAAAATAGTTAGAAAGCCCAGGTTCTGGTTGGCACCATTTTTATCTGGTTGTGTGATAGCAGGAAACAGGGTGGATTAAAATCTTTTTCAGGTGGATTGAAAAGGTACATTCTCATTACTCTCCTCAGATGATTGGAGGTTCTGTTTATTTTCTGGCTCTTTCTACTTGATACTTCTTTCTAATTTCCAAGTTTTTCCTCCTGAGATGGAGGTCAATATACAAAGAATTCCCTAACTCTGGCAAGTGGAATTATTTTTCAAATTATCAGTATTATAGTAATTGTTATTACCACTTTAAAGACATTCCTGTCCAAATACTTTGAATATTACAACAGGGACCCTCATTATGAAAACTCATAATTTTGGATTTCTATCCCTAATATGATATTAGGTCAATTGACTCAAAGAAAAAGAACTCCAGCTGGAGTCTTCTGTGAATGCAGGGGAAATAAAATAGAACAAAAAGAAGAAAACAAAATACAAAATACTCAACAAGCCCATAACTATAGACAAAACATCCAATGTCTTGTGTTGGAATTTTAATGTAGCATCAAGTAAGTTTGTAGTTGTTAAAATCCAATTCCATTACCAGGACTGGTTAATACACTAACTATCTATGAGGTTGGAGAAGTTTCCCTCAGTGGGAGCGTCCCTAATGATATTAGCTACTCCATCATTTAGCCCTTGAGTAATTATTTTGTAAACATACACATATTATCATCATCATCCTCATTTCTCTGGTACTCTCTAACTTGTGGCATGACAATAATAGTTTGAAACTTTGTGCAGTCTTATGTAATAACTATTCTAGAATCTGAAGAATTTCTAGCTGATATTTCCATGAATATTTTATTTTTTTAAAGATTTTATTTATTTATTTGACAGAGACACAGCAATAGAGGGAGCACAAACAGGGCGGGTAGGAGAGAGAGAAGAAGGCTTCTGGCTGAGCAGGAAGCCTGATGTGGGGCTAGATCTCCGGACCCTGGGATCATGACCTGAGCTGAAGGCAGATGCTTAATGACCGAGCCACCCATGTGCCCCTCCACAAAACTTTTAAAAGAAAGAAATTTGCTTGCTTTTTTCCCCCTTTATCTACAGTCCTTGCAGCTGCAATAAATGAAAGAGAAGTGAATGTTGAACTCATTTAGATTTCCTGGAAAAATAGAACTTTCATGGGCAAAGATAACATCTCATCATTTATGTTGCTAAAACCTAAATTTTAGATTTAAAGGAAGGGAGTGTGTTTTTTTGATAGCATATGTAAATGGGAAAGCTAATCTTATAGTTTTTTTTTCCCCCTAACTTTCCTTTTTTAGGCTTCCCTTCAGATTAAATATCCTCTTACATGAGTTCCATATCTAATATTGTTCAAAATGCTTTATTACAATATTATAGTTTCTCATATAACTTGTTTTATCGGGTGTGGGATTAACTTCACCACTTTAGTAGGTTTGGGAGAATGAGACTGGTTACCCTGTTGTATGACTTGTAATTCTTAGCTGTTTTAAGCATTTTTCCCACCAGGGTGGCTAAGGTTTAGAGTCCTAAAGTCTAGTATGATTCCTTTACATGGTCCTCAGACCAAAGTCTCTGAAACAGAAGCCTTGTTTGTTATTTTTGTCATTAGCATGATTTAGTACTGTGACCTCAGTCAAGGTGTGGCCCTATCAGACAGTAAACACATAAAAAGAATATAAGTTCCTTCAGGCAGTAAAAGAGATTAGTTGAAGGAAGTTGGTTGTGTCCAAGATAGAGCTAGAGACTGGAATCAAAGGATTTGTTTGTAAGGTAAGGGTCTGGAAATAATCTACTGTTTTCATTATAAAGAGGGTTCAGCATGGTCCTGGTAAAGCCATTTTGGGGACATATGGGGTTCTAGTTCTGTGTTTTACAACTCATCTGTAGGAGATGCCCCTCTTTGCTTGGAGAGCAAAACTCTTCGCTTGATAGGTGAGTAGATTTCCAATTTGTGAAAGTTTTTATGTGTTAAGAGTTGAACGAGTGAATCTACCTTTAGAAATTCATATTTTGATCTTGAGTGTAAGGATAATTTGTTAACATTGAGAGAATCTACATGTTTGTGGTATCCAAAGTATACATAATACTCAAGAGAATTTGATATTTAGAGCATCTGACTGACGTGTCTTCTGTTGAAAATTTTAAGTGTGTGATTAAGCAATTGATTCTAGACTTGAGATATTGAAATGCATGAAAGAATATTATTAAGCTCTAAATCACTGGCTTAGTTTGTAAGATTTCTAAGTAGAGGGATGTATCTTGATCTTGAGTTTGAGCCCCATGTTGGGAGTAGAGAGTATTAAAAGAAAATAAATAAACAAATAAAAAATAAAATCATAAAAACCAAAAAAAATAAAAAAGATTTGTCAGATGAACTTAAAACTTACTAACTACTGGGTTTTTGTACTTACAATTTTAATAATTTGCAAATTAGCTTAGAAAAATCTAATGACTACAAATCATGGTCTCCATAAACAAAAAGCCCCCTTCTAACACCGAAACACTCGTGGTGACACTTGGTACTAGTGCAGAAGCAAAAATCTTGCCCGTTTAGCAAATGCTGCCTTCCTTCTCCTAGCCCTGCCCTGTCACCACTCCCTCTTGCCTTCAGCCTGCCTCTAATTAGAGTTCCTTTTTGTACTATCTTATTACAATTCCTTATTTCCACTTCTACCATTTGTGTTACCAGAAAGTTAAGTATTTATTTACATCCCTACCCTGCTACCTACCAATGTTCATGTTTTGTTCTCCTTTTTGTGCCAGGCCATCTAAGGTGTTATACAGACTCTTTGAAATGTTATATGGTATTGTTCTATGGTCTAAGAGGCCGCACATTTTAATTCAGGAGCTAAGCCTGCTCTGTGTGAAGCAGCCATGAACAAGCAGTACTGTATAGTTCCTGCAGGCTCTGATTTACTAGTTCAGAATGGGCCCCAGAAATCCATATGTGTAAGGAATCTCCACTATGCCAGCCAGGTTGGCTATTGCTGGATTAGAGGACAGAGGTTATAATCAAAGAAACTAGTTTAAAGACACTATATTATTTAAAACTAATATTCAGAAGTCTGATATAGTGTATAAGTAATGAGTAGAGCAAGACAATGATGCTTGTTTTGAAGTGTAGAGCCATTACCTGCCCTCACAAACCAATTTAATGGCTCTCCTAATGGGTTTCAAGGCCCACGTGTACCTGAACAGAGTTGAGGCTTTGCCCTCACTAGAAAAAATGATGGTAGGTCTTCCCTCCCCTGGGCTGGGCAAGTATCTGGGAAACTAACAAGGAGCCTGGGATGAAAGGGCCAGAAAGCCACAGATCCTGGAAAAAGCTTGGCTCGGGGAACTACAAGGTTCTTTGTGTCCACTACAGTGCCATGGGACTGTGTGGAGTCCCCGTGGTCTCCATGAGACCAGGTGAGGGTTGAACAGGTGGGATGGGTCCTCACTGTCCTGAGGCAGACTCAGGACCTCAGCAAAGCCCAGCAGATTTTCTGCTTTTTATTTGTGACTTAAAGGGAGCCTTGCTTTTCATCACCTGTGAAGTTACTGCCTTTGCTCGTACGTGTACTCCACTGAAGCATGTTTCTGTCCACACAGAGGTCCCCTCCGAATATTCAGAGAGAGGGAGATTGAGCAGAAGTAGTGCTAGAGTGCAGTAGTGCATGCTGGCAGTGCAGAAGGCTATTATTTCTAATAATTAGAAATGAAATATTAAATTAAAAAGAGTACTTAGCTAACTAAACCTGTAGATGTGATGTCCTAACTAAACAACTAAGGAATTACAGGTAAGGTGGTTCCAGTTGAGACTCCACTTTAAGAGCCAGAAGGTCAAGTGCACAAAATATCTCAAAACAGAGCATAATTATATATAGAGAGAAATAATGAGCAAAAAAAAAAAAAAAAACATTTTGGTGGGAAAACTATCCAATTTAAGAATGAAACACTGCATCTTTGTGGGGTAAATATTGGGTAGCTTGTTTTCAAAAACAGAAAATTTATGAGAGAGAACTATTAATGAAATAAAAAAGTTATGGTAGAATTTACAAATTAATTAGAGGAGAAGAATAATTAGAAATGATCAAACTGACAAACCATAAAAGACTCTTAATCTCATAAAAAAAAACTGAGCGTTGCTGGAGGGAAGGGGGAAGGGAGAGGTGGTTGGGTTATGGACATTGGGGAGGGTATGTGCTATGGTGAGGGCTGTGAAGTGCGTAAACCTAGTGATTCACAGACCTGTACCCATGGGGCTAATAATACATTGTATGTTAATAAAAAATTTAAAAAAGAAAAAGAAATGATCAAACTAACAAAACCAGGGAAATTTTCTTTTAAAAAAAGAAACTATAATTTGAATCATTTGTATATGTGTGTGTCTGTGTAAAATCAGGTATATTAGCCATGACTGTATATGCAAAAAAGCTGGATACTCTCATTAAAGATAACTGTTTTGTTGTGTTGTAATATATATCCATTTATCACTATTTATAATAATCACACTTAAATAAATACAGAAAGCTTAAAAATAAGGGTGAAAAAAGAATAATTTAAAAAAAGGCAATATGAAACAAAATAAGACTATTAAACACCTACCAAAACACCCTGGGAAGTATCGTATACACCAGGGATCTAAGTTTCAAACACAGATCATCCTCCACTTGCAATGGGGTTATGACCCAATAAAGTCATTGTAAGATGAAAATATCATAAGTCAAAAATGCATGTAATACAGCTAACTTACTGAGCATCATAGTTTAGACTAGCCTACCTTAAGCTTGCTTAGACACTCACGGTAGCCTATGGTTAGAAAAAATCATTGAACACAAAGCCTGTCGTATAATAAAATGTTGAATAAATTCATGTCATGTACTGAATTGCGTACTGTATTGAAAGCGACAAGCAGAATGGCTATCTGGGGACAGACTGCTGTTGGTGTGTTACTTGTTGGCCCTCATGGCCGCATGGCTGACTGGGAGCTGCTGCCACTGCCCAGCATTGTGAGAGAGTATCCTACTGGTTATTGCTAGCCTGGATATTTGAAATTCCACGTATGGTTTCTACTGAATGCATGCTGCTTGTTCACATCACTGTACTGTTAATAAAAGAAAGAAAGAAAGAAAGAAAGAAAGAAAGAAAGAAAGAAAGAAAGAAAGAAAGAAAGAAAGAAGAAAAGAAAAGAATGTAAGTCAAGCCATCATGAGTCGGGGACTCTCTGTAAAATGAGTTGACGGAGATACCTTGGCAAATGAATGGCACCGGAAGATTCTCAAAGACTAGCAGTCCCACTCTGCTACAGTGAGGTGCCTAAGCGAAGGGGGATAAAGGCTGATTTTATTTAATCTCTTTCTAACTATTAATCTCTATCTGTTAGTTTTTAGCATTTTATGTATAAATAGATCCTGGACATCTTAGGGGCAGGTGAAATAGTCTCCAGAGTAATGATTATGAGGAGTGTGTGTGTGCGTATGTGTGTGTGTGTGTGTGTGTGTGTGTGTTTAAGCACCTTTTTATATAGCATAGCTGGGAGAAATCCAAGCCAAATAAAATGAAAGTTAAGGTTGTAAGGACATGTTTCCTTAGTTTTCTGGGCTGTAGCTTCAATTTCCACAGAATGACGTGGGACCTTCTCCTCTGAGTCATTTGAAACTCCCCTAGACAAAACACTCACAGTCCCAGCCTAGGGAATAAGCCTGCATTGGCAAGAGGCTGGACTAACAAACCTGTCTCTCTGATTCTTATTTTGACATTGCAGTGAGTATACAATCTTTATTTTTAAAACACACACACACACACAATTGTTACATCATTTTTTCTTGTGGGTAAGGAATCACTATGCTATCATCATTACTATCATCTGGCCTTCATTGATGAGGTAGTTCAATTAAATAAATTATGTGTTGCTAAGTTTTCTGATCTTTAAAGCATTCTCTGATTCATGCTTTTGCATATGTATTTGAGGATAGGGATACAGCTTTTCTCCCAAGTATCTTGAGGAGGGACAATGTTACTTCAGGAAGGTGAATTTTTTTTTTTTTTTTTTTTTTTTTTTAGAAATTTCTATGTTAGATATTTCCAATTCCTTTAGCTAGATTTCCGGCATCATTGTTGGGGCTAGAAAAAAATATATATGTATATAACATATTAATAGATATTTAATGTAATAGAAGCTCTTAAGGATAGTCACTAAGTTCTTGCTGTCGAATTCATAATTCTATTACTTAAAAATTATTTCTTATTCTTTTTTTTTAAATTTTATTTACTTATTTGTTAGAGAGAGAGAGAGCGACCAAGTAGGGGCAGCAATAGGCAGAGAGAAGCAGACTCTTTGTTGTGCAAGCAGCCGATGCAGGACTTGACCCCAGAATCCTGGGATCATGACTTGAACCAAAGGCAGATGTTTAACTGACTGAGCCACTCAAGTAAGCCACTATTTCTTACTTCTGAGGTAAAATTCAATTCATTATTTTAAAGTGTAAAATTAATTATTAATTTAGTGCACAATTCAGTGACAGTGTTCTTACAATGCACAACCACCAGCTCTCTCTGGTACACCCTGGACCCACTAAGTAGTAACTTAATTCTTTCTCCCCCCAACCATTTGGTTTATGTCTTTATGGATTTGCCTAGTCTGGATGTATCATAAGTGATAGCTAATTTTATATGTCAGTTTTACTGGGCCACAGGGCACCCAGATATTTACTCAAACATTATTCTGAGTGTTTCTGTGAGAGTACTTTTCAATGAAGTTAGTATTTAAATTAGTAGAATGTATAAAGCAGATTGCTCTTCCTAATGTGGGTTGGCCTTATCTGATTAGTTGAAGGCCCGAAGAGACCAAAAGTGGACTTCTTCCTGTCTGATGGCTTTCTAACTGGGACCTTGACATTTTTCTTCCTTTTGGACCAGAACTGAAACATTAGTTCTTTTTGGGCTGGAGCCTAACAGGCTTTGGACTGAAATTAAACTTGACTCTCCTGGGTGTCCAGCTTGCTGATTCTCCTATAGATCTTGCCAACCTCCAAAATCTCCTGAGCCAGTTTTTAAAATAAACCTCATTTTCTGTATATATCTCCTATTGATGCTGTTACTCTGGAGAACCCTGACTAATATATCATATAATAGGAACCATATAATATATGGCCTCTTGTGTCTGGCTTCTTTTAGTTAGCATAATGTATTTGAGGTTCATCTAAGAGTAACATATATCAGTACTTTGTTCCTTTTCTTAGCTGTATTTACAACAGTTTGTAATTTAACAGTTTGTAATTAAAAACAGTATGTATTTACAACAGTTTATTTTTCCATTCATTCATTGATGAACATTGGGATTGTTTCTAACGTTTGACTACTATGAATAATGCTGCTATTTTTGTGTGCAATTTTATGTGTGGACATGTTTTAAATTCCCTTGGTTATATACATATGATTGGAATTGCTGGGTCATGCATTAATTCTAAATTTAAATGCTTGAATAATCACTAGAGTATTTTCACAGTGACTGCACAATTTTACACTGTCATCTGCAATGTATGAGGGCTCCTATTTCTCTACATCCTTGCCAAACATGTGATTTTATATTTTCTTCATTAAAGCCAACCCAGTGAGGGGCACCTGGGTGACTCAGTCAGTTAAGCATCTGCTTTCGACTCAGATCATGATCCTGGTGTCTTAGGATTGAGCCCTGTCAGACTCCCTGCTCTGTGGGGATCCTGCTTCTCCATCTCCCTCTGCTGCTCTCCCTTTCACACTCTCTTTGTCTCTCAAATAAATAAAGATAATCTTAAAAAAATAAGTCAACTTAATGGGTATAAAATGGTATCTCATTGTGGTTTTGATTTTTGTTTACTTAACAATCAGTGATGCTGAATATCTCTTCCTGTGATTGTTGGTTATTAAAGATATTTTTATTCAATTCCTTTGCTCCATTTTTAAATTGTGTTATTTATGGTTGAGCTGTACATGTTCTTTATGTATTCTGTATACTAGCCCCTTATGAGATATATTATTTCTCAATATTTCCTCCCCCTTCTATAGATTTCTTTTTCATTTTCTTAATAATGTTATTTGTAGCACAGAATTCTTAATCTGAGGAAATGCAGTTTCTCTATTTTCTGTTGTTCTTTCTCTTGGAATTATAGTAAGAATCCGTTGCCAAATCTGAAAATAAAAGATTTTCTCTTATGTTTTCTTCTAAGAGTTTTATAGTTTAGCTCTTATATTAAGGTCACTGATCCATTTTGAGTTAATTTTTGTATCTGGTATTTTGTATATGGTAGAGGTCTCACTCACTTCATTCTCTGTATATGGTTATTCAGCTGTCCTAGAACCACCTGTTGAAGGGTGCTTTGCTTATTCAATGATCTTGGCACCATTGTTGAAAATCAGTTGGCATCTTTTCTGATCTCTCAGTTCTATTTATTCTGTATCTGTATGTTCTTATAACACTACCACATTATTTTGATTACTGTAACTTTTTTAGTAAGTTTTGAAATTGCAAATTCCCAGTATGAGTTCTATTACTTTATTTTCCTTTTTCAAAATTGTTCTGGCTATTTGGGGCCTTTTGTGATTCTATACGAATTTGAGAGTCAAGTTTTCCATTTAGGAAAAGAAGCCCATTAGAATTTTGATAGGGATTACATTGAATCTGTAGATTGTCTTGGACACTATTACCATTTTAACAGTAACTATTGCTGTATTAACAATATTAGACCTTCCAGTCCACGAACACAAGACTTTTCATATGTTTAAGTTTTCTTTAATTTCCATCAGCACTATGTTCTGATTTTCAGCAAACAAGTCTTTCATCTGTTTGATTAAATTTAGTCTTAGACTGCTATTGTTAATGGAATTGTTTTGTCAATTTCCCTTTTGGATTATTTATTTCTGATATATAGAAACATAAGTTTATTTGTGTGTTTATTTATATCCTACAATTTTGCTGACTTCATTTATTTTCTTTAACCTTTTCTTTTTTTTTTTTTTTTTACTTTTTATTTTTTTATTTTTTTTTTCCAATTTATTTATTTTCAGAAAAACAGTATTCATTATTTTTTCACCACACCCAGTGCTCCATGCAAGCTGTGCCCTCTATAATACCCACCACCTGGTACCCCAACCTCCCACCCCCCCGCCACTTCAAACCCCTCAGACTGTTTTTCAGAGTCCATAGTCTCTCATGGTTCATCTCCCCTTCCAATTTACCCAAAAGCACATACCCTCCCCAATGTCCATAACCTTCCCCCCTTCTCCCAACCGCCCTCCCCCCAGCAACCCACAGTTTGTTTCGTGAGATTAAGAGTCACTTATGGTTTGTCTCCCTCCCTATCCCATCTTGTTTCATGGATTCTTCTCCTACCCACTTCTCCTACCCATGTTGCATCACCACTCCCTCATATCAGGGAGATCATATGATAGTTGTCTTTCTCCGCTTGACTTATTTCGCTAAGCATGATACACTCTAGTTCCATCCATGTTGTCGCAAATGGCAAGATTTCGTTTCTTTTGATGGCTGCATAGTATTCCATTGTGTATATATACCACATCTTCTTGATCCATTCATCTGTTGATGGACATCTAGGTTCTTTCCATAGTTTGGCTATTGTGGACATTGCTGCTATAAACATTCGGGTGCACGTGCCCCTTCAGATCACTACGTTTGTATCTTTCGGGTAAATTCCCAGTAGTGCAATTGCTGGGTCATAGGGCAGTTCTATTTTCAACACTTTGAGGAACCTCCATGCTGTTTTCCAGAGTGGTTGCACCAGCTTGCATTCCCACCAACCGTGGAGGAGGGTTCCCCTTTCTCCGCATCCTCGCCAGCATCTGTCATTTCCTGACTTGTTGATTTTAGCCATTCTGACTGGTGTGAGGTGATATCTCATTGTGGTTTTGATTTGTATTTCCCTGATGCCGAGGGATATGGAGCACTTTTTCATGTGTCTGTTGGCCATCTGGATGTCTTCTTTGCAGAAACGTCTGTTCATGTCCTCTGCCCATTTCTTGATTGGATTATTTGTTCTTTGGGTGTTGAGTTTGTTAAGTTCTTTATAGATTTTGGACACTAGTCCTTTATCTGATATGTCGTTTGCAAATATCTTCTCCCATTCTGTCTGTTGTCTTTTGGTTTTGTTAACTGTTTCCTTTGCTGTGCAAAAGCTTTTGATTTTGATGAAATCCCAAAAGTTCATTTTTGCCCTTGCTTCCCTTGCCTTTGGCGATGTTCCTAGGAAGATGTTGCTGCGGCTGAGGTCGAAGAGGTTGCTGCCTGTGTTCTCCTCAAGGATTTTGATGGATTCCTTTCTCACATTGAGGTCCTTAATCCATTTTGAATCTATTTTTGTGTGTGGTGTAAGGAAATGGTCCAATTTCATTTTTCTGCACGTGGCTGTCCAATTTTCCCAACACCATTTATTGAAGAGGCTGTCTTTTTTCCATTGGACATTCTTTCCTACTTTGTCGAAGATTAGTTGACCATAGAGTTGAGGGTCTATTTCTGGGCTCTCTATTCTGTTCCATTGGTCTATGTGTCTGTTTTTGTGCCAGTACCATGCTGTCTTGATGATGACAGCTTTGTAATAAAGCTTGAAGTCCGGAATTGTGATGCCACCAACTTTGGCTTTGTTTTTCAATATCCCTTTGGCTATTCGAGGTCTTTTCTGGTTCCATATAAATTTTAGAATTATTTGTTCCATTTCTTTGAAAAAGATGGATGGTACTTTGATAGGAATTGCATTAAATGTGTAGATTGCTTTAGGTAGCATAGACATTTTCACAATATTTATTCTTCCAATCCAGGAGCATGGAACATTTTTCCATTTCTTTGTGTCTTCCTCAATTTCTTTCATGAGTACTTTATAGTTTTCTGAGTATAGATTCTTAGCCTCTTTGGTTAGGTTTATTCCTAGGTATCTTATGGTTTGGGGTGCAATTGTAAATGGGATTGACTCCTTAATTTCTCTTTCTTCTGTCTTGTTGGTGGTGTAGAGAAGTGCAACTGATTTCTGTGCATTGATCTTATATCCTGACACTTTACTGAATTCCTGTATTCTTTAACCTTTTCTTTGTGTGGACTCTGGAACTTTCTTTATACAAGATTGTGTCATCTCTGAATAGGGTTAGTTTTACTTCATTTTTTTCCAATTTAGATGTCTTTCATTTTTTTCTTGCCTTATTTCTCTGGCAAATTATGAATACCAATGGTGAATGCAGATATCCTTGTCTTGCTCTTGATCTAGGGTGGAACTTTTAGGTCTTTTGCCATTCAGTATGATGTTAGCTGATGTTTTCTTCTAAATGTCTTATATCACATTAAGGAATTCTTTTCTATTCCTAGTGTGCTGATTATTTTTGTCATGAGAGGGTGTTGAATATTGTCAAGCACTTCTTCTGTATCTATTAACAAGATCCACCTTTGCATTCCTAAAATATGGAAAGGGCTTGGCCACTGTTTCTTCAAATATTTTGTCTTATCTTTCTGTCTCTCTTCTCCTTATGGGACCCCCTCCCCCAATCATGCATATGTTGGTATATTTAATAGCATGCCATGGAAGCTTAGAGCTTTGTCTTTGTCTTTTTTTTTTTTTTTCTTTTTCTGCTCTTCAGATTGGGTAATCACAATTGAACCATCTTTAAGTTCACCGATTCCTTCTTCTGCCTTTTGAATCTGTTATTGAATACTTCTAGTAAATTAAAAAAAAAAATTCAGCTCTTTTATTTTCAGCTCCAGAATTTTTAGTTGTTTTTTTTTTTTTAATACTTACTATCTTTGTATTGATATTACTGATTGATTCATTCAGGTTGTCTTCAGATTGTATAAATCTCTTGCTTTTTACTGAATCATTCATATACTGTTCTCCTGACTTCCTTTAGTGCTTTCTTCATGGTTTCCTTTAGCTCTTTTAACATATATAAGACAGTCAATTTCAAGTCCTTGTCTAGTAATTCCAGTGTTTGGGATGGTTTTGTTAATTTCTCTTTTTTTCCTGTGAATGGGCCATACTTTCCTGCTTCTCTTTGTGCTTTGTAATTATTTTGTTGAGATGTGGAAGTCTGAATACTATGATGTGGTAATTCTAGAAATCAGATTCTATCCCCTCTGCAGGTGTTGCTGTCATTATTTGTTGAAAGCTGGATCTATCCCTTTTTTTAGTGACTTTTCCAATCTATTTTTACAAAAACTGTGTTCCTTGTCATATGTGGTCACTTGAGTGTCTGTTGTAGTATCACTGCAGTTAGTCAGTGACCTCACAGAGATTTCCTTAAGTGTTTAGGTCCAATAAGAAAATAAAATTTTAAAAAATGCATCTCTGTTTTTTAATTTCCTCTGACCAATGTGGTTGGAGAAGCCACTTCAGTTAGCATGGTTTGATATAATGGTCAGCCTATGTGCTGGCCCCTCAGCTATCAAAAGCAATTGTCAGAATGGATAATCCCTATTTTTGGAATATAAAGTCATTATTCCCCAAACTGATGTGGGCTAACCACATGAAGATTATGGGTGCTGTCCTTATACCTTACAGCTGCCACAGGGCTTGGGAATGGGGGATGTTGTCACTAAGTGAAACAAACACACACACACACATACACACACACACACTAGTGAAGTTTGTCAGCCTCCTTTTACCTTAAGCAGTCTAACTACAAGTGTTTGTCTAGACTCCAGAGTTCCACAATAGTTGTTCCAGATAGTTCTTGCCAACTCAAAAGTTTTTGATGGAAGAACCAATTCCTGAAGATTCTTATTCAACTATTTTTGGAAATATAGTAACTCCTTTTCTGTTACTTTTGTTCTTCTCCTGATAAAGAGGAATTCAAAGCAATGTTTAGGCAACGTAGCAAAAATCACTGTGTAAAGTCTTGGTAGAAATGACTCACTCACTAATTTTCCTACTTTGTTGCTATGAACCATAGAATAATAAGTGGGCATCTGGAAAATATATCAGGATTTTAAAACAGCCAATGTGGATAAACGATTCCTTTGCATTCTGGAACCTCCTGGGGACAGTAGTGAAGTATGTGATTTGAAGGCTATTGTGAGCAGTGTGTTTGTTTTTATAATTAGATATATTAAATTCCAGAAGAAAAGATCATTATTTAAGAGCACTATTTGTAAAAAGAGAGGAAAATTTAAAATAATTACTGTGGGAAACAACC
The DNA here is from genome assembly GCF_020171115.1 of Neogale vison. NCBI lineage: Eukaryota > Metazoa > Chordata > Mammalia > Carnivora > Mustelidae > Neogale > Neogale vison. Next base: position 84,868,214 of record NC_058095.1, read on the forward strand.
TCATATCCATGAGTAATCAGTTTGGGATAAATTTACAGTATGAGCTGTAGGCCATTATGAAACATCTCTTAGAACAGCTCAACCAAGGTACCTTGGAAGCTTGGGAAAGTACAAGTAATAGGTTAGTATGATGTTTTTCTTTTCCAAAGCAATGCTATTCTTTCCTGGGGCACGTGTCCAAGTCAGCAAACTTCTAGAGAGGAGGAGGTAATATCACACAAATGAAATTATAATTGTGTAAAACACAGCTACTTCTTGGACTTTTAGACTCTCTGGAAATAACTACAAAAAATGGATATTCAGTTTTTCCTAAGTTTTTAGTAAGGAAAATATTAACAAAACATACATCTTTATTATGTAATGCTAATAACTCTCCACAAGGTAAACTGCCTTATTTATTTATTTATGTTTTATGTTTTATTAGCAGAGCTTAAAAAGATTAGTTCCTGACCTAGGCTTAACAGAAAATTAATGTTAAAAGTCTCATCAGAGAGGAGAATTTATAGATCACTGAGTCAAACTCTGGTTCCATAATGAGACCAAAAAATGTTAATTGAGCTAGAATCCAATTTTGTGTTTTGTTAAGTAAGAACAACTTGCTTCCTAGGTCATTCTGATTTTAATTATAAAGTTTATTGTACATTTTAATATGTCAGAATCATAAGTGTTTTCTATAAAATTCCTACAAATCAGAATTTACTCCTAAATTTAGTCCCCCCCCCTCAACCAATTTGTATATATTTATATCTTAAAAACTCCTTTGGCAGATCCTTAAGTGTGGCAGTTTATAATCTGAAAATAGTAATAGCAATAAGCATAGAAAAAGTAAAAGAATAATGGCAGACTTAGGTTTTGCTGGAACATGAGAGGTCAGCTTTTGAGATATTTGAGATAGTATAGAGTCTCACTGTGTACAAACAACCTGATAATTTGTTAAAATTTCTTAACTTAGTTAGCATTTTAAAGGGAAGACATTTTGACAAAAGCCATGTTGTATAACCTTCAGTTTCTGCATTCATTAACTTTTTTGAGAATCAAATGATTCACATAAGGAGGAATATTTCTGAGGCAGTTATTCATCTCACATGTATGTCCCAATGAACCCCAAGATATGAAATATTCTATACAACTTGACAAAAATTATATTAACTACAGGGAGTTAAAATATTATAATATAAAAACTCATTTCAGGTATGTATGGATTGTTGTCTATTCAGTTCTGTGCCATTTGTAATGTTTACAAAATTTTATGAAGAGATAATTATGCATATTATAATTATGCATAAATGTATAGGACGTGTGTGTATTTGTATACAAACACATATGTTTATATTTTACATTTCATTTTCACAGTCTAAGGGAAATATAAACTTTGCTTAAAGAAAATCATGGCTTTTGACATCTCTTTAAAGATTTTGCCGGGCAGTGTGGCATGAACATCTGCTACATGCTGAATGGTTCTGATGGTGTTAACTGAGAAGGAGGAATCATTTCACTGGAGACTATAATTCTCAGCTTCAATAAGAACTTTTTAGCTATTGCAAATATATTTCATCGTCACTTTAAACATTCTGAGCAACAGACACCTCTAGGAGGTGTCAAATTTTTTGTTTGGGTTTGTATCATCTTGGAAACCATTTTTTTTTCTCTTCAATTTGTAATTTCTTAAAAAGTCTTTGTGAATTTCCCCCCTTTTCTGCATGTTGGTTTTCAAGATGGTAGCGGGGGGCAGGCCCCTGCAGCCTCAGTGGGAACTGTGCTCAGGAATGTGCACAGCTGTGGAAACCAGGGCAGCTATGTGGAGGAGCTTTTGCAGTTGTTCAATTTGCCATATAATGAACACACAAAATATTCCAGTCCAAAACCACGATTGCGTTAATGAAAATTCATAGGGGAAAAGAAAACAGGTGAGACCAGATTATTTAACCCAATTAAAATCAGGGAACTTTCTTCATTATCTTCCAATAGTTTATTTTTAAACACACCATAGTGTGACTTTTCAAAACCTTTGCTCTACTGTGACATAAGGATGAACTTTCAATTTATGTGTACTATGAGATGCTAGAGAGTATTAAGGTAGTTTCAGGAATATATATTCCTCAGAGCTTCCTGGGTTCACTATGGAGCAATTTTGCTGGAAAATTAAAGATCCTAAAGGAGCTTTGAGGTCTCTTCTTAGAACTTTCATGAAATGATAAGTGAGTTTCCATAAGGAGTCAGATAACAACGGGGACTCAGGACAAGTGGTGAAGGAATGGTATGGAGGGAAAATCTGCCTCTTTCTAGATATTTCCTTCTCTCCTTTGTCTTAGCTCTATCTTTTCAGGGTTTACATTTTTTTCTCTTTTTTTTTCTTTTCCTTTTTTCTTTTCTTTCACTCCCTTTTCTCCTCTCACATTTTATTTTATTTTTTATTTTTTAAAAGATTTTGTTTATTTTTTTTTGAAGAGAGCGAGAGTGAGGGAGAGAGAGAATGATAAGGGGGAGGGTCAGAGTTAAAATGATCTTTTGACTCTGGGATCGTGAACTGAGCAGAAAGCAGATACTTAACCAACTGAGCCACCCAGATGCCCTCCTCTCAGTGCAGTCTGTTTCTCCCATCTGTGGGTTCTCTGACCCCTTCCCCAAAGCATTCATGTTACATGTATGTATTTATTACTTTAAGAAATCAACCAAAATTCTGATATAATATATTGAGAAAGATGCTGAAATTGTGCTCAAAGAAGAGCAATGTTTTCTATTTCATCAGAGAATCTGGTAATTTTTATGAACTGTAGAACAATAGTATTTATGGAGGAGTTTCATGAAGGCAAAGCAAGCTCAGAACCAGGATCTAGGAAGAATAGGCTAGGAGGATTAGGTGTTGGGGAACTGATGTCTCCTTTAGAATCAGAACACTCACTGACCTGCTGCTCTGAGAAAAGGAGTCTCAAGCCTGGCTGGGGGACTTTGTGGGAGGTCACACAAGGTGAGGAACTGGGTGGCATTGATCTACCAGCCTCAGGAATGATGCTACAATGATGTGAGGGTCTTGAAGCAAATCTTCATGAGCAAGCTATTCGTCTAGGTAAATATCCCATTTTACTAGGTTCCTGTTTTATTTTCCTGAACCAAGTAACTTAGTTATTTTTGCTTGTTGTCAGTGTTGCTTATCACAGGGACATGAAAGTATTTTTGGACTCACTTTTCAGCCTGCCTCACTTTGTCATGGGTGCACATCAATATGGCATATTGCAGGTATTATACTTAGGTTACATGTCTTTTCCTGAAGACTATGAAGAATTAATAGCACATTATTATTTTTAATCATGAGAAATATGTTGCCTGGTAGCAATTTTAAGCCTAATTTTAAAGTCAAATGTGGAATCTAAATAATAAGACAAAACAAAGCAATCTCAAAAGCCTCCCAGTTCCTACCTCTTAATGAAGCACTGGGATCACAGGGTTCCACAGATGACCAGAAAATCTCAGCACCTGGGTGGTTCCTGGCACATGGTGCTGGCAGGATTTAACATAAGAATAAAATTTTGTAACAGAGGTGAATGGACCACACTGATTATTTCTGCAAGAAGACATTTTTTTCCCCAATGTTGTGGTTTTCCCTATTGTGACAGACTCAGCTGACTTCTGCTGGTCTCAGAGGTCAGCAGGTGTATTCACACTAGTTTCCCCGAAATTTGTCATTGCACACACTTTTCCAGATTTTGTAAACTCTGCTAAACCATGCCATTTACTCAGGAATAGAAAAAGGCCATTCAGTTAGCTAATGATACCAATCGAATGCTTATTTGGCACGACAATACACCATGCTTCTGAAGATTCCCCGCATAATGACAAAGAGAGTTTGTGGTTTCTGAGAGCCAGGCATGCCAGATTTAATGTTCTAGGGCAAAGAAACTATATATAAGCAAAATAAGTTAATAACTCAGTGTCTGTATGCAGATTTATTTTCTCTTGACAGACTGAGGCCTGTCCCAAAAAGTATCAGTAGCGTGGTGAGCTAGTCTAGAATCATGTAATATGAAGAGCAGTTAGAAGAATTAGGCATTTTTAGCCTGGGGAAGAGAAGACATAATGGGGACAAGATAGTTGTCTTTAAACATTTGAGAAGCTGTCAGATGGGAAGGGATTAGACTGGTTCTGTGAAACTCCAGAGGGCATAAATATGGGGGAAGTTTCAAGGAAGCAGGTTGGGGGTGAAAAGAAATTTTGAACAATTTGATTTATACAAACAAGGGATGAGTTCTAAAACACCGTAAGGTGTGTTCATGGAAGGAATTTCTGCTCCAATTAATTCGTGGAACATGGATTAGGTATCTTTGAAGGTACCTTCCAACTCTCAGATTCTGTGATTCTTGGATGTGAAAATTCCACTTGACATAGAGTCATCTCTGTTTACCTCAACCAGTTACAACAACACACTTAAAGGTGTGCTGACATCCACATTGAAACATGGCTTACAAGGACCCCAGAGGCATGACCTCTGACAATCTCTATACTTCTCCAGTCCAACTCTCCTCACTCTCCAATTGGCTGCTTTCCTGCTGTTCCTAGAATTTCCTTCCTTCCTTCCTTCCTTCCTTCCTTTGCAATAGAGAGATGAAGAGAGAGAGAGAGCACACAATGGTGGGAGAGGAAGAGGAGAGGAAGAAGTAGACACCCCGATGAGCAGGGAGCCTGATGTGGGGCTCAATCCCAGGAAACTAGGATTATGGCCTGAGCTAAAGCAGATGGTTAACCAGCTGAGCCAACCAGGCGCCCTTAGAATTTTCTTTTTAGCTCAGAGTCATCATACATCCTCGTCCCTCAGCCTTGAATTCTCTCCTTCCACTCTTCCTCACTTAACTCTGTACATCTCCAGGTAAATGTCTTCCTCTCCCAGGGAAGCCTTTACTCACCAGGTTCAATTCCCCTTTTAAAAGCCTTTAAAAAGCCTGCATGGCACCATGTTTAATGTTTACAATGTTCATCCCACCATCTGAGAACTATTTTTTCACTATCTTTTCTACGGTTTTCTATAGGACTTGAGGGTGGGGACATGTTGCTGGTTCACGGCTTTATCATCAGTATCTTGGCACAGTTCTGAGCACATTTTCCAAAAATATTAGCTAGATGAATGTTATCCTCCTGGATTTAAAAATGCTTGGATATATCGATATCAGATTTACTTTTAAAGTTTCCAGGACTGATCATTGTATGTATCTATGAGGGAGTTATGATGATTTAGAATTGGAAAGCTTTTGAATATTTTAAAGATTTTTATAACTTTACAGTATGCAAAACTTCTTTCATGTGGTAATACTTCTAGAGTTCTTAGAGCAGCTCTCTCCACATATTACTACAATGATCCACCTAATGAGAGGTGGGCGCAAATGGGAGCAAAAAACCATGGTCAGAGTTGCCTGATTTGGTGGCACAGTGAGGGAAAGAAATACTAGAAGGGAAACAAGTGCTAATAGTGAGAAAAGGTGATAAAGAGGAAAAGGCCAGAATGGCTTTGCACACAATTATACTTGGTTTACTTCTTAGCTGAAGTGAGAATTTATGATTAACACATCTCTCTCCCATCCCACTACAAGCTCTAATGACCTGGTAACTGAGCATACAAGACAATGTTTAGCTGTGACATCCAGGAGGGAAATTTTTACACTACCTTAGTGTAATTCAGTACTATTGTCCACTTCTGTTTCTGAAAACCTGTTCTTCACTATCCCTGCTGCTTTTGCCTAAGAAAAGTTAATTTCTGTCTCTGACATTTTCAACCTTTTGACAGGTTTTCACCCTGGTTGGCATGGGAAAAAAAAAAAAAATCACTGGTTGGTTTTCATGGTGGAGCCTGGATCCATGTTTACTTTCTATGGTTCATTATGAGAGGTCTCCCTGAACTTGTTTGGTAGTTTGGAGACCACACTGAAAGGAAAAGATATTCATTCCTTTGAACCTGTGTGATTACATGAAGCCGTTTTTCTCTTCCTGCCCATCCATCCTGTTCGCTTTTCTTCAAGAAAATAACCCAATCTTGTGCTACTGACTGTACTGATTGAAGTAGAAGCCCTTTAATAGGCAATGTGACAGATTAGTGTATAATATTATTAGGGTCAACTGCTTACAGAGCCCCTTAGAAGTTATTTCATCCAGGGAAGAGATGGTAATCATAGTTATGACCCCTTTTGCAGCAACTGCCACGGTCCTAGAAATATCAGTCCCAAATTGTTGCTTTAGCAGTGACAATGGAAAGAAGAGAAATGCATCTGAGCCACTGTGGTGTCTGATGCCCAAATGGTGACTTGATCCATTTTCAGTAGGGAGTGGGGTTTGAGTTATTTTTTCCAGAACTGAGGACATGTCTATGATGAGTCATCCTTGCTCTTAGTGGTTGTGTTCAAGTCAACAAGGATTTCCTGAGAAATTCAGAGGAATACTACAATGAATAAGAATCTTACATTGAAGCTCTTCTTGGCCTATGGACCTCATTGCATTATTTGGGGACACATGGATTGGTTGTGTGACATTATTCCCATTAGCAAGATGCTTAGATCAGTGGTGCTAACAGGTATGTGGGTATGAGTCACATAATAAAGAAATAAAGTCCTGTGGTTGTCTTTTATCATAATGCAGCAACTGGAATATCAAAGGGGGGCTTCCAGATGAAGTCCTGGTGGGAGGAGGTTGGTGGGCTGGAAATTGACAACAATGTGACCAAGGTAGATGTTGCTCAGAAGCTCAAATGGACCACTGCAGTGTTGGTAGGAGATCTATTAAACAATCCTTTGGTTCCTATGGTTGGAAGAACAGGGCAATAAAGTCAGGTAAGAGGAACAGATAAAAACTGACTAGTGAAAAGATAGTTAAAATACTTGTTCTTGAAAGAGTAAGAAAGAATCCCAAATGAGTCTTTGCTGGCAGGCCCTTCTCTGGTGTGACCTCAGCTAGCTGGGGGCGCTGTGCGCGTGGTCGCTCTAATCCCAAGGGTGGCTCTTTCCAGACTGCTGCATGTCCATGTGTGCATTCCTGTAGAAGCCTGCAGCCGCATGTGAATAAAATCAAGACAATCCTTGTCTCTGGGACTGTCAGCCTGTCACATTTGATGAGTCTTAGATTTGAAAAGGGGGAAAAAAGAAACAGAACACTCACATCAAACAAATATGCAGTAGCCAGAGCTGAAAAAGAAAATAGGCCACACTGGTGGACATCTCTCTTTCTCTCTCTCTGAAAAAAAAGAAAAAAAGAGTCACATGAATTCAAATTTGGAGCAAGACTGCATCCTCCACAAGGCCTGCCTCACTGAAAGCTTTGGGTGTCCGTGGGTATGCTGCATGGCTCCGTCTGGCAAAGACAGAAGGAGGTGATTCAGGACAAATTGAAGCAGTACAGGGAAACCTGGCACTAAATTTAGCAAGAAATTTGTAATCCTGCAGCTGGCTGAGTCTGTTGCTGGGTAGGCTCTGTCCACACAGAGCCCTACACAGCCCTCAAGAACAACTGATGGAGCATGGGCAGAGAGCCACGTGGTCCTGGAAGAGGCTTTCTAATCTCTTATTCTTGTTTTCTAAAACTCATGCACTTTTTAATTTTTTTTAAAGGCTGGAAAGATCCCTTTGTTATTGGCCTTCCATTACCTAATTAAAATAAGAACAGCATGTGAGAAAACCGTTAACATATAAGAAGAAAGACACTCTCCTCTTGGGCAAGTTGGACTTCCAAACCTTGTAAGATGTTCCCTTGGAGGATGACTCACACCATCAGGATTACCACTCCCAAGCACCTCAGAGGGAACAACATTTGGTGTGTCAAAGAAAGGACATGCAAGAAGGGGGAGGATTTTCCACAAAAGTGCAGCTTCCTGCCAGAGAGCACACGTGAGGCCAGGACATTTGGACATAAACAACTCACACATCGGAAAGAGTGAGAAAAATGCAGAGATGACTGCTGAGAGTGTTGAAGAAATCCATATATTTTTCAGAATGTGGCAAAAGTCCTCTGTGGTCACTCCATCAGAAACAAAAGTATTAAAGTGGACCTTTATTATGTTAAGCCAAATAGGACCTTCCCCTTTCAAGAAATCAAGTTGAAAAAAAAAAATATGGGCAAGAAACTGGAATCCTGATTTTTCATGTGATCCCGAGTCTATTACTAAATATTTTATTTCATTTTCTCTGTATTTATATGTAAACAATTTTATGACTCATCTCTCCACCTCAGGGGGCTCTGTGACAAGAAACTAGGGCCACAGCTCTGTTCTCCTTCTACTACAAGGCTGAGTGCACAGTCTCACCTGGGAGAGGTGAGGGCTTCTCCTTGGGGGGGGGAGCTGGGGGGAGCAGAGGCGGAGATTGAGGGTTAGCCTAATACGAGATTGAGGGCATTCAGTCTCAGTGAGGCAACAAGGGCCAGGTGGTCAAGGGCAAAGGGCAGAGTAGAAATGAGCCTGTTCTCCCTTCAGCCTTCCTATAATAATTTCACACTCTTGACAATAGAGACATTTTTAGGGTTGTCTCTGTTGAGTTTCCCACCCCATCCCCATATCTATCTCTGTTTCAGCTTCCACCTTAGTAGAATTCCCTTGGTGCCATTTTTCTCTGACTCTGTTCTCTCACTCCCCAGCTCTTGCTGCTCCCCTCTCAGTTCTGTGCTCCATGCCAATGTCCTCCCTTGCACAGTCTCAGCTACTGCTGAAGGGTTTCAGTTTTCTACCTGTAGCTTAAATTTTCTGCTAGAACTCCAAGACCTGATAAACAACATGCCAACCCAGAGGCCTTGTAGATATCCCCATATCAATATTTCCCAAATCAAACATATTCACTAATTTGCTTATTAATAAGCTGCTATATGCCAGATCCTGTGTGAGAAATCTGTAGCCAAGCCAAACAATAACATATTGAATGATAAAACAGTTTTAGCATCATTTTTAGGACCATGGGCTTCAGAGAGGGAAAAGCTGGGTTTTGTCACTTTTAAGCTGTATGAACTTAGATGAGTTACAGAACTTCTCAGGATCTCAATTTATTCATTGTAAAAAGAGGATAATAACATTACCATCTTGAAGTGCCATTGTAAGAATTAAATGTGATAATGTTTGAAAGGTACATAAACAATGCATGGTATGTAGCTAAGATCAGTAAATATTAGTGGTCAGGAAAGAGATGTAAAAGAAATAGATGGACAGCTAACAATTCCTAGTGGATCAGGGATGACTTCATAGTGGTAGAGGAGTTGAGATCATCTCTCAAAGATGACAAACAGTCAGACAGATGGGAGTGGGGAGGGGAGATCTATTCCCTCATTTGTGAAGGGATGGAGAATGAAATAGCATGTGACATTTGTTGAATCTTAGGCAGTGTAGTACCAAGAGCAAGGAATTTGTGGGGATTAATGAGGAGAGATGAAGGTAGAATGTATGGGAACATCGTATCATGAAGTATCTTGTGCGTTAATCTAAAGAGTCTCAAATTTATCTTAAAAGCTATGGAGGAATTGAAGGAATTTCAACAGGAAAATGACATGATCAGATTTGTATTTCAGAAAGAACACATAGGCAACTGTGTGAAGTAGGGATTGGAGCTGTGCCAGACTTGAGGGAAGGAGACTAGTTAGGAGGCAGTTGTGGTAATCCAGGCAAGAAGTGATGAGGGTCTGGATTAAGGTAATGACTTTGTGGATAGAGAGAATGGCATGGAGATGAGTCAATATTAAGGAGTTAGAATCTGTATGACTTGGTAGCTTAGTGTGAAGTTTCAATGAGAAAAAAGAATCTGGGATGCCTGCCAAATTTCTGTGTGGGCAAGTGGATGGATGGTAATATCATTCAATGAGATATGGAAGTTGGAAAGAGGAAACATTTTGATATTGGGTCCAGTTTGGACCTAATGATATTTCTATTAGATTAATTTAAAGACTGATGTTAATGGAAGTCTGTTTTTTTTTTTTCCACATGTAAATAACCAAAGTCCAGGGGATGATAAGTAGTGCAGTCCGTTCAGATGAAGAATCAGGTGTCAGGTGAAAAGAGCCAAAAGCAAAGACTTGGAGGGATAATGGACATTTAGGAAGGAAGATTAAAAAATCGGTGGCATAGTCTAGATTAACAAGTCATAGAGCTCAGAAGAGAATCAGGAAAGTTAGCATTGCAGGAAGTGAATGGTCACAGACACAAGCATATCAAGTTAAGAAAGAGGAAACTGAACACTGGGTTGGGAAATGTGGAGGTCATTAGTGAACTTGGAGGGAACAATTTCATGGGAGTTGTGAAAGGAATGTCAGAATACAGTGAGTTGAAAAGAACAGTGAGTTGAAAGGGTAATCTCCAATATATTCTACTGGGTTAAGAAGAATTATCATGAAAGAAAGGAAAAGAAGAGAGAATGGAATTTAGAACAGGATTTGAAATTTAAGAAGGTAAGTTTTTATTTATTTTTGGAGCAAATGTGGAAGGACACTGTGTGTGTGTGTGTGTGTGTGTGTGTGTGTGTGTGTGTTGAGAAGGAAAGACAGTAGAAATAGAAAGATAGACTAGAGCACTGTCCTTGAGGTTGTGGGAAGAGATGGTTACAGAGCATGAGTGATGGATGGCACAGGCTCTGGGAAGAAGGGCTATTTTCTCCACTGAGAACCAAAGAAAATGATGCAGGACAAGTTTATGTATAAATTCATTTTAATGGAGAAAAGAAAGAGTCCTTGCTTGGTACACTACATTTGTTCCTGTTAATTAGGGGCAAGTTCATCCATTGAAAATATAGAAGAGGTGGGCTTGAGGCTAGGTAGAGCACTTTAAATAGATTTTGGGAGGGGTGGAATTGGGAAATACCTAATATTTGTTGGGTGTTTACTGCATTCTACTTATAACTTTAATCATTATAAATATATTCATTTTTTTATTCTTAGAATAACTATTTAAGACAGATACAATAATCATCTTTATTTTAGAGATGGGGTAACTAAGGCACAGGAAATTTTTTAAAAAATGCTTTGACAATTATCTTGTTAGAGAAGGGATTAAACTCAACATTTTGACTCCATAGGCCATCTTTTAATGTACTAGTGTATACAGAGAGCACTAATATTCATTTATTCATTTAGTAAATATTAACCAAATGCTTTCTATGTACAAAGACTTTTTAGTCTTATCAGATACATTGATACACAAATAGTCAAGATGTTTATGTTCATAATTAATGATGGGAAACTGGCAAGAAACAAAAGAGGAAAATTGTAGTTTATAGTAGATGAAAAGTAGTATAAAATAAAGGGAAACATGGAACAGATTGAGGGGCTGAATAGGTAGGTTATGAATAGAGGTAGGGGTAGAACTTTGAGATGATACCGTTTGAGCAAAAACTTGGAAGAGGGTAGGAATTAGCCACGTAGATAGTGGAGAGAACATTCCAGTGCCCAAGGCATGACTGTGGTTGACATATTCAAGGAAAAAGGAGGATAGTATGGAAGATGTTTCTTAAGCAAGGTGGGGATGGGGAGGAGTAGGAGGTGAGGTAAAAGAAGATGCTATGGGGAAGTGTAAATCATGCAGGAGCTTTGGTTTTTTACTCTGTGTAAAATGGGGGAGCATTGCAGGTTTTGAACAGGAAAGTGACATATGAACATTCTTAGGTGCTAAAAAGATGACTCTGGCTGATGTCTTGTGAATAGATAGAGGGTGCATGAAGAAGCAGGGAGACCAGAAGGGAGAGGGCTGTCATGAAGGTGATTGGAGATAGTAGCTGGGACCAAAATAGTGGTATTAGAAATAGTGAGTAGTGGTTGGATTCTGAATAAATTTAAGGGGTGGAACAAACAGAATTTCCTGATTCACTGCAGGTGGAATGTAGAAAATGAGAGAATAGAAAGATAACTCTTGAGGCGTTTTGGTTTACATAATTATAAATGGAGTTGGCATAACTGAAATGGAGAGGAGCCAGTGTAGGTTTAGGGGACAATCTGGTGTGACAATCTTTCCAGTTGTGTAAGTTTTCTTCCTCAGCATTCAGCATGCCTTATAGATAGAAGAGTGGAATGGGAGAGTTTGACAGATCAGATATTGGGGATTTACAAAGTAAGCTCAAAGGAAGGACTAGGGGTATGAGATTTTGGAGTAAAATAAGACTCAAGAAATGTGGAAGTAATAAAAGTGATGGAAGTAATGGACTATAGATTTTAATTTTCAAAGAAAGTAAATTAAATCTCAAAAAAGATAGTAGTGTCACCAGATGCACAGGGTCCAGTGTGGGGTTTTCACAGAGTATCTGTGTCCTCACATGGGGTTGTGGAGGGAGTTGTTAAGCATGATGACAAAATTAGAAAAGTTGCAAAATGTCTGGATCATGGGACCTAGGCTTTGAAGTGACTGAAAGTTAGAAATCTTGAGAATAAGGAAGTGAGTAAGTTGGAATAACAGGTTGTGTGAGTAAAAGGAAGGTGTTAAGTTTGAGATTCCAGAATGGGTTGAGTTCCAGGTAATGGCCAACTCTAGGGTATAGCCATTGGAAGGGCCACTGAAGTGAAGTAGAGGCAGACAGATGGAACTACAGTCAGAAGAGGATGTAAGATGGATTGATCACTTAGTTTTTTGCTTTATTGAGATGTAATTGATATATGATAAAATGCAAATATTAAAGTGTGAAATTGGACAACTTTTGACCTTGTATACACCCATGGAACCATAACCACAATCAAGACAATGAACATATCCATTACCCTCAAAAGTTTCTCCATGCCTCTTTGCCATCCCTCACTCCTTCCCACTCCACTCTGCCCACCCCATTCCCAAGCAAAAACTGACCTGCTTCTGTCACTACAGATTAATTTGTATGTCCTAGACTTTTACATATAATGGAACCATACTACATTTATTCTTTTTTCTTTTTTTAAAGATTTAGTTATTTATTGGGTGGGGGGTAAGAGGAAGAGGCAGAAAGAGAATCCTTAAGCAGACTCCCTGGTGAGTGAAGAGCCTGATACAGGGTTCTATCCCATGATCCTGAGATCATGACCTGAGCTGAAATCAAGAGTCAGACACTCAATCAACTTGAGCCACTCAGGCTCCCCACAATGTTGTTATTTGGTTTTGTTGTCATTATTTGGTTTACTTCACTCAGAATAACTACTGTAAAAGTTATTCTTGTTGTTGCAAATGTCAATAGTTAATTCCTTTTATTTTTGTGTAGTATTCCAGTGTATGGCCACACTTCAGTATTTTATCGGATGAATAACAGGTTTATATCTTTTGAAGGACATGAGGATTATTCCAGTTTTTGATTATTGCAAATAGAGTGGCTATAAATATCTACATATAAGTCTTTGAACATAGGCTTTCATTTCTCTTGGACAAATACCAAGGAGTTAAACTGCTAAGTCACATGGTAGGTGCATGTTTCATTTATTAAGAAACTACCTAATTGACTTTCAGATTCACAGTGGATTGGATCATTTTACCTTCTCACCAGCAGTGTATGAGAGTTCCAGTTGCTCTACCTCCTCACTAGCACTTGGTATGGATAATCTTTAATTTGATCAGTTCCTGTAGGTGTGCAATGACATCTCTTGGTTTACACTACCATTTCCCGGGGACCTAATGAGGCGAGCATATACCTTTTTACTATCCATTTATCTTTTCTGAGAAGTGGGCAAATATTTTTTGCCATTTTTTATTGGGTTGTTTATTTTCTTCTTAAGTATAAGAGTTTTAGAAATGTTCTTTATACAAGTCCTTTGTCAGAAATATATTTGTAAACATTTCACCCAGTTTGTGATTTCTTTCTTCATATTCTTTTTTTTATTATATTTTTTTATTTTCATGTATTTTTAAGTTAACTTTTTAAAAAATTTCTTTTCAGTGTAACAGTATTCATTGTATTTGCACCACACCCAGTGCTCCATGCAATATGTGCCCTCCCTAATACCCACCACCTTGTTCCCCAATCTCTCTCCCCCTGCCCCTTCAAGACCCTCAGATTGTTTTTCAGAGGTCATAGTCTCTCGTGGTTCACCTCCCCTTCCAATTTCCCTCAACTCCCTTCTCCTCTCCATCTCCCCATGTCCTCCATGTTATTTGTTATGCTCCACAAATAAGTGAAGCCATATGATAATTGACTCTCTTTGCTTGACTTATATCACTCAGCATAATCTCTTCCAGTCCCGTCCATGTTGCTACAAAAGTTGGGTATTCATCCTTTCTGATAGAGGCATAATACTCCATAGTGTATATGGACCACATCTTCCTTATCCATTCGTCCGTTGAAGGGCATCTTGGTTCTTTCCACAGTTTGGCGACTGTGGCCATTGCTGCTTATAAACACTGGGGGTACAGATGGCCCTTCTTTTCACTACATCTGTATCTTTGGGGTAAATACCCAGTAATGCAATTGCAGGGTCATAGGGAAGCTCTATTTTTAATTTCTTGAGGAATCTCCACACTGTTCTTCAAAGTGGCTACACCATTTTGCATTCCCACCAACAGTGTAAGAGGGTTGCCCTTTCTCCACATCCTCTCCAACACACGTTGTTTCCTGTCTTGCTAATTTTGGCCATTCTGACTGGTATAAGGTGGTATCTCAATGTGGTTTTAATTTGAATCTCCCTGATGGTTAGTGATGATGAACATTTTTTCAAGTGTCTGATAGCCATTTGTATGTCTTCATTGGAGAAGTGTCTGTTCATATCTTCTGCCCATTTTTTGATATGATTATCTGTTTTGTGTGTGTTGAGTTTGAGGAGTTCTTTATAGATTCCAGATATAAACCTTTTGTCTGTACTGTCATTTGCAAATATCTTCTCCCATTCCGTGGGTTGCCTTTTTGTTTTGTTGACTGTTTCCTTTGCTGTGCAGAAGCTTTTGACCTTGATGAAGTCCCAAAAGTTCCTTTTAGCTTTTGTTTCCTTTGCCTTTGGAGACATATCTTGAAAGAAGTTGCTGTGGCTGATATTGAAGAGGTTACTGCCTATGTTCTCCTCTAGGATTCTGAATGATTCCTGTCTCATGCTGAGGTCTTTTATCCATTTTGAGTTTATCTTTGTGTACGGTGTAAGAGAATGGTCGAGTTTCATTGTTCTACATATAACTGTTCAGTTTTCCCAGCATCATTTATTGAAGAGACTGTCTTTTTTCCACTGTATATTTTTTCCTGCTTTGTCGAAGATTATTTGACCATAGAGTTGAGGGTCCATATCTGGGCTCTCTACTCTGTTCCACTGGTCTATGTGTCTGTTTTTATGCCAGTACCATGCTATCTTGGTGATCACAGCTTTGTTGTAAAGCTTGAAATCAGGTAACGTGATGCCCCAAGTTTTATTTTTGTTTTTCAATACTTCCTTAACGATTCTGGGTCTCTTCTGATTCCATACAAATTTTAGGATTATTTGCTCCAGCTCTTTGAAAAATACCAGTGGAATTTTGATCGGAATGGCATTAAAAGTATAGATTTCTCTAGGCAGTATAGACATTTTAACAATGTTTATTCTTCCGATCCAAGAGCATGGAATGATCTTCCATCTTTTTGTGTCTTCTTCAATTTCTTTCATGAGCGTTCTGTAGTTCCTCGAGTACAGATCCTTAACATCTTTGGTTAGGTTTATTCTCAGGTATCTTATGGTTCTTGGTGCTATAGTAAATGGAATCGATTCTTTAATTTCCCTTTCTGTATTTTCATTGTTAGTGTATAAGAAAGCCACTGATTTCTGTACATTGACTTTGTATCCTGCCACGTTGCTGAATTGCTGTATGAGTTCTAGTGGTTTGGGGGTGGAGTCTTTTGGGCTTTCCATATAAAGAATCATGTCATCTGTGAAGAGAGAGAGTTTGACTTCTTTGTTGCCAATTTGGGTACCTTTTATTTCTCTTTGTTGTCTGATAGCTGTTGTTAGGACTTCTAATACTATGCTGAACAAGAGTGGTGAGAGTGGGCATCCTTGTCATGTTCCTGATCTCAACGGGAAGGCTGCAAGGTTTTCCCATTGAGGATGATATTTGCTATGGGTCTTTCATAAATAGATTTTATGAAGTTCAGAAATGTTCCCTCTATCCCTATACTTTGAAGCATTTTAATCAGGAATGGATGCTGGATTTTGTCAAATGCTTTTTCTGCATCAATTGAGAGGACCATGTGGTTCTTCTCTCTTCTCTTATTGATTTGTTCTATCACATTGATTGATTTGCGAATGTTGAACCATCCTTGTAACCCAGGGGTGAATCCCACCTGGTCATGGTGGATAATCTTTTTAATGTACTGTTGGATCCTGTTTGCTAGGATCTTCTTGAAAATATTAGCATCCATATTTATCAGTAATATTGGTCTGAAATTCTCCTTTTGGTAGGATATTTGCCTGATTTGGGGATCTGGGTAATGCTGGCATCATAAAAAGAATCTGGAACTTTTCCTTCTGCTTCAATTTTTGGAAACAGCTTCAGGAGAATAGGTGTTATTTCTTCTTTGAAAGTTTGATAGAATTCCCCAGGGAATCCATCAGGTCCTGGGCTCTTATTTTTTGGGAGGTTTTTGATCACTGCTTCAATCTCATTACTAGATATTGGTCTATTCAGGTTGTCAATTTCTTCCTGATTCAATTTTGGGAGTTTATAGTTTTCCAGGAATGCAACCATTCCATCTAGGTTGCTTAGCTTATTGGCATATAACTGTTGATAATAACTTCTGATGATTGTTTCTACTTTCTTGGTGTTAGTTGTGATCTCTCCCTTTTCATTCATAATTTTATGAATTTGGGCTTTCTCTCTTTTCTTTTGGATTAGTGTGGCCAATGGTTTATTGATCTTATTGATTCTTTCAAAAACCAGCTTCTAGTTTCATTGATATGTTCTACTGTATCTCTGATTTCTACCTCATTGATCTCTGCTCTAATCTTGATTATTTCTCTTCTTATGTGTGGAGTTGGTTTGATTTTTTGTTGGTTCTCCAGTTCTTTAACGTGTAGAGACAGCTGGTGTATTCTGGATTTTTCACTTTTTTTAAAGGAGGCTTCGATGGCTATGTATTTCCCCCTTAGGACTGCCTTTGCTGTATCCCATAGGTTTTGGACCAAAGTGTCTTCATTCTCATTGGTTTCCATGAATTGTTTAAGGTCTTCTTTGATCTCCTGGTTGATCCAAGCATTCTTTTTTTTTTTTTTTTAAAGATTTTATTTATTTATTTGACAGAGAGAAATCACAAGTAGATGGAGAGGCAGGCAGAGAGAGAGAGAGAGAGAGAGAAGCAGTCTCCCTCCTGAGCAGAGAGCCCGATGCGGGACTCGATCCCAGGACCCTGAGATCATGACCTGAGCTGAAGGCAGCGGCTTAACCCACTGAGCCACCCAGGCACCCCTGATCCAAGCATTCTTAAACAAGGTGGTCTTTAGCTTCCAGGTGTTTGAGTTCCTTCAGAACTTTTCCTTGTGGTTGAGCTCCAGTTTCAAAGCATTGTGATCTGAGAATATGCAGGGAATAATGTCCGTCTTTTGGTATCAGTTGAGTCCTGATTTGTGACCCAGTATGTGGTCTATTCTTAAGAAGGTTCCATGTGCACTTGAGAATAATGAGTATTCTGTTGTTTTAGGGTGGAATGTTCTGTATATATCTATGAGGTCCATCTGGTCCAATGTGCCATTCAATGCTCTTGTTTCTTTATTGATTTTCTGCTTCGATGATCTGTCTGCTACTAAGAGAGGCATGTTAAGATCTCCTTCTATTAATGTATTCATATCAATATGACTCTTTATCTTTATTAATAGTTTTCTTATGTAATTGGCTGCTCCCAGATTGAGGGCATAGATATTTACAATTGTTAGATCATCTTGGTGGATAGTCCCTTTAAGAATTATGTAGTGTCCTTCTCTATCTCTGACTACAGTCTTTAGTTTAAAATCCAATTTATCTGATATGAGAATTGCTACCCCAGCCTTCTTTTGAGGCCTATTGGCATGAAAGATGCTTCTCCATCCCTTCACCTTCACTCTGGGTGTATCTTTAGGTTCAAAATGGATCTCTTGTAGACAGCATATGGATGGGTCCTGTCGTTTTATCCAATCTGCAACCCTGTGTCATTTGATGGGCATATTTAGGCCATTCACATTGAGAGTGATTATTGATAGATACATTTGTATTGACATCATATTGCCTTTGAGGTCTTTCTTTCTGTAGAGTGTCGCTATATTTCTGTTCATTGATATTTTTAGGATTTTTTCTCTTTTATAGAACCCCCCTTAATATTTCCTGCAGTGTTGCCTTGGTGGTCGCATAGTCTTTTAAGCCTTGCCAGTCTTGGAAACTCTTTATCTCTCCATCCATTTTGAATGTCAGTCTTGCTGGATAAAGTATTCTTGGCTGCATGTTCTTCTCATTTAGTGCCCTGAATATATCTTGCCAGCCCTTTCTGGCTTGCCAGGTTTCTGTGGACAGGTCTGATGTTATTCTGATGGGCTTTTCTCTGTACGTAAGGAGCTTCTTTGTCCTGGCTGCTTTCAAGAGGGTTTGCCTACAATTATAATTCTTCATTCTTACTATTATGTGTCTCGAGGACTTTCGAGAATCTATAATCTTGGGGGAAACTGTTCTGCTTCTAGTACATGAACGCTGGTTTCATTCGTGAGATTGGGAAAATTTTCATGGACAACTTGTTCCACTATATCTTCTAGACTTCATTCTTTCTCCTCCCCTTCAGGGATTCCAATAATTCTGACCTTGGAATGTTTCATGGCATCATTTATTTCCCTGATTCTGTTTTCGTGGCTTCTAAGCTGTTTGTTCCAGGCTTCCTCCTGATCCTTTCTCTCTATCTCTTTGTCCTCCAGATCACTAATTCTATCTTCTGTCTCAGTTATCCTAGCTTTTAGAGAATTTAGATTAGATTGGAACTCCTTGAGCGCATTTTGAACATCATCCCTGGTGGCTTTCAGTTCTGCCCTAACATTGTGAACATCATCCCTGGTGGCTTTCAGTTCTGCCCTAATCAATTCCATTTTGTCATCCATGGCTTTCTCCAACCTAGCTATTGCCTGGATAATTGTTAGCCTGAATTCTCTTTCCGACATATTTTCTATGTCAATAGCCATTAGCTCTGTTGCAGAAGTCCCATCCTCTGTATTTTTCTTCTGTTGGGCATTCCTCCTACTAGTCATTTTGGTGAGAGATGACTGAATGGATGTAGCTGGATGTATCGACTGTGGTGCAGTCATGGTGAACCCTGGAATGCTTTTGAGCAATCAGGTTTCCCCACCCAAATGAGAGAAAAAAAGAAAAGAAAATGAAAAAAGAGAGAGAGAGAGACAGGAGAAAAAGGGAAGATAAAAGAGAAGGCTCAGCCCAAATAGGTCCCAAGGTAAGATTTATGAAGTATACAAACCAAAACCAGATAAACAAAAAGACTGACAAAATTATATGACAAGAGAAAAAAATATATATATATGCAAAAAAAGGAAGAACCTCATCAAAAAGAACCCCAAGTATAAGTATACAAACACAAGTACACAGAAACACTGGCAGAAGAAAAAGATAGGAGAGTGGTTATAAATTCTCAGTGTGGGTGAGGAAGATTATTTTGATTCTTTCTGGATGTATCTTGATATCTTTGTTAAAGGACTCAACTTTCCTAAGATAAAGGGGGATTAAAAATTGGTTTACCTATAGGGTAGCATTGATTGGGGAAAGGGGGTTACCTTGAAGTTTAACTCTATATGAATATTAGAAAATAAAAATAAAAAAAGAATAAACTAGACTAAACTAAACTAAAATTTAAAAAAATTAAAAAATAGAAAAACAAAAGAAAAACATTGGTGTATGTATCAAAAAATTCAGGTTAGAAGGTTATTATGGAATTTGATGTACTGGACATCTCACTGTGATGGTAAATAGGTTAAAAAATTATATATATATATATGTATATATATATATACATATATATATACATATATATATATATATATATATATAAAACCAGAATAGTGGGAATGAGTTAAAAATAAAAGTTGTATCTATGAAGTAGTGGTGGTTGTTCTCTTGTAGTCTTTTTTTTTTTTTTCTTTCCTGGTTGGTTTTCTGGGAGAGGGGCCTGCCACGTGGGTTTTCAGTCAATGATGTTCCCTGAGTTAAGTCCTCCCACCCCCCTCAAGGGGGTGGGCTCTGAGGAAACCGGTTTTTTCAGGCTTTTGTTCTCTGGAGGTTTTTATGTTTGTTTGTTCATTTTTTTTTTTTTCTCTTGCCTTGACAGCTTTTGATGGTTTTTGGAGGTTTAGTGGAAAGCAAACTGCACCCTGACTTCCCTGTCAAAGAGAAGCCTCAGTCTGCTCCTCTGTGGGTGCTACAGAGCTGCTGGCAGAGCAGGTTCTGAGTCACGGTCCCTGGGGATGCAGGATCTCCTCTTTGTACCCAAAACCATGGCAGCAGTGGCTGGCTGGGCAGCTCCAGACCGCCAGAGAGGTTCCAAGCAGTGATTGCACACTGAGATTTTCCCACTGGCCCGGACTGGGAGTGCCTGATCTTTCTGGGTCTGAGAGCACCAGGCTGACACCTGCATGCACCTCTCCCAGGGGCGGGTGTGGGGCGCATGTGTCTCAGGCTCTGATAGCATGGTATGGTGTTCTGCCATTCGGCGAGGCTCCCAGCCCGTCACAGGAGCTGGACCCCACGTGTTCTCGGGCGCACTGGCGGCTCAGGGACCAAGACCTGGTTTCTCCATAACACTCTCTGTTGCTCAGCATCAGGGGAGGTTGTCCTGGGTCCAGGGACTTAAGCCCCTGTCCCTAACCGTCCCGATTCTCACAATTTTCCCCCCACAATCCTTTGCTCTTTTTGAGTGCTTTCAACCAGACTCCAGGTTAATGCAGGAGAAAGTGCCCCAGATGCAGGGCACTCTTGTATTGGGGTATTACTTTCCAATCGTTCACCTCTGGTGGCTCCCTCCCCCTTTTGTTTATCTTTCAGTGTCAGTCCGATGTTCCCACTCCGCTTTACCTGCCCACTGGCATCTTCTGCCCCTGTAGAGATCCAGATGTGTAAATTCTGATCTCAGGCTGATTTCATGGGTAACTGGAGTTCTTTGGTAGGTAATCAGCTCACTTTAGG
Source organism: Neogale vison (assembly GCF_020171115.1). Lineage (NCBI taxonomy): Eukaryota > Metazoa > Chordata > Mammalia > Carnivora > Mustelidae > Neogale > Neogale vison. The sequence goes on from NC_058095.1 coordinate 84,889,254, forward strand.
GTACAGGTTGAAATGGCGCCTCCTCCTACTTCCCCGCCATCCTGTCTCCCCTTCTTGGCCTTTATTCTTTAAGTATTTGAGGCACTTAAAGATTCTGATTAGATGAATGACATGGTTGAATTTTCATTTAAGGTATATTTTTCTTTCCCTGGATTTCACTGCAAGAATCTGGGAGGGGACATTAATGTTGTTGTGACCTCACTGTTTCTCTAGAGTTGTGGGATCACTGGGCTGGGACAGAAACAGAGATCTACTGCATGTCCCAGCTCATAGATGCAGAGGATCTATGAGGTCAGCCCTGAGGATGACCCTTCCCAGTGACGACGCTCCTGGCAGCGCTGCCGCTCCCCTGGCGATGCTGCTGCTCTGGACGACGATGCTGCTCCCAAGGACTCTCTCTCTTCATATTCTTAACAATGTCTGTGGAAGAATAAAAGTGTAAAATTTGGAGGAAATCTAATTTATGTATTTTTATTTTATAGTTTGTGATATTTTTGTCCTATTGAAGAAATCTTAAACCCACAGATACTATGATTTTTCTCCTGTATATTCCTCAAGAAGGTTTCTTGTTTTAGCCCCTAGTCTAGGATTCATTTGCATATGTTGTGAGGTAAATGGTAAATTGTGTTTTTTTTTCCCCCTTTGCTTATGGCTGTCTGCTTTTTAGCACAATTTGTTGAAAATACTTTCCTTTCCTTATTGAAACACTTTGAGACCTTTTCTGAAAATCAATTGATCATATATATAGGAGTCTACTTCTGGACTGTATACATTGTCATTTATTTATCTGCCTACCTATATGGCAAGACCATGTTGCCCTGATAAGAAGTATATAATAAGTAGATATAAAACAAATCTTCATATCATATAGTACGAGTGATTCAACTTTGTTCTTCTTTTTCAAAGTCATTTTGACTACTACAAGATTATTTGCATTTTCAAATGAATTTTGGGATCAGTTTGCCAAATTCTACAAATTGACCCTATGAATTGACACTAGGTGGGTAAATTTGTGGGAGGTTGGGTTTTAATAATTGTGTCTTAAGAACCATACTTGAGGGAGACAAACCATAAGTGACTCTTAATCTCACGAAACAAACTGTGGGTTGCTGGGGGGAGGGGGGTTGGGAGAAGGGGGGTAGGGTTATGGACATTGGGGAGGGTATGTGCTTTTGGGTAAATTGGAAGGGGAGATGAACCATGAGAGACTATGGACTCAGAAAAACAATCTGAGGGGTTTGAAGTGGCGGGGGGGGTGGGAGGTTGGGGTACCAGGTGGTGGATATTACAGAGGGCACAGCTTGCATGGAGCACTGGGTGTGGTGAAAAAATAATGAATACTGTTTTTCTGAAAATAAATAAATCGGAAAAAAAAAAGAACCATACTTGAAAATGGTATTTCTCTATTTATTTAGGTGTTTAATTTCTCTTTTCAATGTATAATTTTCAGTGAGCAAGTCTTGCAAGTTTTTGTCAGATTTATTCGTGGTCATCTGGTACATAAGTTAACGAATAAATTATTAAGTGAAGAAGAGACAAATGTCCATTGCAGAAGAATTCCAAATCAATTATGTATCCACTCTGAAAGAGGGAGTGTATAACTTCCTCCCCTTACAGGGTACACTGTGCATAGTGACTTCTTTGCAATGAGTACAGTACAGACCAGAGAAATAAAAGAGTAACTTTTATTTACTATATATAACAGTGGAGAAACATGACAAGCACTACTTCAACCAGATGATCAAGGTCAACATTAACTTTCATAAATCATGTTGACAGTATGTATTCTTGATATGATGTGATGGCAATGGCTCTTTATCTCTGTGATCTTCCTCCTAAAAACACAGAGCCCTAATCTAAACATGAGAAAAATATCAAACAAATTCCAGTGGAGGGCTATCCCACAATATACCCAACCATTACTTCTCAAAAGTGTCAAGGTCCTCAATAGGCAGGTAAGGTTTCTCCCTGTCTTCTCATGGCTTGATAGCTCTTTCCTTTTTGTCAGTGAAGAATAGTCCTTCAGACATTTGTAATCCAATTTGTTCACCCACTCACTTATTAAAGGGCACCTTGATTGTTTTCAGTTTTTGTCAGTTATGAATAAAATCATCTGAAACATTCATGTGCAGGGCTTTACCTTTTCTTCAAAATTTGTTCTTTCTTGTGGACATATCTTTTCAGCTCAATTGGGTAAATACCTAGGTTATGTAGTTTCTTCCTTGTATACTAAGACTATGGTAAGCTTTGTAAGAGACTGTCAGGTTGTCTTCCAAAGTGTAGCACCATTTAACATTCTATCCAGCAGTGAATGGAAGCTCCTATTGCCTACTTCCTTGTCGGCAGAGAGGCAGGCAGAGAGAGAGGGGGAAGCAGGCTCCCCACTTAGCAGAGAGCCCGATGTGGGGTTCGGTCCCAGGACCTTAAGATCATGACCTGAGCCAAAGGCAGAGGCTTAACCCACTGAGCCACCCAAGTGCCCCTGTATAGTAAGGCTTGATGTTGGCTAGTGCCAAATCTCAACTTCCCTCGTCTTCAGTATTTTGTTTGCTATTCTGGGTCTTTTGTCTTGCCATATACAATGTAGAGACAGTTTATTAATTTCTGCAAAAATAGCTTGCTGAAATTTTGATGGGTGTTGCATTGAATTGATAGCTGGAGAAGGGGAAAAACTGAGATTTCGACAACATTGAGTCACCCTACCCATGTACATGGAATATCTCTCTGTTTATTTAGAATTTTTTTTAATTTCTTTCATCAGACTTTTGTAGTTTTTGTCACATAGATCCTCTGTGTATTTTTTTAGATTTGTACCTAGGCATTTCAGGGAGGTTTTGGTGCTAATATAAATTATATTGTGTTTTTAATTTCAAGTTCCAATTGTTTATTACTGGTATATGGAAAACAATTTGCTTTTGTGTATTAACCTTGTATCCTATGACTGCTGTAATGTAAGAGTTATTTAATTTTGTCAAATCTTTGGGATTTTCTACATACACAGTCATCTCTTTTGTGAGCAGAGAAAGATTTAATTTTTCCTTTTTAATCTCTATACCTTTTACTTCCTTTTGTTTGTCTTATTACACTAACTAGGACTTCCAGTAGTGTTGAATAGGAGTGGAGAGAGGGGGCATCTTTACCTAGTTCCTGCTTTGAAGGGTGAAACAACCTTTCATTTCTTCACAATTTAGTGTGATGTTAAGTTAGTTGAGTCTTTTGTAATTGTTCGTTAGCAATTTGGGGAAGTTATTCTTTATTTCTAGTTTGCTGACAAATTTTACCATGAATCACTGTTGGATTTTATCAAATGCTTTTTCTGCATCTATCTGTATCATCATTTGATTTTTCTTCTTTAGTCCATTGACATGATAGATTATGTTCATTGATTTTTAAATGTTGAAACATTTCCATACCTGGAAAAAAAAACCCTAGGTGGTCATGGTGTATAATTATACAGAAAAAGTCCTCAGCCTTTTCTGTCCTAAGTAGGGAGAAACCCTGCTCTTCCCCACTGTATTTCTCTACCTGTGAATCTCCTGTGTTGCTCATATGGGACGTTTCACTTCTGATGCCCTGGTCACCCAATGTGTGGAGGTTTCCCCATTCTCTGTGACACAACCTGGGTGTTCTACAATTCAACTCAATTCTGACACTATCTGCCTGGAGACAGCATCAGATTCCCCAGGTTGGGGGCAGGATCCCATAAAACTGCCCAATGCCTCTTTCAGATGCTGATTGCAAGCCCAGGTTATTACCTATTGAAAAGATTGCCATCTACAAGGTAACCAGAGGAGACGACATGGAGAAGGTCATGCATATACCCTCAGAAGAACAGAAACTTAGGTGAGAGACTGATTTTTGGTAAATGCCTGAATTATAGACCAAGACTTATCTCCTGACCGACCAATGAACATCTGCCAAGAATTTCTTGCCCTTCTCTAGCTGATGAGCATACTGCTTAGAATCAGGCTGGATTTCCCCCTCTCTGCTCTCTGTGTTGGTAAATACAGCCCATTCTCAACCCTAGAAAGATGTGCGTGCAGCATATGGCAGCATGCATTTTCTCAAATCGCAATTTCACTGCTATTCCTGAATAAAGTCCATTTTTGGTCATTTGATTTTGCCTCAGTTTACCGAAAAAAAAAAAAAAAGATTTGGGTTGACAATCTGTGCTTCTGACCAATCTTTTGGAGGTTCCTATGATCCTCTGCCTTGAACTTCAGATACCAGTCACAAAACCTGGTTGTTAGCTGCAATTGTGACCCATTGGCTATAAATCAGAAGCTCCTATCACCCCCTCCTCAGGTTTGGTAAATTTGCTAGAGCAGATTGCAGAACTTGAAGAAACATTTTACATACTAGATTACCTCTTTTTTTTTTTTTTTTTTTTTGTAGATTACCTCTTTTTATAAAAAGATGTAACTCAGGAACAACCAGATGGAAGAGCTGTCCAGGACAAGGTGTGGGGAAAAGGTGTGGAGCTTCCATGCCCTCTCCAAGCATACCACCCTCCCAGAACATCCACGTGGCCACAAATCTGGGGTCTCTCCCAAGCTTGAGCTTTGGATTTTTATGGAAGCTTTATTATATAGTCTTGATGGATTGAATCATTGACCATTGGTGATTTATTCAACCCCCAGGCCCTCTTCCCTTCCTGGACATTGAGGAATGGGAATGAAAGTTCCAACCCTCTAATCACATGGTTGGTTCTCCTGGAAACCCACCTCCATCCTCAGGTAGTGGAGAAAAGTCACCTCAAAGTAAGAGACACTTTTCTGACATCAACACTTAGAAAATTCCAAGGGCTTGGGAGTTGTGCATGAGGAATGATGGATGAAGACCAAATACATGAGAGAAATATATTTTAATAATCTGAAAGACCAAATACATATTTCTGTAACAAAGCATAATATTGCAGTAATTCTTTTTCTGTCTCTACAAATGAATATAGTCACATGTCACTTCTAATCTAAAGCCCTGCCTGAAGCCATAGGGAGTTTATTGCTTTCTACTTTGGAACTCGCACAAAACTTGGCTTCTACCTTTTATAGTACTTAACATAATATGTTGTTTTTACACATTCTAAGTTCTGTAACAATACTCTGAGCAGCTGAGAAAAGAACTTCTTTTTGAAAAACTCCCCTTGTACCTGTAGCCCTCAGAGTGTTCCTATTTAACAATAATTATCCTTATTATTCTCCCCTTTTCTAGTACTTAATGCTCTGCCAGACACATTTGAGTACTCAAAAATTTGTTGAAAGCACAGACATAAAACATGTTCCAAAGCCAGTCAGTAAAATGCTGAAGTATTTTCATGATATAAAGCTAATGCTGATGGTGACATATCAAAAAGAATCCCATTTATTTTCTGTGACATAGTAAATGAATAATCTGGCCGACTTTATCAGTAAGGCAGCTACAGATTTCTGACCTTTGAACCCCTGTGGGCTGTGAAGGGCAGAGAAGGTGGCACTGGGACTTTATCACTCGTCTGGGCTGCCTGAGATATGCACTGGTTGTGTATATGGCTCTGTAAATGTGCTGACATTGCACCAGACATTCAGGTTGCTTCAGTGACCCTGGCTTGGCTCTGAGGTCAGACTCTCTTATCCCATTTTCAGTCTGTCTTCTTCTATCTTGGGGTGGAAGAGAAAACAGGAGAAGACATTTTGTGTAATTATTATTGATTGGAGAGTCTTAAAATAAATAGCACCATCTCAAACCTGTGGAATGGATCAAGGGGTAATGGACAAAAGGAATCTCTTTCTTTTTGGAAGTTTCTGTGAAGTCCCAACAGAAGGGAAGGGTAATTTTAGGACTCTTTTATCCTCTTTTAGTGTGAGTCAGACATTTGGGAGACCCTCAGTATTTCAACTCTCAAATAAAAATGCCCATTGTAAAATGTTTATCCCAACCAAGGATCATGGCCATGTTTCTAGAGCATTCTTCTCTGTATGTGAGAACCTTTGAGATCTTGTTGCTTTCAGGAAAAAGGCTTTACAGCAGCCATGAAAGAATCCTATGAAAACCCTTACAAAGTCAAGTACAAAACACACCTGGGATATCAGTAATACTTATCAGCTATTTTAGTGAGAACTTTCTCTCCAGCATAGTGGAAATAATTTCAGTGAATTGCCTGAGCAGAGTTATTTTTGTTTTAAGAAACTGCGACCCTGGCCTGAAGGAGCTAGACTCTTCCTTCTTGAAAAAGTACCATTATCATTTTTCTTACTCTTATTTGAGTAAATCCATTTTCTAATCCTACTTATTGTTTTTCTCACCTTAAAACTTCAGATATATGTAATTACTTTCAAAGATAACACAGTGGTATAAGAAATTATTTTGCAAGTATTTTCACTTATAATTATTTCAATATTCCCATGAGGTAAAGATTAGGGAATTAAAGTATAATGAGATAATTTTTAAAAAAGATTTTATTTATTTATTTAAGAGAGAGAGAAAGTGAGAGAGAGAGAATGAGCAGTGTGGGGAGGCAGAGGGAGAAGGAGAAGCAGACTCCCCGATGAACAGGGAGCCCAGCTAGGGGCTGGATCCCAGGACCCTGGGATCATGACCTGAGCCAAAGGCAGACACTTAATCGACTGAGCCAACCAGGTGCCCCTATAATGAGACAGTTTTCAAGGTCATACATTTGTTAGGGCTACAGTGAAAGGCAGAGCCTCAATTTCCTGACCCTAAACCAGAATTGCTCCAAGAGACCACAGAGAATTGAACACGATGCATGCTACGGACTTTCCATCTATTAACTTGTAGTTGGGAGGTGTTATCATTATGTCAGTTTTACATATTGAGGGGATCAAGGCTTAGAGGGATAAGGCGATGTTCTCCAGATGATAGAGTCATGAACTGTTGACCAAGTTTATGGCCGAACATGACTGAGCCCAAACTTTGAGCTGTGTTAGAGCAGCTACGCAGCTTGGCCAGAGCAGGTTTTCTCTGAGCCCTGTCATGGTGTTTGGCTGTTCAGGTAACACCCGGTGCAAGAATGCCTGACTTTTGGGATCAGCCCAGGCTTTACTGGCTGCACTTCCGCAGCCTTGCACTGTGGCAAGAGGCAGCGCCATCAGGGAGGAAATATCTTAAATTGGGATGTCCAAAGGGGATACTTCTTTTCTACTTGGTTTGTTGGAGGGGTGCCTTTTCTTCTGTGTTCAATGGTGCTGTATGTGATGGCTGCCAGACTCACTCACATACATTAGTACCTTAAGGTCATTGTTCTTGCTGCCTTAGCCAACCCACCTGTAGAATGGGCCTGGGACACAGCCAGGGCTTAGGAGGGAGGAATTCCAAAGTTAGTTTATAACTTCTTCATACTTCATGGGGGCGGGGTGAAGACAAAAGCTATATTCATTGTAGATAGTGTTATCTCTTTACCACAGTCATAGAACTCAATATCTAGGCTTGAGATGGTGCAGTCTTATAAAGAAACCTCAGAGCTCATTGAAAATGTTATCAGTTACCAACTCACCACTGATAAAAAAGGCTATAATATTTACTAAGCAGTTAAAGTATCAGGCTACAAACCGTGAACTTTCCTAATACTGATATTTGATGTTTCTGGTGAAATTCTGTGCTTGAGATGATACCTGGAAAGTCCATAAAACTCCAAAGATCTATAAACAAGTCAACTTAACTACCTCAAATATCCTAACATGCCACTGGTACTTCAACTTTTCCACGTGTTTACTGAGAAGTAAAACTCAAACCACACTCGGGGGTTGGAAGCCATGTGGGCATGTGAGTTGGGGAATTCTGGGCTTCTAACAGGGATGTGGAATCCTTGGGTCCCTGGTTTACCAGAGGGGGTTAACCTGGTAAGTTTGTACTTCTTTTCAGTCAGGGTAATACAAATGGAGGAGGTTTTTTTTGGTCAGGAACTTGACAAGTGCCATTTAAACAGAGTATAATGATGGGTCTGACTGGTTCCCTATTAAGAAAAGTCAGGGAACTCAGTAGCTAACTTGGCTATAGTATGCATTTGCATTGGACTGGTAAACTTAACGCCTATTGCAGGAATGGAAAATGCCACTGACATATGAGTTACCGTTGCTGTGAAAACCATAACTTTGAGTTTATTGACTTTTGGTATGTTTAAGACTTTACCTGTTGTGTTAGCATGTTCAGGGTAGGAATGCCGAGTAGAATTCATGTCACATTTTCAGATGAAGACCGATTCTGCTTTAAACTCTTTTTTTCCCCCCTCCTAACAGGTTCTCTGAATCTACAGAAAGCTGTCAGAGACTTCAACTCTGGTTCAGTCGCTCCATTACCATTGGCTTGAATTAGAAAATACATCAGTCCTGTGTCCAACTCACAAAACTTAGACCCAAAAGGAAAAATAAATTCCTTGTGAGGTCATCCCTCTAGTCTGAACACTATCTGGTAGACTCCTTGAGCCACTAAAATGGCAAAGATCTTGGATGTCTGCCCAGCTGTCAGACAGAATGGAAGAGACAAGGAAAGTGGCCAGGAGCAGTGGCGCACAAGAACATGGAGCCTGAACAGGAAAACAGAGGAGATGGAACAGTGCTGCCTAATGATTAGAGCAACTTACAGGGGACCGAAGAAAAGCACGTCTGTGAGTGTGTGCGTGTGCGAGTGCATGTATGTGTGAATGCGAGTGTGCGTGTTGGGGGAGGGAAGGGGAGTGCTAATGAAAACCTTTCAGACACAAATAAAACACTTACTCATTTCTTTACAGGTATTCCGTCAAAAAGAGTGCCAGAAAATCCAGGAACAGAGCTGGTGGCTTTTTGTCTTGAAAAGCCAAACAAAAAGTAAAGGAATAGAAAAAAGTAGAGGCAGAGCTGAGATGATTGTAAGCTATATTTGGTAAAGTGATCTGGGTGTGAGTATGTGTCTGCAAATTCTAGCGTGTTCCTCAGTGCTCGACACTTCCTCAGTCTGCATTCACAGCCAGCTGTCTGATTACTGACCTTTGTAGAAAGAAGTCTGCTGAGATGGGGAAATTTCAACAGTTCACTTAGCAAGCTCGACGCAGAGGGGATCCTTCTTTCTGCAGTTTTACTTTTTCAGATGGGCTAGTTACTTATCTGAAGGGAGTTAAGAGGTCCAGCAACTCTTGAATCCTCCTCCTGTGAGCCTGAGATGTATTTTCCGAGAAGGTTCTTTTTAGGCGTTTTAAATATTGAGAACATACCGCCATGTTTATTTGATTTTATTCCTTCATTTTTCTAAAAAGCAATTTGATACATTTGTATTTCTTTCTGGATAAAATCATGTGAAATTATTTTATATTGCTTGACAGACTGCATTGTGAACCCTCATAGTATGTAATGTGGGTCAAGGAACGCATTACATATAGCGCACATTTATTGGACACACTGTAGTCTCTTAAAATATGGGTAAAAGCTGCTGTAAGCATCAAAATATCTCTATTCTTCCAAGAGCAAAAGATATTGGGTTACTGCCTCTTGGTTTGAGAGATGCAGTTTAAACATTTACTTTACATAAAAATACATATAAAATAGAGCCCATTTTTGGATCACCTTTGATCTGTAAGTGGTACCAAAAGGAATAAATTTTGCGGGGAACTCACCTATTCTTGATCAAGGTGGTTGGTTATTCACATATTTTTACAAAAGGTAAATATTTTGTCCATTGCTTAAGAATAAGAGAAGTTTCCATAAAGATGTGTGATGTCAGTTTTCTTTTTAAGAAGTTTTTTCTGACTTGCTAAATTCTTCTGTACCTGCATAATTTCTCCCCGAGTCCTTTCAGCTAAAAACCTATTTGAAGCTGATGTCCACCAGGGAGCATTGATGAACCTGTAGATCAAGGTTCTACAGGCACTTCCATGATCAGAGCAAAATCTTTGTTGGTTTAAGTTAGATCTTGTACATTATAGGAGCCACAATATGGTAGGGTTGACTGAGTCTGTATGTCCAATTTTTCTTTGTTGAGAACTCTCATAAAAATTCATATCTTTTGAAAAAAATAATTCCCAGGTCTGGATTATGTTCTGGTTATGTTTCTGAAAGCACAAACATTTTTCTTCCCAGAATTAGTGAGGGAGAATTAGGCTGATAATGGCTTATTTAAAAGTTGTATGCTCTATAGATATTTAAAAATTATATAGATCTAAATATTTTACATATATGTTGCTGAAATCATATGTATAATGCTAAAACATTTGTATATTCATACATCCATGTGTCTAAAAGAGGTGGTCTTTTAAGAAAAATACTTAATTTAGTCACTTGGAGAGACTAGTTGGGCTCCCGAGCAGTCTACAGAAAGAGGGGACATGAAAACCTCATAGAAAGCTGAAATAAGAGTTGAAAGAACCTAAGCACATTTCTAGGAATAAGTAGGTCTCATATGCAAATATATAAGTGTCTGCATTGCCCTGATGGAAAGCTTTTTGTAGGTTCAAATCTTCAGTAACTTTGGCTTTTTACATAATAAAAATCAAATAAAAGGCCCCAATTCCATCTCATGGAGATATAACCCAAGGTGCATAAAAAGTACATTTCTTTCCCAAACCACGAGCTGAACATCACTTTGTGGATTGTATGTCCAGTCACTTTCTGTGTATAGACAGGTTTCCATATGCCAGAGAAATAGAACTACTTCCAGGAATATGAATTTCACTGAGAGTTCTTTTCTGGAATATTTACAATGTGGTCATGCATCTGTGTTAAATTAGATCTGAACATTTTCTGCCGATATAACAAATCTTAAAATCTAAGATGCTAGTACCATTTTTTTACATCCCAGTTTGATTTTTAGATATCAGTTCAGGATTCTTCGCTGTATTGTTTTTTTAATGTCTTCTGTGCAGATGTAATTGTTTTCATTAAATATGATAGAAATGATATACTAAATGATTTTGAAAAATTGGCATAAAAGGAATCCTTGCTTGGGGAAAATATGTCATTTACACATACAAATAGAGAACAATTTGTAAACATTTGCAAGCATACTGGGTCTATGAAGAATTCTGTGTAAGTACAATTGTGTAACATTTCCTTTAGCTTCTCTTCAGTAAGTGATGTTTGATTTACTGTTTTCTGCAGACCATTGGGGATCTGGATTATAGACCTCAAATCACAGTTCTATATGGAAGGCTTCTTAATGAATTAGATTTTCAATAAATGCCACATTGCAAAGGGCCAAAATCCACCACATAAATTGAGGTACTGAATTGTATCGATCACTTTGATGAGTGTTCAAGTAAGCATTAACAAAAGAAAATACTTGAAGTATTAAATAATGGAATTTACAGTGGGCTCTTAATCATTCAGACATTTTCCCCAAATTTGCAACTGTATTTTGAGCGGCATCCAGTAGGCACTCAAAGTCTTTGTTGACCTAAACTCCGTGCCTTCTGCACAGATCATATGCCTTTGGATCCATTCTCCATGTGGCTGAGTGTTGGCAGTACTGGGAGAGCTCTCCTGACTACAGATTCTGAATGTGCAGATCTAAGGCTGGGCTTGCTCACGGCATGGTTTTGAAAGGATCCCAGAAGATTCAAATATGTAGACAGTGTTAAGAACCACCACTCTACTACTATATTTGTTGACTTTTTCTTTTTTTAATGTTTCTTCAATTCAGCAGTCAGATTTTTGGAGAGAAGGACATTGCCATGGAATATGGGAAGCATGTACATTGCAGTGGTGGGTATCTCAAAGGAGGATATGATGGCTTGGGAACCCATATTCAGGATTAAATGAATTGAGGGTCCCTCCAATCTAATGTTTACCTAAGAAGACGTTAGGAAAGAAGGTTGAAGATTTTTTTTAGCTTCTAACCCAGACAAGATTAGGTGAGAACATTACTAAGACATAAGTGTCCACTAAACTAAACCAGGCAAGTCAAAATTTATCTAGGATTACATACTTTGTAACAGGCAGCTTGTTTTTGTTTTTGTTTTGCTTTTATGGACTTGAGCTATATTGGGAAGTTTAGTTACCTAAGCTAAAATAATTTTTATGTGGCCTAGTCAGCATTTAGAGGGTGAATGGGTGATGGAAATGGAAAGCAAATGCCAACTCTGCGGGTCTGCGTTGCCTTCTCATCATGGCAAGGAGACAACAGAGCCTCTCATAGGGTTCTCTCCTCACCAACCACAAACCCGTATTTCACAGATAATTCTCCAAGGCACAATGATGGGAGTGCTCATTTATCAGCCAAGAAACCTGTTTCTTTTAATAACAACTGCATTAAAATTTTTGTTCAACTATAGTTTTTTTTTCCCCAACTATTAAAATGGCACTTTCCACAAAAGTTTTTATAATTGGCAGTTGGTTAGTCCTTAGAAAATCCTCAACCTTTAACAAATACTTTAGCACTATGTAAGCAAAAGATAAGAAGGAAGAGTAATTTTTTGTCCAAAAATTAAAATAAATCTGCTTGCTTGCTTCGTGCAGATAGCCTGAATATACCAGGTTGTGGGATTCATTCTGTGCTCTCTGGAATGTTTCACATTTTGATACAGTTAGATATCTTCCTCCTTCAGGTTGGTCTTCAACTGTCAAATTTTTCCTTATCCTCTCCTGTATGTGTTTAGACTTTTTTTTTTTTCAAGATTTTATTTATTTATTTATTTATCTGAGAGAGAGAGAGAGAGAGAGAGAGTACATGTGGGGTTGGGGAGGAGCAGAGGGAAAGGGACAAGCGGGCTTCATGCTGACCTTGGAGCCTGACTCAGGGCTTGATCTCATGACCCTGAAGTCATGACCTGAGTCAAAATCAGGAGTCAGACACTCAACTGACTGAGCCTCCCAGGTGCCCCATGTTCAGTCTTTCTATTGTCTTCAGTTTAGTTATGGGTTGTATACAATTCACTGAGGCCTTTCTACCTATTGGATATTTTTTCTTTAGAACCCACGGTAGTCATAAATTCAGTTTTTAGCATATGCTGTTTTTTTTTTAAGATTTTATTTATTTATTTGACAGACAGAGATCACAAGTAGGCAGAGAGGCCGGCAGAGAGAGAGAAAGGGAAGGAGGCTCCCTGTCAAGCAGGGAGCCCAATACGGGGCTCAATCCCAGGACCTGGGGATCAAGACCTGAGCAGAAAGCAGAAGCTTTAACCCACTGACCCACCCAGGCACCCAGCATATGCTGGTTTGTAATTAACATCTCATCACTTTGTATATGACCCGCTCTTATTCTTTGGTTTCTAGGGGAAAAAAAAAGACTCTACCTGAGCTTCCTTACAGCTCTGCACCATATTGTTCTGACACCTGAGGTATTACTTGGTTTCCATGTCAACATTGGCTTGTCTGGGAAAACCCTTGCTCTGATTTCCAATTATATTTACTTTGCTATAGATTTTATAGTTCATATTCTTATTGGTATTAATAACTTGATCAATTTAATGATCATTTATTAGCTACATAGAAGGAAATCATTCTGAACCAGAGGCTCATAAAGGTGAAAGCTGTAAACGTACTATCTTAGTGATATCTGGAAGAAAGCCCTGAGACATGGAACACTCCCTTTGATCAGACACCCATCCAGCCAGGTCCCTGAACACAGAAGAAGACAAAGAAGTTTAATGTTTCATGTTAACAATGGCTTCGGCTTCCAAACAACACTGTAAATCCTAGCAGGCTCAGTACAATTCCGTGGAGTATTATCTTAAGCGGTTACTCTGAATGAACGAGAACAGCTCACAAATGCTCATCTGTCCACAGCCACCCCAGGGCCCAGCCTTATCTCCCCTTATTCCGGGTCAATGCAGGGAAAGGTCAGTGGAGACCTCCCATAAGAAAAGCCAGAGGAGAGCAGTGAACACGACCGTTAGGCCCAGACGGGAAAATGAAAATGGCTTAGAAGACTTGCTAAAATCCTTCTTAGCTGGGGAGGGATTTGGGAAAGCAGGGTATTGCTTCCCAGGCATATCTTCCTCATCCTTCTCAGCCACCTTAGGAGAAGAGAACTTTGAAAAAGTAGGAAGAGAGGCTAGGCCTCTCCAAGGAGGAGATCCACACTGCCTGAAATATCCGGGCTCCTTGGAGGAACAGTGTCAAGTGAAAGATGAGTAAACAGAGATTTTAAAGGAAGGAAATAAAGACTGGCCAGGATTCTTGCTTCCTTGTGAGACTTTGTTCTCCTTCATCTAAACACTGCATGTCCGAGAGGAAGAGAGAGGAAGAAGAAGGAGGAGGGGCGAAGGGGCAGAAGAGGTGGGGAAGGGGGGAGAGAGAGATACAGATCTAAACAGAGACGGCTACGCCTTCTTTCAAGGGAAGTAGAACAAACGTCTGTACTTCTCTTGATACCTGAGAAAATAATCCTCACATCTTCCCCTTGTCAACCTGCTTGAAAACCTCATAGAATGGGGGTGATTGAGAGGCACATCGAGAAGGGCATGTGAAGGGGAAAGGAATCTTCTGTTACCTCCCCATAAGTGCCAGTGAATTCCAGTCTGTACTGCTTTCTGTATAGAGCCGCTGAGAGACACTTCGTTGCCCCCCTTTCTTTCTTTTTTTCTTTTTGTAAATACCAGAAACTTCTTTGTCAATTCTTTGAAGCCTAAGGACCCTTTTACAGAACAATTCTTTTAAATACGTAAAATAAGTTACAGAGGATTACAAAAGACACCTATTATATTGAAATAGACTTCTACCAATGGATCCCTGAGTGTGTCCATGGGGCCCAGGTTAAGAATCAATGTTAAATAGGGTCCTGCCAAAAATCAGGGTCCCTGCAGGGGATAGGGGGCGCATTCAAGTTAAGTTCCTTTGAAGGCTATTTAATAAAGAGATGTTTACAAACCAAGGGTAGGGAGTAGAGAAAGCATGCAGGGTTATAACATACATGGTTCCAGAAACTACAGGGCCATATTAAGAGCAAAGACAAAAGGAGAAGAAGGGGGTTCAGTGAGTAGTGAGGCACTTATTGAGAAGAGTGCCTCAGTTATGGGAATGGGCTCCCATGGGTGCTGTTTACAGGGAGGGAGCCTGGAGCACAGGTACCTGACTTCATTCCTCCCGATCCCCATATGGGGCTCCCCAGAGATGCTGTGCATCAAGCTGACTAAAAAAAAAAAAAAAAAAGAAGAAGAAGAAGAAGACATAATTTGATTTAGGCCTCAACAATTGTCCTGTCTGTCCTCGAGTCAGAGACCTCAGGTCCTTCACCTCTCACTTGGCCCTTGTCCTGTGTCTTGTGTTCTATTAATCATCATCGAAAGGTAGCATATGGAAGCAGGTAAATTACCACGCACAGATGACATCGGTAAAAAAATCAGTTACCATAACTCAAGTCTTTATTTTTGTTGGCAAATATTTAAAAATACTCTAAAACATATGTGGCATTAGAGTAATTGATTCCGCTCCCCCCACAACCCACCTTTTTGCTAGAATAATTTTTCTTTTGTGATTGATGTAAAAAACAACACTCTCTGATAGATTTCTCAGGAAATCTCATTATTTGCAGGTTAGCTGGCTCAGGACGTCATCTGTCTGTGCTGAAGGAGAAATCCTTTAGAAGTTTCATCTTGAGAAACGGTTAAATTCACCAAATTCTTTGGGAGCAGCTCTTTGGTCTTTGAAAATGTAGGTGGAGTACTTAGAACTATTTGAAAAGTTATTTGTTCCAATGGTTTGTACTGTCATTCTACATATTACACAAGACCCTTTAAAAAGGGAAAGAAAAAAAGAATGATTATTATCAGCTCATGAAGAATCATTGAGAAAGTACACCCAGTGTTCCCTGATGACTTTCCTTTTGTGATAACAGAGCAGTAAGGAAGATCTGCCCTGACATGCAATGGTCTGGCCAAAGAGGCATGTGGTCATTTCCCATGGTGTGAAGGTAGAGCCACTGCAGAAATGGGACTCAGCCTTTGCCTCTGTGAAATGATTTGCATACGGGTGTACCAGAAGTTCCCAGAACTTCACTCCTGGGTATTCCCCTCCTCTGTTTCCACGGCTGGCTGCCTGAGTCTGTTTGGGTGTATGTCTGCATGTGTCATAATGTTCTGTTTTAAAATACAGCAAAGTTCAAGAAGTTTTGCTTCCTTAAAAGCAAGCCTAGCTGTGAAAATCCTGAGCTGCTTTCCACAGGTTTTTATTTTGTTTTGTTTTGTTTTTAAAGTACAAAGCAGTTCTCTAAAACCGATCCCTCAAACCCTGTGCTAGGATGTTAAGTTCTTATCTGATATTGATGTCCCTAAATGCAAGGTTGCTACCACAGTGCTTGTCTAGCCTTATTTCCCTTTCATGGAGATCCTAACGCAAGCAGATAACTTGAGGGCTGGAGAGCATATTTGCAGATGGTGTTTGTTTGTTTGTTTGTTTTGTGAAATCGTCCCTTTTCTTTTCTTTTCTATTCTTTTTTTCTTTTCTTCCTTTCCTTTCCTCTCCTCTTCCTTTCTTTTCTTTTCTGGCAGTGATTCTCTGCAGAAGAATTTTTTTTTTTTTTTTAATGAATTCTCAGAGGGTGAACAAGAGATGAAAAGGGAAGAATGGCTGAATATTTCTGCTAGTGTCTTGACCACAGCAGCCCTAAAATGTTCTGTTTATTAACATGGGGGAATGGTTTGTGTAAGGTTAATACTGGGATCACTGAGCCGGGTCACTCCTCCCGTAGTGTCTGCATGGATTAGAAAAGGCTGCCAGGTGCCCATCTGTTAGCAATACAAGCCCAGCCACAAACACAACTGTCGTGACAACCACACTGAGTTAGTCTTTCAAATAAAACTTGTTAAAAGCTACTGCCCTCCAGCCTCCACCCACTGCAGTTAACGGCATGAAATCCCCCTGTAACTAGTATTTATTTTCTTAGGCGTGCCTTACTTGAGCAGCTGTGCCGTACCAGCCTTTGATCAAAACTAACCCCACCAAGAGGAGCATTTGCAGTCTCCTGAAGGTCAGGATGTGTTTAGGGTGGTGTCTGAAAACAGGGTCCCACCTGAACTTTCTCAGGCTGTGGCATCTGCATCCAGGGTCCTCTGGGCTCCTCTATGTTCCACGGTCTTTCAGTCTAGGAACTGATGGCCAGCTGATTTCTTCCAGATGATGGCCAATCATAAAGACAGCCTTAGAGTAGAGCCGGGAGTGCGAGGGGTGGAAAGACTCACCTCAAAGCGGTGCCCTCTCCCCAGCCCCCCTGGTTTTCCCATTTTGATGAACTTGGGTGGCAAAGGTAAGTTTGGGCTAATTTTAGCTCACCTGTGAAATCTGAGTTGAGAACAGAATCGAAGCTTTAACAGAGTTCACTGGCACTAGATTTCCTGTAGTGTGCGTTTTCTTTTAACTTTTATATTTGAAATTTTAAGAGATCAAATGGACTAGTGACCCTTTGGTATGACTCTTCTATCTAAAAGCAATTTAAAATGCTCTCAATATGCTCTCTAAGGAGCTGGTACTTTTAGACGACCTGCTCAAAGTAGACACGTTGTCTTCAGGTAGGCTGGTAACATGGGCACTCTGCTTAAAGAAAAAAAAAAAGGTGAAGGGTAGGAAAAGTGAAATGATGATGAAACACATTGTGTATTTCTGAACTCTATGTACCTTTTGAAAATGAAAAAGAGAAGAGCCTTCTTCGATTGTTAGAAGAACACCAAAACGCATGTCTGTATCTGAACGATGTGATCAGTACCAAGCCCTGAGGAAAACAATGATGCCTCAAATACTGTAAGACAATTGGGGCTTTTGAAATACCAAATTCCAACTTCTACACAGCCTGGTACACACTGGCTGGTACACAAATAATACACATTATTTATGGAATGAATGAGTGGGTAAAGGAGAGGTGAGAAAGATGAAGATAGCATTAAAGAAGAAACTTTATAAGTATAAATCAACATGGGTCAAAATTTTATGCGATGTATTGGTTAATGAAGAAAGCAATAAGATATTACGACTGGTTTAAGAGGAAACTCAAGAATCACACATGCAATGTAGACCAGGAACGCTGAAGGGGAGGTGCCAATGGATAGAAATGGCAAAACTGGCCCATAGCCACAAGGCAATGACTAATTGTCCTTCCATGGGACCCAGTACACAAATTCTGTGGCAGGATTATTTGCCTAGTTCTCGCTTTCCACAAATTAACTTGTATCTCTATAGAGCTGTAAAACATCCCAGCCAATGAGAAACAAAAGTGCATATCCTATAGAATCAAATATTCCTTATAATCCCAACATTCAGTTGAAGGATACCAACAATCCCTTGGACCCGTTTCAAATTCCTTCCCTAGAGTAGCTAACATGTACATCGTATTTATGTGCCAGACACTGTTTAGGATTAAATGCTTTACATAGTAATTCATCATATTTTCACCACAGCTCCAGGTGTTGGGTACTTTTTGCAACCCCATTCTACAGTTGAAGAAGCAGAGAGAAATTAAGGAACTGGCCCAAACTCATAGAGCAAGTAAATAGGGGGCCAATATTTGGACACAGCTGTCCGACTTCATGATCCCAGACTCTGGCTGAGGGTGCAGACCTGCCTGAGGTTGGAGCTAATCAATGAGGTGAACCAGCCTGGAAGAGGGGCTACTGTTCACACTGGTCTTGAGGTCACATGAGAGAGCCTGAGGGTTGGGGGCGTAGGGCATTTGAGGCTCTCCTGGATTCTCCATTGACCTTTCGAGTAGAAATGAGTGCATTGTGTTTCTTGGTGTTCCTTTGTTTATTCGTCAAATCTGCAACTGCCCAGCACTTCGATTTGCATGGTCTATGGACTCAGATGTCCTTGGCAGTAGTTAGCAGAAATAGCTTCATGGCAGCTTGAGTGGAAGCGAGTCATCACAGCTAGATAGCTGCCTATTACAAATTCAAGTAGCAAGTGAACTGGGGTCAAATATGGGTCAAATAGATTTGCTTCAGGACAGACCCTTCTGTTTGCTCAGGTCAGCTTTAGGGAGGAAGGTCCCTTAAGGAGGCCACCTGCCCATCCCACTTTCACACCAGGGGGGTGCTTGGCAGCATTCCCATGTGCTGCCTTGATTCTTTATCCTTAGGGGACCAGACCTAGTTTTGTGGGGCAAATACAGAGTGCTGCAAACTCACAGACTGGCAAAAAGTCTGTCCTGTTCATTTTCTCCCCTAGTTTTACTGTTTCGTATTAAAAAAGAAGGTCCAGGAAATATTTAGTACAGCTGTAGAGCTGTGTCCCAAGAGCTATAAAACTTCCTGGTCCTTGGCCTCCTGTGATCTCTTATCCTTACTCCCCCTGAAACTGGGACAATGATTCCTGGGGAGGTCACTGATGCATTGTGTCATGCATGTGCAAGTCGACTGCAAAGGTTCAAGGGCAAGGAAAGTGACTGTAGAGCTCCCATTCCCCGGTTGGCCACCTCCTGCTCTGAGCTGGGACAGCTCAGCCACACCCCAGTTGTGCCCCAGAAAGAAAAATCAGTATCGGTTCTCCTACATTCAAACATGCATTCTCTTTGCTTTAAGTAAAACCAGAGTAAAGATGGTAAGCCACTTGCAATTTTGGAGAAGAGTGAATTTTGGGGGAAGAGGGCTGTTTTTCGTTTTTGTTTTTGTTTTTTTTTTTTTAAATGAGCTTTGGCCCTTTATGTATAAGTTCGGTTTGAGTGGGAACATAGCTGATATTTTATATGATTCTTCATGGAGAAAAATGAAACAAAGCCTTGTCATGATAATCAAAATAATCGAGTCCATCTCCCTCTCTCTCTCTCTCCCTCTCTCTCTCTCTCTTTTTTTTTTTTTTTTAATTGCTGTGTCTCTGAAAATTTCCTTTAGGGAGACTTGGTGGGAGAAGGGCACTGGATCCCATTTTATCTGCAAGGGACAATGTCAGAAAGGGAGGTCCATGGGGGCAGAATGATGATGGTTTATGTGTTCATACATTAGTGTTGTCCTGGATCCGGGGCTGATCATGGGCATGTCTTCCCCACTCTCTTGTCTTGTTTGTCATTTGAAATTGGCCATGGTAGGAGGACTTACATCACAATAACTGGCAAACATGACAAGTCATAGCTTTCCTCTGACCCTGTCCGAGTGTCCCGGGTGCTAAACATGCACCAGCAGACAACTTCACACTCCCCAAGGGCCCAGAACGGTGTTTGACAACAGCTGGCATCCAATAAATACCCATTGAGGGAATAAATGAAGAAAATGTCGCTCTAGTAAAATAAATAATATCCTCAAGGTACCTAAGTTTAGAATTTTATCTTGACTTTTCTTAACCATATAATTTAACTTAATTGTTTCGTAGGCTGTATTTAAGTTGCTTTTCACACTTTGCTTCTTTGGTCTCCATACACAGTCTCCTACGCCAACTGGAAATTTTCCTCATTTTATAGAGAGAACATGAAGATTCAGGGGTGAGCATAGCAAAGGCCGTGGGGGCTATCAAAGGGCAGAGCTCACACTGAAACCAAGATCTGATTGATTTCAAAGATGCTGTGTGGCCATGAGACACAAATGCCTCAGAAGGAGGTAAAGGAGACCCGGGTCTTCGCAGAAGGGAGAGAACCTGAGGCCTCTTCTGTTCAGCTGTGAGGCTACTTAAAGAGCAGTGCCACAGAACCTCTAGCTCTACACACCTGCCCTTCCTCCCTGTTGAGAGACATGAGAGCAGACACACATTACCAGGTTCAGCCAGCATCAATACACTTGGGACTCAGGGCCATAAACTTCAGTCCCTGTCTCCCCCAACACTGTCTCCAACCATGGAGGACCCATGCGTTGACTGAGCAGAAGAGACCCAGTGTTGTAAAACAGTTATAATATTTGATCTTCAGCATGAAGATAGCTATCTCTGAATGTATTTACTTGGTAAAAGATGTCGGCATCCCAAGAGTCACCCCTGGGGTTCGAGGCTTCGGGTTGCCTCATGTGCCCCTGTTGGTTAGTAGAGTGATGACAGAAGCTGGTCTCAGCTCTTCGAATATCTTCAGTGAAAAGGCTGAGATAAAATATTTAATTAAGCTCAACCCCCACCCCACCCCCTGCCATCAGCCCGCCCACATCTACCCGGTCCTGCTCCCCTGTCAGGGGCAAGCAGGCAGCTGCGTGCTCATCTCTCTCCTTCACTGATTTTCTCCTCCTGGGCCCTTTACCTGCCCACTCACTGCACACAGAAAGGAAAATAATGAGAGGGGCCATGTGATACGGCACAACAATGGCTGGTTATGGCAGGTCCACATTCTATATGAAAGAGAGAAATAATATGGCTGTCACTGTAGGAACGAGAATGCTCATGGGGGAAATACAATAATGTGAAGTGCACCTATTCAGCTACATTGAATGCATCTGAGCTAAAATTAGGATGTAAGGCAATCAATCCTAACCATATTGCTGTAGTCTGCTTTGAATAAGATTTTCAGACATTCAGAAAGAAACTCTAGAGTGCACTTCCCTGAAACTTTGGTGCCTTCGTCAAGAAGAATGTTGCTATTTCCTGTCCCTAAAAGTTGGTTGTTTCTAAAACTTCATTTTATGGGGTGCAGGCTTTGAGATTTGTCCTACAACCTGTATCCTTCAGTCCAAGGCTGGCTGGCTGGCTCACCGGGGCTCTCCAGATAGAGCAGACCATGTGCCTCCACCTGGCTGGGGAGGCATCGGGAATAATTTTTGGGTGTTATTGGTGACCTTCTGCGAGGGTACAGCACAGATGGCTATTTCGGTCCTAAAAGCCAAAATCTAGGAAATCTTTTTTTTTTTATTTTTTTTTTAGATTTTATTTATTTATTTGACAGAGAGAGATCACAAGTTGGCAGAGAGGCAGGCAGAGAGAGAGAGGAGGAAGCAGGCTCCCTGCCGAGCAGAGAGCCCGATGCGGGACTCGATCCCAGGACCCCGAGATCATGACCTGAGCCGAAGGCAGCGGCTTAACCCACTGAGCCACCCAGGCACCCCCAAAATCTAGGAAATCTTAACAGCATACATGGAAGAAAGTTAATGCTGTGACTCCATAAAGAACCCTTAAAATCAGTAAGATAGAAATAGAGCTGAGAGTGAAATAAAGTTCCATGTCTTCCCAAATTGTCAAGCCCATTGAGATGGGAAGGATGGACTGTGACCTGTTTGTGTAGTCTCTGGTGGGCTGGGTTTGGGGTTTTGACATCACTCGAGTGCAGCAGAGAGGCTCAGTGAGTGGGTGGAGGGAAAAGTGACACATGGATAGTTACATTTCCAAAGTCTCGTTCTATGGAGAGCAGGTTGAAGAGGCTGGGATAACAGCCTGTCCTGGCGACATCAGGAGGGTCCAGAACAAAGACAGTGGTAGCCAGAAAAAGCCTGGAGGTTATGGAAGATAGTTAACGAATGAATGATTTTTTTTTCAGAGGAAACACTGGCAGACTTGACAATGGTTTGGAGGCAGGGGTGAGGGAGAAGGGGTCCAGGATTGATCCCTGGGCCTCTACCTGTCTGATTAAAACACTACAGCCTGAGGGGCAACTGACAACACCCAGCACTGGAAAGGAGTGGAAATGTTGCTGAAGGGTGGGAGACGGGACTCGCCTGCTCACAGGAGCTATGGCACTGTCACCTGGTGATACTTCTAGGGTCAGGTATGAGGGCTGAGCTGCAGGCGTAAATCCACCCTCATCTGGTCCTCTGGCCATAGGTAGACTTTGGGGCATGGGGAGAGAAAGACATGGAGACAGTCTAGGATATAGGAACTTCAGAATTACACATCCAAGTGGAAGATGATGCATTCGGACGCCGCGAGGTAAAGGAGTGGCCAGGGAAACAGGAAGAAAGAGGAGGAAAGTCAGAGGTGGCTGCTCACAGAGAGGGCAGAGAGCTTTCTAAGTCAAAGGTATGGACCGGGGCTGAACCTGGCTGGCAGGTCAACTGGGCTCAGCAACATCACGCTTATGGACCTCTTTAGTGAGAGTTGTTTCAATTAACTTAGCAATGGTACGGCCCAAACTGGAGTCAGCTGAGAAGTGAGAGGAAGCTAGGAAATGAAGGCCACAAATGTAGAAAGACCTTTAAAGAAGGTTGGCTGTGAAAAGTGGTGGGGCACGAAAGAGGTCTGCTTGGGAGGGGAGAGGGAGATGGAGAGAAAGAGTGAGGTTGGGAAGTAGGGAGAGAGGGGGAGAGAGAGAGCACAAAAGGAAGAATGTGAATCAGACAGGGAAGAGCAGATCAATGGAAGGAAGTTCAGTCAGAGGAGGGTGTGGGCATGGTCAGGCTCCAGGACACAGGCACATGATTATCTGTACTTGGAAGAGAAATGGCTTTTCTTGAGTGATAGGAGGAAAAGCCGACTGGAACAGGGTGTAGATGGAGACAGAATTCTCGACTTGGCATCTGGAGAGGTGGGAGTTCCCTAAGATGGCTCCAAGTCTTCTCCATAACACAGGAGTCAGAAGAGAGGGGGGTGGATGGAAAGACCATGGTGCAGATTGGACAGTGGGCTACTGACTAGACAAACGTCAGAGTAGAAAATCTGCTCCAGATGGCAAACTCTTCTAATCTCTGCTTTAGAATCTTGTCTGCATTGAGAAAAAAGCATTTTTTTTGTAACTGCCACCGTAGCAGGAACAGGAGAAGGTACTGTATTAGTTGGCTAGAGCTGCCATAACAAAATTCCACAGCATGGGTGGCTTATAATACGAGTGAAATTTATTTCTCACAGTTCTGGAGGTTGTGAGAAATCAAGATGTGGGCAGGTTTGGTTTTTGTGAAGCCTCTCTCCTTGGCTTGTGGGCAGCTGCCATCTTGCTTTATCCTCACATGGCCTTCTTCCTGTGGTGCCTATCCCTGGTGTCCCTCTTTTGATAAAGACACCAGTCATATTGGATTAGGGTCCACCTGTATGACCTCTTTTAGCCCCAATTAAGGGCCAGATTTCCAAATGTGGTCACATTAGGGGTTAAAGCATCAACATATGAATCCTGGGAACACAGTTTAGTCCATAACAGGTAAAGATGGATTTTCTTTAGAAAGTGAAAATGTGTGGCTTATTATGGTTGAGCTTTTGTTTATAGGCTCCAAGCAAGTGCTTGTTTTTCCTGTGTGTGTGTGTGTATGTTTTTTTTTTTTTTACATTTTATTATAGCTTTCATCCTTAAAGTCTGTTAGCTCTTTGTACTTTATAACTTTCTTTCTTTTCCACCTAGTGTAACATCAATTTCTCCATAGAAATTTTTCATACCCTGTCTTAGTCCAAAAAGAAGCTTGTGGGGAAAGAAGGGAAGTGAAATTCATCCAGTTCTTTT
Organism: Neogale vison; assembly: GCF_020171115.1. Classification (NCBI taxonomy): domain Eukaryota; kingdom Metazoa; phylum Chordata; class Mammalia; order Carnivora; family Mustelidae; genus Neogale; species Neogale vison. The sequence continues at coordinate 84,913,407 of NC_058095.1, forward strand.
TTAAGTAGACCCAAGGTAATGACATTGTTCCCGCTTTCCTAAGGATTCTCTTGAATAAGTTGTTCTGAAATGCTTTTGAAAGGAGATGAATTAAAAATTTTTACAGCAACCAGTCTTGTAGTAAAGATAGGTTAGAAAAAATAAAGAAAAAGAAATATTGATTTTTTTACTGTAAGTGAAATAGTTTCACAAGTATTTCTCTTAGGAAATTTTCAAAATACTTGCTTCTTCATAGAAGATTCTGACAAAGTAAATGCAGTAAGTTTTTTTTAAAGGTTAGATTTGGTCTTTTCCCTCAATTGGTCTGTCTTTAAACTTCCTAATATGATTATGACTTACAAATATATATCATCTATAACCCATTTTACCCTGTATAGTCAGAGATAAAACTACTGATAGCTTATTATCTGATGTATCACTTCAGGCTAGGTTTGGCTGTGCGTTTCAAAGACCTGAAAAAAAAAGTAGTAATACCAGATAGGAAAAATTTCATTTCCTCATGTTAATCAGCCAAGAGAAAGAATGTCCAGGATTGAGGTGCCGCTGCACCTGCAGAGAACCCAGGCTTTTTCCAGGTCTCTGCCCTGATTTTTTTAAAAAAATAAATAAATAAAGCAAAAACAAAAAAACTTTCTCCGCATAGTCTAAGGTGGCTGCAAGAACCCCAGTCACCTCATCTGATTTCCAAACAGAAATATGAACGAGGACTGAATCTTCTCCTCTAAGGAGCACTTCTGGAAATTCCACCCACTTCCAGTGAAATTTCACTGCTCAGAACTTACAACTTATCCAGAATAAATTCAGAACTCTGTTGCTAAGGAAGATGGGGAGAACAGGTGCCTGTGGCCACAGAGACCCCCAGCCCCTTTGCCCATCATGCATGTGCCACAGCTGCTCGGGGGACATTGAAATGCAGGGACTCTGACCTCCTTGCTCTGGCAGACAGAACCCTGGACTTCATGAGAGCAACGATGATGGTAATAAATCCAGAAAACACATGAACAGTGCTTTGACGGTTTGTACAGCATTTTCATACCTGTTATCTCAGTCCTCGTAATGTCGTTGTGAGACAAACAGGATCCTAGTGGCCTGGATACTGATAATTCTTTTGTAAATTACCTAAAACAATATAACCCATAAAAGATGAGGCTCCTATGGCAGGATCTGACTTAAAACTCCGTGTGTCATCTGCCAGACCAGGCTGCCTTGATATGCCTGATTGTGCCTCTGCACCCCTCTGGGCCATCTTTCAGGGACCCCGGGGGCCAGGCTAGACTGGTTCCCTTTGCCTCAGTCTCCTGGGTGCAAGCCTCACAAACATGGTTATCCTCCACTGCTGTTGCTGCGATCTGTTCACCCTCTGTCTCCCACTGCTATGGTAGCCTCAAGTATACACACTTCTCTGCTATTCCCAACTCCCTTCCAAATGATCTTCTAGAACACAAACCCAGGCATGTCACTCATCTCCTTAAAAACCTTCTAAGGTTCCTCTTGCCTTCAGGATCACTCCAGCTTCTGTGGCAATCCCGGCCCTTCACAACTGGAGCTCACTGGCCTGTAGTCTCACTGGCAATTTTTTCACTTTTGGGTTTCCAGCAAGTTGGGGTGACATCCACTGACCTAATGGTTCCACTCCCTCTCTATTCCTGTCCTTGCTGCTTCTTCCCCTGACTGGTCCCTGTTCATCCTTCAGAGCTCAGTCCAGGCTTCGCCCCTGCTGGGAAGCCCCTGACCCAACAAAGCCTGGCTAGGTGCCCTGACAGAGTGCTCAGCCCTGTGTTGCATTTTTTGTGTCTTGTTCATCTCCCTAGCTAAACAGCTAAACCTGGAATGTGAGATCTTACCCATGTCTTTTTTTTTTTTTTTTTCTAAAGACCCCACTCATTCACTTGACAGAGAGAGATCACAAGGAGGCAGAGAGAGAGAGAGGAGGAAGCAGGCTCCCTGCCGAGCAGAGAGCCCGATGCGGGACTCGATCCCAAGATCCGGAGATCATGACCTGAGCCGAAGGCAGCGGCTTATCCCACTGAGTCACCCAGGCGCACCACCCATGTCTTTTCATTCTAATGTTTTGACATCTGGTACCTTGCAGACCCTCCCTGGACTAGCCAGTTCCTAGAGATAGTGAAGACTGGCCCGTGAGCATACCCTCTACACTCAAACTAGCCCAGGGATACCACTCCCCCCCCACCACCTCCTTTATCGAGCTGTTACACTCTGTAACACTATTCCCCTGCCCTTCACCTTGGTTCCGACAACTTGGGGCAGCCCCTATACCCCAGAACCTCTTGAAATTATTCAAGTAAGTCAGTCCTACCCTGCTTACCTGTTTCTTTCCACAGAGATGGCAATCAAGTCTCTCGCCCATGTTTCCTCCCACGAGCCTCCTCCTGAGTCACCCTGGTGCTTCCCCATGGGGCCCTGCTTGTCACCGTATACCTCCCGCACTTGGGAACTGTGAGTCGGAAATTTTTTTTTCAGGGGCGGTCTCTGAAATCTGTTGGCCGCACTATACCTGGATAACTATAAACCTATATTTTAAACTGGGAGAAGTCTCTGTCTCATCCACCACAGTCACCTAACACCCACTCAGTGCTTGACACATAGTAGGTGCTTCATATTGGCTTCTAAGGTGGGATAAAGAAGGGCAAGTGAGTAGTTCAGTTTGGGAGAATATCCAGGCAGGATGCGTTAAGGGGAGTCATTTGAGTGGGGCTTGAAGGAGAAGCAGGGTTTCACGGGGTGCAGGGGAGTGGACAGGACATTCAAGGGAGGTCATCAGCCGCTGCCTCAGCCTGTGGTGCCGCCTGCTCTGCCACCTCCCCTCGTGGTCCATCCTTGACACATTGGCTTCTGATCACCTCCCCGGAGGTCTCCCTGACCACTCAAACCATGTAGAAGTACCCAATCAGAGGATTTTCATAGCACTTTGATACTCTCTTCTTAGGACCAAGAACAATTCGTAATTTTACATTTATTTGTGTAATTTGATGACTATGTCTGCCTTCCCCGATATGTCAGCTCAGGGAGAGGAAGGGTACCCTCTTTGTTCACTACAGTATCTCTGTCCTTCACAAGATACTTCTTCTAGTAAAGGTGCAATAAGTACTTGTTGGGTAGAGGAAAGCATGGCTGAATCCAGGAACAAGAGCATTTTGGAATGGCGGAACCATGAGGTAGGAAGGGGATGTTCTAGGGTGGAGCCTGGACCTGGCTGGGCAGCTGCTCGGGGTTTCAGCACTGCAGCCTGTGCTTCTGAACCAACCCTTATACAGAGAGAAGATCAGACAGTCAGAGAGGGTGAACACAAACCAAGGCGAAGAGGTGGGAGTGCCTCAGAAAAAGGTGATGCCTATGGGAAGGAGGGTCTTTCAGTAACCCAGAATGTATCGTAGGAAGCTGAAGTTGAACCCCTTCAGAATATTTGCCCAGTTCCCCTGTCCCCGCCTCAGCTCTACTGCCATGACTGAACCGACCCTGTCTCCGAATCCTAGCACTTGTCTATTTCTAACCCATAGCTATTCCATGCTAGCCTTTTCTTTCTTTTCTTCCTTTCTTTCTTTCTTTCTTTCTTTCTTCCTCCCTTCCTTCCTTCCCTCCTTCCTTTCTTTCTTTCTCTTTCTTTCTTTCTCTCTCTCTCTCTTTCTTTCTTTCTTTCTTTTTCTCTCGTTCTTTCTTTCTTTTTTTCCTTCCTTCCTTCTTTCCTTCCTTCCTTCTTTTTTTTTTAGCCAGGGAAGAAAAAGCTAGTGCTTTCCAAGAAAAGTGCAGTACATTCAAGAAAAATGTAGAGCCACTTTTTTATGATGGCTCATTTGCAAAGCTTAATTGTCGGGCTCTTTTAATAGAATCCATCATATGTATGCATATTGCTATATAGAGCTCTTATGCTATTAGGTTTTACACATGGACACTGTGAAAAGGAGAGAATATGATCCTGATTTTTCTATTTGTGATTTAAAAAAAAAATAATGGATAGAAAACAAAGGGCAGGGTCTTGAATTCTCAAGTCCCTAATTACACACACACACACACACACACACACACACAGTACACATGAATCCACCATCCTTAATATGAAGAAAGGCCAGAGTGTCACTGTTTCTCTATGCTAACAACTCCCGTGTTATCTCTTGACTGGGATGGATTTAATAACTGGGAGACTAAGAGCCATTGAGATTTGATGACCCTTCAGTGGCCTCAAGTTATAGGACAAAAACTCGTGAGGAAATACCTTCTAAGGACTTCGCCTTGGTGATTTCCGTAAATGACTCCGCTTTAAATTGCTGGGATTGTGTGCCCTCCTACAATTACTGCCGTTCTAATTTCCTGGGACTAATTTTAGAGGGTGGAAGATTTTAATCATGGAAAGGAATTGTTTCCATTGTTCAGAATAACTTCAGAAGCCGAGTTGAAAGCAGGCGCCCAAGCAAGCCCCCAGAAAATTCCACAGGGACTGGGCGGGCCGGGCCTGTCTACAGCCTGAAAGAGAAAACCCTCCATGAGCCAGGGCCTCTCCGATTCTCCCGCTGAACTTTTGAGACTCATTTAACCTTAAATGTGTCACCAAGGAGCCGTGGCGTCTAAAGATTTAGGGAAGATCCTCAGAATGAGTTTCTAGGCATCATTCTTCCTCAAAGAAATTTCTAGAGATTGAAGAGAGCCTTGGTACGTTTTTGTGACCTTAGGATGCTGACCTTCTATACTCCTGTCAACAGAAAGGCCTTGAGGGGGGATGGGGGGGCGTCAGGAGGGGGGAACAGAATGTTGTAGGGAGAGGGTGGCTCCCCTGTCCCCATGGTTTAGAGCTTTGTTTACTTCTTTCCCTCTCCATGTCATCTGAGCAGGAGATGAGAGGAGATGCTGACCAGGCTGTCAACAAAGTGGCCTTCCTATTATGGAGTATTAAAGGGCTCTTCCCTGACACACCTGGAAACCCACTTCAAAGTCGGGCCTGCCCACGGTGGAACTTGTCAAGCCATGGGAACTTCCTGTGCCCTCTGCATGACCTCCTCAGAGGTAATTTCCTTCTTTCTGTCCTGTTGGTATAGACTCCACCCCTGGCCCCCCACCAACATGCACTAACCTAAGTTTAAGATTTAGAATTTATGGAAAAACAACTGCTCCATGTAATGATTATCACCTCCTAAAGGTGAGCAGGCAGGAAAATGTGGAGTAACAAGACTGCTGGCATCCTGTGGCTCCCTCGCCTACTTGGACTGTACCGTCTTCGCATGCAGAAAATTACAGCTGGACAAAACCTCGCCATCTCATCTTCCTTGAGACATTCCTCATGCTGCCTTCCTGCCAGCAGACCCCGTTCTTCCTTTGAAAACTTCCCAGAAAAACCTGTGCTGGAACAAAACCCTCAGCTCAATAAATTTGCAACGTATACAAGGTAAAAAGAGAACCAATGCCCAGAAAACACCCTTGGTCGAAGGTAGGGTGAGTGGGAGACTGAGGAAGGACAGCGGCAGTATTGATTCTTCATGTGTCTCGTAGTGCTTTATTTTCTCCCATTTCTCTAATTCTTCTGTGAGGAAAGTGTATGTAGACCGTTTGAAAAGAAGCCACATTAAAATGCATCAGCACATGGTAGCCTGGGGAGTCTATACAGCTGGGACAGCCCTGGGAGCAGAAACTTTGCTTTTGAGGAAATGTTGGAGCTTTTCGGGCCTAGGATCCACCTAATTCAAGTATGTGTTTTTCTGCAGTCACTGGACAGTGTCATTCAGTCGCTGCTTGAATGCTCCCAGCTAAGGGGAGATCACTACCTTACCAGGCCACAGATTCCCTTGTTTGGCAGCTCTCTCCTTAGAAACAAACAAACAAACAAGAAAAGAAATTGAAGTGGGTCAAGGAAAGAAGAGAATGATGGGGAAGGGATAGAAAACACTGATACTTAGTTGAATTCAGCTTCCTGTAATATTTAGATACCCCCCCCCCCAGTTTCCCATTTGATTAGCACAGAACTGTGTGACAACTTCATAGGCTTGATAACCTTCCTTCTTTGTTCCACAACTCAGAACATCCTAAGTCCTTCAATCATTCATTAAATGACATTGATTTCAGTCTCTCACCATTAGAATTCTCTAGACTAACTGTCATAAAAGCTTTCCTTAAAAGTGCATTTCCTGGGGTTCCTGGGTGGCTCATTCTGTTAAGTGGCTGCTCTCAGCTCAGGCAATGATCTCAGGATCCTGGGATAGAGTCCCACATCGGGCTCTCTGCTCAGCAGGGAGCCTGCTTCTCCCTCTGCCTACCACTTCCCCTGCTTGTGCTTGTTCTCTCTGTCAAATAGACAAATAAAATCTTTTTTTAAAAAGTGCATTTCCTCAGTTGCATATAACACCCCCAAAATCAAGTTATTTACATTTAATCTTCATCTAAAAAAATAAGTGAGCGTGCATTTCCCCAAACTGAGTGGCGCCCTGAGGAGGGTATAGGCAATGCACAGTATGACAGCAAGATTCCTTCTCTCCATCTGGATGCCAGACGGGTGGGTCTTCAGCTCAAGACGGCATTAGCGTTTTCAGTCGTTACGTCACACTATTAACTTATATTGAATTTGTGGTCATCTCAAACCCCTGCTCGAATATCTGAAACACATCGGCTGGGGGAGTCAGGATTGGGGGAAAAAAAAACGTGCCATGTGTCTGTGCTGGAGATCAGACATGTAGGCATGTCAGGTAAAATCAGGGCAGCTAGCATTGAAGCCTCAGCCCTGGGAGAGGACCAGCAGGGAGGAGGGCCCCCCAACAGTAAGGCCTGTGGGCTGAGGAAAGTGGGCTCCATAGCTGATCTGAGACCCCATTCAGATCCAGGCCCCCTTTGGATAGGCATGTACTCTGGGGAAGGAAAGAGCTGGATTAAAGCTAACTCCACATCTAGGGCCTCCAGCATGCCTGCAGCGGGCCCTGGAAACCCCGAGAACATTGTCCCGCATCTGTCATGCAGGGCAATGTTGTGGTTTGCCAGACTCAGTGCCACTGGGCCTTGTTAAAAGCCACAGTGGGGCAGAGACCAGGCAGGTGTGGGTAGAGTGGCAGGGACAGACCTGCTGTCTAGGGAGGTGGAGCCAACTCCAAGAGAGTTCTGGAGAAGGCAGCTGTGCCCAGAACATGTCGGAAGTGTAAAGCAGTGTAGCCTGAATGGGACAGGGCCCTAAGCAAGATTTGGCAGTGTAGGGCAGCTGTGCGGGGCAGGAGCAGTGGTGACATTGTCCTAGTTTCCAGGGCCCTAGGCAGAGGCCACCATTTCCGTGTCATTACTGGTGTTAGTGATGGCTGTCTGATGGGAGCAGCAGAGTTAGTGCCCGGGACCAAGTGATGTTGGTGGTGAACATAACGACCCACAGGGATGTCGAAGCCGATAGAAATGTGTCAGACTCCCAGGAAGACGCCTAAAGGATGAGGGGACCTCAGACCGGGCAAACACGAGCTTTTGCAATGGGGCAGATGAAAGCCATTGGTCTGCAGGTATGACTTCCGTAAGACAATCAGGCCTGTTTGGGTTGAGACACTTTCTTATACAGAAATGTTTTATTTAGTTTTATTTTTTTTTTAAAGATTGTATTTATTTGTTTGAGAAAGAGAATGACTTGGAGGAGGCAGAGGGAGAGGGATAAGCAGGCTTCCCTCTGAGCAGGGAGCCAGATGCAGGACTCCATCCCAGGACCCTGGGATCGTAACCTGAGCTCAAGTCTGCCGCTTATCTGACTGAGCCACCCAGAGGCCCCCAGAAATGTTTTAAACTCATCACTCAGACATTGGTGTTAACGGAAGATTTGTGGTAAGAAGTACAACAGTCAAATAGCCATTTGATGCTGAGACTTCTCTAGCCTAGTCACATCCAGGATGGCCCTGCATGTGCAGAACTCTCCGTGGTTTTGCTCACTGACCTGCTCTCAGCAGAGAGGCTGCATGCCAGAAGGTGGCACAGCCCAGACCCCCAACACCCTGGAAGAGAAAGAGTCTTCTGAAGGCTTGAGGAACAGAACTGCTTGATGGCCAGGCCATCAGAGAGGGACATTTCTGCAGGAGGAAACCAGATTATTGGCTTTTCCTGGCTTAAAACTTAAGGGTTTGAGAATCAAGCCATTTTTACAAGTTTATTTTGAGACATCGTCCTGTTGTTTCCAAATTGCTTAAGTCAACTTTTGTAAGCTTATTAACTAGGGAGGATTCTCAGGTGAGGTTTTCTGCTTTATTCTTTAACATTCTAGTGTATAAAACCAGTCAGCAGATAGATCACTGAAAAGATACCTGTTTAGTAATGGTATAATTTAGAGGTCCCTTTGGGAACCCTTTGAATCATCAGCCTATTTTTCTTTCTTAATGAGAACACACAGACATGCTGAAAAAGTGATTTTACAAATATATCAAGTTGAAATCTCTTTTAAGATACATAAAACACTTCTATGTAACTTCTTTCAGATAGGATTTCTAATGTATAAGCTAGTGATTTGCTCTTTTTCCTAATGTGCCTCTTATTTTGTGCACAATTTGGTATCCCTTTTACCTCTGTTATTTTTGCATTTATTGGATTGCAACTGTCTTAATGAGATTTAAATGAAAAACCCTGAAGTACCCAGTCTAGGCGTCATATTGAGCCCACATGGCTTGCTAAAGCAGGTACCGTACCAGCGGGGATCCGTAGTTGTCACAGCTGTGAGTAGCCTCCTAATTGCTTGTGACATGGGGCTGCCTTTTGATCTTGACCATGTTCTCCTAATTATTTAATCTTTGACAACATGAAAACATGTTTAACCACATACCATGAATAAAGATCCAGCCTAACTTTTCTCCCGAGGCCTGGTTTAGTCTGCATGTCCTGAACGCCAAGAGCAGAGAAGGCGAAAAAATGTTTATTTCCTGCGCTCCGTTGCAGGGGAACTTGGGGATGGGGGTGGGGGAGGTCTCTCCACTCCAGACTTCTGCTGATACATTTCCTGTTAGTTCAGAATTACTCCTGAAGCTGTCCCATTCTCAAGCAGCCTTATCAGGTTCATACTGACTGACAGCGTTTCCTGGCCTCTGGAAGGGAGGGAGCTCGTTCGAGACAGACAAAGGAACGAGGCATGGACTCTACTCTTTCATACTTTATACTGTGCTCATCATTTCTATTTAGTAATAGTAACATTTTATTTTATTTAGGTCACACATCTGTTTCCTTCAATTGACTAAGCCGCTTGCTGGTAGGTCCTTACTACTTTATGTGTTTATTACCTGTGCTTAATAAATATTCACTGAGTCATTGAATGAATGTACAAATTAACAATGTCATGAATGAGTGAGTGAATATTAAATTAGGTTTGTCTTTGAGGACTTAGCTAAGAGCATAAGTGAAAATACTGAGACCTCTGGGTGAGAAATTCAGGAGAAAATCTGCATCTTTTCTTTTTTTTTTTAATTTTTTTTAAGATTTTATTCATTTATTTGACAGACAGAGATCACAAGTAGGCAGAGAGGCAGGCAGAGAGAGAGAGAGAGAGGAGGAAGCAGGCTCCCCGCCAAGCAGGGAGCCCGATGGGGGACTCGATCCCAGGACCCCGAGATCATGACCTGAGCTGAAGGCAGCGGCTTAACCCACTGAGCCACCCAGGCGCCCCTGCATCTTTTCTTAATTGCAGCAAAAATGGAGTCATGTGAAGATTTCCCTCCTGGATCTGAGCCATATGGCCCAACGTGGTGTAACTGATGAAAGCATTGAGAACTTTTTGCCGTGGAGGATAGTGTAAGACCCCAAAGTTCAGAATTCACGCATTCCTTAATAGTTTATGACCTTTATTTACATATGCTGGAGGTATTTGTCTCAGTTCCTGGACTCTGGCTGCTTGCTAGCAGAAATGTTTATTAGGATGACAAGTTGCCCATGTATTTTGTTTAATACTTGTGTACCTTAGTTCTTTAGAGGACTGTCCACTGTTGGGAGACTCTCCTCTGAATCCTGACCAGGCCAGTTAGCACTGCTCCATGATGCAGGCTCTGTTGGAATTCTTGCCATTGGATCAGTGATCTTGCACATCTGGGGTTGCTAAATGTTTTCTGTAAAGAGCTAGGTAATAAATAATTTAGGCTTTGTGGACTTTGTGGGTCTCTATAACAATGCTCAACTCTGCCACTGTAGTGCAAAAGCCAACATAGACAGGACCTAAACAAGTGGGGATGGCTGCGTGCCAGTAAATCCGAAATCTGAATTTCTTGCAATCTCCCTGTCACCAGATATTAGTATTCTTTTGATTTTTTTCCCCAACCACACAAAAAATGTAAAAACCATTCTCAGCTTTCAGGCTGCAGTCTGCTCCTCCCTGTTATCCCTGGAAAGTGTGTAATATGGAACCAACCCGCAGCCTGAGGGGGTCAGCATAAAGACAGCAAGCACCGTGACTGGAGGAAACCATTTTCCTGAAAGGACAACACCATTATTCATTGTGAACTTCCTTTGGATTAGCTTCAGAGAAACTCTTGATGGTTCTTATGGCTGCCCCTGTCTTTAGCATTCTGCATTTGTCTGTGTTGTCCTGAGTCTGTTGGGCGTTTCCACAGGGTTGAGCTACAACTATGAGGTCCCAACATTCTCTCTGCACAAGACATATTTCTTGTCTTTTATGTAAGAAAATGTGACCGGGGAGCCTGGGTGACTTAGTCTGTTAAGCACCTGCCTTTGGTTCACGTCATGATCCCTGGGTCCTGAGATCAAGCCTTGAGTCTGGCCCCTTGCTTAGCAGGGAGTCTGCTTCTCCTTCTCCCTCTTTCTCTCCCCACCCTCACCCCCCCCCACCGTGTGCTATCTCTCTCTCTCTAATAAATAAACAAAATCTTAAAAAAAGAAAAGATGGTGACCATAATGCCTATTGGTTTGGCTGCAGAGAGGGGGAGACTTCCACCTTGAAAGGAAGATCCCTAAGGCATCCATGCCACTGAGAGGGGAACTGGAGCTATTGGAAAGGAATGGCATTCGCAGGGCCAGCTGCCAGTCAAGAAAGGATTATTTTTTTGGCCTCCTTGGACTTCTCCGCACATGTGGGTTTCTCCAGTCTCTGTGTGGGGTCTCAAGTGTCCTAATCTTAGTAGTAAGGGGTAAGGGAGGCATATAAAGAGGTTCTTCTTTCTTCCCCTAATGCAGTTTTCTAACTATAAATGAGTTCAGCAATTCACACATTCTGAGGCTTTTACTCTTAGTATAGATAAAAGTCTAGATGTTATACCTGCTTGAGATTTCTAAAAGACCAATCCTTAAGAACTCAGCCCCTAATTTCTTTTCTTAAGATCTTAATATTTAGAGCAATTTTAGGTTTAGTTTCACAGAAAAATTGAAGAGAAGTACAAAGATTTCCCTTTACCCTCTGTTTACTAAAACACGTGCCCAGCTTCCTTCCCCCGCCAATCCCCCCACCAATACCCCCCATCAGAGGAGGACATGTGTTATAATTCATTAGCCTTCATTGACACATCATCATCACCCAAAATCCAAAGGTTACTTAGAGTTCAGCCATAGTATTGAACATTCTATGGATTTAGGCAAATGTATAATGACATGTGTCCATCATTACAGTATCATACAGAGTACTTCTTCTGCCATAAAAATCCTCTCTGCTCCCCCTATTCATTCCTCTCTCCCTGCTGAACCCTGGAAACCACTGATCTTTAAACTCTCTCCATAGTTTTGCCTTTTCCAGAATGTCTTATAGTTGGAATCATACAGTATGTATCCTTTTCAGACTGGCTTCTTTTATTCAGTAATAGGCATTTAAGCTTTCTTTCTGTCTTTTCATGACCTAATAACTCGTTTCTTATTAGTGTTGAATACTATTCCATTGTATGGATGTGACTACAGTTTATTTAAGCATTCAGCTACTAAAGGAAATCTTGGTTGCTTCCAAGTTTGGGTAAAACTCCTCTAAACATTCATGTGGGGATTTCTTTGTGGACTGGGGTTTTAATTCCTTTGGGTATGTACCAAGGAGTGCAATTGCTGGGTCCTATGGTAAGTGTATATTGAGTTTTGTACAAAGCTGTCAAACTGTCTTCCAAAGTGGCTGCACCATTTGCATTCTCACCAGCCAAGAATGAGAGTTCTTGTTGCTCCACATCCTCACCAGCATTTGGTGCTATTGGTGGTCTGGGTTTTAACTCTTTTATTAGGCATATAGTGGTATCTCATTGCGGTTTTGATTTTCATTTCCCCATGACATATAATGTAGAACATCTTTTCATGTACTTATTTGCCCTCTGTGTATCTTCTTTGGTGAGGTTGTTAAGGGTCTTTGGACTATTATTTAAACTGATTTGTTTTCTTACTGAATTTGTAGAGTTCTTCTTATACTTTGGAAAATGGACCTTTGTCAAATGTGTCTTTTGCAAATATTTTCTCCCAGTCTATGGTTTGTCTTCTCATTCTCTTGATGCTGTCTTTTGCTGGGAATTAGTTAATTCTAATGAAGTCCAGCTTTTGAATTATATCTTTTATGGGCCAGGTAAATTTTGTCCTATGTCATCTTCTAGGATGTTTATAGTTGTGAATTTTACATTGAGGTGTATGACCCATTTTGAGCTAATTTTCATGAAGAGTGTAATATCTGCATTCAGGTGTCCCTGAACCATTTGTTAAAAAGACTGTCTCTGCTCCAATGCATGGCCTTTGCTTCTTTGTCAAAGACAATTGACTGTATCTGTGTAGGTCTATTTTTGGGGTTTCTTTTCTGCTCCATTAATCTATCTGTACTGTTATCAATACCACACTGTCTTGATTACTGTAAATTTATAGTAAATCTCGACATTGGGTAGCATCAGTCCTCCAACTCTGTTATTTTCCTTCAGTATTTCTCCTTTAATTATTTTTTTAAGCTTACCTTTGAAATGACATGAAATGAGACATAGAGGAAATATGATTTTGAATCATCAGAAATCAACTTCATTCTGGGATATTTTAATTCCAGGAATATTTTTCTGGAACTCATTCCAGAAATGGACAAAGAAATTGAGTAAGGCTGAGGAAAGATTTACATACATTTTTGTTTCTTGGTAAATCCTGTGTTCCAACTCTCATTAGTCACAGAGCCACATTATCTGATACCTATTCTTGAAAATCAAGAATGATACACTCACATATAGATGGAAAGTTATTTTCTTAGAAATTCAAGGAGCAAAATCAGCTGTCAATAAGCTTTTAGAAGGAAAGGAAAGGATTTGCTAAGAATGTGAGTGTGATAGAGCATTTCTAGTAATATTTGAGACACTATTTGCAACACCTGTTCCAAACTAAATAGAACATTCTATAAAGCATTTGGAAAAAGCAACTTCATCCTCCCCACATCTTTTGTGTTATCACAGAACTACAGAATGCAAACATACTCATATCGTTATGGACACATGTGTCAAATTGATCACACTCCAAAATCTCTATGATCAAAAAGTTCTCAAGTAATTTTAGTCCTTGACATAATCCACTTCTCAGTTTCAAGACCTTTTTAAACTATTTCCACGAATGCCGACTTAAAGTCACCCATGTGTGCAGAATGAAGAATGGAATGAGAAACATCACATAGCATCAGAATGCAGAAGGGTCTCTCATTTCAAAACAAAACCAATATTTGGGTTTGCCTTGCCTGCACAACTGTACTTTTGCACAAATGTCTTGGTTTCAGGCACATGGTTCTTTTATTCAGAGGTTAAGAGTAGGGGCCAGGGTCTGTTCTGATTTTACGGTTCAATTTTCAAAAATTTGTAAGCTGTAAGGACAAGTTCATTCTAACTTCTTTAAACAGTTTCCGTACAGGGTTACTCACTCCCATCACTGTAGAAAAATGTCCTTCATGGTGGTTTGTTCTAGGTGGGCATCACATATAATAGGGGAAGTGGGTCCCGTCTTGCTTGATCAAAGACCCATAATCCAAATAAGACATACAAATACAGGGAGGCCGAGGATGGCTCAGCCTGCTGTACTAGAGCTGTGTCTGTCTTTATGTTAATGTGTTCCCTCTTTTCTGTGTTTCCCTTAGACACCCCTCTCAATGGAGGGTGTGGCGGGCATAAAGTCTAAGCAATGCTTCCAAGGAGTGCCTTTCAGAGGAATTAGAAAACAACTCTATGACCTAACAAAGTGAACATTTCTGGTAATCCCGGCAAGGGAAAAGTTCTTGAATATTGGGGCTACAGTCCTAGGAAATCTGACGATAACATCCTTGAAGACATGGGCAGACAGAGGGTGACATGCGTGAGAAAAGGCAGGGTCCTCACTCTCGATGCTTTCAGAATCTAGACAGGTAGACCAGCTGTGGAAAGCAGCCAGATGCAAGAAAAAGGTGACAGGGAGTCTTGCAGCAATCTGGAGAGCATTTTGCCCCAGTTTAAGGGATGAAACAATGCACGGGCCTGACAATAGTGGCGTGTGAGCAGACTCTTGAGTTTGCAACTCCAGAACCAAGGGCTGGTTCCGAGCAGGGTGGGACTTGGTGATGGAACACAAATGCACAGACAGAATGTGAGAACTCCATGTAGCGAACAAAGGGTTATAAATAGAGTTTGATTCTGGAGTCACTGCTGAATCTTGGCAAAGCTATCTTGAGATCACAATCAGAGCATAGGGGCATCCAACCAGCAAAGGGAGGAGGGACAAAGTAACACTTTAAATGATGCAGAAAGGTGGGTGATGACTCATTACCCATTCACTTGTTCATTTTGAGTAATGTGCTACCTGCTTTTATTATTGATTTTCCTGAAAATCAGGGGATTGTCTCTCTGGGATGATGTCAAGATAGAATCAAAATGGCAAAAATGACCCCAGGGTTATGATCTGTGCTCTGCCTATGCTGGAGTCACTCCTTGCTTTTGGGAACGTTTAAGAAGAAAATTCTTTTTCTTGCTAAAGAAACTGCATCTCTGGTCCTGTGGGACCCTTGGGGATGCTGCACTGATGTGACTGCCACACAGAGAAGAGCCTCATTCTGCACGTACGAGAAGGGCACACCAAGTGAGCATCCAAATCTCTGATAGTTTTTCAATGCCGGGTAGCCTAGGATGACTTCTACAAGGCTATGGAACATCACGTTCACAACCTGCTGGTGCTTTACACCCCAAAGAGTGTGGAAGACATTGGGGGAAGATCCATTTCTCATTCCATTAAAAAAATAAAAACTTAGTGCCTATCCTCTGTAATACCAAACCTGGATGACACTGAGCAAAGTTAGCAGTATAATGGCAATCGGTCAGGAAATGGGATACAGAATGGACTCTCAGAGAACACAGATCCTCAGATGAAGTGTCACTTGTCATGTGACCAGAAATGGTTTTCAAGCTGTAGGACCCACAGGCTTGGTGGATGGCATCACGGATCCCCACACTCCTGCACCTGAATCCCTCCTCTCTCCCCTCTTTCCTTTCCTTTGTCCCCCACTGTTCCTCTCCCTTCCCACCCTACCGGTGGGTGCGTTGGAGACCAGGAGACAGGACATGGACACAGAACCCCAGCAAGTAATTTCTTCCCCACCCTGTTATACCGATTTTTCTCAACACGGGTCTGGAGACCACCTTGAGGGGTGACAGAGTAATTCAATTTCCAATCCATTTCGTTCCTGGTCTCTGAGTAGAGACTGCCCACAAGGCACCAATTAGGGGAAACAAGAGGCCAAAGGAAAAGAGAAGTTTGCTACTGTATTGCATGTGTGTGTTTTGACATTTAGTTTGAACTTCAACCTGGCCTGTGCTCCTTTGGGAGCTTTTAAAAAGAAATAAACTTCGTCTCATTACCATCAGATACAATGATGGGGGAAATGGGCTGGAAAAATCCTGAATCTTTTCTGAGCCCTATTTTGCGCCTACAAAGAGAAGGGCAAATTCTTTACTGCTGTGCCATTCAGCTATTATGTTTAACAATCTAATTAGAAAGGCCGGGTAGCCTATTCCCATTGTAAAAGCTAAGACAGTACGCACAAGCAAATCCAATTAGACAGCTGTCCTTTACAGATCCGAGCTGCCCTCCGGCCAGGTTCTAATGAACGACCCGCCACCCCAGCCCCTCCCCACAGCCCCCAGGAGATGGGTTTTGTCCATAAACTGGGCCAGATGACAGTGGCAGTACATTCAGGGCTCCCCACCCTGCGGCAGGCGGCGTGGTTACCTGCTTGCTGGCACGCAGCAGGAAGCCTTCGCTGGGGCGCTGGGGCTCCTTCCTTTCCAGCTGAGCCTCCCTGAGTCTGGGCCGCCAGTCCTGCCCCACTCTGCGCGCCGTGCTCCTTCTAGACGATCGTGCCCGCCACGTTCAAGCAGGTCAGCCTTATGCTAACAGGTGGCAATAAATCAGAACCGTTGCTTTCACTTTTATGAATGTTACTTTCTGCACACCAGGGACTTATTTAACTTGAAACAGACCAAAAACTATACATTGAGCCGCATGCTTGCCATGCCTTTGTTTTTCACCACGTATGGCTTAAATTAAGGCGCCCTGTGTCGAGCAGATTGCTCACTGCAAGTTAGTCATCTGTTTAGTGTTTGGCATGTCCCATAAGGCAGTTGTGGTTATTCACAAGTCTATTAATTAAAAGGAGAACCAGTAAGAGAACTACTAAATGGGCCTGGGATCGTGCGGCCACTTCAAATAAAAAGATACGTTAAAATGGGTGTATTAAGACCCTCTTGGGTTCCCTTTCTGGATGCATCTGATCTGTAGTCATTGTTGGAATTAGGCGTGTGAAAAAGTACTCTTGTCATCACTGCGTCCAAAAGGAGTTTTATGACAAAAATTAGAGCGATGTTGTCTCAGTCGATAGGATTGAGATAGTGTCAAGTTTTCCATTTTTAAAGATCTATTTTCATCAGGCAGTGACTCATTGAAAAATATCCACCTTGTGTTGAAATCAGGTCTTATCAGAGCAGAAATCACAAAGGATCTTTAGCTTCTGAGAGAAGAAAAAGAACACACTGTGTCTATCAGCAAGATAGGTGCTAATAGAGACTGCCCTTACCCTTATTTTCCTCTATATTTCAGGGACCAAAGTACCTCTCATGTCATTCTGTTTATTCCCAAAGCCACGTCACCAGAACCCTGGAACCAATTTGTTTTATGTATGAGGAACTGAGTGTTTAAGTAGTTTTGCAAACATCCTCAAAGGAGTTCTGCCATTTACAGTCATGGCAGAAGTAGGAATTACTGGATAATAATCACTCACTTGCTTATGAGTTATCAATTCCCTTTTAATCAGAATTTGATTTTGAAAATATCCTGTAAAGCAAATGTTATAAAATTTTATTTTTTTTTAAAATTATTTATTTGAGAGAGAGAGAAAGAGACTATAAGCAGGGGGAGAGGGAGAATCCAACTCCCTCCACTGAGCAGAGAGCCCAACACAGGGCTCAATCCCAGGACCTCGGGATCGTGACCTGAGCTTGAGGCAGATAGTTAACTGACTGAGCCACCCAAGCTCCCCTAAAATTTAAATTTGGTTAATATTTTGTGAAAATGGAAACTTGCTTTTGTGAAGGTGTTCTATGTTGGACTATTCCTGGAAATGGATCAATTGCCCATAGTTGATGTATATTTAAGGTTGAATTTTCTGGCATATCAGATTGTGATTATACTGGCTAAAACCAGGTACCTGAACCTGCGGGCATGTTCAGATCTGAGATATAAACAGCATTCTTACAAAAATACAGGTGCGAGGTGAAAAGCCACTCCTGAAAACTGGGACCAGAGTCATTTACAAATCATTGACCCCTCGATGGCAAATCAGCTGGCAAAATGTATACTTGATTCAGGAAAAAATTTTCAGAGTTTCTATTATGTGAAACTAAAGAAAGAAGGTGTACAGAAACAGGCTTACTTACATATGACTTCCAGGAACTTACAATTTAATTGGGAAGCTAGACCTTAAACATGAAAATGTATGCAATTACTTAGAATAACAAGCATTATACATATTGGAAATAGCATATTACATGCTGTTTGACACAGCCGTAAATAGTGTCTTTATCAAGGTTTTAGAATAATTTTTAAATAAAATAAAGCTATGTGCCTCATATTCATCAAATTAGAATTGTCATGATATTTAAGATGTAGTTTTGTGATGGATGAATGAATGAGGGTCTAAGGGCAGAAAGAATAATGATTTTAATAGAGCAAAACTGAATGGGAACAAAAATAAAAACCCAAATTTATATCCCAAATACAAATACTGAATTACTGCATTAGAAAAATATTTTACCACAGCCTTAGAAAAGACTGTAGGATAAATGAGTCGAGAGTGAAGGAGAAGAGTATGGACATTTATTAATCAGCTACCATGTCCCAGCAACTGTGATAGGTGCTCTACCAAGTCCTCCATCTTCCCAGCAATGCTGGGGCATCTGGAGCACCTTGCATAGCGTGAGTATTTTATATGCATCTTCTGTTCGATTTTCATAACCATCTTGCAGAGTGGATGCCACCTTCACTTGACTAATGAGATAACTAAAGCTCAGAGAGGTGAAATCACTTGGCTGGTGTTGCACAGGTAGCAAATTAGATTGAGAAATGGACCGTGAATTGTTTTTACTTATTTATTCATTCTTTTCTTTTATTATACTTTACTTTGTTTTATTTATTTATTTTCACCGTGCCATCTGTCTTTTTGCAGGTAATGTAACTTCATTGATAGGCATGTAGTACCCAGAGTGAGGGAGAGAGTTCTGTTCTGTTAGAAGAAGGTTGTGTCAGAGCAATAAGTGCATGGATTATGGTACCAGGTGTCCTGGGTTTCCACTCAAGTTCTGCCACTTAGGAACTGAAGGCATTGGCCAAAGTATTAAAATAACAACAACAACAACAAAAACGACAACATCGCTTCATGCCTCAGTTTCCCCATCTCTAAAGTGAGGGTAAGTGTCGTACCTAACCATTTTCTGGGTTATTGAGACAATTCAGTAAGTTATTATTATTATTATTTTTTAAAGTATTAATTTAAATTTTATTTAAATCTACAGAGGATAGTAAACTACAATCGTTCTTGAATATAAAGCATATGATGTATTACCACAGATATTAGTCCCAAAATTATAACTTAAGGGAAGATTAAATTAAAAGACTGAGGAGGGAACATGAGGATTAAAACATACTGTCTTTTTAATATTGTGTTTTACTTTAATGCGATATCCATTCCCTCCCACAGTGGAGGATGAGGGCGGGGGACTACTCATCTGCTTTACCTTTTCCCTCCCCATATTTTAAGTTACACCATTATTTTCCACTGCCAACTTTTTTAGCAGCCTGTTCTACAAGCATCATTTGATATAGTTTTATACAGAAGCTCATTAACTGCCCACCATCAGTCCTTTTCACAGTTTACCCATTCCTGAGAGCGTTTTTACAATATCTTAAATCACAGGATTCGAACATTAGAATGTTTGAATTCAAGAAGGATTCATGGGTACTTTGTTCTCTGAGTTATTTCATTTTTGAGACTGCCTGCCTGTTGCCTTTGCATTTGGATATTCTTGGATCACTCTTTTTCTGTCTTCAGATCATTACTGCTGTAGAGAATTCTGAAGCCCACCTGATTTTTTTTTTTTTTACCTTATAAATACTTTTTCCCCCCTCTTTCTTTTTTGATATCTGAAGTGTCTTTAGGGTCATGCCTGATGCTCAGGAGCTTAAAGAGCACCTTGTATGTTTTGTATCAAATTTTCATGAAATATTTTATAATCTTTCAATATTTAGATATAGTGCTCATTTTATAAAAAAAATCCAGGATATATTTTATTATATAATTGAATGAATTTCTCTTTCGCATTTTCTCAAATACTCCAGATATTGCTCCACTGGAATGCATTTATCAATTTTTTTCTTTTTTTAAGATTTTATTGATTTATGTGAGGGAAAGAGGGAGAGCGCGTGCGCGCACAAATGGGAGGGGGCAGAGGAAGAAGCAGGCTCTCCCCTGAAAAGAACCCTGGGATCATGACCTGAGCCAAAGGTAGATGCTTGACTGACCGAGCCACCCAGACACCCCTGTTTCTCTTTTTCATGTATACGTCCACTGAAATTAGTTTAAACTTGCCTTTCTGTCAATATTTTTCTACTTTTTAACATTTTTTGTTTCCATTCATTTTTTACTTTGGCTATTGTCATTCTGAATTTCTTTTTTTTTTTTTATTTTAATTTTTTCAATTTATTTATTTTCAGAAAAACAGTATTCATTATTTTTTCACCACACCCAGTGCTCCATGCAATCCGTTATTATTATTTTTTAAATGTATTTTTACCAAGATATAATTGATATAAAACATATCAGTTTCAGGTGTAGAGCATAATGATTTGCTAATCACATTGCAAAGTGATCACCACAATAAGTCTAGTTAACATCCATCCCCACATATAGTTATTACCAATCTTTTCTTGTAATGCAAATTTCTAAGATTTAATCTCTTAGCAACTTGCGATGTGCAACAGTGTCTTTAACTGTAGTCCCATGCTGTACATTATATCACCATGGCTGACTTATTTTAGACCTGGAAGTTCCTACTGTTTGATCCTTTTTATTATTTCTCCCATCCCTATCCCTACCTCTGGCAACCACCAACCTATTTGTATCTATGAGTTGAGTTTCTTCTTTGAGATTCCACATGTAAGTGTGGTCATAAAGTATTTTTCTTTCTCTGTCTGACTTAATATGGCAAGATTTCACTCCTTTTTATGGCTGAATAATGCATACACATATATATGTATATATGTAAGCATGCCATATCTTCTTTATCCATTCAGCCATCAGTAGATACTTTGGTTGTTTCCATACCTTGGCTATTATAATAATGCTCCTTGAACATGGTGGAAGGGTATGTTTGTGTGTGTGTGTGTGTGTGTGTGTGTGTAAAATATATATATATATATATATATATATATTTATATATATATATATATATTTAGAGTTAGTGTTTTTGTTTTCTTTAGAAAGATACCCAGACATGGAACTGCTGGGTCATATGGTAGTTCTATTTTTAATTTCTTGAGAAACCTCCATACTGTTTTCCACAGTAGCTACACCAATGTACATTTTTACAACAGTACACAAGGGTTCTCTTTTCTCCACATCCTCGCCAATATTTATTATTTCTTGTCTTTTCGATAATAGTCTTTCTAACAGGTGTAAGGTAACATCTCATGGTGGTTTTGATTTGCATTTCCCTGATGATGAGTGATATTGATGTTCACGTACCTATCAGCCTTCTGTGTGAAAAATATCTATTCAGATCCTCTATCCATTTTTAAATTGGATTCTGTTTTGTTTGCTGTTGAGTCATATGGATTCTTTTTATATTTTAGATATTAACTCTTTATCCAATATGTGATTTGTAAACGTTTTCTTCCATTCAGTAAGTTGCATTAACATTTTTTGATGGTATCCTTTGCTGTGCAGGAGTTTTTTAGTTTGATGTGGTCCCACTCGTTGACTTCTGCTTTTGATGCCCTTGCTTTTGGTGTCAAGTCTGAAATATCATCACAAAGAATGATGCCAAGGAACTTACCTTCTATGTTTTCTTCTAGATTTTATGACATCAGGTTTTACATTCAAGGTTTTAATCCATTTTGAGTTGAATTTTGTGTTTGGTGTAAGATTGTGGTCCAGTTTTATTGTAATAAATTATTTCATGGAAAGCTCTTAGAATAACCATTCGTGGCACATCTTAAGGACTGTGAGTACATTACTCTGCTATTGTTCTGTTCACATCAGGTCTGACCTAGGGTCCTGGGCCATCACTTCAAGGGGCACATTGGGAAATCATTTTTCTCATTAAAGCCTCCCCAGAAGTGATGATAGGGATGGAAATGTCCCAGCAATACTATAGTAAAATCTGAAGGCACTTACTCTACGTGATGAGAGCCATTTAAAAATATTGAAACTAATTTTATTCTAAGTTCAGCCTTAAAAAAGAGTACTAGGAGAAGAGGAGGAGTTCTTTGTTTGGTAATCACTCTCTAATTCATAACAGCAGATGACCCAATGAGGTCTGAGGACTTCCAGCCTTGCCTGGGAGGGAGGTATCGTTGAGGCCATTTCTTTGGGGTCTTCTATATGCTAGTGCTATGCTTTTTCATCACGTGCATCCCTGTGGTCAATGTCCTACACACAATGATGCAGTGATGGGGCTCTTATTCCTCATGATGCTGATGAGGCTCCTGAGTTGTGGAAGGAGAGTGAGGTAAATGTTCTCACAGCATGATCACTTGTTAAAAAAAAAAAAAAAATACTTATTGAGTGTCTGTGATGTTCCAAGCATTGTTCTGAACACTTGAAAAAAACAGGCCAAAGTCACTGCCCTGATGAGGCTGGAATCTGCTGTAGCCCCCAGAGATGGAATCCAGGGTCCAGTTCAGCACTACCCGAACTTGAGAACTTGCACATGGGGAACAAATGAACTGAATGAAACTATAAGGGCAAAGACTAGACCTTCAAACTCTCTGACATTTCTTCTTCAGCCAGTTTGATCTGACATTCAATTAACCTATTGACTACCAGTCACTTTACAGAGTATGTATTATTTAATTCTCAGAACAAATGTTTTAGGTAAGAATTCATCCATTTCTCAGAGAAACACGCTCAGAAATATTGGGGGCTAAAGTTTTACCTAGGAACTCCAGTTTAGGACAATTTAAGTTATGAGATGACTACCTTCTAAGAAGACCCAGAGAGGAGGGGTTGTGTGACATCCTCTTTGGTAATCTCGCTACTAAAAACTAGAGTGATCCCTTGGCACGTGAACTGTTCATGCTTAGCCTACCACTCCTGATAACTTTTGGTGTATAAGCATGTGAGAGTCTAAGCTGGTATGTGGTTTTCTATGACCTTGAGAGTCACTCCAATCCCCAGTATACTACCTGTCATTCAGCAAAGTCCAATGGCACTCCCTCTTCTCATGAGTAACTAGAGAAAGACACCATGCTGGACACTTCCCTCTGAACTCTTGCTTCCTTTGCAGTCCCAGGTGCAAGAAATAGCAGAGAGAAAAAAAAAAAAAAAAGCAGGAATTTAGGCCAAATAAAGTCTGGGTAACCAAAGGGCCTACGATTTGACATTGAGAAGACTGCTTAGAGGCAGACCACCTGTAGTCAAAAAATTTCTTTCATTCATAATATCTCAGATTTTTTTTTGAAGAGTCATGGTTCTTCTTTTACCTCCAGAAAGTGACATCTTGGGAAACTTCTTTTCCTTGCTGTGTTTTCACCATCACAGAGCTTGTCACAGGTGACTCTCCACCCTTCCCACGCAAGGTACTGGAGTTGGGGAACATTTTTGCTACACAGATAGATGGCATAGGATGGGAGGAGTTACCTCAAAGGCTTAGGAAATCATTCTTTCATAGGGCCTTTTTGGTGTGTGCACACCTTAAGAAAAGTCCCTTATGGGCGGTGGGGCACCAGACTGTCCAGAAATGAAAATACCCAGGTGCACAATTGCTCTGAGCTGTTGCGGCAGCAGGTGGAGGTTCTTGGAGGTGATATGGGGGGCATTTTTTTTTTTTAGCACATTGGAGCATGAGATGAGGCAGCACAAGATTCTTTCCTGTGTCCAGGGGCCTCATGTTAGACAGAAAGCAGGAACTCAGAGCCATACAAGTGTGTGCTGGGACATCTGGTCCTTCTCTTGGGATACACAAATTCAGGGTTTCTAAAGGTTTCCGTTTACAACTCAGTCAATGCACTTGTTTGGGATGGTTTTCTTTCGCCTCCAGGAATCTCTAAAAAACACTCCTCGGAGCTGAAAGTTTATCTTTGCTTTTAAAGTTTTGATCTCATTCTTTGCTCCGGGTGCCCTGTGAAATGAAACCTCTTTCCTCAACAGTACCCACATCCTCTAAAGACTTGTAGGCAGAGAGCCCATAGTCTCTTCTCTCTTGGTTCACTCCTCTGTCTGCTTCCAAACTAATGTTTAGCCAAGTTAGACACATTTATTTTACTTTCTTAAATAGCTGATTCTTTTTAATTAATCTCGGGACTCATCTCTACTCCAATGCCTTATGTTGACAATAGTGTAGCATTTTAAAATAAGCTAATTTGCACATGTAGACATAGCTATAAAATCCACAAATTATAATGAGGATATATATACACTTTCACATCTATATGCAGCACCTTCTGGAAAATGCCACTTCTAGACTCCACCCAACCCTGTCTACTCACATCATAGAGTGACAGAATGGCAAACATTTTTAAGGCCCTTGTCACACATTCTTAATCTATGCTTGGAGACAGCCGCACAGACACAGTGTTTAAATGTTGGCTCTTGTTATACAAATTGTTTGCATGAAAATGATCACAAAAATTACTTATATAGGAAAGAAAAAAAAAACCCTTCAGTTTGGAAAGTCTTAATAGAACAGAAATGAATGACTAGTCCTTATATCCACATAGGAACTTTCCATTAGATATTCTTACAGGAATGATTTCAGGATATTCGAGTAAGTGCAACCAAACTAAACACAGATTATCTGATAACTATATAATTTCCACAGGGTAGTTAGGAAAAGAATTACAAATATATACACATATGACTAGTAGAATTGGGGGGAAAGCCCATTGTGGAGATTCTTGTGGTCTATGGTATCTGTATGGGCCTGTGAAATTAGAGAAAAGTCATGTGTTCTCAAAGCTTCCCAGGTATCCCAATCACTGTGAGCACATGGGGCCACCTGCCCCATAAAGACTTTAAAGAGTATATCTATTTATTTGAGAGACAGAGAGAACGAGCAGTGGGAGGGGCAAAGGGGGAGAGAGAGAGAGAGAGAGAAAAAGACAGGGAGAGAGAGAGAAGCAGAGCCTCTGCTGAGCAGGGAGCCTGATGCGGGACTTGATCCTGGAACTTCAGGATCATGACCTGAGCAGGAGGCAGTTGATTAACCAACTGAGCCACCCAGGAGCAACCTTGAGGCATTTTTTTTTTTTTCCCCAAAAGATTTTATTTATTTGACAGAGAGAGAGGGCACACACAGGGGGAGAGACAGGCAGAGGGATAAAAGGAGAAGCAGACCCTCTCCGCTGAGCAGGGAGCCCAACAACATGGAGCT
Source organism: Neogale vison (assembly GCF_020171115.1). NCBI lineage: Eukaryota > Metazoa > Chordata > Mammalia > Carnivora > Mustelidae > Neogale > Neogale vison. The sequence goes on from NC_058095.1 coordinate 84,938,435, forward strand.
CAATCCCAGGACCCTGAGATCATGACCTGAAGTGAAGGCAAACACTTAACAGACGGCCCCCCAGGTGCCCCTCCCACCCATTGCCTCCAATAAAGACTTTGAATGTGTCTCTGGCTCGCACAGTGTTGATGGAAGAATCACTCCCATTAACATGAAATGAAATTACATTGAAGCACTGAAGGGAGAAGAGCGTCTAAAAGAATGTCCAAATAAAAAGACCAAGAAGACTGGTCTTTATCTCAGGTATGCACACATGAGCATTATCTAGTGCAGTTGGCAACAGGGCATTTGGGCCCTGGGATTAAGGCCTGAAAGAATTTGTTCTTATAATGAGAGAGAGTGCCAGGGATTTTTATTGCCTCCTGAAATAAGTTAATTCTCTGAATTAAGAAATAATGAAGAGGAGAGAGTCTGGCAGAGAGACTGGGGATCAGACAAGTGCCTATTTTAAAGGAGTCTGAAGAGCCAAGAGGCAACTCTGCATGAAGGAACGAGGAAACCTTCGTTTGCTGTACCAACCTTTTTATTAACAGACTGAGGTAGGAACATGGCTCAGCTGGGGTAGGGAATGCATGCAGATAAAATAGCAATCGCTTGGAAAAGTGCTCTAAATATTCTTTCTCCTCAGGAGCTGGGAGCAACATTGAGGATGAGGTTAACCCTTTGAGAGCCACCTTCTAAGCTGATGGTCATAGATACCAAGGGCTTTTACCCCACAGATGAATCTGGCTCTCCTTTAAAACCAATCACCCTGAAGGACTCCTTGACCTTGCTGGAGGAAGCAGCCAGTCCTATTTGGTCCACTCTGCCATGAAGGGATTCTGACCGAGAAGTAATATCCAGGTAGCAGCAGGTGGTTCTGAGGACCCTGATTCCCTGGGGGTGAGGCCAACTCTTATATGGGAGAAGATGCCATCGTAAGACCTACTGAAACTGGGCCTGGCATGGAGCAAGAGCTTGGCCAATATTGGGGAATGAGTGAATGACTTAATAAATGATGTCCAGGAACATCAGACTCCTTCTAACCTGGGCCTCTCCCCAGAAACCTGAACATACCTCTCACCGGATGATACTTCCGGGGTTGGGGGGCTTGTTTCAACCCTCCCTCTTTCCTCCTTATTTCTGAAACTTCTGACCTATGTGTGGGGTTTGTATAGGATCTGGGGAAGAGATAAGCCTCAAAAGCCTTATTAGCCTGAGAAGAGTCTTTGCAATGCTCTCATTCCACTCCCACCCAGCTGAAGTCATTATATCCCAGAACATTTTTGGAACCCCCTGGGGGGTATTTGTGTTGTAAAACTTAGGCCTAGTCCAGATGGAGGCTCTACGGACTAAATAGAAGAATGTTAGTACCCCCTCCGAAGAACTCACAGGAAGTCTTAATTAGAATGCAAAGCATATGGAGGGGGCTCCCGAGGAGGGGGCTCCCGAGGCAGTCAGGCTTAGGTGAGGTCATGAGAGCAGGGCCTTCACGATGGAATTAACAACCTGGTACAAAGAGGAAAAGACATGAGCTCCTCTCTGCCATATGACCACACAGCAAGAAGACGGCTGTCTGCGGTCTAAACAGGGATTCTCAACAGACACCAGACTTGCCAGCGCCTTGCCGTTGGAATCCAGCCTCCAGAACTCTGAGAACTCTCTGTTGTTTCAGCCACCCTGTCTGTGGCATTCGGTTAGAGCAGCCCGAATGGACTATGGCAGGAAGCAGGGACAATCTGGAGAGGGCGCAGGCCCATCCCTGCAGCTCCCAGTTGGCTCTCGGCTCCTGCGATGTAAGTGCAACCATCTTCAGCCTGCACCAGGTGGTTCCAAATTCTGAACCCTCCCCTGTACTTCAGAGAAGTGTGTCTCAGGTTTAACGTATACGAGCCTCACCTGGGGATCCTGTGAACACGTGGGTTCTCTTCCAGTGAGTCTAGGAGGAGGCCCAGTTTTGCATTCCTAACAATTGTACAGGTGATGCTGATGCTACTGGCCTTTGGCCCACACTGGAACTCAAGCAAATGGAAGCTCCTGGAAGATAAAGCCAGCCTCTCTTGTACTTCTGATGTCAGATCACAGATCCATCACTTTGTAATGATTTGTCCAACAATTCAGTGGTGCAAAGTGAAGAATTTGGTATTGACACTTTTTGTACCTGCCTGGGGATATGGCCTGGGGATATGGCCCTTGGAGGGTGCTGGCTTCTCAGAAAACTCTGCAGATTAATAGACAATATGCCATCTAATTGTCTTGACTGGACCTGCCATCACACCCCCACCCCCACCCCAGGGCAACGGTAAGGTAAAGATACTCCATGATTGTGGACTGACTCCAGAGGTAACTCACACTGTACACACCTGTGCAGGGAGTGCCCACGATCATAGGACAGGCCTGACTTACAAGGCTGTTAAATTCCTGCCAGTATAACGTATGAATATCCAGTTTATTTAAAAGAAAACACAAGGTACTTTTTCTAAGTTAAATTCTGGACTGGTTAAATTATTTTGATATTATTCCTAATGGAAGGCTTTGGTGAAAAAAATATAATCACAAACAAATAACAATGAAAGAAACAAAAATACAGTGGATTCCATTCACTGAAAATTATTAGCCATCAGCATGTTGAGGAAGGTGTTCTTTGCATGCACGGAAAGACAGATTTACCACGAGCTAAAACTGAGTTCTGTCTCATGAGACAGGACAGCAGGAGTGTTAATGAGAAACCGAAGAAAGAATTTCTAGACGCAAGTGACCTGCCGGCCTGAGCCTGTTCCTGCTTGGCACTGACTCATTAAGGGGCAGCTCCCCTTCTCCGGTCTCTGATTTCTCCTGCCTCAGCATTGAAATCATTTCAGCAACATTCTAAAGTCAATTGCAAGACATCGCCTGAGCCCTCGAGTGCACAAAAATCAGGAAGTAGTGTGTATTCAGCACTCCCCACATGCAGGGTTTTGGGAGCAGTAACGGGCAGAACCGGCATGGAGGGAGTAAAGGGAATTTCAGTACTACTGGGGGACTGACAGAGAGTCCTAGTGACAAACCAATGTGCTGGAGATCTAAACCATCCACCACCAGGACAGGAATCTCAGGTAAGCAGCAGGGGCTTATTTAAACCTTCAATATTGCCTTTCCAAAGTGCAGGCTCACACACAGACAGACTCTGCTTTAAAATGTCATTACGATGAACCATCACTTGAAAATCTCCATGATTTTGACAAAATTGGAACAAGTGATATAAAAATGAAAGGTCAGAAAAGCCCTGTATGACAGAGCTTAGTTGGCCTGGTATAGATTTCTTCAAAGACCTCTTTTGCTTACCACTAACGCCAAGACGATGTGTCAAAGTTGTTTAAGATAGGGATCAGTTTTAATGAATGTGACCTCAGCTTTCCAAGGTGTTTAGGTCTGGGAACACTTAAAGTACATCTGTTATTATTTTGGTTGTGCTGAATTTCTTATTTTACATGGTTTCATTTCAAGAGGGGCTGTTTGAGGGAATACAGAGGGAAACTCCTATATCACCGTGTTCTGGTTTAATTTTTTAATTTAAACTCTTTATTTCTATAGTTTGTACCATCTGATATTTCTGTTTGCTTGAAGTAGTAATTTTACATTGAATTTTTACTTTGGAGTTTATATCTCTGCCCTTTGGGATAAACCCAATGCCAGATTGTCTCTCAGTGCCTTAATTCACATTAGATTTATCATCCTATCAACCCCACATTAAGAAAATCTGTTATCTACTTGTGATTTTTGTACTAGTTCCTTTACGAGAGACTTCACAGAGATCTGACCCTGCCACTTGGGAACGTAGAGCATGATAGGTAGGAAATAGAATCGAACCTAATCGAATTACCATCAAACATCGTTGTAGGCTAAATGAACAATGGAGGATAAATCAACGATTGACATGCAGGCAGAAATTGTCTCCTTTGCCTCTACTCTTCCTCACCCTCATCTATTGCTACCACTCATCCATGTACCCTTCTCTCTCCATCCATCCCCCTATCCATCTACCTATTTTATAGAGGCCCAAAAAATAAGAAAGAGTTGGATTTTGTCATATGTAATATGACTACTAGCCTCAGATGTTGATATTATTTTGCTAGATCATGATTGAAATAGTCTTAATAGCAATCTGTAATAATAACTGGGCAAGTTCTTCTGCTAGGTACTGCATAACACCCTTATTACCTGCCTGAAGGATTAGCCAAGAAAACAGAATAGCCTAACTATACTGTTAACTTGGGTATCAAAAGAGGTTTTGATATTAATATTGGTTTGTTTAGCTTTACCAAACAAATGGTGAAAACCCTTCATCCAGATTTGGTTAAGGCATTAGACTTCCTTCTAATTTGGTCAGGGCTGTGCTTCTTGGGTGGTCTAATTTCTACTCAAATTGCTTTCCTCCCGCTGGCACGCTACTTTCTTGTTTCAAAGCTGCTATCTCTCTTTGTGGGAGATCTTTAATTTCTTTAGGTTCACTTGAATTCCAAATCTTTATCTATATTGTACCTTTGGAAGTGGATCTTTCCTCTAACACATGCTACTAAATACGTGATGTTAATTATTTAGTACGTGGCCCTAGGGTCTTATCTGCTCCTTGTTACCAGCCTCTGCTTCCATCTGTATGTGTGGTGTAAGCAGCTTTGACCCCTCCTGTGTTTTATTCTCTGTGTCTATGAAGTTCTGAGAAGGAGGAAAAGGACTAGATCTCTCCTTTTTCTCAAACACTTTTTGATCTGAACAGTTACTTCCTGAATGGTGTCTAATACTCTTTTGGATACAAACACGGACACTAAGGAACTCTCGTGTTATACTGTGAAATAGTCTTAATGATAACTCGAGCTTAGATGGCCATTATTTCCATTAATTCCCTGGGTCCTGTGGTACAGACTTTATTCAGTTTAAAAGTGATTCACTCTGTTTAAGAGCTATCTTGCAAAGTTCTCTCAGTTCTCCTGAGTCCTACCTATCATGGGCACAGGTCCTTGGCTTTGCTTTGAGGTAATGGGCTGCTTCTAGCTTTGGCTGGTGTCTGCACTCAGGCCAAGCTGTGCCCACTGTCTTCCATTAATAGTTGCTGGTTAGCCTATTTAGCTTCCAGCTAAAATCCCTTTTCTGCTGTCTTTCTCTTACCTAGAGATTGTTCCCTGTGGACCGAATTCTCTGGGATTCAAAAGAGACATGGGCAGGAATTGCACCCTAATTTCCCCTGGTGTTTTATATATGATGGTTTCATTTTGATTTGAAATTTTTCTCAAAATACCCTCTCATTGAACTATGTGGGAAAATCTAAAACACATGATCTTGTTCAATTGTATCAAATAGACCAACTTCCTTCCATTTGAAAATTGATAGTCAACATAGGAAAAAGCAACTCTCAAAAACTCTACTAACTGTATGAATCAGGGCAAAGTCTTCAAGCTTTCCAGACCTCCATGGCCCATGTGGTAAGAGGAGATAACACTACTTTCTACTTTTTAATGAAGTGCTGTTGGGCTAAAAAACATTTTCATACTATTTAAAAATGTGAGCCCGTTCTAAATTTTATTTGTTAAAGCATGTAATTACCTTTTTTTCCTCTGGGATTGGCTATAACCTGAATGCTAAATTTTGAAAGTAATTTTCTGTTTTACAAAGTGTGTATTATTCAAGCTAATGCTTTGTTTGAAAACATATACTAACCATTTTTAAATGCATTGAAACTATTTTATTCAGAATGAAATGGCCAGTCATAACATGTTATCCTAGTTTCTAATTTTTTCCTAGAATTGCCTGGAAAGCATGACCTTATTTCAGGTTCAAACATACAAAAAGAGCACAATGAACAAACAAACCTCCATGATCAAGTTGTCACTTCCCATCACACATGGGTACCTGCTCATAACTGTTATTATTGAACCATCCATATTGAAAAACACGTAGTCTTTAAAATAACTGTAAGTTAGGGCCCCCAGCATTTGGGCCTAATGAAAGATTTACTGATTGAAAAAAGTCTAATTTCTTTATTTTCTAAGTTTTAAAAGTACAGCTTTCAATGGCAAAACCCAAAATTCCTTATGAACACAACCACCCCACATAGAAATGATGCCTGCAGCTTACAGTGGGTGTCCTTTTGCTTGATCTTGATGACAGTCGCCATGAGAGGAAGCTAGGCTTGTTTTTTTTTTATTCCCATTTTATAGATAAGGATACTGAGGTTTGTAAAAACTCATTCCAGGTCATATAATGAAGTGGAGAGAACTCAGGACTAGAACCCAAAGATCTACCTTCAGATCTAATATTCCTTTTATGATAGCCCCGAAGAGAAATAACTTATAAAATTTCCTTGTAGTCCACTACCTGGAATTCTTCAGATTCAGCCTGACTTCTAGGCATGTGTTGAGTTATTTCCTATCATACAGAGATCAACCTCTTATGGCTTAATCTTTTTAAGGTCTGTATCAGATTCTGGACTAATTCTGTCTGACTGCTTCTACTGAGGCTTAGTTTGGGCCACTCTTTATAGAAGCTTAAGACACTGAATTACGTATTTTAGTGGTACAGGAAAAGGTTTGTTCCGGAGGATCTGTTCATTTTAACAACTAAGGATTAGAGTGTGGTAATTTATGCTTTGGTACTTTGAGAGTTTATTTTCTGTCCTGGTTTACTCCCTTTCACAGCTAGCCACCGGAGTGTTCAGGGGAGCTGTGTGGGTATTTTGGAGTTTCAGGTTGGCCCTCGCTCTCTAGACACCGGGTCGACTGTAGCAATCACATCATTCATAGCAGATAGAACACAGTTATTTTCTGGTCATAAAAAGCTAAAGGCTTTTGAATTCTTGGTCATTTTTATTACCTAATTTCAGAGTCCTCCCCAGCATCATTATGGTTCATACAGACACATGATTTTATGAAATGCTTGCTCACACAAACTTTTGGACGAGGCTGTCAATCAGTGTATGTGATTTCCACGAGGGCATTGCTATGTCGTCCACTGGCCTTTCCTCACAGCCCTGGCACAGTCTGAAATAACTATTGCTTTTCTTTTCTGTGTGTATGGTCATTGTGGAAAAAGGATGTGCTGACACCAGAATATAATTATTCGTCTCCTGGGCTGCCTCAAATGTGGTCAGCCAGCCTTCTTTAGATTCCCAGCACATATTCCACAGGCTGCGGTGGTATTTTATTTCTGAATGGACCAGCGTTTGTTTTTGTGGAATTACGCAATTCATTTTCATTACACATTCAAATGTGTTTCTTATTTGCCAGCTGATTGTCTTCATTCACAACAGTTTCTTCATTCTCTCTCCCAAATTCTATCTCTATTTTCTCCTTCTGTCTCTCTCATTTGAAGCTCTCCCTGTGAAATAGGTGGGATCTTACATGGGCGGACCCCGGTGCAGCCCTATCCTTTGAAGCACTCCACCAGGGCCAGCAAATCCACTTGCGAATGAGAATTGCTTTAAAAGAGTCAGCTTTGGGCTGGGGGCCTGGAGGGGGGCGCTTTCCAATTACTGTTTCTCATCAACCTGACCACCCTAAGCCATTAAGCCACTGTAATAGTTTTGCTAATTTGATTTCCTGCACATAAACAACCTTTGCTGGGCTTTGAAGTTCTTGAGAAAGGTATGAGGAGTTTCAAATGGCAATAATTCAACTCCAAGCATAAGGCTAATTCATCTTTTTTTTTTTTAATAAATCAGTAAAACAGAAGTTAATTAAAGTGTAAACAATGGGCAGCATTGTGGCTAAGAGTCTCAGAAAAGGAACCTTTGAAATTCTTTGTGTAATGGATATTACCTGATTACACTCAGAGCAGGGTGGGGTTTAGGAAAAGATCACATTACTGAGCTCTTTTCTCTTCTTCCCCTTAATGTTAAAAAAAGACAGAAAACCAACAACAACAGATGCTTTTATTTTTTTACTCACTGAGCCGGCTGGGAGCTTCCTAAACCCAAGCTTGCTCAGGGAGGCCCTGACTTTGCCAGCCCTGGGTAGGGCAGACTCCATGGGGAGCCCACGCTGCAGAGGGATGGGGGGTGGCAGCAGAGAGGGCAGTTTCCACCGCCTTGCTGGTGGAGAGGATGTCACCACAGCGTGATTAACACCAGGCCAGGTTACGCAAAGGACACGGACTCCCCTCAGCACTGATGCCATGGGGTTTTGGGTCTGTGCAGGGGCGGGGATGAACAGAGACCCTCCTCCTCCCTCTAACTACAGGCTTGGCTGAGAGAGGTGCAAGGGAGGGAAGATGGGCTAAAAATAGCCCAAACACCAGAGTGTTTTCAGGACTGGTCCTCTGGTTTTTGATCTTGAGTGAATAGAGAGAAGAGATGTGCAAGGAGGTGAAGCAAAAATTCCAGCACTCCTGGCAATGGCCTCGTTTTCTCCGCAGATCAAGTGGTGGAAGGAGATGATATATTTTGTTTAAGAAGTCAAATTCCAAGCAATAGTAAAGTGATGTTGCATATCGTCACCTATCACACTACACTTGGTAAGTAAAGGCACTCCAGTGATCGCTCCCCACCATTCTGCAGAGCTGAGTGCACGAAGTCTTTGTATCTGGTGTGTGCGCATGGCGCGGGTCTGTTGCTGGGAGTTGTAAGTTGGGAGCAGAGAAGACTAGGACCAAGACAAGCAGAGGTGGTCCCCATGTGGAGTGCGTTAAGAGGTTCCAAGAAGTCTCCCTGGCAAAACAATCCATTCCAGATTGTCCCCCAAAATCTTAATTTCACTTTTCACTGACAGAATTCCTGTAATTAATGATCTAATTTTCCAGATAATAAGATTCTCTTTTAACAGGCAGGCATTCCTCTTAAATGTCTACAAGCCATTGATATCTTAGAATCAATTAGTCTAATGGAAAGATTTCTTTATAACATCAAGCTAAAATGTCAGCTTGATGGAGAAAATGAGGGAGCATAGTTTTTAAAACATGCAGGTGCGGTCAGGATGGGAGCCTAGGATAAGGGCTCTGGGGAAAGGAAGGGGAATAAAAGTTGTAATAAATGGTGTAAGAGTGACACTCAGGAATTTGGAGGAAGGACATTGCTTATCTACTAGTGCCGTCAGGGGCTGAGCCTGGATATGGACAATGGGGCCCAGGAAGGATTCCCATACTGATGGCTAGCCCGGGAGGCAGATGCATTTCCCATGTACGTGGAAAGAGGTGCCTTCCCTGGGGCCTTCCCTGGAGCCTTTGGCGACTCTGAACCAAGGTAGAGTGTCATGGAGCTGATAGGACTTTCCACAGGGTTGCTGAAGTGACCAGGGGCCCCTCCAGCAATCCATTCCCTGTGTCCCAGAAGAACTCCAGCAGAACCAGCAGGCCTCAGTCCTGGAGGACCACCTGGAAACTCTCCTGACGGAAGTACTGTTGAACAAACGTCTGCGGTAAGATTCACAGACTTTTACATTTAAAAGTGACTTAAAAAAAAAATACAGTTGACCCTTGAACAGCACAGGTTTGAAGTATGCATGTCCTCTTATATGTAGATTGTTTTCAATAAACACAGTACAATACTGTAAATGTATTTTCTCTTTCTTATGATTTTCTTAACATTTTTTTCTCTAGCTTGCTTTATTGAGAAAATGTAGTGTAGAATACATAGAACATACAAAATATGTGTTAATCAACTGTTTATGCTATTGGCAAGGCTCCCAGTCAACAGTGAGCTATTAGTGGTCACATTTTGGGGGAGTCAAAAGTTATACACGGATTTTCAACTGCATGGGGGGTTGACAGCCCTCATCCCCATGTTGTTCAAGGGTCAACTGCATTTTGAACTTTAGAAAGTTATCTATGGATCTAAAAGCTTATCCATAAAAGCAAGTGTTTTTTTTGAAAGATTTATCCTTAGCAATGGAATTTGTTGCAGCTGGGAAGAAGGTAGAACCACATTACCAAAGGCCCATTATGGTACAAATTGTATTTTACTTAATTTAATCATTCCAATAACTCTGTCAGGTCAAGATCATCAGTCCCCTGATATAGATGAGGAGAATTAATTTCAGAGCTAATCATTTGTATTTGAATGGAAGGTAAAGTCAGTAGGATCTGAGCGAGGGTCTAAGGGACTGTAGCACATCAACTTAATTCTTCTGCATCTGTTCCCTTACTAAGAAACACTATTCCCTTATTTATGGGCTATCTTTTAGGTTGTGACGTATCTACAGTAATGGCTTTCACATCATCATTGGAACATTATTATGTAGATTCATTGCTTTATGGCATTTATAGGACTCCAGTGGGATTGGTCAATGTCCCTAACTGAATAAGCAGAGTCCTGAATTAGGAAAGTTTGCATCTCCCTCTTGATGATCCTAGAGTTTTAGAGCCGAATGTAACTGGGAGGTATCTAATTCCATTCCCTTCATCCATGTGAGAGAGATGTGAGATTAAAAGAGGGGCAAGAGACATATTTAAGGTCACACAGCATCAAAGTGCCAGTGTGACCATGGCCTTCCCTTTCTGGGTTTGTCTGCTTCACTGGAACCACTAACTCAGCAGTCTCTCGTGAGCCTTGAACCTTTTGCCTCCTCCTCTGTAGAATGAGTCTGGACGCTCATGAGCATGGGCCTTCTGAGCTCTCAGGGCTGCCCCCATAGCCTTTAGGCTGCCTCCTCCATCCCACCTTCCCAGTCTCTGAAACAGAAGATAAAACAAAAGAAGGAAAAACAGTCTGTGGGTTTGGAATTTAAATAAACAGGGAGGTTAACCAAAAGGCTGGTTTCAATAGATTGGAGGCAAAAGGGATTCCTACAGCTGGAGGCAATTAAATAAAACTAAAAAAGGATTCTCACACTCAAACTACTAGACAAGTTCCAGAGACCAAAGGAGGCTTTTGTTGAAGTGAACAAACCCTCACTTTGGCCCAAAATTAACAGGAGCAGCCTTTGTCAGCATACCTTTTGGGGTGAGAACTTGCTCTTTTTTTTTCCTGGCTGCCTCTCTAGTTACTGTAATTATGATAGTTCTCAGAGAATATAAACCTCTTAATAGGATCAAATGATGCCACAACTCAGCAATACAAGGTTGGAACGTGCCTTAAGATCAGTTGGTAAAGGTTAGGACAGCTGGCTTTCCCTCAAAGTGCAAGGAAGCGAAAAAGCCCCAATTTATAGTATTGACTAGTTTCCATGGTAGAAACACTCTACCATGACTGATTTGAAGCTATTAACATGAAATTACTAGTCCACTGATTGTCCAGTTGGGAAAGAGAATGAATGGTCGCCTCTTAGGCACAGGTAGCGGCTGCACCGCTGACTTCTGGGACTAATGGGACAATTCTCACGTGTCCTTGCAGAGAGGGAAAGAGTGATTATCAACCTGTATACTCAGTCATAACTTGGACTCCATCTTCCTGTCGATCTGCTTCCCTACTCCCCTACCTACCTCATTACCTTGAGTTGTAAACTTCAGCGGGGAAACCAGATATTCAATAAGGCATTTTCCGATTCTGATTTTTTGTGATCGTGGTCCCAGTATGTTATTGCACAGGAACACTCCACCCCGGCTGAAAACAGGGAGCTCGCTGTATTTTTAATAGTGTTCAGGCTCTTCTTTATTTGTCTTCAGAGCATTCATCACCTCTGAACTCTTAGGTGTCGACTTGTTCTTGTGTTTTTTCCTCGGCAGCTGAGCTCCTGAGAGTGGAGGCTTCGTTTGTGTGGTTCCCTGCTGTCCCCCTGCACCTGCGACAACAGCTCTTGACAGGCGTCTAGTAGATGCATGCTGACTAATGTCTCCAGACTCTTCCCTATACATTTACAGAAGTTGAGGCTTTAAGAAATGAAGTGATTTTCCTGAAGTCACACAGCGATCTGTGGTAAAACTCAATGTAGAACCTTGCAACTCAGGGCTCCTCAATCATTCTTTGGCTCATCTCACAAAGTCTAAGGCCTAGGAAGGTCACGCGTGTTTCAAGGCTGCGAACTCAACCTGCAGAGATTAGTGGAATAAAGAGCCAACATTGGCTTGCCCCACTCTGCCTACCCTCATACCTTCATATCATGTTCTTTTCCCTCTTTGAATCGTGTTCTCTTCAGGAAAGGTAGGCAATTCTGGCTTGCTTTATGGGATAAGATTAATTTAAGGTCTGTGTATATCTCAGTGGATGTCGAACCATGGAGGAATTTGGATCATTTCTGCACCAGGGACCCTTCTCTTTAGGGCCCACCATCATCAGAAGACCTACCTTTGGTTCCAGCTCCCTGTTGACGTCAGCAAATAATGGTATCAGGTACTATTTTGAGTGCTGGAGATATCAAGATGAGTTACACAAGGCCCCTGATCTTTAGGAGTGCGCAGTCTTCTGAGGAGACTGACGAAGGGTTAATTACATATTGTGGGCAAATATAAGGACAGAAGAAAGTTTCAAAGCATGGGAATCCAGAGGAGGGGAACTCCAACACAGGGAGTGATAGAGGATCCTCTAAAAAAGATGAATTTGGGTAATCATAATTTATATGGTTAGTAGTTCTCTCATTTCCAAAATGATTCGTAGTTGTGAAAATGAAGGTCTCCACCCATCTACAGAAGGTTCTACAAAAGAAAAGCTAGAGGCTCTGTAGGAATGCCTTATCATCGTATCCCTCTTCCAGATACTGTACTCAGGTGCCCACTGATGACTAGCCATGTCCCATGGTTGTGTCAAAAGACAGTGGCTCTGGGGTACCTGAGTGGCTCAGTGGGTTAAGCCTGTGCCTTCAGCTCAGGTCATATCTCAGGGTCCTGGGCTCGAACGCCACATTGGGCTCTCTGCTTAGCAGGAAGACTGCCTCCCCCCCCCTCTTCCCGCCTCTCTGCCTACTTGTGATCTCTCTCTCTGTCAAATAAATAAATAAATAAATCTTAAAAAAAAAAAAAAAAAGTCAGTGGCTCTGATTTAACTTCAGCAATGACTCCTTGGTTGTGTCCAGAATGGGAAATGGCAGTGACTCATTAAAACATCTCAACTTAATTAAGAAAATTACCAGATAGAAATTCAGTAGACTGAATCAGCAAAATTCTTCAGTCACAAAGAAATAACCTGACACATGGAGTTGTTGTAAAGTTACTGATTATACAAATTTTTGGGGGTCTGCAGGTCCAGGGCTTTGAATGAGGACTGGCAACCTTGCCGTGCGTCAGCGTAGATTTTAATTAAATGGTAGATTCAAGCATTCTATGTGAGAAATTGTCACTGAATAGCTTACTTTCTGGATTGCTTTTAGCTCTTTGGACTACAGTGGGAATACACACACAGTCAGTGAAACTTAGAGTGGTTTTGTGCTTCGTGCATCATAAGTCATCTTAAGTAATGGTGTGGTAGGAAAATGGTTTTTGTCTCAGTCCACTGGTAATGGATGGACGTTACACCAGGTGTGATGGCTGCCCTGCATTTTACCTGTTGGCAATCGAAAGAGAATGAACACATCAACATTTACTTATCTGACTTAATGAATGTTATCAGGTGGAAAAAGTAAATCAATACTGGCTGAGATCAAACATACCAATCTCCTTTTGAACACACAATGCCCTCATTTATATAAATCTTAGCCACTTGACGGTTCCCCCATTTGAACACATGCACTGCCAGCCCGGCTGAGAGGCCTTCCATCTTGGGTGCTGGCGGCAGACCTGCGGCAACTTTTAAAGTGTGAGGTGACTGAGGAGCCTATGCCTACGATGCCAGTGGTTTCCTAATTAATGTGTTAATTGAGAAGTAGAGCAGATGTGGGTTATTTAAAGTTTTGAGTTCTTTCCCTCCCTCCCCCTCCACAGCTCCCCAGCCTCCTTTAAAAGGAAGGTCGGTCATAAGTGGCCTACTGGTGACCCCAGGCGAGGGAGGCTGGGCGGCAAGGACAGATTGTCATCTACTTAATTAGGCAGCTCTGTCTTATTCTTACACCTTCAGCTCTAACATTGTTTTCCCCTGAGGCTATGTTTCTGTGTGAAGTTGTGAACAGTTTTAAGGAGAGGAGTTTTCCAGCTTTCACAAGGCTCCCAGTAGCTGGTTCCCTGCACTCTTGGCTCCTTCATTTACTTCTTCCGTTTCCTTCCATGCCTATTTTGTCCCCCTGGTTGGCCCTCTGTAGAAGTGATTGCCCTCAGCAGGGACAAAGGGGCCCAGGGAGGCCTAGCTGAGTGAGAGAAGCCACCAGGTAGGACCCGCAGCCAGCCCCACCCCATAGTCCTGCCCAGCCTCACAACACACAGGGTTCCCCAGCTTGGGCTTCTCCCAGCAGCCCCTCTTCTGGTTAAGAAGGTCTTGAGCTGTAGGTGGCTCTGTTTTTCATTTGGTGTTGCCCCTCATACTTAGGCTCTTAAAATATCTCTGGACACCTTTCTCTGCTTTTTTCTAGAAGGCACATTCAAACTGTACTGGGAGTTGGCCTCATTGCAAGAGCTTCAATTTAGGCATTTGAATATGCTTTAAAAAAAATCAGTGTCGACAAATTATTTAGCCTTACTCTCCTAGGGTTTTAACAAACACTGAGTGTGGACTGTGATAGCTGAGGTACGCTGGGTATGCTTTTATCTTTGAATACGAGAAACTTGATACATTTCAGAAAGTAAAATGGTGACTTGGGGTTTTCTCTGTTTCTGAGACAAGGTCTCAATAATAAAATGTGTGTGGGAGGGGGTCAGGAGCATGCACTCTTCTAGTCAGTCTGATACACCTGTTATTTCAATTTCTTTATACTTCTGTGGCCTCCAACTATCTGTCACTGCCCTGTGGGCCAAAGCTTTGAAATACCTTAAAACAAACAAGAAAAACCTTAATGCCTTCAGGTTAGAGGAGATCTGGAAGGCTACCTGGCGGGCCTTCCTGCCAGCTCAGAGTCAAAGCCACACCTGAGTCTGCAATTCACTTTCTTCCCAGCAGAAGGAGGAACTGCAGAGTGGACGTGGCCAGCCGGGTCCTGCTTTATTGAAGCCCCTCGGGGTAGTGGGCGGGAGGTGACTCCACCCTCTGCACTTCTCAAGGGATTTCAAGGCTTAAGAAAAGATTCTCTAAATTAAAATGGAGATTTGGAGGCCAAATTCCAGAGATTCCTATCGATAGGTGTGTGGTAAGGCCCTAGGATCTCTTATAAACCGATTCTAAGTTCAGAGGCCACCCTATGTGGGACTGGGAAAAAAAAAGTTCTCCCCATAAATGTCTGAACACTTAATATAAGGATTTTCTTATAGATTTTATCACACTGTATTTAGAGTTCTACCATTTAAAAAATAAATGCAGGGAATAGTGAATACATATATGCATGCATCTATCGATCTATACATACTATCCTCTTTGCAAGTAACTACTGAGTTAAATAATAGTGACATTGTTGAAAAGTCAGCCTCAGAGCCTAGAATTCTCTGTATTGGCACTTCAAAATGTGTGGTACAGTTCTGCAAGCTTAGATAATGCTCTTCTTTTTCTATATTTTGTTGTCTGGTGGTAACATTTTGATAAGCCCTATATGGGCCAATGACTGTCGTGGGGATAACACATGAGGTAGGCCATTGTCACTTCCTCACTAGTGGTTTTTTTTGGTTTGTTTGTTCATTTTGGGTTTTTCTTTTGTTTTGTTTTTGTACTCTATCCATTATAGAATACATAAGACCCTGCCTGCAGTATCTTCTTACTCTTATTCCCCCAATGCCATGCCCTGAAGGACTTCCCTGTCTTTACAAATGGAGAACCCTTTTCCATGGACTCCTAGACTCTCCTTTGTTCATTTGACAATTCTTACCCATCCCAGAAGCTCCTGTTTTCTGTGCTTCCCCTTCTCCTGTGGGGCAGTTCCCTGCCCAGAGCTACTGCTCTTAGGACAGTCCAGTAACACTTTCTTCTCCCTCTGCCCTTACAGACCTCGGTAGTGGCAATGGCTTCCCACCATCAATGTCTCTGTGTCCTACAGAATATATCATGTCTCTCGACCCCTTGATATGTCAGTGTTTCTTTCCTTTCTAAGAATAAGAACAAGGATATTATCAAATTCAGGAAATTTAATAATATTTTAATCATATTTTTTATCTAGGGCTGCCTGGTTAAGCATTCAACTCTTGGTTTTGGCTCAACATCCTGTATTGAGCCTTGAGTTGGGCTCCATGCTTGGTGTGCAACACGGAGCTTGCCTGGGATTCTCTCTCTCCTTCTCCCTCCCTCTCTACCTTCTCCCAGCTTGCTGCACACATGCTCTCTTTCAAATAAATAAAATCCTCATAAATAATAATATTTTAATATAATCTGTGGACCATATACTAATTTCATCATTTGTCTTAATAATGTTTTTTATAATATTTTTCCCAATATGCAACCTAGCTCAAGATTATACACTAAATTTATTTTTTTGGTACATAACATATGATTATTCATGAAGAATGGTTCTTTTTTTATTTTTTATTTTTTTAAGATTTTTATTTATTTGAGAGGGGGGGAGCATGACTGGGGTGGGTAGAGCAGAGGGAGAGGGAGAAGCAGACCCTATACTGAGCATAGAGGAGGATGAGGTTCTCTATCCTAGGATCGGGAGATCACCACCTGAGCCGGAGGCAGACCTTTAACCAGTTGAGACGCCCAGGTGCCCCAGAATAGTTCTTTTTGTTGGTATTTACCAACAACTAAAAAATGATGGACTTTATTTATTAATGAAAAAAATTTGGCTAATAGATAAAATTTTATTGGTTTTATATTTTTCTTTCACAAATTTCTGTGGCATCTTTGACCCTGGATACAGTATATCAGGGATTCATTCTGTGCAGGTTACCAACCAGATTTTATATTAAACTGAGCCAATATTGGATCTGCTGGGAATTCTTTGAGTTTAAATCTTTCTTCCAGAATACTGGGGCTCGCTCTGAAATTTTGCCTTGGTGTTTTCTGGCTTAATGCTCTTTGGTTATAATCATTCTCCTCTCGAGAAAAAGAGAGGGCACCTGGGTAGCTCAGTCGATTAAGCATCTGCCTTCAGCTCAGGTCATGATCCCTGGGTCCTGGGATCAAGCCGTGCACCAGGCTCCCTGCTTAGCCTACTTCTCCTTCTTCCTCTGCCCCCCCACCCCATTTGTGCTCTCTCTCCTTCTCTTAAATATAAAAATAAAAAATAAAAGACTAAGAGATTGCTCCCTTTGGAGGGCGCCCTCACCTTGTCTGAGTATTATTTAAGAAATGGGAGGTGGCTTTCCTTGACAATATACTTGACTCGGGCAATATTGTCAGTTTCTCACTTGAGTAGTAAATCTGAGCAATTCTTTGCCAAAGGTAAGGGATGTTCTTAAAAATAGATGAAATTTCTCTCTTATTCAGTTCCTCCAGTTTTGCTGTATTTAAAGCTATTTTATCAGTGGTTTTTATATTTATTTAAAAAAATTTCAGAGTAAACTAAATAGATCTTAATAAACCATCCATTCAATAAAGATATTCCAAGACTGCTTGTAAAATCTGTACCACTGATCACTTACCTCTTACCGCAGAGGCTCCCTCTGTAACGCAGGGTTTATTCACTCGAGTCCTTCCATCTGTTATTAGGCCTTGCCTCCTACTTGTGGAACTCTTGGTGTCCAGGTATCCTTTTAGGGAAGTTTCGTTCCATGAGTTAGCAGGACAACATGATGAGGGGAGAAGAGGGCCAAGTCAAAGAAAAGAAGGTCTGGGATGACTCTCAGCTCCACCATCACCACCAGATCAAGTCTTTTGAACCTCCATTTTCTTTTTTATTGAAAAAAAAAAAAGTAAATAATTGCTACTTAACACTTCAATGGGTATGGGGGAGAAGGCATCATATGAGATACTCGAAAAGAAAAGAACTTGAAAACCATTCAGTGCTATGGAAATATAAGGTCGTACTGTTACGAACACTCCTCACAACCAGGGTTGCATGGGGGTGGGGGACCATGGAGCAAACTTAATAAAAGAAATTGAGAAACTGTGTTTTTCAAGCCACCAGTTACTATGGAATCTTTGAGTTTTGTGTTTCCATTTGTTAGTAAAGATATTTGTCAGCTACAGCGTCTTTCCATTTTGTTTTATTTAGCTATGTGATAATTGATTTGAATAAAAGCATTTTTATATTTAATTGTGGAGTATTTTATGTATAAAGTATATATTATCTAGCAGATAAACTTGAGTCTGAGCTATGACTATGTTGCCGTTATTAGTGTCCATATATATGCAGTTTACCTCTAATTTGAGATCGTTTCTTTGAAAGAGTTTTTTCTTTTTTGTCACAAATTTTTTTCCTGGTGTTGCTCGGTAATGTGCTATATTTACTTATTTATTATTTTTAATGTTTGGCTTCCTTCATTCATTTCTCCACCCTGCCCCCCCCATCCTCTGTCCATGGCAAGAACCAATCTCTTCCCTGTATCTATTTTGTTTGTTTGTTGTTGCTGGTTTTTTAAATTTAATTTTGTTTTGTTTTGTTTTTAAGATTTGACATAGGAGATCACACAATACTTGTCTTTCTCTGTCTTATTTCACTTAGCATATTGCCCTTGAGATCTATGTTGTTACAAATGGTTAAGCTTTCATTCTTTCATATATAAGTGAATAATGTTCCACTGTGTATATATACTTCTTTACCCATTTACCCCACTGATGAACATTTAGGTTGTTTTCAGGTCTTGGCTATTGTGATCCTGCTATAAAGAACATGGGGTACAAATATCTTTTCAAGAGTGTTTTTATTTCCTTCACATAAACACCCAGAAGTGGAATTGCTGGTTTCTCATCTTTTGAGAAACCTCTATACTGTTTTCCACAGTGGCTGCACCAATGTACATTCCCATCAAATGGGAATGCACGAGGATTCCCTTTTCTCCACATCCTCATCAACAGTTATAATTTCCTGTTTTTTTTTGATGATAGCCTTTGCAATAATTATGAGGTGATGCCT
The DNA here is from genome assembly GCF_020171115.1 of Neogale vison. Classification (NCBI taxonomy): domain Eukaryota; kingdom Metazoa; phylum Chordata; class Mammalia; order Carnivora; family Mustelidae; genus Neogale; species Neogale vison. The sequence continues at coordinate 84,957,274 of NC_058095.1, forward strand.
CATTGTGGTTTTGATTTGCATTTGCCTAATGATTAATTATGTCAAACATCTTTTCATGTACCTGTTGGTGATCTGCATGTCTTCTTTGGGGAATTATCTATTCAGATCTTCTGCCAATTTTTGAATCTAATTATTTGGCTTTTTTTTTTTTTTTCCTGTTTTTGCTATGGAGTTGTGAGTTTCTTATATATTTTGGATATTCATCCTTTGTAAGATATATAATTTGAAAATATTTTCTCCTATTCAGTATGTTGCCTTTTCAATGGTTTCCTTTGTTGTGTGGAAGTTTTTTTGGTGTGGTGTAGTTCCACTTATTTATTTCTGCTTTTGTTGCTCTTGCTTTTGATTTCAGATTAAGAGAAATTATTGCCAAGACCTATGTCAAGGAGCTTACTGCCTATGTTTTCTCTTAGGAGTTCTATAGTTCCAGGTTACGTTCAAGTCTTTAAACCATTTTAAGTTAATTTTTGTTTATCGTGTAGAACAGTGGTTGAGTTTTATTCTTTTGCATGTGACTATCCAGTTTTCCTAACACCATTCATCAAAAAGACTATCCTTTTCCCATGGTATATTCTTGGCTCCTTTTTCATAAATTAGTTGACCATATATACATGGGTTTATTTCTGTACTCCAATCTCTATGTATGTATCTGTTCCATTGATCTGTGTACCTGTTTTTATGCTAATACCACATTGTTTTAACAGCCATAGCTCTTAATGTAGTTTGAAATCAGGGATCATGATGCCTCTACCTTTGTTCTTTCTCAAGATAGTTTTTGCTACTCTATGATGTGTGTGTGTGTGTGTGTGTGTTTGTGCGCATGGGCGAGGGTCACATGTGTATGTGGTTCTATACAAATGTTAGGATTACTTATTGTATTTGAAAAATGCCTTGGAAATTTTGATAGGGATTACACTGAATCTGTAGATTGGTTTGGGTAGTACAGACATTTTAACAATACTGATTTTTAATAATATTGGTTCATCTAATCCATAAATATAGAATATCTTTCTATTTATTTATGTCTTCCTCAATTTCTTTCATTAATGTATTACAGTTTTCAATATATAGGTCTTTCACCTCCGTTAAATTTATTTCTATGTATTTTATTCTTTTTAATGCAATTATAAATGAGATTCAAAATTTTACTTCTGATGGTTTGAAGTTGGTGTATAGAAACGCAACAGATTTTTGTGTATTAATTTTGTAGTTTGCAATTTATTGTATGACAACATGTATATCACTTTTGACTCATTAACAGCCTGAGATGGAGCTGAACCTATTTGAGACTTGTGGCTAGAATGCATTGATTTGCATCTGCATAATTGTTAGTATTATTTGAACTGTTTCTTGTACTTTAAGAAGTAGAAATGAAGGACACATTTTATTCTGTGTGGCTTAGGTCATATGTGCAGATGCTTAATCTCTGTCCCTGATCTTTACAATGCTCTCTATAGCATATGCCAAAAAAACGTAACCAAAGACTTTTATGGTCTAGTAATTTCATTTCTTTCATTATGTCATACTAGAACCTATAATCACAAAACATCTTTCAAATCACTAACTTCTGAATTAAGAATTTACTGTGAAGTTGAAATCTAAGTCCTACTCACATAAAGTAGACAATCTTATAAATGACACTTGAAATTTATTTCCTTCACTTGCTTCTAACCTTTGAATTATAGCCATAGGATTGCTAAATGACATACAACCATAAATATGTAATGTAATTAACATGGGTTTCAATTTCTTGAAAACACTTAGAGACATAGGCACCTTTGGGATGGTTCCATGGGTCATTCCAGTCATCACTTTCAGTCAAGACTGTTGGCCTTGGTATTTTATACCATACATTGAGGCTAAAGATTCAGAAACTTGAACCTATCTGATCACAAAGTTGAGTAGGTCCTTTCCTTCCCATTGCTTTCATCTAAACATGATATGATACCTGGGAAGATTTTAGAATCATTTTATCACAGCATGTAGGAACAGCCAGGCATTTTTTTTTTAAGATTTTATTTATTTATTTGACAGAGAGAGATCACAAGTAGGCAGAGAGGCAGGCGGAGAGAGAGAGAGGAGGAAGCAGGCTCCCTGCTGAGCAGAGGGCCCGATGCGGGACTCGATCCCAGGACTCTGAGATCATGACCTGAGCCGAAGACAGCGGCTTAACCCACTGAGCCACCCAGGCGCCCCAGCCAGGCATTTTTAGACCACTTCCTTTTCTTTCTTATGACAGACATTGTTTCTTCTATAAGCTGCTTCAAGGGTATGAATAAGTCAATAGTATCTTGTGCACATAACTGCCTTCTTACCTTCATATATTTTTCAAAACCTGTCTTCATCTTTAGAGCAAATCAAATGTGATGGAAATTCTTGATTTTCTCAAAGACGTGTGTGTGTGTGTGTTCTTTTTTTTAAAGATTTTATTTATTTATTTGAGAGACAGAGTAGATATAGAGAGAGAGAGCACAAGTGGGGAGAGGGGCAAGCAGAGGGAGAAGCAGACTCCCTGCTGAGCAGAGAGCCTGATGTGGGGTGGGAATTGGGGCTTGATCCTAGGACCCTGGGATAATGACCTGAGCCAAAGGCAGACACTTAACTGACTGAGCCACCCAGGTGCTCAACATTAGTGTTTTGTTTTGTTTTGTTTTAAGATTTTATTTACTTATTTGACAGACAGAGATCACAAGTAGGCAGAGAGGCAGGCAGAGAGAGGAGGAAGCAGGCTCCCCGCTCAGCAGAGAGCCCGATGCTGGACTCGATCCCAGGACCCTGGGATCATGATCCGAGCTGAAGGCAGAGGCTTTAACCCACTGAGCTACCCAGGCGCCCATCAACATTAGTGTTTTTATTAGGCTTTTTATCTCCTCAAAATGGAAAAGTAGAAATTATGAGAGAACCATCATCATTCGTTCTTCACATACTCATTTTATGTTAACTTTGGGGCAGTGTTGTGTATAGCTTTGAGGAAACAAAGATGAATAAAATATGAATAAAGTGTTCCTGCCTTTAAGGATCTTAATGTCTAATGGAAAGAAAGATATCTCTTTAACTGGATTGTGATAAGGACTCAACTGAGCTTAAAAAAAAAAAAGAGGTAAAAACAAAGGTTACAACTTGTATTAAAACTGTACAAATTATGTCAAGGTAAATTCTGATTTACATGTATGTCATGACTGTTGAATTATATTAGATAAGGGCTACAGAACTTTTGATTCAATAGTAAATGTAGAACTTTTGATTCGATAATAAATGTAAGCATTGGCTTATTTCAGAAGTCGTTAGGACATTATATATAATAATAATGTTAATACCAATAGTAACAGGGATAAAACTAATATGTGCCAGATAGTTAGTTATAAAATGTTTTATGGATGTATCACATTTGATCCTAGAAATAAAACCATATGTCAGGAAAACAATAGAGCATTGTGGCTCATAAAAGGGATGTAAGCTCAGACTTCCCAGGCGCAAATCCTGCATCTTTCCTAATTACCCGTGTGACTATATGCAAATTACCTTACTCCAAGTCTCTCTCTCTTTCTCTCTCTTCTTTTAATGAAGACAACATTGGTGACTTATTCATAATGTAGTTATGAGAATATTGAATTAATAATTGTATTTTTTTAACAGATGGGAAAAACCCTGGTTTCGATAGTGTATGTGGCTTTTTGAATACTATAGTTAAGATTAGCAGCAGAACTGAGATTCAACTGAGATCTGCAGACTCCAAGCCTATGTTGCTTTTACACCGTATTGGACATATTTTAACAATGGTCATTATATATTTATAATGTATTTACGTATCATATAAGTTTTAAAAACTTCCAACCTCAACCACCATGACATCCACAAATAAAAGTTGATTTTACTTCCTCATTTTAGATTAAAACTTTATTTGTGTGAACTTCTTATGCTTCTAATAAATTTAGCTTTAATTAAATGACATAATTTTATACAGTATTACAAGTTGGCATATCTAAATCATCCCATTAGCTGATATCAGATTAGATATGGAAAACTTTATGCTATGATTGAGATGTGTAAACACTGATACACTCAGACATAGAGTTCCCTTTCCTACCAGATGCATAAGTGATGCTATCTTTAGTTTTATTAGTTTTGGAACAATTTGGAGGATGTCGTATTACAGCTGAATAGTGAAATTAATATTTGAGTCATGCTGACACAGCAAAACCAAAACCAAAATAAAAAGTTTCTCTGTTATTCTCTTTGATGTCATCATTAAAAGGAGCATATTAATAAAAGAGGACTTGGCATCCAGGGTAGAATGGCAAGGTTGACAGCCACAGGGGGTATGCTTCATGCTGCAAAATTTACAAAATGGAATTGCTGCCACATATGCCTCATTTTTCTTGGAATTCTGTTCTTTCTTTCTAATGTACAACCTCATACTACCGAAGCAAAGCATTAAAGCACTAAGAATTTCTGGTAAGCTTTAGGGAAAGGGATCAAACTTACATATCACCACATGCCACTATAGCCTGCTTCCAGAATAGAAGGTGTAAATTAATTTTCAGATATTCTTTTTCTGTTTATTTATTTTATTATTATTCTTAATATTTTGTGATAGCTAAATCTATGAATACTCTGAGGGAGAGTGAATGTAATTCAAAGATCTATTGAATGAATGAATGAATGAATACTTAAATAACCTGGGTTACATTCTTTCATATGGTAGTAGACAGAAATGTCTCCCATCTATATGAAAGACAATGGATTCTAGATCCCATAAAGGCAGTATTTAGAAGTGCACTCCATGGCCTTCTCTTTGCCTCTCTTTATCATTCATATAGCTGAAGCAGAAGGAAGATTATGATTGGACATGCTATTTACAGTTACTGAATCCACATCAACTCTAAGAGCTGTATTACCTAACATTTCATCTTGATTGGTTTTCTGTTTTTGGTTTCACTGATTTCTTCTCTTTGTTACTTTTTTTCTTTCTTTGAGTTTACTTTGCTCCTCATTTTCTAGGTTCTTGAAATACTAACTTAGATTATTTACTTGAATATTTTCTTCTTACTAATATAAAAATATAATATCACAAAGTTTCCTCTCAGCCTTGCTTTAGCAATGCCCCACAAATTTTTATTTTCATTTAGTTCAGTGCATTTTTAAATTTCCCATAAACTTCCTTTGTGATCCATAGATTACTAGAAATTTCTCATTTAATTTCTAAATGTTTGGAGGTATTTCCTTTATCTTTCTGTTAGTGATTTTTAGTTTGATTGCCTGTGGTCATAAAACACATTGCATGAATTCAGTTTTTAAAAATTTGTTGGGGCTTGTTTAGTGGCCCAGAGTATAGTGTATTTTGATGTGTGCTCTATGAGTGTTTGTAAAGTGTTCTATAAATGTTGATCAGATCTTACTGGTTGATGTGTTGTTGATGATTTTTTTTGTTTGTTTTGAGGGGTGGGTAGGAGAAAATCAAGAGGGAGAATCTTAAGTAGGCTCCATGCACAGCTCATGAGCCTGACAAGGGCCTTGATCACACAACCCTGAGATCATGACCTGAGCCAAAATTAATAGTCAGGTGCTTAAATGACTGAAAGACCCAACTGCCCTTTGTTGCTGAGTTTTTATAGATCCTTGCTGATTTTCTATCCAGTTATTCTATCAGTTGTTGAGAGAGGGTTGTTGAACTCTCCAACTCTAACTGTGAGTTCATCTATTTCTCCCTTTAGTTCTATCAGTGTTTGCTTCGCTTATTTTAATCTTTTGTTTATTTAGGACATGCAAATTTAGGATTGTAATGATTTGTTGGATTAACCCTTTTTTTCATTATGTAATGTCCCTCTCTGTCTCTGGTAATTGCTACTCTTGCTTTCTTTTGATTAGTGGTTGCCCAACATATTTCTCCTATTATTTTACTTTCAGTCTACCCATATCATTATATTGAGTTGTGTTCCTCATATGTCATGTTTTTAAATCTTCCTCATAAGTCATGTTTCAAATCCACTCCACCAATCTCTGTCATCGAGTTGGCATATTTGAATCATATACATTTAATATAATTATTGGTACATTAGGGCTTAAGTCTGCTATTTTATTTTTGTTTCCTGTTTGTTCCTTCTGTTTTTAGCTTCTTTTTTTTTCATGCTTTCTTTCTGTGAGTTATCTGAACACTTCTTTAAATTCCATTTTAATTTGTCTTTAGTGGTTTTGAGTATATATCTTTGTAAAGCTTTTTTAGTAGTTACTCTACAATCATAAATATTTTCTCTACATGTGTTTAGAACCATATCTAAGTGCTATAATTTTCTTCAGAATTCAAACATGATTTAGAAACTCAAGAGAAGTAAAATGTATTTGCCCACATTTTTACTATTTCTCTTGTTTTCTTTTTTCCTTCCCCCTGATGTTCCAAGATTTCTCCTTTTATTAAATCTTCTCTGTTTAGAGAAATTTCTTTAGGCATTTCTTGAAAGTAGACCTGCTGGTGATAATTCTATTAATTTTCCTCCATTTGAGAATGTTTTGATTTCCCATTCATTCTTTGAAAGATATTCTTCCCTGAACATAGAATTTACAGTTCTTCTATCACTTAAAAAAATGTTGTATTACTTTCTTCTGGACTCCATGATTTCTGATGAAAAATCTACTGTCATTCAAATTATTTTTCTTTGTAGATAATACATTATTTCTCTTTTGTTTTTTAAAGATTATTTGTCTTTAGTTTTTAGAACTTTGACTATACTGTGTTTTGGGGGGAATTCTTTGGATTTATCCTGCTCAGATTCTTTTAGATTCTTGAATCTATAGGTTTATAGGCTTTTGCTAAATTTGGGAAGCTGCAGCTACTTTTTAAAACTTCACCCTCTTTCCCCGTTCCTTCTGAGTTTTCAATGACAAGAATGTTCAATATTTTCTTATAGTCCCATAGGTCCCTGAGGCTCTGTTCATTTTCTTTAGTCTATTTTCTCTCTATTTTTAGGATTGGGTAATTTATGTTGTTCTATCTTCTAGTTCATTGACATTTCCCTCTACATCTTCATTCTGTTAGTGAGTTCACCAATGAGTTTATATTTCTGTTATTATATTTTTCAGTTATACAATTTCCATTATATCTTCTATATGATGAAATTTTTTAATTGTTTCAAGTGTGTCCATAGTAGCTCATTGAAGCATTTTTATGATGACTTCTTAATCTCTAAAATCTTTGTCAGATTTTAATATCTTTGTCCTTTTTCTGTTAGTACCTATTGATTGTCTTTTCTACTGCAGCTGAGATTTTCCTTGTTCTTAGTATGTTGAGTAATTTTTAATTGAAACCAGGACATTTTAGTTATTATAAGACTTTGAATCTCATTTAAACCTGTTTTAGCTGGCTTCCTCTGACATCTCTCTAGCAGAAAAATGGAAGATGGATAGACCCATTATTATCAGGTGTGAGAAGTCCATTCCCTTGGCCTCTGTTGATGCCCAATTTGGTGAGAGCTTCTTGTTACTGCTGGAAAATGATGGGAGTACTAGTTCTCCAAAAGACTCCTGTTTATTCCTGGAGTGGGGATGAGAGTTGCCTAATCAGTGCTCCCCACATGACCTTCACTGACACCAGGGATGTGGCCTCAATCATCACTGAGTAATAGTGAAAGACCTGACTCTCATGAGACTTCTTGTGACATCATCACAGCTGAGAGCTAAGGAATTCCTCATTCCTACCAGGTCAGGGTGGAAATCCATGTTCCCCACAAGGTTTCCTCTGATCCTGCTCTATGGAGTCTCATTACCATTTGGCAGTTATGAAAGTCCCAGTCTTCTACTGAGGCTTTTTTAATACCAGACCAGTAAGAGATTGAGGTGCCTCATTTTAGCCTGGATTAAATGGAAGTCTAGGTTCCCCACTTCACCTTTTCCCCACTTATCTACATGGGTAAGTGTAGGGCCATGGTTTCTTTTAGGTGGAGTAAATCAATATTGCTAAGCTGGAGTATTAGCAGTATTGCTAAGCTGCTGTTTTACTGGTTCTTTGGCTAAAAAGAGGCTTTTCTTGGGGCTTAATTTTTGTCTGTACCTATTAGCATTTTGGGGGTGCCCAGCTACTTCAGCTCCAGTGTAAGATACATAAAGAAAAAAAAAAGCCAAAAATAAACTCCAAAAACTCACTACCATGCTATTCCTATATTCCCTAGTCAGTGTGACTTCTTCCCCTTTCACAGGTTTCTTAAATTTATTTTGTATAGACTATCCAGGTTCATAGTTGCACTTTGCATGGAGAATAAGAAGTATTACTATTCCATTTGTCTGGAAGTAGAAGTCTGGCTTATTGATTTTTAATTATTGAAGACAGTTCTTTGATGAATAGTAAATTCTGCATTGGTGTGACAAATAAGACACCCCACTAGGAAAGGCAACATTTGTAGGGCAACATTCTATGGGTCCTGCCCTTCTCAGTGATTGGCTTCAGACTCTAATGGAGCAACTGGATATTGTCTGTGTGATCAGAATAGCGCTCTAAACTGAAACCATGAGTGGAGCTTTTATTTACTTTATTGTGACAGGAAAATTTGATCAGAATAAAATAATTGCATCTTATGATATCAGAAATATTTCATATGTTATTTGAAAGCTTAAGTATAATTATATACATCATACTAAGTATAATAAAACTAGGTTCAAATTTGAACTGTTCATGCAATCTCACGAGTAGTTGATGAAATCCTTAAGAAAACTGTCTCTATTCTAATTCCAGTATGTGTTTACCTACTTTCATTGTCCTTGCTCTATTAAATGTGTATTCTGGCGGGGGGGGGGGAGTCAAGATGGCGGAGAAGTAGCAGGCTGAGATGACATCAGGAAGCAGGAGATCAGCTAGATAGCTTATCTAACCATTGAGAACACTTACAAATCCAACAGGAAATTGAAGAGAAGAAGAGCAACAATTCTAGAAACAGAAAATCAATCACTTTCTGAAAGGTAGGACCTACAGAGAAGTGAATCCAAAGTGATGGGAAGATAGACCACAGGGGGAGGGGCTGGCTCCCGGCAAGCGGCGCTGCAATGGAGCACAAAATCAGGACTTTTAAAAGTCTGCTCCATGGAGGGACATTGCTCCAGAGGCTAAACGGGGGGGGGGGGGGGGGAGCCCACGAGGGGTCAGCATAACCCCAAATCCCGTGGGGTCACAGAAGGACTGTGGGTGTCTGAGTGTCCCAGAGCTTGCAGGTATTAGAGCAGGGAAGCCAGCTACAGCGACAAAGCTGAGGAGTGAACTCTCAGCTCAGGGTTAACTTGAACTGGTCGTAGGATGGGTGAGCTCAGAGCGTGGCTGGAGGCCATGGAGACAGAAGTGCCTGGGCGCTTTTCTCCAAGTGTGACTAATTGAGCGCTTTCCTACAAGCGCAACTAGAGGCCAGGGAGATGGGGGCAGTTGGGCGCTTTTCTCTGAGGGCTTACTGAGGAACGGGACCCCGAGCTCTTGGCTCCTCGGGGCCAGAGATTGGGAGGCCGCCATCTTCATTCCCATCCTCAGGAACTCTACGGAAAGCGCTCAGGGAACAAAATCACCCAAAAGCAAACCTGAGCAGATTACTTAGCCCGGCCCCTGGTAAGGGCCGTGCAATTCCGCCTGGGGCAAAGACACTTGAGAATCATTACAACAGACCCTCCCCCAGAAGATCAACAAGAAACCCAGCTAAGATCAACTTCACTCACCAAGGAGAACAGTGGAATTCCAGAGGAGGAGAAAGCAAATCTTACCTGGACAAAATGACGAGGTGGAAAAATTCGCCACAGAAAAAAGAACAAGAGCCAGTACCTAATCAATACAGACATTGCTAATATGACAGATCTAGAGTTCAGAATGACAATTCTCAAGGTTCTATCTGGGCTCGAAAAAGGCATAGAAGATACTAAAGAAACACTCTCCAGAGAGATGAAAGCCCTTTCTGGAGATATAAAAGAATTAAAATCTAACCAAGTTGAAATTAAAAAAAGTTATTAATGAGGTGCAATAAAAAATGGAGGCTCTTACTACTAGGATAAATGAGGCAGAAGAAAGAATTAGTGACATAGAAGACCAAATGACAGAGAATAAAGAAGCTGAGCAAAAGAGAGACAAATAAATTCTGGACCACGAGGAGAGAATTCAAGAGATAAGTGACACCATAAGACGAAACAACATTAGAATAATTGGGATTACAGAAGAAGAAGAAAGAGAGAGGGGAGCAGAAGGTATATTGGAGAGAATTATTGGGGAGAATTTCCCTAATATGGCAAAGGGAACAAACATCAAAATTTAGGAGAAGCTAAGAACGCCCCTCAAAATCAATAAAAATAGGTCCAAACCTCATCACCTGATAGTAAAATTTACAAGTCTTAGCGACAAAGAGAAAATTTTGAAAGCAGCCTGGGAAAAGAAGTCTGTAACATACAAGGGTAAAAACATTAGATTGGCAGCAGACCTATCCACAGAGACCTGGAAGGCCAGAAAGAACTGGCATGATATATTCAGAGCACCAAACGAGAAAAACATGCAACCAAGAATACTACTATATCCAGCTAGGCTATCACTGAAAATAGAAGGAGAGATAAAAAGCTTCCAGGACAAACAAAAACTGAAAGAATTTGTAAACACCAAACCAGCTCTATAGGAAATATTGAAAGGGTCCTCTAAGCAAAGAGAGACCCTAAAAGGAGTAGATCAGAAAGAAACAGAGACAATATACAGTAATAGTCACCTTATAGGCAATACAACAGCACTAAATTCATATCTCTCAATAGTTACCCTGAATGTTAATGGGCTAAAGGCCCCAATAAAAAGACACAGGGTATCAGAATGGATACAAAAACAAAACCCATCAATATGCAACCTACAGGAAACTCATTTTAGGCACAAAGACACCTCCAGATTTAAAGTGAGGGGGTGGAAAATAATGTACCATGCTAATGGACATCAGAAGAAAGCTAGGGTGGCAATCCTTATATCAGATCAATTAGATTTTAAGCCAAAGACTATAATAAGTGATGAGGAAGGACACTATATCATACTCAAAGTGTCTGTCCAACAAGAAGACCTAACAATTTTAAATATCTATGCCCCTAATGTGGGAGCAGCCAAGTATATAAACCAATTAATAACAAAATCAAAGAAACACATCAACAATAATACGAATAATAGTAGGGGACTTTAATACTCCCCTCACTGAAATGGACAGATCATCTAAGCAAAAGATCAACAAGGAAATAAAGGCCTTAAATGGCACACTGGACCAGATGGGCATCATAGATATATTCAGAACATTCCCTCCCAAAGCAACAGAATATACATTCTTCTCTAGTGCACATGGAACATTCTCCAGAATAGATCACATCCTGGGACATAAATCAGTTCTCAACTGGTATCAAAAGATTGGGATCATTCCCTGCATATTTTCAGACCACAATGCTCTGAAGCTAGAACTCTATCACAAGAGGAAATTTGGAAAGAACCCAAATACATGGAGACTAAACAGCATCCTTCTAAAGAATGAATGGGTCAACCAGGAAATTAAAGAACTGAAAAAATTCATGGAAACAAATGATAATGAAAACACAACGGTTCAAAATCTGTGGGACACAACAAAGGCAGTCCTGAGAAAAAAATATATAGCAGTACAAGCCTTTCTCAAAAAGCAAGAAAGGTCTCAGGTACACAACCCAACCCTACACCTAAAGGAGCTGGAGAAAGAAACCCTAAACCCAGCAGGAGAAGAGAAATCATAAAGATCAGAGCAGAAATCAAGGAAACAGAAACTAAAAAAAACAATAGAACAAATCAACAAAACTAGGAGATTGTTCTTTGAAAGAATTAATAAGATTGACAAACCCCTGGCCAGACTTATCAAAAAGAAAAGAGAAAGGACCCAAATAAATAAAATCATGAATGAAAGAGGAGAGATCACAACTAACACCAAAAAAATACAAACAATTATAAGAACATACTATGAGCAACTCCACGCCAACAAATTTATCAATCTGGAAGAAAGGGATACATTTTTAGAGACATATAAAGTACCACAACTGAACCAGGAAGAAATAGAAAACTTGAACAGACCCATAACCAGTAAAGAGATCGAAACAGTCATCAAAACTCTCCAAACAAACAGAAGTCCAGGACCAGACAGCTTCCCAGGGAAATTTTACAAAACATTTAAAGAAGAATTAATTACTATTCTGAAACTGTTCCAAAAAATAGAAATGGAAGGAGAACTTCCAAACTCATTTTATGAGACCAGCATCACTTTGATCCCAAAACCAGACAAGGATACCATCAAAAAAGAGAATTACAGACCAATATCCTTGATGAACACAGAAGCAAAAATTCTCACCAAGATACTGGCCAATAGGATCAAACAGTACATTAAAAGGATTATTCACCACGACCAAGTGGGATTTATTCCAGGGCTGCAAGTTTGGTTCAACATCCGCAAATCAATCAATGGGATACAATACATTAGTAAAAGAAAGAATAAGAACCATATGATACTCTCAATAGATGCTGAAAAAGCCTTTGACAAAGTGCAGCATCCATTCCTGATTAAAACTCTTCAAAGTGTAGGGATAGAGGGCATATACCTCAATATTATCAAAGCCATCTATGAAAAACCCACTGCAAATATCATTCTCAATGGAGAACAACTGAAAGCTTTTCTGCTAAGGTCAGGAACATGGCAAGGATGTCCATTATCACCACTGCTGTTCAACATAGCACTAGAAGTCCTAGCCTCAGCAATCAGACAACAAAAAGAAATTTTAAAGGCATCCAAATTGGCAAAGGAGAAGTCAAACTATCATTCTTAGCAGATGGTATGATACTATATGTGGAAAACCCAAAAGGCTCCACTCCAAAACTGCTAGAACGTGTACAGGAATTCAGTAAAGTGTCAGGATATAAGATCAATGCACAGAAATCGGTTGCATTTATTTACACTAACAACAAGACAGAAGAAAGAGAAACTAAGAAGTCAGTCCCATTTACAATTGCACCCAAAACCATAAGATACCTAGAATAAACCTAACCAATGAGGCAAAGAATCTATACTCAGAAAACTATAAAGTACTCGTGAAAGAAATTGAGGAAGACACAAAGAAATGGAAAAATGTTCCATGCTCCTGGATTGGAAGAACAAATATTGTGAAAATGTCTATTCTACCTAAAGCAATATACACATTTAATGCAATCCCTATCAAAATCCCATCCATTTTTTTCAAAGAAATAGAACAAACAATCCTAAAATTTATATGGAACCAGAAAAAACCTCGAATAGCCAAAGGAATATTGAAAAAGAAAGCCAAAGTTGGTGGCATCATAATTCCAGAGTTCAAGCTCTATTACAAAGCTGTCGTCATCAAGACAGTAGGGTACTGGCACAAAAACAGACACATAGATCAATGGAACAGAATAAGGAGACCAGAAATAGACCCTCAACTCTATGGTCAACTAATTTTTGACAAAGCAGGAAGGAATGTCCAATGGAAAAAAGACAGCCTCTTCAACAAATGGTGCTGGGAAAATTGGACAGCCACATGCAGAAAAATGAAGTTGGACTATCTCCTTACACCACACATGAAAATAGACTCAAAATGGAAGAAGGACCTCAATGTGAGAAAGTAATCCATCAAAACCCTTGAGGAGAACACAGGCAGCAACCTCTTCGACCTCAGCCGCAGCAACTTCTTCCTAGGAACATCGCCAAAGGCAAGGGAAGCAAGGGCAAAAATGAACTATTGGGATTTCATCAAGATCAAAAGCTTTTGTACAGCAAAGAAAACAGTTAACAAAACCAAAAGACAACTGACAGAATGTGAGCAGATATTTGCAAACAACATATCAGATAAAGGGCTAGTATCCAAAATCTATAAAGAGCTTATTAAATTCAACACCCAAAGAACAAATAATCCAATCAAGAAATGGGCAGAATACATGAACAGACATTTCTGCAAAGAAGACTTCCAGATGGCCAACAGACACATGAAAAAATGCTCCACATCACTCGGCATCAGGGAAATACAAATCAAAACTGCAATGAGATACCACCTCACACCAGTCAGAATGGCTAAAATTAACAAGTCAGGAAATGACAGATGCTGGCAAGGATGCGGAGAAAGGGGAACCCTCCTACACTGTTCGTGGGAATGCAAGCTGTTGCAACCACTCTGGAAAACAGTGTGGAGGTTCCTCAAAAAACTGAAAATAGAGCTACCCTATGACCCAGCGATTGCACTACTTGGTATATATCCTAAAGATACAAATGTGGTGCTCATAAGGGGCACGTGCACCTGAATGTTTATAGCAGCAATGTCCAGAATAGCCAAATTATGGAAAGAATCTAGGTGTCCATCAACAGATGAATGTATAAAGAAGATGTGGTATATATACACAATGGAATACTATGCAGCCATCAAAAGAAATGAAATCTTGCCATTTGCGACAACATGGATGGAACTAGAGCGTATCATGCTTAGCGAAATAAGTCAATCGGAGAAAGACAACTATCATATGATCTCTCTGATATGAAGAAGTGGAGATGCAATGTGGAGGGTTGGGGGGTAGGAAAAGAAAAAAATGAAAGAAGGTGGGATTGGGAGGGAGACAAACCATAAAAGACTCAATCTCAAAAAACAGACTGAGGGTTGCTTGGGGTAGGGGGGACAGGAGTGGGTGGTGGGGATATGGACATTGGGGAGGGTATGCGCTATGATGAGTGCTGTGAAATGTGTAAGCCTGGCGATTCACAGACCTGTACCCCTGGGGATAAAAATACATTATATGTTTATTAAAAAAATAAATAAATTTAATAAAAAAATGTGTTTTCCATTGTATTATTCCAAATGTATTATTCCTGTCCATTATATTTTAGTAATAAATAATAATAACTGTGCTGATAGTAATGGTAGTAGTAGAGAATTAGTAGTTAACACCTATTTCGTTCCTTCTACATAAATTAAGCAATTAATCACAGCAAGCAGTAGTTAGTTACTATTATTATTTCCTTAATGCAGATAAGAAATTAATGAACAGGGAGATGAAATCACTTCCTCTATAAGTGGTATAGCTGGGGTTTGAATTAAGGCAGATGTGGTCACTTCCCTCTTTCAGAGAGTTTAATGAAAATTGCAGAAAATTCTTACTAATTTTTTCAATTGACAATTTCTTCAAGTTCATACTTGAAGCATACAATCTTTACCACCAACTGCATTTTAGATGCTGTTGGGAGACACTCCTCCATGGGTTTCTCATGTCCATACATGTCTTGCTGTGTATCCCAAGAATAAAAGTTCCTGAAGTCTATGACTACTCTTTACCTGGCCATTTCTCAGGGTTTTGTCTGAACTGAGAACAACCTAGAGGGATTAGTTACCATTTCTCAAAAAAACCCAAAAAACAAAAAAACGATGAAATTATTGGATTGGTCCTGCTATTACGGTAAAAACTGTCACTTTCCCAAAGTTAGGATTTGTTTCCTATAATGCAACTCATAGGTATCATTTGTTCCTCCATGTTCTTGTGGGACTCAGGCTTGGGTAATTGATGAGCTATGCCGACACTTTGGCTACTGCTTTTGCTGTGACTAATAAAACTGTTTGTCTTTGACCCAAGAGTTGTGTGTCTTCTGTGGCATCAGTGAAACTGGCTAACTAAATATTTTGTTAGCTTGCATGTAGGTAGAGTAAAATCCCAGAAACTTTAGTTTTGATAGTGATGCAGGTCCACTCTTGCCTCCTAATCTGAGTGCTCTGGGAGCTAGCCCATACTTCAATGACTGGGACTTAAACTCTGCTTTTTTTGCAGGAAGAGTAAGTTAAAAATTGAGCAGGTAGAAAATAATTTCTTCATCATTTAGTAGCATGAACTTTTTGATTCTTCCTGTGTGACATTATTGGAAATTCTCTCTAAATACAGTAGTTCAACATTTTACCAGCCCATCATTCCATGCCCTCAGCCACATAGACCAAATTGATCGGTTGTTAACTTGTTATCTTATAATGCTATTTCCATCTAATTATCTTAGAGAAAATTCTAGCAGATACAGGCTGACAAGTGCTATTTTGGTCAAGCCGAAAAAAAAAAAAAGTAAATGGAGAAATAAAATGAAAATAAATAATATTCTGGTTAAGAGAAGATCCAGGAAATTATTTTTAAAAATGAGATGAAATAAATACTTATTTTGAGAGTTATTACTTTACATACAATGAAGGTAATGATTATTTTTATTTGATGTAAATTTATACTTTGTCCCCCAAATCTGAATTTTCTAAATAGTCAAAAAGTTGATGGATTCCTCACCTGTACATAAAAGAAACTTACCTGGGCTCACTTACGTTAGGGTCTCCATACATTACATTTAACATTAAATACCAGACACAATAACAATAGATGAGGGCATAGCCTGTATCCGAACCATGATGCAAGGTTTATGCAAAACTCTAAGCTAAGTTTTCGTAGAGAAGGACAAATAGCAGAAGACTTGAAGTGGTAGAGTGTTTGTTGTCTGAAAAGAGACAACTGAAAGAAACATGAATAGCAGAAATAATCTAATGACAGCCTGAAATAAGGTTTGGAAATGTTTTATTATTTATTTATTATTTTTTTTAGACTTTATTTTATTTTTCAGTGTTCCAAGATTCATTGTTTATGTACCACAAAATGTTGGTTTGTATTAATAAAGTAGCAACAATTATTTCTTTCTTATTGTGCCTTCCAGTAATCTCTGTCTCTCTCTCTCCCTCTCTCTCTCTCTCTCTCACACACACACACACACACACACACATATACACATGCACATGATCACACATGGGTTCAAAGGAGAAAATGTCTTCTAGAAACTTGAATCCATGCTGTGTGTCCTTCTAGACAAAGTGGTGAAAACAAGTGTGGGGATAAATGATTTTTGGTTTAAAGTTTCATTCCTCAGTTTCCTCCTTCTTTGGCAGATATTTGATATAGTAGGCCATTTCCTTGAGGCAGAACACTATGGAGAAGGAGATGCATTTTGGTATTTTATTGTTCTATTTGCACCTCTTTTTTGTTTTCTTTTTTCTGGCCATCCCACTTTTTAAACACACTTGTCTGTGCTGTTTTGATTTTTTGGGTCCATATTTTGCTAAATATGCCTTTTATTTTATTTTTTAAAAAATATTCCTTTTAAATATCATCTTTATTTATTTTTCTTTTTTTTCTCCTGTTTTTGTCTTTGTTTGCCTGATTTTCTGGGCAGTGGGCCCAGTCTGGTTTATATTTCTTTTTGTGTCTATACTCTTTTCAAATACAATTCTTTCCTTTATAGTTATTATTCTCATTCATTTATTTTCTCATCAGTGAATTGAGTGATGTGTAAAAGGGACCTCCCAGCTGATCCTTACGGGGGAGTATTTCCTTCTATGTCTTTAAAAATACTCTTTTATGATGTTGGAAGATGGGACTTAATGCTTTCCTTACACATTTGGCTGCTGGGTAAAGTGACATTTGTTTTGACCAATGCTCAGTTCATTTTCTTTCCTCTTACTGAATCAGGTAGAAATTGTGCACATGTCTCTCTGTGTTTGTATGCCTGAGTGTAGTGTAGTTGCTGAGAATTCTCTGTGTGTGTTGGTGTGTTTGTGTGCTTGTGGGTTTGGGTGGCTGAATGCAATCCACTGTAGATGCATAGAATGCTCCACTGCGCTTTGGCATGTTTATTTTGGAATGTCATTTCCAATCAAATCTAACATTTATAACTGGCCTCCCTTCATGGCTTTCTGGGCCACAGTTTAAATGCCCAAGAATAAACATGTCAGCTCTAAATGGAAGATTATGGCAGCAACCAAGACAGATTGCCATCTCATCAGCTGCTTAAAAATTAAAATTTCCTTCTGTGGTTAGACTTGCTTACAGCTGTGTCTATGGGCTATGAAGAAAGCAGATATTTAGTAGAGTGAATGGGATATAGGCTGTGAGATGTTAAAAATACAAGATACCTTGTCTGTCAGTAACAAACAGCTATAGAAAATATCAAGTTGAGCTATACTGCTTTTAAAGAAATTTCTCCCAAACCACCATCATCTGGTGATTCAAGCATCTAAGAAGATTAAATTGTGTATTGGGATGTATATTATATAGATACTGAAACCCAGATTCATATATTCATGTGTAAGTGCATACATTTTAAAGATGTCGATGTCCAGTTCAAAGAGAAGGGTCACTTAAGCGTCATTTTCTTTTGTAAACTAAAGTGTTTTTTACAAATAAATATACCCAATGTATTGACACATTTTCTGGATTTACCAAGTAAAAATAGCAGTGTCTGGAGTAATTTGCCAGTGCCTTCAGTAAGTATGAGCTTAATACAGTTCTCATATTAACAAGTCAGCAGAAACTGTCAATTGACCAACTCAGTGTCTCACTGAGTTGGGTTGACACTACCAAATGAATGCAATGAAATATTACTTCATTGATGTTGGCATATTGTGATTCTATTAGGGGCTTCTCTTATGAAACATTATTCATCATGGTGCTTTCCTTGATTATTACAAATATATTGATTCCTACCACTTGCTATAGCCAGTTGAGGGAGTCTGAGAAAAGATGTTTCACAAGCAACTCAAATGGATTCTTTATCACACAACGTTGGTCTTATTATTATCTTAAATATGGGCTTTATCAGTGAATTTTAAGAATTTTTGGATCCATTTTCTGACAAATATTGAGGTAGGAGTTTATTCCTTTGAAAATCAAGCTGTGGCGTTGAAGGTAGTGCTAGTGTTCAGATCAATGCATGATATATTCATGAATGTTTCATCCTGTTCCCATGTTTTAATCTGAGAGACCAGCAGACTAGCAGCTGTTGACCTAGAAAAGGTGGATCAATGCTCATGTCCATTGCCTGTATTAGTTTCCTTATCTTTGCAAGTTGGGTCCTATTGGGTTTCAAATCCAGCTGCCTTTAATAGACAGGAAGAGCCATGACACATAAAGGCTAGATATTGCTTCCCTCTGTTTTTGCTCATAAACAGGCAGCAAGGATGGAGATGCACCAAGATTGATGTGCACAACTCAAATAAGGAAAAAAATAAAATCCATGGCAATTATAAGAAGGCAGTAATTTTTTAACATTTAGTTTGTTATATGTTTAAGAAAAAGTTGCTTCCATTATTAAGACTGAATTTATCTTTAGATGAATAGTAGGAAATAGTGTCTATTTTTTCTTTAAAATAGTGTCTATGTTCATACAAACAAAATAAACTAAAGCATTGGAATTTTATCTGTCTAATTCAAGTCCCTAACTTATCTTTACCTGATTATTACTAGAGAAAAATTTTGGTGGATATGAATAGGGTCGAAGTCATCTGCGGAATTGATCTAGTGCTCATTTTATTGTTTTATTTTTACATAACCTACAGGGCATGACTCAGCAAATAAAGAAAGAAGATATTATTATTTAATACACATTGTGTGCTTGTTAGTAAAAACTACGTGCATCAAAAGTGGTTGAGAGATATCAATAAGGTTTAATAATCCTCTATCTTAATCTCACCTGTCATCAGTTGGACCTAGTTGATGTTGTTCTACCTCTAAAATCTAGACTAATTTCTATAGTCTCTACATCTCTAAAATTTTAGAGTTTACTGTTCTGTTTTCTATAAATTTAAGTATCAGTAATGTATTTGCAGATCATTTTTACTTCTTTTTCTGTGTCAGTTAACATACAATAATCCTTTTTGCCCCATGCTTACTAAAAAAGAAAAATTTGCCAATGGTTATCTAATAATTATATTTCTGACCATCCCCTGGTTACAGTAAATTTCACACATACTGGAGTTACTTTAAGAAAACCAATTTGTATCCCCATTCCCTTCCCAGGAGAGTGTTCTTTCTATCACAGTAATGTCCAGCAGATGAAATCAAGACATGGGTCAGTTGGTGAGCAAAGTGGGATTAGAGAAAATTGGTCTGGAACAGCCCAAATTCACAAATAAGCCATACCATGCATGGTATTTTATTTTTCAGGAATCTTAATAAATGCTTCTATCATAATTCTTTTTAAAATAGTCTTGGCACAGCTTGGTTTTCTTCCTTCTTGTGGTCTTTATAACTAACTCTGTAAGCACAACCTGATACAGCAGCAGACTACTGGGGGATTTATCCAATCTGGTAACTCTGCATACCATGCTCAAGACCTGGACTGATAACCAGTGGGACAATTACTGGTGAATATTAGCTGTCCCTCTCACATATTTAACCAAAGAAATGTAGCTAGTCATTGGTCTTTTCTTAACCTTGAATGGCACCTGAAAGGGAGTTCTAGAAATCAGAGAGGATTAGGAAAAGGATTTTGGATTCCTAGTGTTTCTTAGCAGTGTAGAAAGAGCACAGTGTGCTTGTTATTCATATTTAACAGTTATTGAGTGTTTACTTTAGGTGCCAGGTGCATTGGCAGGTGTATTGTAGTCAAAGAAAAGTATAAGGAGTAGTAGTCTTTTCTCCTCAGAGAAAAATGTATTTGTGGAGCTCTTAGTAGGGACACTGGTGAATTTGAGTACCTCTGACATGGAGGTTCCTCACTAATAGTGGAAGGGAAGTAGGTAAGTGATTGACTTGGTCTATTCTAGGTATTATAATAAAATACCCCAGACTGTGCAGCCTATAAACAACAGAAAATTATTTCTTGCCATTCTGGAGGCTGAGAAGTCCAAGATCAAGGCACTATTTGTTCACATTCTTGTGAGGCTTACTTTCCTGGTTCCTACCTAGCTCCTTCTCTCAATGTCCTCACATGGTAGAAGGGGTAAGTGATCCCTCTGGAGCACTAATTCCATTAATGGGGGCTCTACTCTCATGACCTAAGTACCTCCTAAAAGCTCCACCTCCTGACATCATCATCTTTGGATGAAGTTGAAAGTTAGGGAACATATAAACAGTCAAACCATAGCAATCATCAATCATGTATGAATACTTAAGACCAAGACTTATTCAAGGGTCTACAAAGTGTTATGAAATTTATTTGAATTTATGAGAAAGAATTTTGTTTTCTACCAAAGCAAATTTTTAAAATCTAAATGTCTATGCTATAAACTGTTTCAATTATTTTTTATTTTTTAATTGTGTTATGTTAGTTACCATAAAAATACAACATTAGTTTTTGATGCAGTGTTCCAACATTTTTCACTCCATGTGCCAATACTCTATTAGGTTTTTTTTTCCACTCTATCCATCAGGGACTAGAAAAATAGTGTGAGGATCAATCTGTCCTTGGGAGCTGACCTAAAGGATGATGAAGAATGGTTCTCAGGAGGAATATAACTAATCATGAAACCTGAACAGATTCTATTTATCATAGAGTCAAGATGTTGACATACTGCCTACATCCAGATTAAAATCAGAGAAAATAACAATAGATCATTACAATAACAAAAAGTAGCATAAAACTTGAAGCAGAGTATTGAAAATGCTATTATGCAACATATAGTAACCACATTCATTAAATCACCTTCTTTCTAATTTAAACCTAATGTCACTATTAACTATGCTTTAACCCCCTCCAAATCCCATTAGAGCATTCTACTGTACCTCACTCCTTGACTCTGCAGATAACCATCCCTAGTATACCGAGATAAAGTTGTACACAAAAGATATGAAAGAGTTCAACTTCCTTCCTTCCTTTTTCTAACTCTGGCTGCTCAACAAACCTTCTCTTCAGTCTCTGTGTTTCTTCCCCAAACCAGTCTTCCCTCAGGCCCCTCATTCCCAACCTCTTTTGTTTCATTATTATTGTGTACCTAAAAATTTATGCCTTCTTCACTAATTTCCTCAACCTATACATATAGCTAATTAGCCCATTCTTGGAGAAACCCTTCCTTGGGCTTGAATCATAATCTAATTACAGCCTCCTTCCCTTTTCCTTCTCATCCAGTGTCATTCATTTATTCAACAGAAGTTATTGAGCATCTATTAGATGCTAGGCACCATGCTAAACATTTTAATTTTATAATAATAATGTTTTTTTCAAATTAAAAAAAAACATGTGTTTTAAATTAGGAAAATATAGAACTGAATAAAAAATAAAATTAAAGTCACAAGTAATCCTACTCACACACGAAATAAACACTGTGTTAATACTTTATATATAGCCAACCACTTATGTATAACTGCCTATTGATAATGATGTACTTTAGATAAAATGCAATGTGCATTATAGATACTGCTCTCTTTTATAGAAACTTTCTATTATGAGAATTTTTTTTCATGCTCTGGAATAGTGTTTGAAAGCACAATTCGTTATAGTTACACAGTGTTCTGTTTGACCTGGATAGCTAGCTGATGACCAAAGATTCACACTCTTGTTCCACTCTGTAAAGTTGGTCTGGGATGTGGTTACCCAGAGAAGATTATGTTTCATAATCCACTTTCATTAAGGTAGAACCATGTGGCTAATTCTCATTAACAATGGTATATGTTACTTCTGGACCAAAGTAAGGATGATGTTTCTTCTCCAAGCTCTATGACTCCCCTTATTTAGTGTCTGGATATCAATGACCAAGGTCACTTTAGAAGCTATGTACTGAAGATTGGCAGAGTCCCCATTGAACTAGAGCCATAAGGATTATATAGAATAGATCACATCCTACGTACTCGTAATGACAGCTAAATTTCACATAGTGAGAAATACAATTTTACAGGATTAAGCCTTTGACATATGGAATTTATTTGTTATATTAATTAGTGTTACTTTAATGTAGAAACTAGTACCTTAAAGTCAAAGCTGCCATAATAAAAATCTTAAAATATGTGACATCACTTTAAAGAGTAGGCAGAAGGTAATAGAAAACCTAACAATGATGGTTGGGAAGATAGAGGCCCAAGTTATAGGTGACTGGATATTTGGTTAAATTGTTTGCAAGAATGTTTAAGGACAATCAATTTGCCTTTAGCTCTAAGAGAATACTATGACAAGTAGAATATTGGTAAGATATGTTGGTTGAATTCATATTGCGTTAGTTTCCTATGATTGCCAGAAACTGAGCACTTAAAACAACAGAAATTTATTTTTTTGCAGTTCTGAAGCTTGGCAGTCCAAATCAAATTGTTAGCAGGGCCATGCTCCCTTGAAGGCTCTAGGGAAGAATCTTCTATGCTTCTTCCCAGCTTCTGGTATTTGTAAACTCCTTTACATTCCTTGGTTTCTAGCTGTGTACTCCAATTTCTGTGTGTATTTTCACATGCCCATCTTCCCTCTGTGCAGGTGTCTTTGTCACCAAATGTCTCTCTTTATAAGGATACCAGTCATTGGATTTAGGGTCCACTGTCATCCAGTATCCATTTATGTTAACCCAATTACCTCTGCAAACACCCTAACCTCAAATAAAGTCACATTCACAGTACTAAGGGTTTGAGTTTCAGCATATCTGGTAGGGGGACACAATTGAGCCCACAAAATTGACATTGAAAAATTACAGTAGATCTGGCAAAATATTCTTGTTTGTAGAAAAAAATGAAAGGGAATAAAAATAGTCTAGATGTTTGCAGTCTTACAAGTTAGAAAAGGCAGGATCCATTATGTTGTTTGGAAAGCCAGATTGATAAGAATACCTACCATCTTCAACATGTGGCTTCCAAGGTTACCAGGGTGGGGAGGATAGTTTCTACATGTAAGAATAGAGAAATGCACTGATATTTGGCCAGAGGTGGGTTGTGGCAGAGATGACCAGCTGCCCATGAGAGATCAGGTTCCCTTTTCATAATATAAAACTGTGGCTGGAAAGGAATCCAGGTGCAGGAATGGAAGGGATATATTTCATTTCTACCTGGTCAATAAGTGAGTGGGCTTTCTCTGTTCACTCTTTCTCCATCTTCTCATTAGACGTCCATATTCAGGATTAGTTTGGGTTCAGCATTTTGAAGAGTAGAGCCTCTATCAGCTTGGATCCCTTAATCATTGGATGAAGAAATAAATGTATTTTGTTAAGCCACTGAAGTTTCAGAGTTTATCTGTAATGGCAATAGAAAATTTTACCCTAACCACCACGTGAGATGTTTCTTAATTTATCTGAAATATCCTCAACTTTCAGACATTTTAGATGTTTTTAGGCTTCCAATGTTAACATCATATTTATCTGTGATGTTTTATATTTAACCCTGCTTATTTCTTCAGGATACATTCCTAAGTGTGAAATATTGGGGCTATGAGGGATTGTCAATATCTATTGCTTTCCAGATGGAATATTTCAATTTATTATTTCTATCATAATTATATAATACCATATTTTTACACCATAGTCAGCTACTTTACAAAAATTTGCCAAATTGACAGAAGAAAAAATATCACAACTGAACTAAACTTTTGAAGTGCAGCCTGTGTGTGATTTCATCACTGTGTCAGCTTCCATTTACTTCCAAACCTATTACAATCTGACTTCCACCCCATTAAGCAAATGAAAATGCACTTCTTGATAGTCTCTAATGAATTCCTAGTTACCAAATCAAATGGATGTATTTAATTCTTTGTCTTACTTTAACTATTTACAGCACTTTGATGAAAATGAACAGATGCTTTTTTTCTTCTTGTTACTCCTTTTTCTTCTTGGCTTCGGTTTTGTCATTTTATGATAATGATGATGACGGTGATGATGACGATGGTGATTATAATGATGAGTGAATACTTGGGTCCATTCCAAGTTCCTTTTCTGGATCTTCCTTCTTTGCCTAGATCTTGCATGTTGGAATTGTTTGATGTTCTCTCCTTGTTTTTTTTTTTTTTTTTCTTCCTATTTTCTGTCTCCACCCGTGCTTCCAAATCTACTCCTTATATGCAAATGGTTTTCATATCTCTGCCATTGGTCAGAACTATCACAGGCCCTGTATCAGGCTGCTACAGAATATTCCCCACCTAAATACCCCCTGGGACTCCATACTAAACAGAACTGCATTCATTATCTCTTCCTCCTCCAAACCTATGCTTTTTTTTTTTTCCCCTGTGTAAGTTGCTTGTCACATTGTTCACTCATTCCCCTGGACTATTGGAACCATTCCGTCTTTTTAAATAGTCACATTCAAGTTTTGTTGAGGTTCCTATATCCTTAATCTACATGAAATGAACCAAGTTTAGGTAGTCATCACAGAGGATAAACTCCTTTTTGAGTTTCTCCTTCTTTCAATTCTCCACATTCTCCCATGACCCCATTCTCTGATTAGTCTTGTAATGATCCTTCTAAAATGGTAATGTCATTGCCCATATTAAAGTTCTGTTCTCTGCCATTAGTGTAAAAGATAAAGCCCAATATTTTTAGCCAAGGCTAAAAAATTTCACTGTTCATATGATGCTTCATATAATTGCATATGCTTATTTTTCTTTGGATTGAAGTCCATTATTTTATTATTATTATTATTTATTAGGCCTTGCAAACTTATTCAGCAAAACTTACTCACTTTTCAGTTACATTATGTCTTTTTCGACACAAAACTTTCTTCTGTATTATTTCTATTATCTGTGGATATGATAAACTTTCTTCTGTATTACTTCTGTTATCTGTGCATACGATGTTTCTATTATTGTCTCTATCACACTGTATTTTTTTTAAGATTTTTTTTTTGAGAGAGAGAGAGAGAAAGAGGGAGAGAGAGAGAGAGAGAGAGAGCGAGTGCGAGCATGAGAAAGGGGAGGGTCAGAAGGAGAAGCAGACTGCCTGCTAAGCAGGGAACCTGATGTGGGATTCGATCCCGTGACTCCAGGATCATGACCTGAGCCTAAGGCAGATACTTAACCAACTGAGTCACCCAGGCACCCTGCATTATTTTTTTAAACCTGCTTGTCATTTTGCCTCTCTTACGAGACTCCAAGCAAAGAACTTCTGTCCAAAGTACATAGCACAGTTCTGGCATAAAGTCAGTAAGCAATCCGTATTTGCTGAAATAATAAATGCTCAACTCAAAAAAGTTGAAATGACCAATACTCTGATACAGAGAACTTTCTATTACAGTTCTCATAAATTTTTGCATATCAGTTCTTTTCCCCAATTCTTAAACCAGGTTAACCTATTAGGAAATGCATGTGTAAAGAGAAAGTAGAACCAGTTCAGTCAATTTTACTGTCATTTAATCAATGTAATCTCTCTATTCAGGTACTCTGGAGTTAAAGAGAATATAATAATGAGCATCACACCATAGATCAACATGACAGTATTTATGAAGGAAACTGAGTCAGAGAGAGTTTCCTTTTTAAATTAACTTGCCTCAGTCACCCATCTGGTAAGTGATTAAGCTAGGATTAGAACTTGAGCAGTCATATGCTAGAGCTTTGCTCTTAATTTCTGCACTCTCCTGCCATTATGTGGGGGAAAAAGATGGTGGGAATTCTACTTAGAAGGGTGTCAGAGTCTAAAGTAGAATTTGGGACTGGAAATGAGACAGGAGCAGCAAAGGAGAAACAACTGTGAGATCTCTTTGAACCATGATTGAAAGAAGATGGTGACTGATATTGAGGGATGCAGTAGCCAACTTCTGACATGGGCCCCAGTGTTTCCCATATCCTGACATTCACACCTGTCTTTTCCCTTGCCGTTGGTGTGGGCTGGGCCTATTGACTTGCTTCTAACAATAGTCTAGGAGAAAGAGATCCTTTCACTTCCAAAATTAGGACATAAAATACTGTGCCTTCTATCTTGCTGGTACTCCTCCACTCTTCTCCAGTGCTTGCTCTGGGGGAGAAAGACCCTGGTACAGAACTAAGAGTAGCCCAGGTCACTAGGCTGCAAGGGATGGAATTCTGCTCACCGTCATTGAGATGGCTTGGAAACTGATTCTGCTTCAACCAAACCCTGAGATGATCGTGGTCTTGACGGACACTTTGACCACAACCTTGTGAGGAGCTCTGAACAGAGGACCTAGCCAAGCCATGCCCAGTCTCCTGACCACAAAAACTGTGAGATGAGAAATGTGTGTTGTTTTAGCTACTAACTTATTACACAGCAATAGATAACTAATACAGGGAATAAGAAAACAACAAACATTTTATGCTAGCATTTCTAAATTTGAGTTTTTGAAATTTGTGACTGTTGGTGAGGGACATTCTTAGTGACAATATAGGTATGTTATCAAAGCTGTGTTAAAATATATTTCAACTTTTGTTGGCATATATGATGTTCCAAAAAGATTTTTTTTAAACATGCTTATTTATTCCTGGTATATTTAACTATATGAATTTATAAATGCATATTTAAATCATCAAGAAATTATGTAGATTTTGATTAATCATAAAGGAATTAGAATATGTGGTTAAATAAAATCTCAATTAATTGTACACAGCTATAAACAATCAAAGCAATGCCCCTTGACCTTACCTTGTATTAACATTTCCTGTGCACAAAAATGCCTCAAATTCCTTGAGAAATGCACAGCATTGGTGGTTCTGATGAAAATTTATGTCACAGTTTTACATACAAAACATGGTGAATGGCTGCAGTTCCCAGTACACTGGCTAATTGTGTCTGTGTGTGACTTAATTTAAGTAGCTGTCTTGTTTAATTCATTACCTTAATACTTTCACCTCCCTCTCTGTGTTTTAAATTACCTCCAGGATGAAATAGAATGTTCTAATTCTGAGGATAGAAAAACAGTACTTCTGAGCAATTTTTCAGTCACAGTTCAATAATTTTGATAGCTGGTGTTGCATTTGCCTCATCTAGCAGTGTGGATATAGATATTCTTGCAGCTCAGAGAGAGTCACTGAGGTACTAAATACCACCCATAGGACAAAGATAGGCATCATTAAGAAGGGCAAGAATCATGGCACATTTTATTGTGAGCTATGGCTGCATGATGAAGTTTGGTTTCCCGACAGACATAAATCACATTCACAGATTAAACTCATTTTCTATGGCCTAAAGGAGCTTTTCTAGGTTCAGTCATTAAATTTTTAGTTTAATCATTTTCATATGTGGAAAAAATGATGTTTTCTACAGAGATGTAATGGTTATCCCTACTCTGGAGAAATTTACTGCATTATATTGCTGGAGCTTAATAGAGATTTAGGTTTCATGTGGGGAATATACTGAAGATAAAATTTAATGGTGCATTGAACCACAAAGGTGGGTTGTCATCATAAGTCATGGGAAAAAGCTGGAAGCGATGAGACTTGCTATCTTCTCACTGAAGGAAAAAATACGAAAAACTAAATTTAAAATAATACCTTCTACCATAAATTTTTATTTCTATGTACTTTTGCCTGTCACCAAGTACCACCGAAGATCATTTCATCCTTTCTGAGATGTATTGCCTATCAGTCTGTGTTTAACACCAAAAGATGGCAACAATCAAATGCTTATTAACCTAGGATTTAAAAAGATACATTTTCCCTTTTTGACTTTACAATACAAAATATAAGCAGATGGATTTAAATGATTCAGTGGGTTTTTCCTAAGATTTAATCCTCAAAATGAATCTCCAGACATCCTGAATGTCCCCATAAAAATGTATTATTTCCTTCTCATTTTGGCACTCAACATTAACTAGCTTTTGTATACAACTTTTGCTCCCTACCTTTTGTGTCCATTTCCTCCACAAAAAAATTCTCAGTTCTGTGCTTATTCCTTCAGATGATTTCCAGGCAATTGTTTAGAACAGGGCTATCAAATGGATCTTGATGACAAAATATTCTTGATGATAAAAATATTCTACATCTGTGCTGCCTGGTACTGTGGCCACTGGTCTTATGTAGCTACTTGTTACCACTTGGGACTAGTACAATGCAGAAGGAAATTTTAAATCCCATGAAATTTTAATTAGCTAAAATTTAATTAGAATTTAAATAGTCACATGTGGCTACTGTATTGGGTAGTGCTGTGTTAATACTTGTTTATTTTAAATATAGTGTTCCTCTACGTATAAAATTTATTGTGTTCCCTTTGCACTTTATTTATTTTATTTCATTTTATTGAGAGCTTATTATGTGCCAGGCACTGTGCAGTGTTCATTAACAGAGATACTCCTTTATTTCTATACTTTTTATTTATTTCTGAACTCTAATTGGCTACTGAGCCTTGTAGGAAATGATTTTTGACATCAGAGTGAACTGAAGATGACTTTCCTTGGAACTTGCTCATGAAACACCAAGACTCTCAGCAATATGCCTCTGGCAGCTGGGGTGTCATGCTATGAGTTTCCTCCTCCACAGCCAGATGTGGCTATGCTCTAGGAGCAGAGTCAGGGGAACTTGTACCTGTGATTCAACGGAAAATATGTTACTAAAAGGACTGTTCTGTCTCTCTCTCTCCTCTTTTTTCTTTTTCTTTCTTTCTTTCTTTTTTTTTTTTTTGTCTTTTCCCAAACTTCTATTTCAGATTTTACACTGAAGAAGTGAAATTTTCTTCTAGTGGAACAAGAATCCCATATTGTAATGCCAATGGTATTTTCACAGATTCTCTGAAATCCAAGTCCCAAATTCCTACATACAAAAAGACACGTTGAAAGCAATTTACTTGAAAGTATTCAGGTATTATAATAACAACTATGTAAATTTTTCAGAACATTTCTGCCTGATTGGATTAAGATCAAATTTATTAAAATATGTCTGAACCAATTAAGTAAATTGTGATATAATGTAAAGTACAAAACACCCACCAATGATAATAATTTCTATCAACATTTCACATCTGCAGTTAACTTGAAGCAGATGTTATAAGACATGGCCCATTGTTTTATATTTGCATGTGACAACATGTTTTGATGTTTGCTTTTTAATTGTAACATCATGTAATGCAGCTTTTTAAAAGTACATGTGTGGTAAGTGTCAAAGCCTCAGTTAAAATTTTATTTCCAAAATTCTTTGTAGCATTTCCAATGATCCTATCTTTTTCCATACAGTTGACAGGGATCAACAGATTTGGGTTGCTGAGAATAGGGTTGCAGATTCCATACCATAGTTAATGGACACACGCACACATTTTGCTTGTGCTAGTTCCTTCACACTGGATGATGAATCACAATTGCCCATTTATTATTTTTTTTTCATAGGGAACTTCTCTATAATTCATAAGAGGTGACTTGTGGCAGTCTAGCCTTTTAGTGATGCTCCCGTGATTGACAAATGAGAAGATGAGCTCTGATAAATGCTGGACCACATTCACCTTAAAGAACTCTCTAAGTAGGGAGATTGGGAGTATATCCAACTTTTCTTTTTCCACTGAGATAGGGGTAGAAGGGAAAGAAGCTTTTAGAAATTTCTTCTTCTAAGAAGGTGCTTATTCTCACTGGAAATATCTGAGTAAAATTGATTAAAATCTAGTGATTCAAGCTGGAATTGAATGAGAGGCATATCAGGGAGCATGAAAACATATTTTATTAATATCCTTTTAAAAGTCTATTAAAGTAAACACTTGCACAGAAACCATAATTCAATAGCAAAAGTGGAAACAGAATAAAGGAAACACATGGACATCAGATCTGATGCTTGGTGGCCCCACATGTTTCTAGACTTTCTAGAAACATTTGCAAGTAAAATGCCCAGGTGTGCCAGAGTATAGATGTCCTCCCTCACAGCACCTCTGCTCCTCCTTTTCCTTCTGTTGTTTCTTCCTTCATTCCTATTAAGCTTTTACTATGCAGTTCGTTTGTTTTTTTTAAATTAGGAGTTATATGAGGATTCGTATTCTTCCCCCTACTCTTCCATCTGGGTCAATAGGTTGCCTTTGGTGAGACCAGTACTGGGCTTCCAGGAACCTTGCATGGGCCCCAGTGGGCAGACCTGGCTATGGCATTTGGCAAAGACTGGACAGAGAACTAAAGATAATGCCTTATCACAAAAGCAGAGTAAAGACTCAAATATATAATCCAGATCTGAAGGTTCTGCAACAATAGTTAAAACCAGTTTCCCCCAAAGAGATTGTAAGTAGGGACTGAAGAACAGTAGAAGACATGGGTTGAGAGAATACAGAAGGAGTGAGAAGTAGAGGATGCATACTAAGGGTATGTTTTACTCCTATACTGTCTCTGCAGCCTGTTAAGGGCATCTGACACATTTGGAAAGTAGGGAGAGACCAAAGTATATAAAAAGTGGTTTCTATCATCAGGGAGCTTTCAGTGTGGAAACATATTGCTTGTTGCTAAGGAGAAATCATCATATTTAAAAAAAAAAAGAACGACTAGATAGGGTCTAGTTGAGATAGAAATGATTATGAAGCCATGGGACACACTTTCTTTATAGAGCATGACTATCACTACTCCATGCCTATGTGTGGTTGTTTTTTTCTTCTTATTTCTCTCAGAGAGGCAACTCGTGGATCATGTATTGAATTGCTCTGCGGTTGATCTACTTGGAGTGTTTTCAAAGCATAAATCATAGTTTGGATGGTGCTGTCGTTTGGTTCTTCCAGCTCTCTTAACAAAGGAATCTGACTGGCTCAGCAACTGTCCATTCATTGTACTGGTTTTGGCTCTTATGGCCGCTGAAACACACATACATACACACACACACTGCCCCAGGTTGTAGAGACCTGACCATCAGCTTGTCAAATAGTCTGATTCCAACTTCTGAAATATGCCTCAGGCATATAAGAAAGGAGTCTCCATCAACACGGAGCTCATTAATAATGTGGAAAAGAGAATCTTCTGGTATAAATTATGCATTTTATACAAATTCTCCAGGTTATTTTCATACCCTGCAAGGACAGTTAAAAACTGGTTGGGAGTTAAAGATCAAACTGGAGAAAGAGAATATACCCTGTTTCGCACATGCAAAATTAAAACTACCAATGTCTACCAAATACATGTTAGCTTCTTGTGTAAAGAAGAATACATAGGTCTTTTGTGTGTATATGTGTGTGTGTATTATGTATTTTTGGGTTTCTTTCTTTAACAATAACAAAGATATAGAGAATGATGCCAAAGAGAATTTTCTGTTTTTAATTTTCTTGTTGTTAATTTAAATGTATTTTTAAAAAGTTTTGACATTGTGTGGTGGATAGAAATGGATTCTCCCTGGATCACCCAATCTAGGTTCCAGGTTTTGACATTGTTCTGCTAACTGTATTAGTTGTTTGTTAAAACTAGTGAGGGTGAAAGCCTCTTTAAAATTCTTACTAACAATATGGAATCTCTTCCTAGAGAAATTTATATACACATACTTGAAAAATTCGCTCCCTAGGATTTACAAACCTGGATGTCATCCACAGAAATATCTAAGTTGGATCCGTGGTTCTCAGTTTGGTCTCCAGACTAGCAGCATCAGCATCACTTGGGAGCTTGTTAGGAAGGCAGATTCTTGGGTCCTACCTCAGACCCATTCACTCAGAAACTGGGGGTCAGCCTGGAAATCAAGTTGTAATGGGAGATACTGATGTATCTTGACGACCGGTTGCAGGGAGATGTTAGCATTGGGAATGTAGCAGCATCTTTTTTTTTCTTTTCTTTTGTTTTTAAAGATTTTATTTGTTTATGTGACAGAGAGAGAGACACACACAGTGAGAGAGGGGAGGAAGCAGGCGAATGGGAAAGGAAGTAGGCTTCCTGCTGAGCAGGCAGCCCAATTTAGGGCTCTATCCCAGGACCCTGGGATCATGACCTGAGCGAAAGGCAGACACCCAACGAATGAATCGCCCAGGTGCCCCTCAGCGTCTACTTCTTAACTGAGTCACTGCTTCTTGAATGTAGAACCTCTTGCCTGTACTTGGGCTGTAACCTCATATGGATGAGGAAGAGCACATGTGTTTTGGGATGGATTGAAAGAAATTTACCCCTTTCCTTTAACATCACTGTAGGCCGCTGGGAATCAACTTCTGCTCCACACAGAATGATGATCAAACTTACCATTCCTCATCTGTTTCTTATTGTGTGTACCCAGCATAGTGCCTAGCTCAAACAAGCTCTTAAATATATTTAACAGATTTGGCCATTGTATAGGTATGTGTACATGCATTTGTAAGCTCCATTTAGCAAAATAACTGTACCAAAAAGGACAGATTCCATTTGAAACATGTGGAGATACATAGCAAACTTTAAAAGAACTCTTGAAATATAGTCTAAATGATAACCAATATCCTATGAGTTGTCTGGTCTTGATATATGGGAGCATCTTGAGAGTTTGTGATGGTTGATTTCCAAAGGAGTACTTTTGGTAGAGTGAGAAAAGCACAGGAATTAGATTCTGAAAAGCTTGGCTTGAGCCAGCTCTGTGGATAATAATAGTTGTGCAAACTTGAACTATATGCTTAACTTCCTTGAACCTCAGTTTCCTTATCTGTAAAATGAAGCTGTTATTATCTACCTCACAGAAATATTAGGAGGGCCAAACCTACTATACTGCCTATTAACACATAATATGTATTGCTCAATAAATATGTTTTCTTCATGTTTCCCCATTTAGAGTATTTTTCCTTCCTCTTTTTTCCCTTCTCTGCTCCTAACCCAATATATCAATTCTACCTATATAAGAACATAGTCTAGAACAAACTTCCCAATATGGCTATTGAATCAGCTTGATATAATGCAATTTAAAAAATATATATTTTATTTGTTTACTAGAGAGATGGAGAGAGAGCACAAGCAGGCGAAGCCAGCAGGCAGAGGGAGAGGGAGAGGGAGAAGCAGGCTCCCCACTGAGCAGGGAGCCGATGTGGGACTCGATCCCAGGACCCCGGGATCATGACCTGAGCCAAAGGCAACTGCTTAATGACTGAGCCACCCAGGCAACCCTATATAATGCAATTTTTAAGGGATATTCCTATTGGTATATCTTTAAAGGAAAACGAAGACTGTAAATGAAGACTTTATTGACTTTCTAGATTAAAAACCTAAAAACAATTCTTCTTTAGAAGTAGAGGTCCTGACTTCTGGCATCCTGATCACTGTAAAGAATATAAAAGGCAGAATCTGGAAGCTTTTGTATTATTCTCATTTTGTAGAGGAACCAGGACTAACTCAGGCATCAGATATTATCTTTCAGTTGGAGTTGAAACCTTAGAACATTTAAGTGTTTTGTTTCTGAGATCCCTTTTTGAAAATGGTTTTTGAATGGGACAAGGGAGAGAGTATCTGGGTGGCTTTTAGAATACTCTCAAATACTTGTCTTTGAAATCCTAGGGTAATGGTACCATCATGCTACTCAATACATGTTCCACAGGGACCATCAATATTGTTCACACGTAAGTTTTATTAAAAAATGCAGAATTTCAGGACCATTATCAAACCTACTATACCAGAATCTGCATTTTAACAAAATCCTCAAGTGGTTTGCTCATATTAAAATTTAAGACGTGCTGCTCTGGCATTTGCTTTTGATATGGGGTGAACTCATTATATTAGTTGCCTACTTGTGATAAATTAAGTGGAAATATCTTGGCCTGTTTGAATGAGCCTTCATTTTAATGGAAGGAAGGAAAAACCAAATATTATTGAGTACTTTCTACAGCCTCTCAATGGACCCCAAATTTGAACTCAGGTCTAAGATCTTTTCATTAAACCTTACCTTATTACCTAAGTGATATAAAGAGGTCAGAGTTTAGAATTCAAAAAAATCTAGAAGACATACTCCTAAGCAAGAGTGTGAAGCAGGGAGTTGGTTTATGGTGTCCTTACATCACCTTCTTGTGTACCCTATTTCCTATCCTGTAACCACATGCTCTTCCTTCTTATGTTTCATCCTTATCTGAGATTTCCCTGAACACTGACAGTAGCATATTGACTAATGGAGTTGACTTTGTTAGAGATTTTTATTACAGCCTTTTAAAAATGAGGTCCTCAAAGTCTTAAAAACCCAAAGGAATGGAAGTGTAACTCTGAGATTCTAGGCATTGTAATGGATTGAGTTTTGGGGGTAAAGACCCCTATCTTGAAGTCTTTAAAACACACTAGGAAGGTGTTTGTTGATTTGTAAAGTCTGTTTAAAACTAAGGAACTGTACTTTATGTCAGGGATGTAGGTAAAGGCTACCATATTCGTAACACTTGGAGTGGATTTACTTCTTGGGTATACCATCTTGTAAGATTTCCATGAGCAGAAAGCTAGAGAGTACCCAAATTTGTAATGTAGCTGGTGCCCCCTGCTGGAATAGGTTTGTTTAAATTTCCATCTTTTGGGGCATCTATGCCAACAGCCCTGTTAAGACACAGTTTGCCAACATAGCCTACGGGTATCTGGGTAAGTCATTTAATTAACCTCTCTGCTTCAGTTCTCTGACATGTAAGAGTGGGATAACACTAGCAGCCAATCCTAAATTTCTTGTTGAAAGGTAGAATTAATTAGGGATGACAGTAAAATACTTTATGAAACCTGAGTACTAAATAGTGATAAATGTTTGAACATGCCTCCAGTATTCCTAGGGCAGGAAAATGACAATGAGATATGTATTATTATTAAACCTAATGTTGTTAATTTTATCTCATTATTAATTCTCACTACTTTCAAAGTTGAAACGCATATATGCACCTCACACATCCTAACTGATACTCTGTAAGCTAAAGATTTTGACTAATAGTGTGCCCTAGTGCACAGCTATGAGTGAAGAAAGTCCTTCCAGTGGAGAACAGAATAACTCAAACAAGAAAGTACATCTATGCATAACAGGCCCACTGCTTTGGAATTCTTTTCTTTTTCTATTGAAGTATAGTTGAAATATAATATCATATTGGTTTCAGGTATACAACATAGCAATTTGAAGTTTATATGCATTGCAAAATGATCACCATAATAAGTTGCCACTAGTCACCATATAAGTTAATGCAATATTATTGACTATATTTTCCATGCAATATTATTGACTGTATTTTCCATGCTGTATTCTCTGCATGGAATCTCTTTTGATTTGTGCTCTTCAGTGATGAAGGGGTCTTGTACCTGTATAATAGTGAGAGTACCATTAGAATCTCAAAGAATGAATTCCAGTTGAAGAAGAAAGGGAGTATGAAATTGAAAATGACCTCCCTGACATAGGAGAAAGAGTCCCCTCTGTTTCTAACCAAGTAGCTGGTGAGTTAGAGTAAAAAGTTAATAAGGGTGTTCACTTTTTCATTCTTGAATTAGAACCCCAGTGGCAAGAAGGGGGTCTTTGTAGATGGAGGTAGGACAAATATCTAGGAACCTTCTGGGAACGGTGGCTATAGCTGGGAGGCTACTTGACTCTAGGAGAAGCTGTGCTCTGTTTGCATCCAGCATAATGTACTATGAGCAGAACATTGAGGCAAAACAGACAGGTCTTTTTGTTACCATCACCTGTTTGTGATGTGCTAGAATTAAAAAAAACAAAAAACAAAACAAAACAAAAAAACCTGCAGAAAATGGTGAAGGAATGAATGATCCGGGGCTTGAGAGCAACGGTGATTTGTTAAATCTTCAGGATATGGTGCAGGTGACTGGGTCTCAGTAAGGAGAACCATGACTGTGCCCAGTGTCATGGAACCAACGTATCACAGTAACTAGACCAGTTCACCCACCCACAACAGAGACTTGAGAAAGTTGTAGTTTTTGTAGAACCTTGTTCTCTGGCCACTCATGCCATGGTAAGAATATAGAAAGCCCATCCAAATACCCAGGTGTTGTCTAGGAGAGGAGCAAGAAGGGATATTGAACACTGAGGATTTACCTTAAAAAGGTATTTAAACTATTGGATCAGACTAACTTCAATAGACTGAGAAATTAGATCAGCTTCCAGAAATAAAGAAACTCCATTTGCCTTCACAAATTCCACTTTAGTGTATACATTCATGATCCTTCTACATGGACCAAAATTGTACCAAAACTATCACAGATTTCCACTGATGGCCATTATTTTAAGTATTATAGAACATGAAAATGTAATATTGATCCTGAAGCTTGCTACAAAGGACTTGGTCTATGTAAGCATGTGAATTTAATGGATTTTTGTAGGACCTTGAAGAAGTAAAGAGGTCCATGTTATATGATGTCATTTTGATAAAATTATTATAGAATATCATGCCAACGGGGGGAGGAGTCAAGATGGCGGAGAAGTAGCAGGCTGAGACTAACTCAGCTAGCAGGAGATCAGCTAGAGAGCTTATCTAAAGATTGCAAACACCTGCAAATCCATCGGCAGATCGAAGAGAAGAAGAACAGCAATTCTAGAAACAGAAAAACAACCACTTTCTGAAAGGTAGGACTGGCGGAGAAGTGAATCCAAAGCGACGGGAAGATAGACCCCGGGGGGAGGGGCCGGCTCCCGGCAAGGGGCGGAGCAACGGAGCACAAAATCAGGACTTTTAAAAGTCTGTTCCACTGAGGGACATCGCTCCGGAGGCTAAACCGGGGCGAAGCCCACACGGGGTCGGCGTGACCTCAGGTCCCGCGGGGTCACAGAAGGATCGGGGGTGTCTGAGTGTCGCAGAGCTTGCGGTTATTGGAACGGGAAAGCCGGCTGCAGAGACAGAGCCGACAGTAAGCTCGCAGCTCGGAGTTGCCTTGAACCGATCGCAGGCTCGGTGAGCTCGGAGCGCGGCCGGAGGTTAGGCAGACGCGAGTTACTGGGAGCTGTTCGCTGAGGGCGCACAGGGGAGTGGGGCCCTGGGCTCTCGGCTCCTCCGGGCCGGAGACCAGGAGGCCGCCATTTGTATTCCCGTCCTCCGGAACTCTACGGAAAGCGCTCAGGGAACAAAAGCTCCTGAAAGCAAAGCCGAGCAGATCACTCAGCCCGGCCCCTGGTAAGGGCGGTGTAATTCTGCCTGGGGCAAAGACACTTGAGAATCACTACAGCAGGCCCCTCCCCCAGAAGATCAACAAGAAATCCAGGTAAGACCAAGTTCACCTACCAAGGAGTGCAGTTTCAATACCAAGGAGAGAGCCCCAGAATTCCACAGGAGGAGAAAACAAACCACGGAACTCATGGCTTTCTGCCTGTGATTTTTTAGTCTTGCAGTTAATTTAATTTTTTTCTTTTTCTTTTTTTTTTCTCTTCTTCTGCTAAAATTTTTTATAACTTTTACCCTTTTCTTTTTTAATGTTTTTTAACTAGATTATCAAATATATATATATATATATCTTTTTAATACTTTTCTTTATTCATTTTCTTTTTTTTTAATTCTTTTTTTTTCTTTCCTTATTTTTGAACCTCTTTTTATCCCCAAAATCAGAAGAGATCCTAATCTCTTCAATCTTTTTTTTCTTAATTCTTTTTTAAATTCTTGATTGAATTTTTAATTCAATCTCTTTTTTTTAATTCTTTTTTTCTTTTTTTTCTTTCTTTCTTTTTGAACCTCTTTTTATCCCCAAATCAGAAGAGATCCCAATCAGAAGAGATTGGGAGATCCCAATCAAAGGAGATCCCAATCAGAGGAGATCCCTCACCCAATGGTGAGGGGGGAGAAATCCCCCCTCACGATTTGGGATCTCTTCTGATTTGGTTAAAGCATATTTTCCTGGGATTGTTGCCACCCTTTTAGTATTTTACTTGCTCCTTCATATACTCTTAGCTGGACAAAATGACAAGGCAGAAAAATTCACAACAAAAAAAAGAACAAGAGGCAGTACCGAAGGCTAGGGACCTAATCAATACAGACATTGGTAATATGTCAGATCTAGAGTTCAAAATGACAATTCTCAAGGTTATAGCCGGGCTTGAAAAAGGCATGGAAGATATTAGAGAAACCCTCTCCAGAGATATAAAAGCCCTTGGAGAAATAAAAGAACTAAAATCTAACCAAGTTGAAATCAAAAAAGCTATTAATGAAGTTCAATCAAAAATGGAGGCTCTCACTGCTAGGATAAATGAGGCAGAAGAAAGAATTAGCGATATAGAAGACCAAATGACAGAGAATAAAGAAGCTGAGCAAAAGAGGGACAAACAGCTACTGGACCATGAGGGGAGAATTCGAGAGATAAGTGACACCATAAGACGAAACAACATTAGAATAATTGGGATTCCAGAAGAAGAAGAAAGAGAGAGGGGAGCAGAAGGTATACTGGAGAGAATTATTGGGGAGAATTTCCCCAATATGGCAAAGGGAACGAGCATCAAAATTCAGGAGGTTCAGAGAACGCCCCTCAAAATCAATAAGAATAGGCCCACACCCCGTCACCTAATAGTAAAATTTACAAGTCTTAGTGACAAAGAGAAAATCCTGAAAGCAGCCCGGGAAAAGAAGTCTGTAACATACAATGGTAAAAGTATTAGATTGGCAGCTGACTTATCCACAGAGACCTGGCAGGCCAGAAAGAGCTGGCATGACATTTTCAGAGCACTAAACGAGAAAAACATGCAGCCAAGAATACTATATCCAGCTAGGCTATCATTGAAAATAGAAGGAGAGATTAAAAGCTTCCAGGACAAACAAAAACTGAAAGAATTTGAAAACACCAAACCAGCTCTACAGGAAATACTGAAAGGGGTCCTCTAAGCAAAGAGAGAGCCTACAAGTGGTAGATCAGAAAGGAACAGAGACAATATACAGTAACAGTCACCTTACAGGCAATACAATGGCACTAAAATCATATCTCTCAATAGTTACCCTGAATGTTAATGGGCTAAATGCCCCAATCAAAAGACACAGGGTATCAGAATGGATAAAAAAACAAAACCCATCTATATGTTGCCTCCAAGAAACTCATTTTAAACCCGAAGACACCTCCAGACTTAAAGTGAGGGGGTGGAAAAGAATTTGCCATGCTAATGGACATCAGAAAAAAGCAGGAGTGGCAATCCTTATATCAGATCAATTAGATTTTAAGCCAAAGACTATAATAAGAGATGAGGAAGGACACTATAACACACTCAAAGGGTCTGTCCAACAAGAAGATCTAACAATTTTAAATATCTATGCCCCCAACGTGGGCGCAGCAAACTATATAAACCAATTAATAACAAAGTCAAAGCAACACATCAACAATAATACAATAATAGTAGGGGACTTTAACACTCCCCTCACTGAAATGGACAGATCATCCAAGCAAAAGATCAACAGGGAAATAAAGGCCTTAAATGATACACTGGATGAGATGGACATCACAGATATATTCAGAACATTTCATCCCAAAGCAACAGAATACACATTCTTCTCTAGTGCACATGGAACATTCTCCAGAATAGATCACATCCTCGGTCCTAAATCAGGACTCAACCGGTATCAAAAGATTGGGATCATTCCCTGCATATTTTCAGACCACAATGCTCTGAAGCTAGAACTCAAGCACAAGAGGAAGTTTGGAAAGAACACAAATACATGGAGACTAAACAGCATCCTTCTAAAGAATGAATGGGTCAACCGGGAAATTAAAGAAGAATAGAAAAAAATCATGGAAACAAATGATAATGAAAATACAACATTTCAAAATCTGTGGGACACAACAAAGGCAGTCCTGAGAGGAAAATATATAGCGGTACAAGCTTTTCTCAAGAAACAAGAAAGGTCTCAGGTACACAACCTAACCCTACACCTAAAGGAGCTGGAGAAAGAACAAGAAAGAAACCCTAAGCCCAGCAGGAGAAGAGAAATCATAAAGATCAGAGCAGAAATCAATGAAATAGAAACCAAAAAAAACAATAGAACAAATCAACCAAACTAGGAGCTGGTTCTTTGAAAGAATTAATAAAATTGATAAACCCTTGGCCAGACTTATCAAAAAGAAAAGAGAAAGGACCCAAATAAATAAAATCATGAATGAAAGAGGAGAGATCACAACTAACACCAAAGAAATACAAACTATTATAAGAACATACTATGAGCAACTCTACGCCAACAAATTTGACAATCTGGAAGAAATGGATGCATTCCTAGAAACATATAAACTACCAAAATTGAACCAGGAAGAAATAGAAAGCCTGAACAGACCCATAACCAGTAAGGAGATTGAAACAGTCATTAAAAATCTCCAAACAAACAAAAGCCCAGGGCCAGATGGCTTCCCTGGGGAATTCTACCAAACATTTAAAGAGGAACTAATTCCTATTCTCCTGAAACTGTTCCAAAAAATAGAAATGGAAGGCAAACTCCCAAACTCATTTTATGAGGCCAGCATCACCTTGATCCCAAAACCAGACAAGGATCCCATCAATAAAGAGAGCTATAGACCAATATCCTTGATGAACACAGATGCAAAAATTCTCACCAAAATACTAGCCAATAGGATTCAACAGTACATTAAAAGGATTATTCACCATGACCAAGTGGGATTTATCCCAGGGCTGCAAGGTTGGTTCAACATCCACAAATCAGTCAATGTGATACAACACATCAATAAAAGAAAGAACAAGAACCATATGATACTCTCAATAGATGCTGAAAAAGCATTTGACAAAGTACAGCATCCCTTCCTGATCAAAACCCTTCAAAGTGTAGGGATAGAGGGCACATACCTCAATATCATCAAAGCCATCTATGAAAAACCCACTGCAAATATCATTCTCAATGGAGAAAAACTGAAAGCTTTTCCACTAAGGTCAGAAACATGGCAAGGATGTCCATTATCACCACTGCTATTCAACATAGTACTAGAAGTCCTAGCCTCAGCAATCAGACAATAAAAGGAAATTAAAGGCATCCAAATCGGCAAAGAAGAAGTCAAATTATCACTCTTCGCAGATGATATGATACTCTATGTGGAAAACCCAAAAGACTCCACTCCAAAACTGCTAGAACTTATACAGGAATTCAGTAAAGTGTCAGGATATAAGATCAATGCACAGAAATCGGTTGCATTTCTCTACACCAACAACAAGACAGAAGAAAGAGAAATTAAGGAGTCAATCCCATTTACAATTGCACCCCAAACCATAAGATACCTAGGAATAAACCTAACCAAAGAGGCACAGAATCTATACTCAGAAAACTAAGAAAGTACTCATGAAAGAAATTGAGGAAGACACAA
This sequence comes from Neogale vison, assembly GCF_020171115.1. Classification (NCBI taxonomy): domain Eukaryota; kingdom Metazoa; phylum Chordata; class Mammalia; order Carnivora; family Mustelidae; genus Neogale; species Neogale vison. The sequence goes on from NC_058095.1 coordinate 84,999,056, forward strand.
AGAAATGGAAAAATGTTCCATGCTCCTGGATTGGAAGAATAAATATTGTGAAAATGTCTATGCTACCTAAAGCAATCTACACATTGAATGCAATTCCTATCAAAGTACCATCCATCTTTTTCAAAGAAATGGAACAAATAATTTAAAAATTTATATGGAACCAGAAAAGACCTCGAATAGCCAAAGGGATATTGAAAAACAAAGCCAAAGTTGGTGGCATCACAATTCTGGACTTCAAGCTTTATTACAAAGCTGTCATCATCAAGACAGCATGGTACTGGCACAAAAACAGACACATAGACCAATGGAATAGAATAGAGAGCCCCGAAATAGACCCTCAACTCTATGGTCAACTAATCTTCGACAAAGCAGGAAAGAATGTCCAATGGAAAAAAGACAGCCTCTTCAATAAATGGTGTTGGGAAAATTGGACAGCTACATGCAGAAAAATGAAATTGGACCATTTCCTTACACCACACACAAAAATAGATTCAAAATGGATTAAGGACCTCAATGTGAGAAAGGAATCCATCAACATCCTTGAGGAGAACACAGGCAGCAACCTCTTCGACCTCAGCCGCAGCAACATCTTCCTAGGAACATCGCCAAAAGCAAGGGAAGCAAGGGCAAAAATGAACTTTTGGGATTTCATCAAAATCAAAAGCTTTTGCACAGCAAAGGAAACAGTTAACAAAACCAAAAGACAACTGACAGAATGGGAGAAGATATTTGCAAACGACATATCAGATAAAGGACTAGTGTCCAAAATCTATAAAGAACTTAACAAACTCAACACCCAAAGAACAAATAATCCAATCAAGAAATGGGCAGAGGACATGAACAGACGTTTCTGCAAAGAAGACATCCAGATGGCCAACAGACACATGAAAAAGTGCTCCATATCCCTCGGCATCAGGGAAATACAAATCAAAACCACAATGAGATATCACCTCACACCAGTCAGAATGGCTAAAATCAACAAGTCAGGAAATGACAGATGCTGGCGAGGATGCGGAGAAAGGGGAACCCTCCTCCACGGTTGGTGGGAATGCAAGCTGGTGCAATCACTCTGGAAAACAGCATGGAGGTTCCTCAAAGTGTTGAAAATAGAACTGCCCTATGACCCAGCAATTGCACTACTGGGAATTTACCCTAAAGATACAAACGTAGTGATCCAAAGAGGCACGTGCACCCGAATGTTTATAGCAGCAATGTCCACAATAGCCAAACCATGGAAAGAACCTAGATGTCCATCAACAGATGAATGGATCAAGAAGATGTGGTATATATACACAATGGAATACTATGCAGCCATCAAAAGAAACGAAATCTTGCCATTTGCGACAACATGGATGGAACTAGAGCGTATCATGCTTAGCGAAATAAGTCAAGCGGAGAAAGACAACTATCATATGATCTCCCTGATATGAGGGAGTGGTGATGCAACATGGGGGCTTAAGTGGGTAGGAGAAGAATCCATGAAACAAGATGGGATAGGGAGGGAGACAAACCATAAGTGACTCTTAATCTCACGAAACAAACTGTGGGTTGCTGGGGGGAGGGGGGTTGGGAGAAGGGGGGTAGGGTTATGGACATTGGGGAGGGTATGTGCTTTTGGGTAAATTGGAAGGGGAGATGAACCATGAGAGACTATGGACTCTGAAAAACAATCTGAGGGGTTTGAAGTGGCAGGGGGGTGGGAGGCTGGGGTACCAGGTGGTGGGTATTATAGAGGGCACAGCTTGCATGGAGCACTGGGTGTGGTGAAAAAATAATGAATACTGTTTTTCTGGAAATAAATAAATTGGAAAAAAAAAAAAAAAGAATATCATGCCAACAACAACAAAAGCACCCATATAGGTAAAAGGAATATGGATGGGGGATTTTTGTTAGTTATTTACCAGAAAAGAAAAAATTAAAAGCCAAGTTTTGTTACTGTAATGACACAGAGGTGTTAGGAAAAAGCAAGAAGCAAAGTTCACTGACATTTAGAAACAAGTAAATCATATGCACTTCTATCATTTTCTTGATGTTAGCTTTATAGAATGGAGACCCCAAAGGGAGAGACGAAGAAATTATGTTTTCCTACTTAAATCTGCTGCCACTGAGACTGATACATATTAATACCATCACAATTATGGGTGTTGTTGTCATCTAATATCCACTCAGTTAATTAAACAATAATTACTTAAAAAATGCAAATACAAATAAAAATAAAACCATGGGTCTTGGATACGTATGTCCCTGGGGACTTCCAGTCTGTACTGGAGGGTGTGTAATTATCTCTTCTTTCTTCTTCCATCTAAATACACTGATAAATCCTGGAAATAGTGCAAGAGAAAACTGAAGGAGAATCCTAAGAGAAAGGATGAAGAAAGCAGACTAACTGGGGACCATAAGAGAGGAAGAAAACCACAGAGGCTGGGTGTCTTATATCTTATCTGGTAATAGTAGGCCATCAGCCTGGTGTTTCTTGATATTTAGCGAGCAGAGGATAGCCCAGGTAGTCCCATTTCTCCCCTGCATCATATGGGAGTCCTTTTGAAAACATCAACTAAGGGAATGGGACAAAAGTCCTGCTGAACACAAGCACTCTGTAAGAGTGGTGGGACACCCCACCACTATAAAATTCTATACTATAAAATTCTATATCTATAAAATACTATAAAATTCAATGTCAAATCCTGATAAAGAAGAAAATTTCTAATAAAACAAGTATAGATGGATCTTTCATTGACATAACCAAACATATTTACAATAATTCTAAAGTTAGCATTATGATTAACAAGGAAAGCTACTGGAAACTTTCTAGTAGTGGAACAAGAGATAGATGTTAAAAGTCCATACCCCAGAAGCAATCTATAGACTGCATTCAATTCCTATCAAAATTCCAATGACATTTTTCACAGAAATAAAACAATCCTAAAATTTATATGGCTAAAGCAATCTTAAGAACGAAAAACAAAGCTTGAGGTAACATCTTTCCTGATTTCAAATTATATTGCAAATCTATAGTAATCAAAACAGTATGATACTGGCATGAAAACACACAGACAGATCAATGAAACAAAATAAAGGGCCTAGAAATAAATCTATGCATATACGATCCATTAATTTAGAAAAAGGAGAATATGTAAGGGAAAGGACAATCTCTTCAATAAATGGTCTTAGGAAAACCAAAGAGCCTCATGCATAAGAATCAAACTGTCCTACTATTTTATACCATACCCAAAAATTAGCTCTAAATGGATTAAAGACTTGGACATTAACACCTGAAACTATAAAAACCTTAGAAGAAAACAAGTAGTCAGCTCCTTGACACTGGTATTGGTGATGATTTTTTTTTTTTTTTGGATTTGACACCAAAAACCAAGGCAACAAGAGCAAAAACAAACAAATAGGACTCTATCAAATTAATTAACTTATTCACAGAAAAGAAAACTATCATAAAAATGGAAAGGCAACCTATGAAATGGAAGAAAATATTTTCAAATCATATATCTGATAAGGGGTTAATATCTGAAATATATGAATGACTCATGTAATTCAATAGCTAAAATAAAAAAATGATAAACAAACAAATAATCCAAGTAAAAAATGGGCAGAACATCTGAATAGACATTTTTCCAAAGAAGTAATACAGATGACCAACAAGTATAGGAAAAGGTACTCAACATCACTAATCATCAGAGAAAAGCAAATCAAAACTACAATGAGATGTCATCTCATACCTGTTAGAAAGGCTATTATCAGAAAGACAGGAAATAACAAGGTTGACAAGGAAGTGGAGAAAAGGAAATCCTTGTGCACTATTGGTGGAGATGTAAATAGGTATTGTCACTATGGAAAACAGTATGGAGTTTCCTCAAAAAGTTAAAAAATAGAACTACCATATATGATCCATCAATTCTACTTCTGGGTATTTATCTAAAGAAATTGAAAACACTAACTCAAAAAAGTATGCATACCTCCATGTTCATTGTAGTCTTACTTAATAATACCTAACACTTTAGGCAACATATGTATCTATGGATGGATGAATGGGTAAAGATGTGCTATACATATATGATGAAATTTTATTCAGCCATAAAAAAGAATGAAATCTTGCCATTTGTAACAACAGGGTTGGAATTTGAAGACATTGTGCTAAATGAAGTAAGTCAGACAGAGAAAGACAAATACAGTATGGTGTCATCTATATGTGGAATTTTTAAATTATTTACCTATTTATTTATTTGTCAGAGAGAGAAAGTGAACACAAGCAGGGAGCTGCACACAGAGGGAGAAGCAGACTCCCTGCTAAGCAAGGAGCCTGACACAGGACATGATCCAGCACCCTGCTGTCATGACCAGAGCCAAAGGCAGATGTTTAACCAACTGAGCCACCCAGATGTCTCTATATGTGGAATTTAAAAACAAAACAAAGCTAAAAAACAAAAATTAAACTCACAGATACAGAGGACAGATTGGTGGTTGCCAGGGGCTGGTGGGTGAACAAAATGGGTGAAGGTAGACCAAAGGTACAAACTTCCAGTTATAAAAGAAGACATGGGAATGTAATGTACAACATGGTGACTGTTGTTAATATTGTATTGTATAATTGGAAATTGCAAGAGAGTAGATCTTAAAAGTTCTCTTTAGAAGAAAAAATTATAAGTATGGTGGATGTTAACTAAGCTTATTGTGGTGATCATTTCACAATGTATACAAATATCAAATCCTTACATTGCATGCCTGAAACTAATGTAAGTTTAAATGTCAATTTCATCTTAGAAGGGAAAAAAAAAAGAGAGAGAGAGGATCTGAGTGTTTCTTATGACTTAACATTTTTCTGGAGATGTAAGCCAATGCAATCTGGTAAGAAAATGAAGTTAAAGAAATTGAAATTGGAAAAAGGGGAGGCACAACTTTATTTTTTATTTATTTATTTATTTTTTTAAAGATTTATTGGAAGATTGAATGATACCATATCTATATAAATCCTGTAGAATTAGCTGAAATACTTTATTTTTTTCCATTTAATTTAATTTTATTTCTTTTCAGAGTTCCAAAATTCATTGTTTATGCACCACACCTAGTGCTCCATGCAATATGGAGCAAGCCTCATCCAGTCCCCAAACCCCTCTACTCCAAAACCCTCAGTTTGTTTTTCAGAGTTCAGTCTCTCAAGCTCCTCCTCCAATTTCGCCCAATTCACTTTTCCTTTCCTTCTCCCAATGTCCTCCATGTTACTCCTTATGCTCCACAAGTAAGTGAAACCATATGAGACTTGACTCTCTCTGCATGACTTATTTCACTCAGCATAATCTCCTCCAGTGCCATCCATCTTGGTACAAAAGTTGAGTATACATCCTTTCTGATGTAGGCATAATACTCCATTGTATACAATGGGCCATATCTTCTTTATCCACTCATCTGTTGAAGGACATCTTGGTTCTTTCCACAGTTTGGCAACTGTGGCCATTGCTGCTATGAACACTGGGGGTAGAGATAGTCCTTATTTTCACTACATCAGTATCTTTGGGGTAAATGCCCAGTAGTGCAATTGCAGGGTCATAGGGTAGATCTATTTTTAATTTCTTATGGAATCTCCACACTGTTTTCCAAAGTGGCTGCACCAACTTATATTCCCACCAATAGTGTAAGAGGGTTCCCCTTTCTCCATATCCTCTCCAACACTTGTTGTTTCTTATCTTATTAATTTTGGCCATTCTAACTGGTGTAAGATTACCATCTTACACCATCTCAATGTGGTTTTGATTTGAATCTCCCTGATGGCTAATGATGATGAACATTTTTTCATGTGTCTGTTAGCCATTTGTATGTCTTCTTTGGAGAAGTGTCTGTTCATGTCTTCTGCCCATTTTTGAAGTAATTATCTGTTTTTTGGAGTGTTGAGTTTGAGGACTTCTTTATAGGTCTTGGATATCAGCCTTTGTCTTTAG